>NC_064634.1:108378010-109003010 GCF_023864275.1 Schistocerca cancellata
CCTTTCAAGCTTAAACATTGCGGCCTTCTGCCCTTGAAAAGTTATGGTAATTTATTTTAAAATCTTGAAAATTTTACTGTGGACCTTCAGCCGTTTCTATTGCATCTTGTTTATGATTGTCTATCCACCCTTGCCTTGTGGTTTTCAGCCTACCTGTGATATATACATTTTTTTATTATTTTTGTATGTAACTGTAACTGCGTGTTTTCAGTCACTTGAAATTTAACTTGGTGATTGTTAAGATTTCTTGTTTGGAGGCCTTCAGCCGTGAAAGATTTGAAGGTTGAAACTCGTAGTTGTAAAAGTTCGGCTATGTGACACTTTGGTTGTAAATGTGTTATTAAATTACAATAAATTACAAGTTTAAGGTGAAACTGACCCCAACCTTATTTGGCCCTTTCCACAATCCTAATCACATGTTCTGCCCAGCGGGTTTAGCAGGCGTATTACATGTGACACATTTTCTCGTATAAATTTCAACAATTAAACCTCAATACAGCATCTTGTTCTCTACTGTTGACTACTACATTTTAGTAGCCTAAGCTATAAAAATTACTTTCTGACTTCGATGCCAACAGGTTCTTTAAGTTTCAGGAAAAAATGGTGTGTGAATGCTTTTAAGTACCTACTAAGAATTATTTCGAATGTTGGAGTATTTGATATAACTTCTATAGGCAAAACATTAAAAGGTCATCACCGAAATAAAATCCCGAGTAGGATACATCATCACAGTTGTTTCGAGTATTCAGAAAATTGCAGCAACAGGGTCAGGGGCACATCCGTTATGGCCATCATGAGAGCAATATGGTCAATGTTCCTAATATCAAGAACAGCATTCCACGGAAAAATATATCAGCGATCGCATTATCCTCTTCCTTATCTTGAGGTAAATGTGAATATGGACTTTGTTCATAGAATTGAGACTTGGGATTCCCTATAATTTATTTACGTTTAATGGCTTGGACCATTTACCACGCTTCCATGAACGGTTCCACTATTTCGCTTAGAATACTTCTTGTGTGTTTTTTCTGCGCAGTTAATTATAAATTAGACGCAGATTTTGTTCAATGGTCACGTTCTCCCATTGCATTACAAGGAAATGGCTGCATTGTTTTGCAGTTATTCCGTCTATTTTAATTAAAGTTCCACATACTGTGCCACAGTAATTACACGTCCGAGAACAGCAGTCCGCAACTATTTCTATTGCTCTCTTTGAGTAAAGCATTCTGAGAACGCTATTACAGCATGTAAATGTTACAAAATGATTCTGCAAGTAGTAGACAACTTTCACACATTATAGGGCGACTCGATGCGCAGCACTGGGGATAGTCGTAAACATTTAACTGCCAGTTCGAGAAATCCAGTTGCAAATATGAAAGCTGGCTACGGCTGAAGTTCTTATCGACGTATTGATCCTTCGAAACGACAAATTTATTCAAACAACGATTGAATTTGCAGCGACGTTAGTTGTAGAAGTCCGTAGTATGACTGTTCAAGGATTGTTAAACTTCAAAAATCACCACTTTTTCATTCTGACATTACCTGTCTCTTAATAGTTCCATCATCCGAGGAAAGGGGACTACGTTTCAGAGTGCCATGGGAGGGAAACACGGTAGGTCTTGCATAAATTCGACAGCACTAGAAATCTACACTCCTGGAAATGGAAAAAAGAACAGATTGACACCGGTGTGTCAGACCCACCATACTTGCTCCGGACACTGCGAGAGGGCTGTACAAGCAATGATCACACGCACGGCACAGCGGACACACCAGGAACCGCGGTGTTGGCCGTCGAATGGCGCTAGCTGCGCAGCATTTGTGCACCGCCGCCGTCAGTGTCAGCCAGTTTGCCGTGGCACACGGAGCTCCATCGCAGTCTTTAACACTGGTAGCATGCCGCGACAGCGTGGACGTGAACCGTATGTGCAGCTGACGGACTTTGAGCGAGGGCGTATAGTGGGCATGCGGGAGGCCGGGTGGACGTACCGCCGAATTGCTCAACACGTGGGTCGTGAGGTCTCCACAGTACATCGATGTTGTCGCCAGTGGTCGGCGGAAGGTGCACGTGCCCGTCGACCTGGGACCGGACCGCAGCGACGCACGGATGCACGCCAAGACCGTAGGATCCTACGCAGTGCCGTAGGGGACCGCACCGCCACTTCCCAGCAAATTAGGGACACTGTTGCTCCTGGGGTATCGGCGAGGACCATTCGCAACCGTCTCCATGAAGCTGGGCTACGGTCCCGCACACCGTTAGGCCGTCTTCCGCTCACGCCCCAACATCGTGCAGCCCGCCTCCAGTGGTGTCGCGACAGGCGTGAATGGAGGGACGAATGGAGACGTGTCGTCTTCAGCGATGAGAGTCGCTTCTGCCTTGGTGCCAATGATGGTCGTATGCGTGTTTGGCGCCGTGCAGGTGAGCGCCACAATCAGGACTGCATACGACCGAGGCACACAGGGCCAACACCCGGCATCATGGTGTGGGGAGCGATCTCCTACACTTGCCGTACACCACTGGTGATCGTCGAGGGTACACTGAATAGTGCACGGTACATCCAAACCGTCATCGAACCCATCGTTCTACCATTCCTAGACCGGCAAGGGAACTTGCTGTTCCAACAGGACAATGCACGTCCGCATGTATCCCGTGCCACCAAACGTGCTCTAGAAGGTGTAAGTCAACTACCCTGGCCAGCAAGATCTCCGGATCTGTCCCCCATTGAGCATGTTTGGGACTGGATGAAGCGTCGTCTCACGCGGTCTGCACATCCAGCACGAACGCTGGTCCAACTGAGGCGCCAGGTGGAAATGGCATGGCAAGCCGTTCCACAGGACTACATCCAGCATCTCTACGATCGTCTCCATGGAAGAATAGCAGCCTGCATTGCTGCGAAAGGTGGATATACACTGTACTAGTGCCGACATTGTGCATGCTCTGTTGCCTGTGTCTATGTGCCTGTGGTTCTGTCAGTGTGATCATGTGATGTATCTGACCCCAGGAATGTGTCAGTAAAGTTTCCCCTTCCTGGGACAATGAATTCACGGTGTTCTTATTTCAATTTCCAGGAGTGTACTTCCTCAGTTACTTTTTCTGGATGTGTTTTAATCTCCATCTTCTTCTACAGTTTTTAACCTCTATAGCTCACTCTAGTACCATGGAAGTTATTCTGTGATGTCTTAACAGGTGTCCTATCATTCTGTCCCTTCTTCTCTTCTGTGTTTTCAATATATTCCTTTTCTCGACGCTTCTGCGGAGAATCTCTCATTCCTTACCTTAATAGCCTACCTATTTTTCAACATTCTCCTGTAGCACCACATCTCCAATGCTTCCCTTTCCTGCTGTTCCGACTTTCCCGCAGTGAATGTCTCAGTGTCATACAATGCTGCGCTCCAAAAGCTCGTTCTTAGAAATTTTTCCCTCAAATTGAAGCCTGTTTTTAATACAAGTAGACTTCTCGTCACCAGGAATGCTATTTTTGCTAGTACTAGTCAACTTTTTATGTCCTCGTTGCTCTGTCCGTCATGGGTTATTTTGCTGCTTAGGTAACAGAATTCGTTAACTTCATCTACTTCGTGATCACCAGTTATGACGTAAAGTTTGTCGCTGTTCCCATTTCTGCTACTTGTCATTACTTTCGTCTTTCTTCGATTCACTCTCAACCCACATTCTGCACTGATTAGAACGTTCATTCCATTCAACAGGTCCTGTATTTCTTCTTCAGTTTCACTTCGGATAGCAATGTCATCAGCGAATCTTAACAATGATATTCTTTCTCGTGGGATTTTAATCCGACTCTAAAATCTTTCTTTTGTTTCCTCATTGCTTCTTCGATGTACGGGTTGAACGGATGGGCGAAGGGCTACACCCTCGTCTTACACCCTTTTTTATCCGAGCACTTTGTTCTTGGTCTTCCACTCTTATTTCTCCCTTTTGGCTCTTGTACATATTGTATATTACCGTCTTTCCTCATACCTTATCCCCATTTTTCGCAGAATTTCGAAAATCCGGCAGCAGTTTACGTTATCGAACGCTTTTGACTGGTCGACAGATCCTATGAACTCGTGCTGATTTTTCTTCAGTCTTGGTTCCATTATTAGCGACATCGCCAGAACAGCCTCTCTTGTGGCTTTACCTTTCCTAAAGCCAATCTGATTGTCATCTCACACATTCTCAGTTTTCTTTCCCCTTCGTTTGTATGTTATTCTTGTCAGCAAGTTGAATGCATCGGCTGGTACGATGACAGTGCGATAATTCTTTGACTGCCGGCTTTTGCAATCCTCAGAATTGTTTGGATAATGTTTTTCCAAAAGTCTGATGATATATCACCAGACTCTTTATTATGTTGCTACTTCATCAAATCATTTTGGAAATTCCTGTCTTATTTGATTTTAAGTCCTCCAAAGCTCTTCTAAATTCTGACTCTAATACTTGATCCCCTATTTCTTCCCTATCTCCCACTCATAGAGGCCCTCAATGTACTCTTTCCACCTATCTGCTCTCTCCTCTGCATTTAACATTGGAATCCCGACTGTACTCTTCATGTTTTCGCACTCGCTTTTAATTTCGAGGAAGATTGTTTTTACTTTTCTGTACACTAAGTCAGATCCTTACGACAATCATTTATTTTTCCATTTCTTCACATTTTTCATGTTGCCATTTCACTTTATCTTCCCTGCACTTCATGTTTATTTCACACCTAAGTGACATGTATTTCTGTATTCCTGAATTTTCGTCTTGATTGCCTCCCGTAATATCGTCAGAATACTCCTGCCTTTGGCATTTTGTTTCTAATAAGCATAATCTGATAGCACCACACCATGACGGTGCCCGAGGACGCATCAGCACCACCTTGCCCGATGATGGTTGGGTGTTTTCTTTTATCGGCTGGGGTGTCCATTGCTGCTGTTGCCCCTCTGTGTGAGAGTCATAGTGATACTCTCAGAACTCCTCCACGATAACCAGGAGACTGTGGAAGTCGCTTGGGTTGGAACAACATAGCTGCAACATTGCCGCTTCTGCCTCGTTTGTGAGTGGCTGTGAACAGTCGTAGCACCCCACGACGGCGACCTCGGTCATGTTTCAAATGTAGGAGAGAGGCCTACACTGATATGAGCATAGCCAACAGTTGTGACAGGAGAAAGGGGTAACAGTTTCATTTTGCCACAAAAATCGTCATTTTGACATCCAAAAGTAATTTTTTTCTGTTCTTAATGCAATCTTTGTACAGCTATGCATGTAGCAATGAATGTAAACTTAATTGGTTAGTATTTGTGACAGACATACGTCGTAATAACCATGCTGTGATACTCCTTCCATGTTGTTATTGTAGGTTATGTATACAATTTATTAAAGTGGGAGGAAAATTATAACTTGTGCCAGTCGGTTGTATTGTACCCTGAACATGGGACAAGGTACAATTCATTTTTAGGTGGATAAATGGATGTGTTACAGTAATTGCAGTGTTATATGGACAGATGTCACGAAGCAAGGTGGATAACATTAGACCGTCACCGTCTCTGGAAGCTCTGAAAGAAGCTGCAGCTTTGTGGAGGCTGCACTGAAAAAAGAAACGAAGATTTTCGTGTTTCAAAAGCAACTCTACAAAATCCTAAATGTGTGTCCTACACAAATCGTGCAGAGGAAGAAAATGAACTCGTTGATTACCTCATAACTGTTTACAAAGGATTGCCCCGAATTGAGTTGCGAAAACTTGCATACCATTTTGGTATATCGCAGAATAAAAGCACACCTCCATCTTGGGACTAAAACGGAGAAGCTGGTAAACAATGGTACATCGACTTCATTGAACACCATGAACGACTATGCCTAATAAAGCCTGAAGCAACAAGCCTGGATTGTTCAACAAGTTTTAATAAGAACAATGTTGCAGCGATCTTCAACAACTTAAATCAATAATAGACAAACTAACATTGACACAAGAAAGAATATTTAACGTTGACGACAGCGGTAATTCCACTGCGTATGTGCCAGAAAAAAATATTAGCACCTAAAGAATGCAAGCAGGTTGGATCTATGATATCTGCTGAGCGTGACAGTAGTGTTGCAATGATGGCACGCATTAATACATCAGGCAACAGTATGTCACCCACGTTCATACTTCCAACGGTCAGCTTTAAGGAATATATATTTAAGGGTGCACTACCTGGATCTGTAGGTTGTGCACATCCATGTGGCTAGTCCAACGGCAGTTTTTTCGGAAGTATTTGGAACACTTCATTTCCCACGTAAAGCCAAACGATAATGAGAATATGCTGCTAATACTTGACAACCGCGAAAGACGTATCACCGCGAACACTAAAATACTAGCAAACGGGAATGGTGTAATCTTTCTTACGTTGCCACCACATAGTAGCCACAAGCTGCAGCCACTGGATAAAACTATCGTTGGTCCATACAAAACTTTCTACAACACTACATGTACAGAATAGGTGCATTTGCAGCCTGGAAATCCTATAACCATTTACGCTGTTGCGAAAATTACAGATGACCTTTTATAACAGCATTCACACCTGTGAATATTCACTCTGAATTTCGAGCAACTGGGATATGGCCTGTATATGACAATACATTCCAAGATGATGGATTCCTCAGAGTCGTATGTGACAGACAGACCGTGACCTACTTTGAATACAGAGGCTGCATTTAGGAACGATGAACTGGCAGCAGGACAAACTGATATTTATGCTCAATCGTCTCCTTTAGAGTCACTAACGCTGTTACCGTATGCTCTTCCACGAAACAGTGGGCGCACAGAAGCGGAACAAGAGTGTAGAGCACCACGAGTGTTGACTGACGTACCTGAAAAACAAACAGAAACACAGCGTACCGCACGACAAGAAAAAAGGAAAGGGGTCGTCACTTAGCGAAAGGAAACTATTTAAATCAAATGCAGAAGGAAGGACAACTAACAAGAAAACTACACATGGCACGATGTCAGACAGCGACTCCAGTCCAAATGGTTTATGTGAGGACAGTGACAGAGGTTGTCAGGCGATAATGAAGCAGATGATATTTCATTTTACATTCTGGACAATGGGTTTTGGTGAAATCTGAAACAAAAAAGCATCTTGTTGGAAGGATTATTTCTGTAAAATATGGAGACCCGAATTTGAAATTTCTGCGAAAGTTAAGAGTAAGTGGAACATTTGTATGACCTATGGTACATGATGTTTCCGAAATTTTACAAGAACATGTTGTCAGATTACTTCTAGAACCAGCATTGGGAAGGCGTGGGGAACTGATACTCACTATTCATTGTCAAGGCTATAACATAAATTAATCGGAAATTGATTAAACTCTCTAATAGATATTAACAGCATACCAGTAGAGATTAACAATACAGAAGTGCTACATAGGTTTCAAACAGTAAGAGTAACTTTTGTTTTTTAAGTGTTAATTAACATGCACTTTGAGACATAATTGTTTTCAGCGGGTATAGTTATATTGTTTGTTTTGGTTTGGTAGCCCTGCATTTTTGTTAAATAAATGCCGTTCATAATAAAAGACTTGTCGATTTATTTTCAACAGTGGCTCATGGTACATGACCACACTGTACCTAGAGCCAAATACAACATTTTGTGAAAATGTCTCTACAGGTCAGCCATTCAACAAATTGATTATGTGTTGTGATTCATTTGATAGAAAATAAGGTAAGTAACGCAATGGGTAAATAAGCTCATAGAAAACATTGTTATTGGGTCTGCTAAGATGATCCAGAGAATCATACCCAAAGTGCAAGCCCTTCCCAAACATAACTGATGAATGACTGATTTGCACTTTTTCCACTACTACCAAGATTCTGATTACACCAGTCTCCGAGCTTGAGGGCCTCCGCTTCTCACGAAGAGGTGGCGTGCCACCACATTTTTGTCATTCAGACTTGTCTGGCCACATCTAAATATTGTATGACATTGTGATGCATTGTTTCCCAACTCTTCTACCAACTTAGTGTTAAAAACGAATTGCCACAAGCTACTGTATTTTATCAATGGGCTGCGCCACTTTGGTCTGGCTTCCCTCGCTCCATGGCACAGAACTGTGTCGTGGTGATCTGAATGTGTACCAGAGCTGCAGACATATACTTGGAAGCTATTTAAAATTGAATTATGTAAACTTACTTTTTTGTTATTTTAATTAAAGCCATGACTACCTCTTGTTCAGCATCACATTTTGTTCTTTGGGTACACAGTCTACTCACTGTAAAATAATGCTAATTATCTACTGCCTTCAATGATTAATACAGCAACTGTCTGTATACAGATTCATTCCTGGGTGACTTAGCGTCTCTTTCGGACTGGTATGTCTTGTTCTCATTTCCTTATATTACGTAGTATTTCCATTGGAATTCGATTTCATCACTATAGACAAGACAAAATCTTAATTTAATTCAAAATAAGCCCATAAAAAGAACATGTTCATCACAGAATCTTCTATTACCATAACTATCAAATGAAAGGAAGCTAAGTGCATTAGCAAAAACTTTTAAAAGCTTAATTTTTAGGGAAATTTTCATTTCCAGACGTCATCTACATTGCCTACTTCTTATAAACCCATTTCAGTCAAAAAATTTTTAAAAGTGTCCCCAACCCAAAGGAAAAGGGCAGAGAAACAAACAGGGTTTCTGGCTAACTCTTGCCATTTGGGTGCCAAATTCTCCTCTAAAAGGCTGATGAATCAACATTGTTCAGTTGTGCTGTGTATGATTTCATACGCAGTGGTAAGGAGAGGTGGGCTACAGAGTGCTGCAGCAACAGTCATCGTAGGAAAGCTGGACAGAAGCTAAAATGATTAGCGAACAAGTTAATACAATAAAAAGATTTAAATTAACTAATGTTTCTCCAAGTATACAAAGATACACTACAAGTAGTGCAGCGAAAATTTAGAGTCCAGCTCATACAATAGCACAAGGATGATTCCCTCTGAGGAAAAGCATGAACGATGGTACTGGAGCCGCGACTAGGTGGAGTGTGCATAGTGTCACATAGTGAAGGGGCTCCGAGGGCAAGTGGGCTTGATGGCTGCCTCTGGCCATCCTATATTGCAGCGGCAGAGGGCGCTCATAGACCAGAGCCGCTGCAGATGTGGCTCAGCGGGTATGATCCATTGGGTACACCAAATCACGCACAGCCAGTATCTGCGTCTGACGGAAACTTCCAATTCCATTGCCAAATTTGATGCTCATGGGATGGTATTGATACATGATACTACAAATGGCATGATGATACAGATGGCAATTGAAACGACTGCATTAAAGACAAAATGTGAATCCACAGGACACATGGACCATATTCAAGAAGTGTTACATTGCTATCTCCATTGCCAAAAGATTCTGTATTAGTTCCTATTCAGAAACATAGGATGGGACTGCAGATGCGTAGCCGACCATGAGAAAAGGATTGAATAACTAACAAAAGGCTAACGTTCGACAAGGAGGAGAGTGGAATGTCACATTATTTAACTTGGTGGGAAAGCTGTAAAATGTAAAAAGGAAAGTGGGAAAGGTACTCTGCATATAGTCAGAGTCAGTGAAGGGAATGGATAGGTAGTACGTATTTCTGCTGAGATAAGTGCAGGGTAACATCAACAGCACGAAAATGCTGTAATGGGAGTAGTTTTAGTTATTGAATAGGGCGATAGAGCACAGAGTGAATTAGTGTGCGAAATTCAGCGACGGGGCTGTTGTCATCAGAATCGACAGTAAGTGAACACTAACGACAGTTGTGCATGTATACATGCCTACGCTAAGTGCATCAGGATAGAGAATGGGTAATTCAGCACAGTATGGGCTAACTGAGTTCTGCAATAAAACTGAGCTAGTAACTGCGAATACGTTGTTCAAGAATCACAAATGGACGAGGCATACTTGTGAAAAGCCTAGAGACATGGGAAGATTTCAGCTTGATTAAATCGTAGTCTGCCAATAATTTCGATATCAGATATTCAACTATAAGATCCACCCAAGAACAGTTACACACTCGGAATAAAATTTAGTAGTGATGAATGGAAGAATGAAGTCCAAGCGAATTGGTCAGAAGAGTCAGTGTCGAGAGAAGTGCGATTCCGAAATACTGAGCAATGATCAGGTTCTTCTAACTTCTCTATACTCGTAGATAATGCGGTAATGACTACCTTAGTTGCTAGTTCAGTTGAGGAGGAGTGGTCGTCTCTGAAAATGACAATCACAGAAGTTGGATCGACAAACGTGGTATCACACGTATACCATCGATTCTATATGATCTGTGAGCTTTAACTTCTTTGACTTGAGAAGCGTGGAAATACTTTTTGTTATTCTCGAAGTTTGTGTTATCTGAAAATCGTCGGTAAAGCTCCTTTTTAGTGTACGTTGCAAATTGTAACTGGCTCATGCTTAAGGACCGCAGTATTCTATGGAGTGGAAAGATGCAGGAAAATGACTCCATAACGAAAAGGTTTAGCCGGAAGTGTAACACACGGACAGGCATTAGGTGGCGCGTCAAGTCTTGGTGTGGCAAGGAGTCTGTTGTTAGCCTTCGATGAGCCAAGATTCAGAGTGCACAGTGAGCCAAGGATTTCTGCAAAAGTGGATCAGATATGCCTAAGATGTGGTTATTACCCGCAGTATCATGTCTGTTACGGTACGGTATCATTTATGGCGCCAAAAAAGCACAATGACATGTATGGGCAGTTTAAGATGGCTCATGCTGGGACAGTGGTCGCAAGAAGACGTTTACAGTGGGTAGGATATCCTCTCCAAGCAAAGGGTACTTCGTCTAACAATGTCAGCCTACTAGCACATGTCCAAGAGACAGTCCGTGGAAATCGTGAAAAGACAGAACTTTAGTGACTAGGAAGAAACCTTCAGGATACCCCAGACAAAACTAAACCGGAAAACATATGTAATCACTTTTTGTGATGTTACCATTCTATTTGGTCATGTTTTGTTGTCTGTAGGTATTGACCACTTCGTTATGTTTTATTTATATGTATCTGCGTGTTTTCGTCTGCTGCCGTGGGCCTAAATGGCCGGTTTATGTACAATGAATGATGATGATTGATACGCCGGCAACCCATATTACACCATAGAGGATGGGGTTCTCTATGTCCAAGGCGTACCAAAAGTACGATCGTAAACACCAGCTATTTACATACACGATAATGGAAACCGACATTCCGAGCACTACTTCCTGCAGGAAGTATCACTACGCCAAAACATGATTGGCTGGAGGCAGCTATTTAGGGACTAGAACCAGCCCCGAACTTCAGTTCACTCTGGATGCTGATCTCGTGGCCTTCGACCGCTGAAGATTACGTCTTCGTCTCGGAATTGGACTTTTACTAGTGTGTGTGTTTTACCACGAACCTTTTTGGAAAATTAGAAGTGAACTTCGTTATTGTTACATTTCAATTTTTGTTCTGTCGTCAACCTTGTAAACTTACATAAATGAAAGTTGTGTTTGCCAAAAATTGCTAATTGTTAGTCACAACAATGATGATTACTTCATGAGCCACGATTACACCATACAGGATCGTTTTATCGCTGCAGAAGATTGCCTCCGAGTTCATCATCAGAGTATGTACTTTCACGGCCCACAGTTTGGCTAGAGTTTTCATAATGTGCATAATCTCAATTTTTGTTACAAACCTTGATTTATCCTAAGTCATTCACCCTGATAAGATCCTACCCCAGTTCCAAGAATATTCTGAGCATTGACACAGAATGAAAGTATCGAACTGAGTAACTGCATTAATTGAAAGAAGTTTTAAGTTTCATGGAGCAATAATTTTTCCGTTTTGCAAGTTGTCTTCTCTGTGAAGTGCTCCACATGATACTTAAGGTCTAGAAGTTCAAAGCGTAATAAAAGAATGTTTAATTGAACTTTTAAAATCATTTCTCAGAATATGAAATTTTCTTGAAAAAGAATAATTACTGAATAAATCCTAGGCAATAACAGATTGATTGCCTACAATATTTTTACTTCGTAACAAGTTTGCAATAGCAAATTTCTGTAAATATAATTAAATTCTTTGTTATCATTATTTGATGATGAAAGATATATTAAACTTGTGAGGCACCACAGTTTTTTGGTAGTCACCCCCCCCCCCCCCTCCCCTCCAAGCGCTGTAGTCAGTCTGTCAGTAATTCATGAGTGTTAGATTGTATAAACTTCACTTAATTATTCTCGCAATATTTGAGATCTTAAAGGTATGAGTGGCAGTATCTGACTATGAGAGGCAGGCAAATGAAAACCGCCATCTCGCTCGGTCATAGGGTAGCATTTTACGGTGCAATTGCTATTATTAGTATTCCCCTATAATGTTTCAGTCTTAAAAGGAAGGTACCTATGGAGAAACCTTGAATACAGATCAGATATTTCTGCTCATCAACGAAAGAAGTAAGTACAAAAATATTCAAGAGAAACAGGAAGATAGCAATATTCTGTGATATTCACTTAGGAACGAAATAGGAACTGCAGGGAAACCAAGACGAAATAGCTTCAGGAGAAATGTGAATAAACACAATAAAAACTGGCCCTTGGATCTACTGATTCAGCATATTAAACGTCAAATACCATTATGTGAAATTAAAACCAAATGCCTGAACATTAAAAGTTCAAGATAAATTCCACTGTTAAATGCATGGGAGAGAAGACCCGCTTGATGGGGAGGACGCATGTGATGACGTGATAGAAGAAGAAACGCGAGTGATATGGAAGACACAGGAATCGAGTATTAAGTCGAAGTTTAGCACAGCTTTGGAAGATTTGCGAAGGAATAGGAAGTATGTCTCAGACATTACTAAAATAACTGGGGGGAGTGGCAAGCAAATGATATTTAGATTGATGCGTAGATCTATGAGACTGGAGATATATACCACCAGGCTTTCTATAAAAAGTAATATCGTCCAAAAGTATTAAAAGATATAAAAGTTAGTTAAGTATGAGACCTAGCATACCATCAGCTCATCAATTCAAGCATACAAGTAAGTGACAAGAATTATTTGTCATTACTGTACAACCTACACATCAAAGAAGTAATGACAGAAATAAAAGAAAGGTTCAAGAGTGGGACTTAACTCCAGGTTGAAAGGATATCAACTTTAAGGTTCACTATCCCCGAAGTGGATGAAATGAAGGAATTCTACTACTGTGGAAGCAAAATAATGTATCTGAGATGCAACAAGGAAGACATAAAAAGCAGACTAACACAGGAAAAGAGGGTGTTCCAGACCAAAAGAATTCTACTTTTCTCAAACAAAGGCCTTAATTTAAGAAAGAATTTTCTGAGAATGTAAGTTTGGAGCATATCATTTTGTGGTAATGAATCATGGAATGTGAGGAAACTGGAAAAGGAGAGAATCGGAGCATTTGAGGTATGATGTTACAGGAGAAAATTAACTGGACTGATAAGATAAGGGATGAGAAAGATCTCCTCAGAATCGGCAGAGACACGAAACTTAGGGAAACAGCAAAGACCCGAAACTAAGGGCAGCATCGTCATAAAGAAGAGACCGGATGATACGACATACGTTAAGCCATCAAGGAAACCTTTCGCGGGACCAGATGGAGCCCCAAACAGTAATGACAGAAAACGAAATGTAGATATTGGAGGATATACAACAAATAATAATTGGTGTTGCAGATTACAAGAGTTACTCTGACGTGAAGAGGTTGGCACAAGAGAGGAATTCCTGGCAGGCTGCATCAATCCTGATAAACTCTTTCGGAAAATACATGATTGAGGTAAATATATCAGCAGTATACTAAGACAGTGTAATGCACCGGCCAGGCGAGTTGCTCAGGCAACCACCCAGATACAATTGCCAGTTGACAATGATGCTGTCAGACACATGTGCATTTTGGAAGTTTACACTGACGGGTGCTGCAGGGATTCAGCTAGCAGCCAAACAGGTAGTGTAAAGGTCGTTGACTCAAACGCACATCGTAAAAAGGCTGGAGCAAAACCAGACGTTTGCACATGTGAAAGCAGAGACGACGAACTGGCACATCCACAAAATGCGGGACGTCAACATTTAATGAGCTATGCACATTTCGCCAAGAGAGGGAATTTTTTGCAGGAACAGCTTTCTTGGCAGTTTTGTGGGGTGTTTCTGCCATGAGAATTGGGGACGGGAGAAGGGGGTGAGGAGAGGGTAGTACACAACGATAACATTTGATTGGCCAGAAAAAGAACTCGAGCTGTCGAATCGGGTGCACAATCGTGCTGGTAGAGATCATTACGCGAGGCTGAGGGAGATAAACGTCCTGGTGAGTAGGAGTTCACTATGAGACCACAAGGGAGAGACTTGCTGGTGAGATTGCATGGCAGAGACTTCACTTTGAGACAGCAGAGTAACATCGATGAGGCCATCTTTGAGCCCCGTGAATAAATGGCTTGCACTGCAGCCCAGTTCTCCAATCAGTGTCGGCTTACCAGTTTCATTTGGCTTTTACCAACCAGAATTTAAAACCCTAGTAACGACACTGAAGAGTTTATTACTAATAATGAGAATATTATTATTTTATTCCATTAGTAATAATGATTTTTAAATTATATACAGAGTTATCCATAGTTGCTGCAGCGTTTGCATTATTGCTCCGCCGCTGCTTTACTCATCATGGCTAAACAAAAGTGAAGGCGTTATCCACGATTTAACACAAGGAGTGACTTGGAAGCATTTCAGATAGAGACCGGCCAGGCTAACTTACATCGGAGAGTATGTGTTGATATTCAATTACTGCAGCCCGAGCCCTCAGGGCAGTTACCACATATTTTGGCCTCGATGGCGAAGCCAGACCCGTTATATCACTGACACAGCAGAAAGGCAGAAGCCACTGTGGCGATGGTTACCTGGTTACTTCTCGACTGAGCATTGCCTCGGTTGTATCTTACGTGATGGGGAAACAATGCCATGGGAAAACAGGGATGAGTCAAGCCTGTATACGAGGGTTGTCCAGAAAGTAAGTTCCGATCGGTCGCGAAATGTAAACCACCGGAAAATCCAATACAGCTTTGCACAAATGTGTAGGGCAGTGTCTCTACTATCCCTGTCAATCGTGTCCCGTCGTTCTTTTCAGTTTTAAGTGAACGGTGAGCAAGTAATGATGAGTAGGGAATAGCGTCTCCCGCCGAGTATGAAGGCCTGGTTTGCGATTTCGCCTGTGTCATGCAGCCCACATAACACAACTGTCGAGCAGCTCCTTCTACACGCCAATTCTCGGCCGCACACTGCAGCCGCAATGGAGACGCTCCTGCAGCGTTTCCCGTGAGAAGTGTTTGATCACCCACAATACAGTCCGTAATTGGTTCTCCCTGAGTCTCGTCTCTGTTCACAAGAACCGCTGACTATGAAGTCTAAATTTTTCCACAGACAACGAGCGCAGACCAGTGCAGATAACTGGCCGAAAGCACAGGCGGCTGCTTTCTATCACGAGGATACTGAAAAGTTGATACAACACTACGACAAAATTCGAAGTTGGAGTGGCGAGTATGCAGAGAAGTAGGTGGTAGGTGTACCTAACTGTTGCATATAAAACGTTTCTGGTTTTCACTGTGGTTTCCATTTCGCGACCGATCGGAACTTACATACTGGACGACCCTCGTAAATAATATTCATTTCAGACAGGCACTAATCAATATACCAGTTTCAGCTACCTTGAGGTAATGACCACCTACAAGTAGTACTGCGACTATCTATATCTACATCACTCTCCTAAACCCACCTAATGGTGTGTGGCGGAGCCCTCCAACTCTGTTCCACTCGGGAATAGCGCGTTGGATGAATGATTGTGGGTAAGCCTCTGCATTGGATCAAATTTCTCGACTTTCCTCCTCATGGTCTTTGCACGTTACGTATGTCGGAGGAGGTAATATGTCGTCCGATACTTCTCGAAAGGTGCTCTCTCGAAATTTTAATAGTAAATCTCTCCGTGATACACAACGCCTCTCTTGTAACCTGTTTCGAGTGGAGTTTGTTGAGAATATCCATAACGCTCTCGTGCGTGACTAAACGATCACGTGCCGAAACGTGCCGCTCTTTGTAGCATCTTCTCTTTCTCTTCTATCAGTCCTATGTGGTAGGGATCCCAGATAGATGAACATTATTCAAGATTTGGTCGAACTAACTCCTGATAAGCCACTTCCTTCTTGGATAAGTTGCATTTCCTTGAAATTCTTTCTATGCGTCTGACACAGGTATCTGCTTTTCCCACCATTTGATTTATGTAATCTTTCCACTTAAAATCACCCTGGATTATATCTTCTCGTGGAAGAAAAAGAGTATTTAACATTGCTATTATTACGAAGAAATGTCGTGCAACCACCAAGTATCAACCCACCACATCACCGCAGCCATGCCTAAGATGGCGATCTGCAGCCTGTCCTGACCACTGACTGCCCAGTTCCAACACGCGCCGTAGGAATCAAACAGCCGTGACCTCTACAACATTTGTCATTTTTCTGTACTGCTTATAATTTTCACACATTCGCCTTCTAAAGCCACAGAGGCACCTATGAATAACCCTGCATATATCTGTGGTGCCTGTCTCCACAGCTCAGTGCTGGCACAGCTAAGAGGTTCGATTCCCGGTACTGTCAGGAATTTTCGCTTTGTGGGAGCATTGTTACTGGGTATACTCAGCCCCCTGTCGCCAACTGAGGAACTACTCGATCGATACCTAATTGTTCCAAGATCAAGGAACTCGAAAACGACCGGGAGTGCGGTGTTCTAACCAAATGGTCCTCCTCGCCGCACCCGATGACGCCATTGGCAGAGGATGACATGGCGGTCGGTCGGAACCAATTGTCTCGTCTAGGGCCAGAACGCAGAACTTTATAACCGTGGTGCAAATAATTGTTTGTGACAAATCTAACTACAATGTTCCAGTCTGCCTCCCAATCCTTTTATTTATTACGCAAATTCCTCACTCAAGATACTGTAATTAGCAAAATCTAAATTCACCAGTACAATCCAGGAATTTATTTACTTCTAAAGACTGCTAGTACAGACATGATTTAAGCTGGGTCGAAAGATATCTGAAAATCCTCGATTCCGAGGTAAAGTGGCAGCTCATACTCACTACTTCGTTGTATATTTCCGTTCCCAACTTACAAAGAGCATACTACACTATTTTCACATCTGAAACCAATTTTTTACGGAATAAATAATGTTACATTAAATTGTGTCTTCAATGAAGTTATCATTGAAACATTCTCACGCGAGGCGAAAGTGAGAACATGGCCCGCGCAGGTCTGGAAAAATAACCGTGAAAGCCAGCCGCAGCGAATTTCGCCACCATAATTTCCCACTGACGCTGATTGCTTCGGCACCAGACCCAGGCGTTCAATCAGCCCCCGGAAACACAGGCAGAGCCCAAATATTTGCTGTCAATTACACGACAATCGTCCACATGCAATATGCGCCTCTGAGGGAGAATGTTATGGCTGCAATGTCAATTAGAATATTGGTGATATATCAGGCTTCAATTACGTCGACCTGGCGTGTACTTTAATCTGATACTTTCACATCTCAGTCTGATCCAGTTCTCTACACGTCAACATACATAGTGTGGTGGAAGGTGCTTCTGGTACATATATAGTTTCACTCCTTTCCCGTTCCACTCGTAAATGGTGCACAAGCATAAAATCACTTCTACCGCCTACTTAGTTTGTAAACGAGCTGATGTGTTAAATATCTGAAGTGAATAAGTGAGCTAAATTTAGCAAAGGTTTGGAATAATGTGTAATCTATGTATCAAACATAACTCATTTACAAACACTGGTTGAGTACAGTCAGGGCAATTTGCAGTCCGATTTAACAAAAAGTATATTTTTCACATATCTCAATGTTAATGGATTCATATCTCCTGAGCTATGTACCGTAGAATGATATAACTTTGGAGGTACATTCAGTGGTATATACGGGCACTGTCTGTAGAATTATACCTCTTAATGAGTAGATTATGACAGCATTTTAAATTTTTAAATGCGGTCAATAATTATACGAAATATTGAAAATGAACTTGTGTTGCCCTTGGAAGCGGTTAGATGGCCAACCTATGACTGGAACCTAAACTCATGAACATGACTAGCCATTTAGTAACGTAGATTAACCTTAGTCACGCTCATAGGTTTGTTTGAAATCTGATAAACCACGTATGAATTGCCTGTCACTAAATTTGTAGTGTTGTGGATTTAACTTAACTGGGAAACAAATTCTGTTTTCGAGTATTATGTGCGCCCCAGGACTAAGCCTATGGATGCTAATACCTGTAAGTAATGCCTTAAAATCGATATTGTGACGTAATTCAGTCCTCATAACTCTGCCACACTGGGTGCTCACTTATTCCTTTTTTTTCTATCTCGCCATTTCTCCCCCATCCACCACAAAGCAACAATCTGTCATTAAAAATGTGTTTCATCTGATGTTGAGCGGACTCGAATTATTTGTCGAGGAATAATAAAAACTGAATCAACATAAACGGTCATTGGTTGCAGTTATTTACGGAGGTCATTAATCCGTTTGGATGCCCAACAATGGCGTAGAAGATAATACCCAGAAGTACAACAGTCTAAGTGGATGACTTGATAGCAACTTCTAGACACATATTAGCAAATAAATGCTTTGTCTTTTTCTATTGTTGGTTTCGTTATTTGGTTATCCCACCAAAATCCTAGAGGGAAAGCATACTAAGGATCACCAACTTTTTTCCTCTTAGTATTTATTTAAATGTAGCGTGTACATATGTGGTATGTTGCACTTTGTATTGGTTTCCGAGAAATTGCCGTTAAAACTTTTACAAGGAAGTTGAAAATCACACGACAGCGCCATCCGCCTAACAGCAGCGTTAAAGCTGACAGGTTAACTTTGTAAAGGTTCACAAAACAATCGTATCAGTTCTAAAGATCATTATTCCTCAGAAATGAATTATAATGATATTGGATTTGTGTCAAGGTATAATTAAGATATAATGAAGAATTGTGATCAAACGCTAATTGACCAATACAGGGAGGGACAAATAAAAGTGGCTCGGGGAACAGAGTTCCAGAGTACACAGAAAAACATCAGAGGAAACGAAATACCGTACTAACCTGACTCCAGCAGATGTTGAAAGTGACCAGCAGCCACCTCTTTGCACTTTTGGGCAGTGGTCAGCAAGTTATTGAAGGCTGATCAAAAAGGGTTGAAATGGCTCTGAGCACTACGGGACTTAACTTCTGAAGTCATCAGTCACCTAGAACTTAGAACTACTTAACCCTAACTAATTTAAGAACATCACACATATCCATGCCCTAGGCAGGATTCGAACCTGTGATCGTAACGGTCGCGGGGTTCCAGACTGTAGGTCCTAGAACCGCTCGGCCACCCCGGCCGGCGAAGGATGATCGACGCTGGACAACTGGAATTTCTGCAATCTCACCCTAAATGTTCCGCTGCAGTTCTTAAAGACTATGAGGGTTGTCACGATATACCTTAGACATGAGGGCTCCCCGCAGTGCTTTTCGGGGGGGGGGGGGGGGAGGGCGTGCTGATCCCTGGCACGAACCCGCTCTGCGGATTTGTGTCGAGGTCCGGCGTGCCGGCCAGTCTGTGGATGGTTCTTAAGGCGGTTTAACATCTGCCTCGGGGAATGCGGGCTGGTTTATTCCTCCTCAGTTACACTGTGTCGGCGATTGCTGCGCAAATGCTGTCTCCACGTACGCGTACACCATAATTACACTAACATACAAACATTGGGGCTACACTCGTCTGGTCTGAGACGTTCCTCGAGGGGAGGGGGAGGGGTCCACTTAGGGGCCGAACCCCACAATAACCCTGGGTTCGGTGTGGGTCAGCGTTGTGGTGAGTGGACTGCTGTAGCCTGTGGTGGGGTTTGTACCACTGAGGGTTACGGCGGGAACGAAGCCTCTCGGTCGTTTCTAGGTTCCCAGTTCAGCCCAGTACAATACAATACAATATACTCATTTCCAGAAAGCTGTCCAGGTTCAAAGAATGTGTCACACATGGCAGCACACAGCTGAGAAGTGACAGAGGTTGCTCGTTGAACCGTGATTTATTTTCAAAGAATATTCTCACGAATTTATTTTATTTACTAGCGACTCGTCAAGAACATTAACACATCTAATCACACTATGTAAGCATGGAAGAAGCTGCCAGGGACTAACTGATGACATCGTAACCAAATTCCATTTAACAAATGGGAATTTTATTCACTTTAATAGTGCCTAAAAGCATTTTTTAAAAGAAACAGATTTAAAATTACAATCAGAAAGCGCCCTCTAAATATCAAAGTTACAGTTTATTCAGAGGCAGAAAGAAACAAGTTTTGACTGTATGAGCTTTCAGGCAGAGAACCTTGCCGCTCCCTTTTGACACGGACGCAGTTGCGACCGCTCACAACAGCCTCTGAAAGACTACACTGGTGCAAATCTGCAACACGCCAGATTACTTTAAACTAAGAGTTTTAACAATTTACACAAGCACACAAACTACGCACCCCCCGTAGCAGGGATGTAAATGGTACAAAACACTAATAATTAAAATAATAACGTAGCCATGGAAGGTTCAACTTGGTTTTAACTGCTAAGAAAAGTCTTACAGTGAAAGGGTGGCAACTTTACATACTAAAATGATCATTTACATAAAAGCCCATGAAATGCAATCTTATATAAAATTCTACAAGTTTGGCCAAACAATAGTTAAGATGCTCTACAGTACACAGATACCACCTCTCAAGATCATAGGCAATAATATCAAAGTTTCCAAAGATCAAAACATATTTCAGGTATTAGGCCGTTACACTCCAAGCAATAAATTCGTAAACACACCAAATCCGACAAAAATGACAGAGGCAGCTACTAACGTACGGTAGATTTATAGGGAGATTACCGAACAACCCGAACCGCAGGTTGCTCTAACCCGCCCCTACTCCACAAGGGATAAACGGACCAATCAATTTATAAACTACCACCTTCCCAAGGGTGGGCAAACGGAGTAGAATGGTGGGACAACCCCAAAGCAAAAGGGCTGGTGACCTCACCAAAAAAAACAAGTAGAATGTAACGAGAGGAAATCAAACAAGATATCACCAATCACTTAACTTCTAATAAACTGCGATTTCTCGAGAAGACCTGGCGCAGTACACCCCATTTCGCTCTCCCGAACCGTCCGCTGCCAGCCTCTTCAACGGACGCAGGAAGGCGCGCCGATCTCCCGTCTCACGGCATCGCAGCTCGCACCGGCCAGACTGATGTCGTCGGTTGACTCCTGTTGCTCTCGTGTCGGCCGCGAAGCCACTACCCCTTGCTATAAGCCGCTGCCCACTGGACTCACGTGGCGACCTCACATGCGGCGACGCTCAAGGCGGGCAAGTCATCTCGTGTCTCAGTGCACGACCGACCAACCGATCGATCCAACCACCAATGCCCATTGCCTGAGCAAACTCGAGCAGACTGGCAGCGTAACGCGCAGATTCAGATGCAGGAACTAAGTCCCGACCGGGCGACCACTCGTTGAGTTCTCTTACTGGCGGAGTGGAAAGACTCTCATTTTGCCAGCTTTAAAGGTTGATCCAAACGACAGACATACTAGCACTCCGAACTACAGACAGACACTAACTGCCTAACAAATGCGGACGAGAGACAGACTAGCAAACTGGGGACGAGAGACTCACCCAGACTGACCGACAGGCGAGCTCATAGCGCCCCTTAAATGCACGTGAATAGGCAACCTTTCCCCTTTCCCACCAGAGGGAGACACCAAAGCTGCGATGGCCACAGCGGCGCCACCGCCAGAAACGGAGGGCGTCTGCTTCACACTACGTGCTGTGGCGTGCTCTTCAAAACAACAATTTTTACCACGGCTCACTCGTCCATGCTCATCCTAAAAAAAAAAAAGAAAAACGGCCGATTAAGCCCGCAGGAGAGACAGCGCACTACAGTCTGAATGTGTGCCTGTGTAAGGTGCGTCGATGGAGTTTGTGAGGATCATCCTCCCACTAGTACCATCAGTTTCTGTTGTTGACATAAGTACTGAGACGCAAAAGGGCACACTACGACTGTAGATTCCCACAACTGCCGCAATTTGTGTCAGAATGCTTTGGAATGTGGGTTATAACATTTTGCAGCTCCCCTGTTCGGTCCATCGAGCGTCAACATCTGGGTCTTCCTAGCGGTTTCAGCTACAGTGCTCGTCTTGCTGCTTCGAAGTTTTTAAAAGATGTCGTGACTAACCGCGCCGATGGTACAGGATCATTCCGTATAAGGTTGAAATGACGACAGTATTCCTGTATAACAGCAGCAACACAGTCACCGTTTCCCTGAAAGACCTCCATGGCCACAGTACGTTCAGGCCCTCGCCAGCGCTCCATCTCAGCAAATAGCGTACCTACCGGAAACATAAGACAAACATTCGGTGTTGCCAATAGTACACTGTCCAGTCACATTCATGTGGGCCCCTGTCGAAGGCCTGATTAATGATCTTTTGCATCGCAGACCGCTGCGAGACGTGCTGGAAGAGAGTCAGTGAGGTTTTGGAGGGCAACGACAGGTATGTGGAACCATGCCGACTCCAGTGCCGTGAACAGCTGCGGTAGGTTTCTAGGTTGAGGATCCATGACGTGAACAGTTCGGTCGAAGTGATCCCGCAGATTCTCGATTGAGTTTAAATCCAAGGAATATGGTGGCCAAGGGACACTCAGCCTTGTGCTCTTCGAACCACGGTCGTACACTATGAACTGTGTGAGACGCTGCATTACCCTGCTGTTAGATACCACGGTGCCAAAGGAAAACAAGCTTTATAAAGAAGTGGACGTCGTCCGTAAGGTTAGATAATGTTCTGAGTGACAATTCGCAATTTTTCACAACACAACTTTTATTTATGTAAGTTTACAAGGCTGATGACAGAGCAACAAAATAAAACAATAACGATGCCAGTAAAAGTCCCCTAATTGAAGCAAACTCCTAATTTTCACTAAAGGTTCTTAGTAACACACACACACACACACACACACACACACACACACTAGTAAAAGTCCATTTCAGAGACGAAGACGTAATCTTCAGCGGTCGAAGTCCACGAGGTCGGCATTTGGAGTGAACTGAACATTGGGGCTGGTTCTAGCCCCTAAATAGCTGTCGCCAGCCAATCAGGTTTTAGCTTAGTGATACTTCCTGCAGGCCGTAGTTCGAGCTCCCCCTGCAGGAAGTAGTGCTCTGAATGTCTGTTTCCATTATCTTGTATGTAAATAACCGGTGTTTACCATGGTGCTTTTGGTACGCCTTTTACGTAGACTACCCCGTCCTCTGTGGAGTAATATGGTTTGCCGGCCCTCAGGGGCTACCTTGGCTCTGGCATAACAGATACATACTTGTGCTGATGCAGTGTGGCTTCCAGAATAAAGACATAACCCACGAAATGCCACGAAGATATTATCCAAACCATAAAGGTCCCTCGTTTTTTCTCATTTAGACGTCTCACGCCGAACACGGCAACGACAATCCATCTGATGGAGCATAAAACGTATTTCATCTGAAAAGACCACCTTTCCTCACTCAGTTGAATTCCATTTGCGGTGTTGGCGCGTGAAATACTGCCGTGGTCTCCGATGAACATCAGTCAGCATTATATCAGATTCACTTTCATTCCGTGCATGGGTGCATGAACCAGGCACTTGCCGCATAATCTCACTCGCAGCAACATTCGTTGAACGGTCTTTGAGGAAATAGTGATGGTACTCTCTTGGTTTATCTGGGCGGTCAACTGATCAACAGCTGCGCGTATATTCGCTGGTATACCTCTCCGCAAAAGTCGTTTACCTTATCTATGGTCCGTGGGGTGCCACAGTTGCCTCGGCGCCGATTCTGGGTAGTACCATTTTGCCATGTACTAAACACTTTAGCGAAGGCAACAGGTGAACAGTTTACACACTTATCCGTTTCGGAAATTCTTCAACCCTTTCCACGACAGGCTATAATAATGCCCTTTTGGATGTCAGATGAATCGCTCCCTTTCCACATAGTTACAACATCTACATTGTTCTCCGCGTTCCTCCACTGCTAGTGCTTGCACCTACCGTCCGTGGATGTATGTTCCACGTTGACATTCTAACAACAACAAAAGGTCAAAATTTAATAATGATTGTGGTGTTTCTCACGCTGCTAATTACTGCATTTTCGGGCAACAACATAGTTATTATGTGGCAGGTGTCATTAGAGCACAGTTAATAATGTCATTTCATGTAATAATGAATAAACTAGGCACTCATCTTTTCGTGTTTCCCACGCTGGTCTCGTTGTAAAATCACAGCTCAATCGTCGAAAATCTAGGTGGTGATGATTCCAAGCTCGGATGCAAAGAGGCCTAGGTTTTATTCTGCTGTATTCAAAAGTTTTTTAGATGCGCTTCACAAACAATTCTTGATGATTTAACCTTTGAATGTTAGCACAATGGTGATGTAAAAAAATAATCAGCACTCCGAATTTAAGTTGGACTTCTTTTTTATTGCTTTTGTTGCCATAGCACGTAACTCACAAAACATCACTTCACAATACAAAACATACTTGAAAACATCTTCCTCACTGTTAAAGTTCACACTTTATAAGCTGACTACAATATGCGTCTTTCCAACATGACGTCCAAGACTTGACCTTCTCAAGGTCCGTCTCTCTAACAACTAACTATCGCTTACGCGCCCAAAAATCAGAGTTACAAGTACGTTAAAGATCATAGTGACAAAAGAAATAATACACATAAGAATAATATCATTGCAATATAAACATATCGATGTATCACAAATGAAATCAAATGTGAATGTTGTCTCAGAAATATGTTAAGTAGTTAACAGAAACACATAGAATATTACTGGTATCGAGTGGTTGAGATGAGGTGCCGTAATGGTTACGTAATTCAAGTACCATTACAACATCGAAAGTAGAACGTAAGTGCTGCTCACATTCATATGACGGGACTGTTGCGAGCTAACATCCCACAGATGTTGGGGCTCACATGCGGTCCCTCTTCGTCGAAATGTCTCGGCTCAAACTCGTCTACTGGTTGAACCGCACGTGTCGCGTTACACGCTCTAAACTAGACACTTGTGACCTTTTGGTTAAATTGTCTGGCTGATGGTAACTTTGCGAAATATATAAAGTAAACATAACATACAATAACAGTAATAATAATACCGGGAACTAAATTGACGACCATAAATGATGTAGGCTACACAGTTGCGATTTGGTTAGAATAATATTTTTTCAGAAAGCAAACTAATAGCGAAAGTGGTTGTTTTTAGAGTTACTCTTAAACTCCAGCGCATATCCATTTCACACAGTTCGATCATTCACAATCTCGTCGCGAAAAACAAGTTATCTACGCGAAAAGTTATATTTCACACCAGGCGCGCGGCTGCTCACCGCTCACACACACAACGCGAAATTTTCTGAGTCGTTTCACCTCCTAGCTGCCTAATGACCGACCGTTCGCTTTCGGGTCTCCACCAGCATGGCTCCCTTTGGTGTCTAGACTAAAACTGCCCTCTGCCCGTCCCCGGCCGCGTTTCCCGCGCGCCGAAAATCTTCGCTCAACTTGACTAGTGTAGTTCCCTTTCCTGAAGCCACCCATCTGATTGTCTACAGCTGATTCTACATAATTTTACATTTTATCATATTTAAATAATCAATGTTTGACCACTTTCACGCTATAAATAAAGTAACAATAATATCTATTACATACGAGTAATAAACGTTAAATTCTTTTCATAAAACTAATACAATTTCCTTCTTAACTTTGAATGTCACGGCCAGTAGCCTTGCACCAGTGTGCTTTCTGATAAATAAATAAAGAACAAAAGTAACTTTACAACCAATGTTGTGTTACCTAATGATTCAATAAGGTGTTATGCTGTCATCGTTCAATGGGTTTTGTGTGGAGGAAATGATGATCTGATGCTTAACTGAAAATACAGATTATTTAAATTCACTATATCTTTTAAACAAATAAAGTTACAGAGTTAATATTTACAGCGTTTGTGATTTTAATGATGCCCTTCTACATGGAACGTCGATCGTTAAGATCGACCAAAGCGTTCAGAATTTAGCATTCAGGTCTTTTTTTACAAAACCCCTTTAACAGTAAATACTCAACTATTATTATAGATATGATCGATATTCAAGTTTTATTGGGATCACCATGAAAATCTATGGAGGATGGCAGATTAAAATTACTGTCGCTTGATTCCCTGCATTACTACAGAATTAAACAGTTTTCGTAAATGTTTCCCTTTACGGCCAGTCTCAGGTCCACCATATTTAACACTGCTACGTCTCCTTGGCCACAAAGGGCTTCTACTCGGTTTTCCTATGACGTAGGTTCACATATGTCTCACTCGCACACTATAGCGCTTAGGGCTCAATAGACAATAGAGTTTCCCCATCTCGTGGTGAATCTGGGCCTTTCTTGGTATCCGGTCCTGGACGACAAGGTTCACTTCACAATTCTTGAAGGCTGACTCTTTCGGCCATATAGTTAAATGAGAGCGAAATAGTCGTTAACTCACACCGTGTACCTTACCATTTTTACAGAGTAATTAGCCCGTTTCTCTGCCACATCCGGTAGTTCATCATGCTTCGTTTGTGGGTGATATTTAACACTTCACATTGCACCTTGTAACTGTGACTTCCTTCAGCCGATAGTATGCAAAAGTAGGGTCTTCTTTAATAAGTATTCAACTTCTGTTGGTTCACACTGGCCTGTCAGAGTGGCCAATAGAGAATTTTCCACAATTAACGATGTTTTTGTATATTCCGCTCTTTTCGAAATCTGAAATGCAGACCACGGCCCCCGTTCCCATCAGTTCACCTAAGTTAAGCACTGTCGGACTGGGCTAGCACTTGGATGGGTGACCATCCGGTCTATCGAGCGCTGTTGACAAGTGGGGTGTACTCAGCCCTGGTGAGGCAAACTGAGGACCTACTTGATTGAGAAGCAGTGGCTCCGGTCTCGGAAACCGTCATAGGGCCAGGAGAGCGGTGTGGTTCTAGGCGCTTCAGTCTGGAACCGCGTGACCGCTACGGTCGCAGGTTCGAGTCCTGCCTCGAGAATGGATGTGTGTCATGTCCTTAGGTTAGTTAGGTTTAAGTAGTTCTAAGTTCTAGGGGACTGATGACCACAGATGTTAAATGCCAAAGTGCTCAGAGCCATTTGAACCATCCTGACCACATGCCCCTCCATATACGCATCCTGTGACGCCTGCGGTCTTAGAATGACGCGGTGGCCGGTCGGTACCGTCGGGACTTCATGGCCTGTTCGGACGGAGTTTTTCTTGTTTTGTTTTATAAACGCAGCGTGAATTTACGCCTTTTGGCCGCGTTCAAAGAGAGCTTTCCTCAGTATTGAATTGAACGTCTTTTAATAAAATCTTGAAGATTTGGATCGAGAACAGGGTAAAGAAGAGATGAACCTGTTGGTTTGCATCATTGAGTGAACCAAGGCAGGAGTGTGGTCACTGGTTAAGGTTGTTTGACTGTGTTTAATTCAGACTCGGAGGTACCAATACTCATGGGCGTGGATGTTAGACGATTTATCATTGAATGACAGGCTGTGGGTAATTGGTTGTTGAGAATAGCCACGTATTATAGCGCCAGCTGTGCCAGGCTTCCTGTATGTCGTGATTCAAAATGGTTCAAATGGCTCTGAGGTCATCAGTCCCCTAGACTTAGAACTACTTAAACCTAACTAACCGGAGGACATCATACACATGCATGCCCGAGGCAGGATTCGAACCTGCGACCGTAGCGGTCGCGCGGTTCTAGACTGAAGCGCGTAGAACCGCTCGGCCATCATGGCCGGCGTATGTCGTGAAATTACGTATGTGATCACTGCTGTCTTGTTGTTCCTTTCCGAGAAACTGTGATTAATGTAGTGATACAGTTATTTGGTGAAATATGAGGAGAAAATTAAACTAAATAAGATTTGGTCGCACCCCAGGCAAATTTGCCAATCTGCCGCCTTATCTGGTAGCGCTTACGCCCCAGACTGCACCTGCGCTCTCGTATGGTACCTAACAGGTTCGCAAGCCTTTCTGCAAAACTTTTGAGAAGTAAGCATTCCTTACACCTAATTATGTATCTAGAAGCGTGTAGGCGTACGCTTCCATTGCATATTTTCTCTATTAGTGTGAGATAATATGGGCCAATCCGGTTGAATCGGAATGATAAATAGTGTGTTATGTAAGATCGTGGCCGGATTAACCAGGAGAAAAATTTTTCAAAAACAAACTAAAACATATACATGCATCATAGATGAACATAAGAGAAATGCAATGACAGTTAAAAGTACTTCCAATCACCCGCAGCGTTGATAGTTGTTTGGCACCTCCGAGGCATGCTTGAAGTCAAGTTTTTCCGCGTATTAACGTGGAATAGACCTCCAAAATGCGTCAAATTTGAATTGACAGTTTTTTAAAAGTGAAGATCTTTTTTCCCTTGCAAGCTCTTTTTGATCTGAGATCATAGCTTTTCAATTGCATTATAGTCAGGAGGCTATGAGGGCCAATCCATAACCTGCGCATATTTCTTCTTTTTCCAGTCGTTACAAAGCTTGCTGCGGTTCTTCGGATTGTTGTCCTCATTCAGTATACGGTCTTCATTTTTGTCGATGAACCAACGTTTGGCATTCGGCATCAAACATTATTCATAAACGCGTTATATAGCGTGTAATCACGTCTCTTCTTTTTTATCTTAGGCAAGAATTCAAAGTAAACTATCAGTTTAGGGACGTTATATATAGTACAAAGGCTCCATCTGTGGGGCTGTGAAAGAAGTAAGACGATATTTTTCGCCATCTGTGTGTAATGCTGACCACGCTCTTACTTAACACACTGTACATATAACTGCGCACTGCAATACAATGAGATACCTCTTCATTATTTTATTTTTTTAAGAACACGTAAAGTTCCGTAGGACCAAATTGAGGAGTAAATCTCCAAGGGCATGGAACGTGTCAGTACATGAAATTACAATATAAAATTAATAACAGTTAAAAACGTTTATGAACCCGAAAAAAGTCAAGCCATAACTTTAAGTAAATGCAGTCAACAATAGAACAAGAATCACCTTAATTTTTCAAGTAACCTTTCGACAGAATAAAAGGAGTCAACCATGATGAATTTCTTCAGTTTCGATTTGAGAGCGCGTGGGTTACTGCTAAGAGTTTTGAATTCTAGTGGTAACTTATTGAAAATGGATGCTCCATCATACTACTTAACATTCTGCACAAGAGTTAAGGAAGTCTGATCCAAATGCAGGTTTGATTTCTGCCGAGTATTAAGTGAGTGAAAGCTGCTAATTCTTGCGAATAATCTAATATTTTTAACAAGAAATTCCAGTAAGAAATATATATATACACTCCTGGAAATGGAAAAAAGAACACATTGACACCGGTGTGTCAGACCCACCATACTTGCTCTGGACACTGCGAGAGGGCTGTACGAGCAATGATCACACGCACGGCACAGCGGACACACCAGGAACCGCGCTGTTGGCCGTCGAATGGCGCTAGCTGCGCAGCATTTGTGCGCCGCCGCCGTCAGTGTCAGCCAGTTTGCCGTGGCATACGGAGCTCCATCGCAGTCTTTAACACTGGTAGCATGCCGCGACAGCGTGGACGTGAACCGTATGTGCAGTTGACGGACTTCGAGCGAGGGCGTATAGTGGGCATGCGGGAGGCCGGGTGGACGTACCGCCGAATTGCTCAACACGTGGGGCGTGAGGTCTCCACAGTACATCGATGTTGTCGCCAGTGGTCGGCGGAAGGTGCACGTGCCCGTCGACCTGGGACCGGACCGCAGCGACGCACGGATGCACGCCAAGACCGTAGGATCCTACGCAGTGCCGTAGGGGACCGCACCGCCACTCCCCAGCAAATTAGGGACACTGTTGCTCCTGGGGTATCGGCGAGGACCATTCGCAACCGTCTCCATGAAGCTGGGCTACGGTCCCGCACACCGTTAGGCCGTCTTCCGCTCACGCCCCAACATCGTGCAGCCCGCCTCCAGTGGTGTCGCGACAGGCGTGAATGGAGGGACGAATGGAGACGTGTCGTCTTCAGCGATGAGAGTCGCTTCCGCCTTGGTGCCAATGATGGTCGTATGCGTGTTTGGCGCCGTGCAGGTGAGCGCCATAATCAGGACTGCATACGACCGAGGCACACAGGGCCAACACCCGGCATCATGGTGTGGGGAGCGATCTCCTACACTGGCCGTACACCACTGGTGATCGTCGAGGGGACACTGAATAGTGCACGGTACATCCAAACCGTCATCGAATCCATCGTTCTACCATTCCTAGACCGGCAAGGGAACTTGCTGTTCCAACAGGACAATGCACGTCCGCGTGTATCCCTTGCCACCCAACGTGCTCTAGAAGGTGTAAGTCAACTACCCTGGCCAGCAAGCTCTCCGGATCTGTCCCCCATTGAGCATGTTTGGGACTGGATGAAGCGTCGTCTCACGCGGTCTGCACGTCCAGCACGAACGCTGGTCCAACTGAGGCGCCAGGTGGAAATGGCATGGCAAGCCGTTCCACAGGACTACATCCAGTATCTCTGCGATCGTCTCCATGGGAGAATAGCAGCCTGCATTGCTGCGAAAGGTGGATATACACTGTACTAGTGCCGACATTGTGCATGCTCTGTTGCCTGTGTCTATGTGCCTGTGGTTCTGTCAGTGTGATCATGTGATGTATCTGACACCAGGAATGTGTCAATAAAGTTTCCCCTTCCTGGGACAATGAATTCACGGTGTTCTTATTTCAATTTCCAGGAGTGTATATTGATAGGCCAACGTCAAAATACCCAGACTTGTGAACAGGGGTCGACAAGAGGTTCGTGAACTTACAACACTTATTGCCCGATCCTTTTAGAATGGGAAGAGATACCCAAAAATATAATGCCTTACGACATAAGCGAATGAAAATAGTAGACTAATTTTCGAATAGTAAAAATGGCAGCATTACGTCTTTGAACAAAATCCTGAACGTGGGCTTCCACGACAGTTTACTATCCATCTGAAAACCTAGAAATTTGAACTGTTCAGTTTCACTAATCATATGCCCATTCTGTGAAATTAAAACGCCAGCTTTTGTTGCATTGTGTGTTAGAAACTATAAGAACTGAGTCTTACTGCGATTTAGCATTAGTTTATTTCCTACATGCCATGAACTTAGGTCATGAACTGTACTGTTTGAAACCGAACCAATGTTGCACACAACATCCTTTACTACCAAGTTAGTGTCATCAGTAAAGAGAAATATTTTAGATTTACCCGTAATACTAGAGGGCACATCATATATAGAAATAAGGAACCGGAGAGACCCCAACACTGACGCATGGCACCCCCCCCCCCTCCCACTTGACCGTACCCCACTCAGACCCCACATCACAGCCATTCTCAACACTTTGAATAATGACCTTTTGCTGACTGTTGCTAAAGTAAGAGGTGAACCAATTGTGAGCTACTCCTCGTATTCCGTAATAGTCCAACTACTGGAGCAATATATTGTGATCAACACAATCAAACGCCTTTGTTAAATCAAAAACTTATGAAAGAGTAGTGTAGTATAGTGCTAAAATCAGTTATGAAATAACGTAAAACATATCCTTTTAGTTTCGAAGATTCTCTTCAGTGTACTAGAAACAGTTTCAAGTTCTGCCATTCAGCAATTCCGCACGTACTGGCACTACAAAAATGTCTCTCACAAACTTTCGTCATGGGCACATTTTGGGTAGTAAATGGATGTTAACGATCAGCAATCTGCAACACTATAATCACCTGTACGGTAACGAACTCTGTCAGGAAGTGGCAACAGCGCTCTGCAGTTGGCGAAGTGAACAGCGTTTTGGGTTATCATGTAGGAAGTCGAGGGTTGGGTTGTGGGTCGCAGATTATCCGTTTTTATTTGCTAAATATAGTCTGCGTGGTACGGAATCTGGCGTCTTAATCGTCATACAGTGATTACAGCGGGTCTTCCACAAAAATGTACAGTTACGTACTACGAACACAGAAATTGAAATACAATCGTTTTCATTGGTCAGCTTTGAAAGAATCCCTTTGCGTGTCTTGAACGATAATTGTTTCGCACCACTGCATCTACTCAACTCCAAATTTGTTTTGTGTATATCCTCCCCCAATGGCCCCATCGATTAATACCACCTGTTATTCATGCCATGTTAAGGTCCATTATATTTCATTAGGTCTTTACGTCACCAGTAGGGCTAGCAACGTGCTTTGCAAATAACCTCAGTATGGCCACTGGGGGAGGGTACACAGAAAGCAGGTTTGGAATTTAGTCGATGCAATGGCACGAACAATTCGCGTCCACGACGTGAAAAACGCTTCTTTTATAGCTGACCAATAAAAACAATTATATCTTGATTTCTGTGTTCGTAGTACGTAATTGCTAAAGCTTTGTAGAAGGCCAACTGTAATCGCTATGTAACGATTAAGACGCCAGGTACCGTACCACAGAGACTACTTTTAGCAAATAAAAACAAATATGCCTCAACCCAAGATCGAACCTTCGATCTCCCGAATGCCAACCCAGAAAACTATCCCATATATATATTCAATCTGTATATTGAGCAAGCAGTAAAGGAAACAAAAGAAAAGTTCGGAGTAGGTATTAAAATCCACGGAGAAGAAATAAATCTTTGATGTTCGCCGATGACATTCTAATTCTGTCAGAGACAGCAAAGGACTTGGAAGAGCAGTTGAACGGAATGGACAGTGTCTTGAAAGGAGGGTATAAGATGAACATCAACAAAAGCAAAACGAGGATAACGGAATGTAGTCGAATTAAATCGGGTGATGCTGAGGGATCTACATTAGGAAATGAGACACTTAAAGTAGTAAAGGAGCTTTGCTATTTGGGGAGCAAAATAACTGATGATGGTCGAAGTAGAGGGGATATGAAATGTAGACTGGCAATGGCAAGGAAAGCGTTTCTGAAGAAGAGAAATTAGTTAACATCTGGTATTGATTTAAATGTCAGGAAGTCGTTTCTGAAAGTATTTGTATGGAGTGCATCCATGTATGGAAGTGAAACATGGACGATAAACAGTTTAGACAAGAAGAGAGTAGAAGCTTTCGAAATGTGGTGCTACAGAAGAATGCTGAAGATTAGACGGGTAGATCGAGTAACTAATGATGAGGTACTGAACAGAACTGGGGAGAAGAGGAATTTGTGGCTCAACCTAACTAAAAGAAGGGATCGGTTGGTAGGACATGTTCTGAGGCATCAAGGGATCACCAATTTGGTAGTGGAGGGCAGCGTGGAGGGTAAAAATTGTAGAGGGAGACCAAGAGATAAATACACTAAGCAGATGCAGAGGGATGGAGGCTGCAGTAGGAGCTGGGAGATGAAGAAGCTTGCACAGGATAGAGAAGCATGGAGAGCTGCATCAAACCAGTGTCAGGACTGAAGACCACAACAACAACAATATATATATATATATACTTCAGAAAGTGACTTACAGATTTCATTCTACAATAAGATCATTACGTAACAAGGCACATCACAATGTGCAACTGCAAAATTACTCCACCGTAGAGAACTGCAGGATAGTACGATTCTTGTTAGGAAAATGTCTAAATTTGACATAGGATCACAATGGAACGAAGATTTTGCACCATGTGGCTTCCATCTTTTCGGGAAAAGAGGGGGAAAGAGATATTCCAACGAAGTCGACGATCGGACAGTGGCTCTCGAATGGCGCCGTGACCAACGAAAAGATTTCTTCGCCGAGTAACTGAATGACTGACAGAACGTTCCGACCGCTGTCGGGAGAGGCTTGGTGACTACATTAAGGAATAGTGTCGTGTGTATGTGAGACTTCGAAGTGTAGTGCAGCACTCAGTAATACGTTTTGGTACGTTGTCAACATACATGTTTCGCACCACCTGTTGTGAAAGGAGAATTAGTTGCTTTTGTTATACAATATTATTTTTATTGCTAACCGGTTTTCGGCTTACAAGGCCATCTTCAGGCATTTACTGAGTTGTATCATCATTCACTGCTCCATCTTACAAACTAGCCAGTAAACTTGATGTCCTAATTAAGAGCAAGACTAAATTTAAACCAAAGCATGGTATTTCAAACTCTGTGGACCTAGTAAACAAGTTAAAAGGTATATCTGTCTCACACAGTGATAAATTAGTATCCCTTGTTGTCAGCAGTTTGTTTTCTAACATACCAGTAGTAGAATGTATTGACATTCTGACAGAGCTGATGCACGAGTCTAATGTCAATCCTGTGGAATTGAATGACTTGAGACTGGCCACACAGACCTGCCTTGCACAGAACTACACTCCTGGAAATTGAAATAAGAACACCGTGAATTCATTGTCCCAGGAAGGGGAAACTTTATTGACACATTCCTGGGGTCAGATACATCACATGATCACACTGACAGAACCACAGGCACATAGACACAGGCAACAGAGCATGCACAATGTCGGCACTAGTACAGTGTATATCCACCTTTCGCAGCAATGCAGGCTGCTATTCTCCCATGGAGACGATCGTAGAGATGCTGGATGTAGTCCTGTGGAACGGCTTGCCATGCCATTTCCACCTGGCGCCTCAGTTGGACCAGCGTTCGAGCTGGACGTGCAGACCGCATGAGACGACGCTTCGTCCAGTCCCAAACATGCTCAATGGGGGACAGATCCGGAGATCTTGCTGGCCAGGGTAGTTGACTTACACCTTCTAGAGCACGTTGGGTGGCACGGGATACATGCGGACGTGCATTGTCCTGTTGGAACAGCAAGTTCCCTTGCCGGTCTAGGAATGGTAGAACGATGGGTTCGATGACGGTTTGGATGTACCATGCACTATTCAGTGTCCCCTCTACGATCACCAGTGGTGTACGGCCAGTGTAGGAGATCGCTCCCCACACCATGATGCCGGGTGTTGGCCCTGTGTGCCACGGTCGTATGCAGTCCTGATTGTGGCGCTCACCTGCACGGCGCCAAACACGCATACGACCATCATTGGCACCAAGGCAGAAGCGACTCTCATCGCTGAAGACGACACGTATCCATTCGTCCCTCCATTCACGCCTGTCGCGACACCACTGGAGGCGGGCTGCACGATGTTGGGGCGTGAGCGGAAGACGGCCTAACGGTGTGCGGGACCGTAGCCCAGCTTCATGGAGACGGTTGCGAATGGTCCTCGCCGATACCCCAGGAGCAACAGTGTCCCTAATTTGCTGGGTAGTGGCGGTGCGGTCCCCTACGGCACTGTGTAGGATCCTACGGTCTTGGCGTGCATACGTGCGCCGCTGCGGTCCGGTCCCAGGTCGACGGGCACGTGCACCTTCCGCCGACCACTGACGACAACATCGATGTACTGTGGAGACCTCACGCCCCACGTGTTCAGCAATTCGGCGGTACGTCCACCCGGCCTCCCGCATGCCCACTATACGCCCTCGCTCAAAGTCCGTCAACTGCACATACGGTTCACGTCCACGCTGTCGCGGCATGCTACCAGTGTTAAAGACTGCGATGGAGCTCCGTATGCCACGGCAAACTGGCTGACACTTACGGCGGCGGCGCACAAATGCTGCGCAGCTAGCGCCATTCGACGGCCAACACCGCGGTTCCTGGTGTGTCCGCTGTGCCGTGCGTGTGATCATTGCTTGTACAGCCCTCTCGCAGTGTCCGGAGCAAGTATGGTGGGTCTGACACACCGGTGTCAATGTGTTCTTTTTTCCATTTCCAGGAGTGTATTTCCAGTTCCAAGGCACTCTTTATAAACAATTAGATGGCTTAGCTATGGATTCCCATCTTAGTCCACTGTTGGCTGAAATATTTATGGACCATTTTGAACAAAATTTTCTAAAAACAGAACCTTTGAGTGCAAACATCGAATACTGGTTTAGATATGTAGATGATGTCCTGTGTATGTGGACTGGTACTTCAAGACAACTCAACACATTCTTGAAAAACCTAAACGGTCAACATAAAAACATCCAGTTCACTATGGAAATTGGCAACAAATCCATAAACTTCTTAGATCTCACCATTGACATCAGTACACACACACATATTGTTTCAAAATTTACAGAAAAACAACAACTACAGACACAGTAATACCTTCTTGCTCACAACACCCCATAGCTCACAAAAATGCAGCTTTCCACTCAATGGTACACCGTCTCATATCCATCCCCATGTCCAGAGATGATTTTAAAGCAGAGTTAGATACAATAAAATTTATTTCCTCAGCCAAAGGCTACAATCCAGTTCTTATTGACGACATCTTGCACAGGAAACAAAAACGGAAAATTATACCCCTCCTCTATGCCCCACCTGCTTCCCCATCCACTGTCTGCAAGAAATGGTGTACTCTACCATTTATAGGTCAGGTATCACAGACTATAGCCAAAGCACTGATATCCTGCAAGTATAGGGTTTCCTAATATGTCAGGAACACTACAGCCCAGTGTGTTTTTAATAGCAAAGATAAGATCAAGTTATTAGCCAACAGTGGGGTATACAAAATCACCTGTTCTGATTGTGACAAATTTTACATTGGTCAGTCAGGCAGAGATATATCAACTAGGCTGGCTGAACATGAACGCAGCTGGAGGTTGCAGAATTCAGACTCTGTATTTGCTGAGCATATACTGAGTGAGGGTCACAACTACCAGCCAGTGTCCCATGTACTTCACTTAGCAAACAAAGGTCATAAACTCAACCTGCTGGAAGCCCTGGAAATTAACAAACATCTTGCTCACAGTCCAGATCTCATCCTAAATGACCAGACACAACTCAACACTTCCCCTCTCCTAAACTTCATATAATCATCTTTGTTGTTCATTACTTCCTACACTCTCTCTTCCTACATATTCCCATTTTCCTGTAGTCATTAAGTTGTTTTATTTGTTGCAGTTGTCTTTGTATTCCACATATGCTGTAGTTTCAATAGTTAAGGGTTTGCTTTTAACTTGTACTTGTATTACTGTCCATGTTTAACTTCCCTTGTAGTTGTCTCATCAAATACTGTTCATATTTTACTTTGCTCATTTATTTAATGTAAACTGGTATACAGCCACTGCTTTGATTATAATGTTAATGTTAAAATGCAGTACCACCGCACTCTCAAACTGTAGGTTCCCTCAAACACCTCTATTTTCCTGCATTTATTAATTTCTGTTTATCGTATTGATATGGCTTAAGTTCCTCGTGTATTCTGTATTTACATTGACAACTGTCTCTTCTTTTTAATTGGTTGTGTATCACTCTCCATGTTTCATACCTCTTAATGCAGCCTTGCCTAGTACTAATTTTATCTTATTTCAATAGTTTTGTTTATCAATAGAAACTGTTATGTAGGCATGCTATTCTCATTTTGTGCTAAAGGTTTTCCTGTCAACTCCATTGTTATTTATTTACTGTTCAGTTTTTACTATTTCACTGCAAAGATGTTACTCACTGTATGTTTCTACTTCACTCTAGATGTGATACTTCTCTTCCAATGTTGTCTGCTAACATTTAACTTCTTTGGTGATAATACTCAGTAAATGTCTGAAGATGGCCTTGTAAGCCGAAAACCGTTTAGCAATAAAAATAATATTGTAGAACAAAAGCTAACTGGCGCTTTTCATTTATTATTATAATGTTGTTCTACCAAGAACCGACGGAAGATTCTGTTAATATGAGAATTAGTTGGTGCCACAAACGAAATCCACGATTATACGTATTGTGATGTGTGCGTAAAGTTATCAATTTTTTTGGAAACGTCCGTTCGGGATGTTCTGAAATTTACACAAGGCATAATTCTTATCACACGCTTCTTTCCTGCGAAAATAATTTCTCCGTAACATGATATTTTTTTTAATTTTATTTAAAAAAAAAGAATCATGTCGCATTTCTGAATGAGAATTCGCAGAATAAACTAGTTCCTTAATTTTACTATTGATCTGTTATAATCAATGAAAATGTTTATGAAAGTATAGGGAAGCAGGAATCTTAATTTGTACCCTAAAAATTGCAACACCGCAAAGACTCGAGAGAACAGGTTAAAGTTAGCGGGAACGTGTAAACAGTTTTGCTCACAGGAACGATTTGCAATTCAGAGTGTGTGTCTACCACGGGGCTGTTGTCGTATTTTCCCGTAAACGTTTTCTGAGGCTTCTAAATACAGGGCAGTTCTCCGTCCAGACGAGAGGCCTGTTTGGAAGCCAACAGTTCGTAAACAGTCAGTCGAGATTCAATTTGTGTCTTTAGCACACGAGTGAGAGACGGAAAAACTGACTGCAGTAACCAAGCGGCGACACGTAATTTTCTTCCCGAGATACTGCTGGTAGTACGAGATGTAATGGTCGTCTTCCAGCAATTGTGATGCCCCTTGATGAGAGAAATACCATCTCTATCATCGCTTTCCTTATCTGCAGCAGCATATTCACCTGCAAGTCCATTTTCCCTATCCGCATCGTATCCATGGATATTAAAATTTTGCGAAGGACTGTAACCGGTTGGCTACACCGAAGATCCAACGGTACGCTTGGATTTCATCTGACTTTTATCCACCAAAACAGGGTGTCGTACTTATAAGTTACATTGGCAAAGATCTTAAATACTATCCACAATCAGTTTTTAATACAGCACAGTCTCTCCAAGTCTTCATACGATCCGTATATTTCCCGTCACAGTTGGTAAAACCAAATTTGTGAATTTTTTTGCGAAACATATCCGCAATATTGGGAAGAAAGGAAAGTTATTACACGTTGTCGTCATATGCTTCACGCCGTGTAATGTTTGTAGGCTAATTGGCCATATTATTAAATCATATTTCCGTGCTACGCCTCTTCTTCCTCTGCATTAGGCATTATCACGTTACGATCTCTTACTTCATATTACTGATCTTTCAACAATTTTCTCGCTCTACCTAAAATTCGCTGCCCACTGAGTAACAATTTATAATTAATTTCGCTATTCCGTCGTATTCCATTCTTGTGACATAGTCTTTCAAGTTGCTACTGTATTCCTTTATCTGCTGATTTAAGCTTTCCAGTTCCAGCAACTCTCTGTTGCCAACATTCCTCCTGCTGTCGGGCAGTGTGTACACAGCTGCTCTCCTTAGGGGTCATCTCTCTGACGTATTTTTTTGCTCATTTTCTTTTTGCCACAATCCATGTCTCATCTCCATATGTCGTTCTTGGTGCTGACATCCTTTAGTAGAGGTAAGCATTCTTTCTGAATACAGTTCTGAAGGTATTACACATTGTTCCGTAATGTAATTACGTCTTCATAGATGCTCCGCAGTGCATCTTAACCGTGGTTCTGGAGGGTATCCAGTGCCACTACCGATCATTTACTTTCCTGTTCCACTCGCAAACAGAACGAGGGAAAGACGTCTGTCTATATGCCTCAGTATAAGTCCTATGTTGTCGTATTTTATCTTCGTGGTTCTTACGAGCTGTGTACGGTGGAGGCAATAGAATCTTTCTGCAATCAGCTTCAAATGCCTCTTCTCTAAATTTTCTCAATAGTTTTCCTCGAAAATAATGTCGCCCTCCCTTCAGGAGTTCCCATTAGGGTTCCCGAAGGATCTGCATAGCACTTGCGTGTTGTTCGAACCTACCAGTAAGAAATGTAGCAGGCCGCCTCTGAAATGCTTCGATGTCTTCCTTTCAACCTACCTGGTACGGATCCCAAACACTGGAGCAGTACTGAAGAATAAGTCGCCATAGCGTCCTATATACGGTCTCCTCTACCGATGTACCACACTCTCTTAGAATTCTCTCAATAAACCGAAGTGGACCATTCGGCTTTCTTACCAAATACTCACCTGCTCGCTCCATTTCATATCGGTTTGCAATGTTACGCCCAGATTTTTAAAGGACCTGACTGTTTCAAGGAGGACTCTACTAATGGTTCAAATGGCTCTGAGCACTATGGGACTCAACATCCTAGGTCATAAGTCCCCTAGAACTTAGAGCTACTTAAACCTAACTAACCTAAGGACATCACACACACACCCATGCACGAGGCAGGATTCGAACCTGCGACCGTAGCAGTCCCGCGGTTCCGGACTTCAGCGCCAGAACCGCTAGACCACCGCGGCCGGCCTCTACTAATGCTGTATCCGAACATTACGGGTTCGCTTTTCCTACTCATCCCCATTAACTTACATTTTTCTACGTTTAGAGCTAGCTGCCATACGTCACACCTAATAGAACTTTGTCTAAGTTATTTTTTACCCTACTGCAGTCACTCAAATTCGATGCCTTACCGTAAACCACATCATCATCAACAAACTACCGCAGACTGCAGCCCACCCTGTCGGCCAAATGATTTGTGTACATAGAGAGTAGCAGCGGTGCTGTCACACTTCCCTGGGGCGCTCCTGACGATACCCTCGCCTCTGCTTCCTTCTACGTGTCCATTTCTGTCATGAATGAGGTTTCCTAAGACGATGAACGAGTTAACTCTTTACACTTTTTCATCATTTATCGTAATATTTCTGGCAATTGCCTGTTATCCTTTGACAGCCGTAACTTTTGGTTTCTTTGAACCCAAGTAGTGTAACGACGTAAGTTTCTTATAAATGACTTTCTTTTGAAATATGACCATGTGCAGACTTCGTCACCTACGTCAGTTACAACCCACTTCAAAATTATTTATATTCTTTTTAAATTGTCTCAGACTGGTTCTTGAACGAAACTGTAAAACATCATTTGAGTCGTATGCACAGAATTACGTCACTCGGTTCAATTGGTTTGCGTAAACTTTTTCAATTTTAGATGTCGTTTGTTTCTTCTCGGAAATTGTATTGATGCACGTTATCTGATTTAATCGATATTAGAAACACGTTGAATAAACTTTTGAGATTCAAAGTCGCGATGAACGCTGTCAAAATTCAATAATCTTGTCAAATATAATATTAATTCATTCACATAATTCTTCATAAATAAATCCTCGGAACACGTATTTCAACTTTAGTAGCGTCCACTAGTTTATTATCTTCCTACATACAGAAGTGAACCTGAGCCTTGACAAGACAGGACTGAACATTTACATCATGATTAAACTTTCTATGACGTCATTGTTGTACAAACATTACAAATTCTCAATTATTTAATTTTTAGAAGCACGACGCAACAACTCGGTTTCAGGATCTTCTGTTGCTCTTTGGCTGTCGACCCGCGACGTATAGTGGCCAGCAATTTTCTCTCTGGTCCCGGCAGCGAAGATGCTGTCTCCGTTCGTTGCGCCGCCCTCTCCGTACATGAAACATAAAAAATAAATACAAAACTTTAGATAATTCACAGTTATTACAAATATTACAAAAATACATAAACAAAACAATAAATTAAACTTATATTCACCTGCAAACTGGGCTGACACTGGTGGATGGGGGACGCTTCAATTTCACGTCCCACTACACCCACTAATAGAATATATATATCAGCTTTATGTACCAAATGTGAGCAGCTTTTTGAAGTGTGGTGCTATTCGTCTACAGACAAAATTCGATCACCAGCCAACAGTAATGTCATAGAATAATTACTTCCGCTGAAGCCATAAGTAAAACAACTCATTTTGCCTGTCCATTGCCTCAGCAGGTCCTCAATATAAATATTAATAAGATGTGGTGACAAACTGCATCGTTGTCTCTTTTCTAAATTTGTCCTCGCCTTAGATTTTCCAATTCGACCCTTCGTATTTCCTTTATACTGCCTTTATCACGGGCAGATAAATTCCTCTTCTATTGATACCTCCCACAGTTTATCTCTGTTTACTTTATCGAAGGCTCTCATGTAGACCACGAGTTGTAAATATCTTTCTCCATAGAACTCCCTCTGTTTCTCAGTGATTTATCTAATAGCGAACGATGTCTGTGAAAGATCTGCAGTTCCTGACGCGTCGATGCTTTCTAGCAGAGTATTTTCAAAAGTTAACGCTTGTCTTTCTTTTAATATTTTTGAATATGTTTGAGTACCCATGTTTGACAGAGAATTCCCATACAGTTGGGGTATTTACTTTTCCATTTCTTGTAAATAGGTATTGTTGTAGTTAATTTCCAGTCCCTTACAGTTCTCAATGTAATAAGAGTTAAACGCCTACTTCGAAATATGATTTATGATAAATATTGAGTGATTCACTGACCTTATGTAGTATGTGAATCATAAACACCAGTCAGGACGTCTCAATGGATATCGTAGAACAGCCCACTTGTCGCTTTATGGCAGCTTTTGCTATTTATGTAACTGATATCTCTAACGGTCAGGAGTCGGGAATGAATGTGACTTTCCACAACTGCTGGAAGGACAGATCAATGATGTACTTGTAATTATTCGGGAAGCACTTGCAGGTGTCAACAAGGTATCTACCCTCTCTAGGAATCTTTGCTATCAGACAGTGATTCGGTTTCCCGTCCAACCGAAGTATCGATATGGGGGAAAGGTGAGAGATACTCGGGCTTCATATCCCGGCCGCACGTTGCTCCCACGAGGAGCGCGGCCGCTGTCACTTGAATGTCACGTGGACTCGTCTATTGACGTCAGAGTACCTGTACGAGGGCAGTTCAATAAGTAATGCAACACAATTTTTTTCTGAAACAGGGGTTGGTTTATTCAGCATTGAAATACACAGGTTATTCTCCAATCTTTTAGCTACACAACACTATTTTTCAACGTAATCTCCATTCAATGCTACGGCCTTACGCCACCTTGAAATGAGGGCCTATATGCCTGCACGGTACCATTCCACTGGTCGATGTCGGAGCCAACGTCGTACTGCATCAATAACTTCTTCATCATCCGCGTAGTGCCTCCCACGGATTGCGTCCTTCATTGGGCCAAACATATGGAAATCCGACGGTGCGAGATCGGGGCTGTAGGGTGCATGAGGAAGAACAGTCCATTGAAGTTTTGTGAGCTCCTCTCGGGTGCGAAGACTTGTGTGAGGTCTTGCGTTGTCATGAAGAAGGAGAAGTTCGTTCAGATTTTTGTGCCTACGAACACACTTAAGTCGTTTCTTCAAATTTTGAAGAGTAGCACAATACACTTCAGAGTTGATCGTTTGACCATGGGGAAGGACATCGAACAGAATAACCCCTTCAGCGTCCCAGGAGACTGTGACCATGACTTTACCGGTTGAGGGTATGGCTTTAAACTTTTTCTTGGTAGGGGATTGGGTGTGGCGCCACTCCATTGACTGCCGTTTTGTTTCAGGTTCGAAGTGATGAACCCATGTTTCATCGCCTGTAAAAATCTTTGACAAGAAATTGTCACCCTCAGCCACATGACGAGCAAGCAATTCCGCACAGATGGTTCTCCTTTGCTCTTTATGGTGTTCGGTTAGACAACGAGGGAGCCAGCGGGAACAAACCTTTGAATATCCCAACTGGTGAACAATTGTGACAGCACTACCAACAGAGATGTCAAGTTGAGCACTGAGTTGTTTGATGGTGATCCGTAGATCATCTCGAACGAGTGTGTTCGCACGCTCCGCCATTGCAGGAGTCACAGCTGTGCACGGCCGGCCCGCACGCGGGAGATCAGACAGTCTTGCTTGACCTTGCGGCGATGATGACACACGCTTTGCCCAACGACTCACCGTGCTTTTGTCCACTGCTAGATCACCGTAGACATTCTGCAAGCGCCTATGAATATCTGAGATGCCCTGGTTTTCCGCCAAAAGAAACTCGATCACTGCCCGTTGTTTGCAACGCACATCCGTTACAGACGCCATTCTAACAGCTCCGTACAGCGCTGCCACTTGTCGGAAGTCACTGAAACTATACGAGACGAAGCGGGAATGTTTGAAAACATTCCACAAGAAATTTCCGGTTTTTTCAATCAAAATTGGCCGAGAAAAAAAATGTGTTGCTTTACTTATTGAACTGCCCTCGTAAATATCGCGCACCCGCATCCGTCCGCGAGTTCTAGCTCTGCGCTGAAGCATTCAATTCGAGCCCTTAACAGTAGCGTCATTCACTTTGCCTGTGTTTAAGTTCTTCGGCTCGGATCGTTCCCTGGGCTGCTAGCAAACGCTTACTGTGCTATGCTACGCTCTGAACATTGCTTCTGGCTTGTCGTGCATTTGTGAACTAGTACAGAAAATGACTCACAAGGGAAACTCCCCATCGTACCACCCCCCCCCCCCCTCAGATTTAGTGGTAAGATGGCCTGGTGGATAGCTAGTCAAAAATATTACGGCGATCAAGCATGAAAACAGGAAAACAGGAAGAAAGTGTACTGAACTGTGGAAAAAGAAACAAAATAGAAACAGCGAACGACCCAAGTTCAAGATGTACAACACCGAGCGAATTTGAATAGCCACGGCCTCGTGGTTAGGTGGTCACAGTCTTAAATTCCGAAGGGGGACATCCTTGTTCAAATCTTTCTCGTGCCCCATCTTTTGTCTTTCTTTCTTTATTTTTTTCACAAAACCATGAACTGTCCGTCAGGTTATTGACGTGCCTCTTCGCTGTTTTCTGATTTGTGTCTGTGTCGTGGTGTAGCGTCCGTTTGCAACAGTGTGGTATAAGGAAGGCACCTCCTATTTGTTCTACACAAGTACCACATCGGGTTATTGACGTGCCTCTTCGCTGTTTTCTGATTTGTGTCTGTGTCGTGGTGTAGCGTCCGTTTGTAACAGTGAGGTATAAGGGAGGCATCTCCTATTTGTTCTACACAAGTACCACATCTTATAGCTCCTGCTTTCCGTTTTGCAAGTTTTGATTCTTGAATTCCGTTGTTGTAGCATACTTCACATCCGGTTATTTGTCGTTTTAATTTGTGTGAGAGGTCTATACGCCATCTCGCCAGCTCTCACTATTCATCACGTTTACGTGCGATGGTAAAACGTTCTTACCACATGACTTATATTCTATAATCAATGTGTAGTATGACTTTTGCCAAGACTACAGAAGAAGGACAGATACATCAGTGACCGAGAGGAAACTTTTTAACTTCGTGAAAAAAAAGGGGGCACGAGGAGATTTGAACTACGGACAGACGCTTTGCCATCCAACGTCGTGACCACACGACACCGTGATTTCTGCAATGCATATCTTGAGCTTGGACCGTTCGCTGCCTCTATTTTGCATCTTTTGTCTACGTCCAGTTTTTGACGGGTTATCCACTGGGCCATTTCTCTACTATATCTGGGAGGGGTGCGATTGGCAGTTTTCCGTGTCAGCAGTGTAACGAAAATAAGCGGTAACATGCTGTATTACCTCGTCCTACCACAAACTGAGCCGCATGTGGAGAAAACGGTTCGCAGAGATCTACTTTGCGAAATTTTCACAGCTAATTTTGAAGACTTACATTCGAAAGGAAACGTTTTACATTCTAACTTAGCTATAGTTGTAAGTAGGCTGTTTATGTTTTCGTATTGGTAACGCCACGTACCGCTCTGTATGAAAATCACTGGCTGTGCTCTGTGCAGTCTGTGGCTAGTTTGCATTGTTGTCTGCCATTGTAGTGTTGGGCAGCTGGGTGTTAACAGCGCGTAGCGTTGCGCAGTTGGAGGTGAGCCGCCAGCAGTGGTGGATGTGGGGAGAGATGGCGGAGTTTTGAAATTTGTGATACTGGATATTATGAACTGCTATGCATATTATGGTTTTTCAACACTATTAAGGTAAATACATTGTTTGTTCTCTATTAAAATCTTTCATTTGCTAGCTATGTCTACTAGTAGTTAGTGCCTTCCGTATTTTGAATCTGTTATTTACCTGGCAGTAGTGGCGCTCGCTGTATTGCAGTAGTTCGAGTAACGAAGATTTTTGGTGAGGTAAGTGATTTGTGAAAGGTATAGGTTAATGTTAGTCAGGGCCATTCTTTTGTAGGGATTTCTGAAAGTCAGATTGCGTTGCGCTAAAAATATTGTGTGTCAGTGTAAGCTCAGTCCTGTATAATTTTTCAAAGGGGACGTTTCATAGTGACCACGTCAGAAATTGGCAACAAACACCAGAAGAACACGAAAACTTCCGTAAATCAAATCGTAAATAGTTAAGAAAATGGCTACAATTTGGTTCAGTTTTAGATGTAAAAGCCAAATAAACTCTCAAGTTATCATGAGTATGTCGTAACATGACGTCTTATTGAATGTAAACACAGTATAAGTGTTTGTCAGTCCTCAAGAATAAAAATTTCCACCTACAACGTGCCTTGCATCAATAGCCGACGAACCGCAGAACTGGCATTTGTCGGTGCTTAGAATTCAATGGCGAACACCACTGCACACGCGGGGTGGCGCCTGTCACCACAAAACGCGTAAATGGACATCATAAAAACACCGTTCACATTCATAAAAACACACCCCACGGAAAATACATGGAATAACGAACTAAAATAAATTAACTGAATAAGACAGGGAAGGTAAATAGTAATAACTGCTGTTAATGGAAGACTCCCTGCGAACACACTTTACAGAAACTGCATTTACTTTTATAGAAAGCAAATATTTGAAAATTTTGTCACAAAAGAGAAAGAAATTAAAAACTCAACTTACATCACATGCTTAGAAGCGTGGGAACACGCGTTGCATACTGATCCAACTATCTGAGAAGATTGTTTAAGGGCCGGCCGCGGTGGCCGTGCGGTTCTGGCGCTGCAGTCCGGAGCCGCGAGGCTACTACGGTCGCAGGTTCGAATCCTGCCTCAGGCATTGGTGTGTGTGATATCCTTAGGTTAGTTAGGTTTAAGTAGTTCTAAGCTCTAGGGGACTTATGACCTAAGATGATGAGTCCCATAGTGCTCAGAGCCATTTGAACCATAGTTTAAGGAAAGGCAAACGTACGTTTCTAGAATTTTTAGACTTAGTAGAAGCTTTTGATATTGTTGGCTGTAATACTCTCTTTCAAATTATGAAGGTGGTAGGGGTAAAATACAGGAAGTGGAAGGCTATTTACAATTTATACAGAAACCAGATGGCAGTTTTAAGAGTCGAGGGGCATGAAAGCGAAGCAGTGGTTGAGAAAGGAGTGAGACAACGTTGTAGCCTATCCCCGATTTTATTCAATCTGTATATTGAGCAAGCAGTAGAGGAAGCCAAAGATAAATTTGGAGTACAAATTAAAATCCATGGATAAGTGATATAAACTTTGAGATTAGCCGACGACATTGTAATGCTGTCAGAGACAGCAAAGGACCAGCAAGAGCAGCTGAACGGAATGGACAGTGTCTTGAAAGGAGGATTTAAGATTAACACCAACAACAGCAAAACGAGGATAATGGAATGTAGTCGAATTAGACCAGGTGCTGCTGAGGATATTAGATTAAGGAATGAGACATCTAAAATAGTAAATGAGTTTTGCTGTTTGAGATATAAAATAACTGATGGTGGCCGATGTAGAGAGTATATAAAATGTAGACTGCCTATGGCAAGAACAGCGTTTTGAATAAGAGAAATTTGTTAACATCGAGTATAGATTTAAGTTTCAGGAAGTCTTTTCTCAAAGTATTTGTATGGAGTGCATCCATGTATGGAAGTGAAACATGGACAATAAACAGTTTAGACAAGAAGAGAATAGAAGCTCTCGAAATGTGATGCTACAGAAGAATACTGAAGATTTGACGAGTAGATCGAGTAACTAATGAGGAGGTACTGAATAGAACTGGGGAGAAGAGGAATTTGTTGCACAACCTGATTAAAAGAAGGGATCGGTTGGTAGGACACGTTGTGAGGCATCAAGGAATCACCAATTTAGTACTGGAGGGAATCGTGGAGAGTAAAATGCGTAGAGGGAGACCAAGAGATGAATACACTAAGCAGATCGGAAGGATGTAGGCTACAGTAGTTATTCGGAGATGAAGAAGCCTGCACAGTATAGAGTAGATGGAGAGCTGCATGAAACCAGCCTCTGGACTGAATACCACAACAATAACGACATGCCTTCATGGGTAGTTTACTTCTTTTGGTTCAAAACTTTTATTTTTTTAAAATTGCATATTTTGATCCGTAATAGTGTTTATAATCCACCCCTGAAACGGTTTTTCCGAATACTGAACGGAAATGTCTGTTATTCGCGGCTGAACAAAAAAATGCACCTGTCTGAAATCGGCATTTTTCACGCAGCAGTTTCTTTCGGGAATTTTGACTTTGCAGCCGTGAAAAGTTATTCTATGTGCTTGCGCATAACTAAAACTGATAAAGTGATCAAGGAGCTTACAACGTACTAAGGCTTGGCAATCAGACGGCATTCCTGTTCAGTAGAACAGATGAACAAGTCAATTTGGGCAACGTATTTCCACAAGTGTTCGACGTGTGACCACCCACAACACCAAAATTGTCCGGCTGGGAAAAGTAGTTGGTGTAAGTGGTGCATTGCAGAGGCTACCGGACATCTGGAAGAATATCAACACTACCAGCAACTCAGCAAAGAAGTTCAATAAATCATCCGATCTACGAGGCCCTTTCGGACGACGAGTTATTGGAAGTTAGCCCCCAAGCATTTGCATTCTCGTGCAAAGAGTAGAGATTGCGACTTTCTTGGCAGTGATCAGCTTTAACGAATGCTATTCAGCAATTCTGAAGACCGTGACAACGATGGATGTCGCCCTGGGACTCTATGCGACGCTATTCGCCAAGCATTCGGACGACCATCGGATTCAAGCGGCCGAAAACCGCTTGTCACCGGCTGTACGAGCGGCTTTGGAGCAGCCCAGGATGGCCCAGATCGAGGTGAACGCCCTTTATGAGAAAGAGGAAGTACTAGTTTATTTACCCGGAATAGCAGATTGAACTACGTTGCATAATACTGCATGTGTATGTAGTCAAAACTTCAAACGCGCTTTTCTCGAAATGACTTTTTTATGGCGCGGTATGGTAACTTCAAATCTACTGGACCGATTGGCATGATTCTTTATTTCCGACAAAGCTTACTAAATTGTCTAGGAGTTGTACCACTTTTATTCCGATCCATCGACTATAAATATTTTTACTTGGCCGGCGAAGTAGAAAAATCGATAAAAAACGTATTTTTTCAAACGGCCGCCATTTTGTTACCTATGGTCCAAATAACTCAAGCGAGCTCCTAAAGAATTTTATATACTTCGCTACCGTCATTTCAATTTTGATTTCAGACGAGCAGGCTGACCTGTGACATAGCGCATGTGAAGGTCAACATCGAAATTTTGTTTCGTTCCGACCGCACTTCCGTCTTTGATCTTCAACGTTTCCGGTAGAAAAAATTCCAGTTTGTAGAGGAAATATGAATAAACATTTTGACCACATTTTACATTGATATCTAAAAAACAACCCGAGAAAATAATTCTCAAAGAACATGGTTTTTTTCGGGCCAAATATAGCAAACCTCCCCTTAAGTCTGTACAGGGAGAGCACGTTTGTGTGGTCTCTGTGTTGTTACGTCGTTGGTGGCTCATCGATGCTGGCGGCGTAATTAAATTATCTCCACCAATCGCGAAATTGCAGCGGATACATACTCTTGTTTAACAGATAATTCACTTAACGGTAGTATTGTCTTCCGTTGCATTCCTTTAGTCACACTCTGGTTAGTCGTAATTGTTGTTTACTAGATTCAGTTTTGGATGAGTGCGATTATAGCATTCCATAGATACACGTCCGTGTTCCTAATCTCCCATACACGGTTTTGATACAGTACACAGCGCACTTCTACTCACCGATCGCAAAGTTACAGTCCATCTGCATATTTGTTGCGTATGTATCTCAGCATATCTACGAGCCTAACTGCTGCAGGGCATATGTGAACAGCATCATTAGAAGCTCAGACGTGTGTTCTTGATTGCAGCAAGGATAATTCATTGTTTACATTCCTCATTTCTTTATCAGCTAACATGAGAGTAGTTCATTAATATTTCATACCTACCTTCCTAGTGAGTGTCACTCTGCGACACAGGCTCCTCTTCCTTGGCTGTTTCCCGCTACAACTTTCTGTTGGGCGCATTTTCCAGTTGGATACCTATCATGCGCACTTCCTCCTCGATTTTGTAACATCACCACTTGTTGTAACGGCTCGGGAAACGACTTCCTCCTGGGGCATAATGGAGGGTTGTTTTTACCGAGGAATTGTCATACCTTGTGACTTATGTGCCCATAGCAGTAAAAGCACTTTGCCTTTTACCTTTACGCACGGTGGAACTTCCCTTGTGAATTTCATCATTATTCACGAAGTCAATGAGCTCTGATAACATTGGGGATTGGCCTCGCAAGTGTGGCACTCTGTCAGCGATTCCAGTGCCTCGGTAAAGCTCCAGGAACTCCACTGTCACTGCCACACGACCCGCTGCTGCCGTCGCCATTACTCACAAAAATCGCGAACGAGGTCTGCAGATAACGACACAGCAGAATGTGTGTCCGCGTGGGCAGAGCACGGCGGACGGATGTCCTTCTTGCCACTGTGGCCTTCCGCCGGATTGTACACAGCCGGGGAAGCCATTAAAACATCTGCCGCGCTGCGCAGAGCAGAGCAGCGCGCCAGGAGAGAACTCATTTGGCGGGACGAGAGAGGCGGCGTGATTGATGCCCGGTGTCATTACGCCGCAGATGGGGGCGCCGCGCAGGCTGTTAAAATACCGCAGGAGCGAGCAGAGGCAGGGCCGGCAGCTGGTAGTGGTGCTATGGCGATCCTGCGCGCTCGTGGCCGGCCACACCCGTCAGCTGCACCGCCTCTGCCCATCACTCACCCGCCAAGGTGCGGCAGTGACGCCGGGTAACACAGGGCAACACTGCCGGCCTGGCTGCAGATGGCCAGGAATCCCGGGAAATGCAACGGTCTAGCTCTCGAGTTCTTCTTCCGTATCACCTGGTAGGCCCAGTCTTAATTAAATCCTAATACAGAATACTTTTTTGCGTTAACTCGTCACTTAAGAAGTATGTAATGACTGCATGAAACCGAGCAGTAAGAATAATATATGGGGTTCACCCATGTAGGTAGTTCTTCAAGGAGGTGGCATTTTACAAAGGTGAGTCAAATGAAAACATTAAATATCTTTTTAAATATTATTTATTGTGCAGAAGTGGTACAAAGCTGTATCAATTTTCAACATAATCTCCTCCACGCTCAACGCAAGTCTTCCATGAACCGTGAACTTAAATTTTCAAAATCTTTTCTTGAAGAATTTACTTTATTTACTAGCGATTCATCTGAACATTAACATATTCAATCACACTAGGTGAGCGTGGAAGTAGTTGCCGGGAATTAACTGATGGAAAATGAAATTACCTTTAACAAATGTGAATTTTATTCCGAAAAGCTTCTTCAAAAAAAGATTTAAAATTATAAGCAGAAAAGCACACTCGAAATATCAAGTTACAATTTTATTTACAGGCAGAAAGAACAATGTTAACAGTATGAGCCTTCGGGCTTTAAATGACTATTTAAATAAAACCCATAAAATGCAGACTTACATAAAATGTACAACGTGCTCTACATTACACATATACCACCTCGCAAGATGATAGGCAAGATAAAAACATACTGCAAGAATCCGACAAACATGACAGAGGCAGCTATTAACGTACTGCAGACCGACAGACAGACAGACAGACACTAACTGCCTAATAAATGCGGACGAAAGACAGATGAACAAGCTAAGGACGAGAGATTGACCAATAAAACAAGTAGAGTTTAACAAGTGAATGAAACAACACATCACGAATCACTTAACTTCTAATAAACTGCGATTTCTGGCGAAGACCTGGCGCAGCACCCCCAAAACGCTCTCCCGAACCGTCCGCTGCCAGTGGACGCAGGAAGGCGCGCCAATCTCCCGTCTCACGGCGTCGCAGCTCGCCCCAGCCAGACCGATGTCGTGGGTTGACTCCTGTTGCTCTCGTGTTGGACGCGAAGCCACTACCCCTCGCTATACGGCGCGGCCACTGGACTCACGTGGCGACCTCACATGCGCCGCCGCTCCAGGCCGACATGTCATCTGGTGTCTCAGTGCACAACCGACCAACCGATCGATCCAACCGCCAATGCTCATTGCCTGAGCAAACTCGAGCAGACTAGGGCCTCACATACTAGCACTCCGGACGACAGACAGACACTGACTGCCCCACACTGAGCCGGCTGACCAACTGACCAGACTCGCCGAGACTCACATACTGACCGACTGGCGAGCTCATAGCGCCTCTTAAATGCACATGAACAGACAGCTTTTCCTCTTTCCCACCAGAGGGAGACACCAAAGCTGCGATTGCTACAGCGGTGCCACCGCCAGAAACGGAAGGCGATTACTTTACACTACGCGCTGCGGCGCGCTCTTCAAAACTGCAAATTTTACCATGGATCACTCCAGCGCTTACGAAGAGCATAAATTCCTTTAGGAATAAATTCTTTTGGTAGTCCGCACAACTACTCATGCACCGCGTGGCGTACCTCTTCAAATGGTGCAAATGGCTCACAGCACTATGGAACTTAACTGCTGAGGTAATCAGTCCCCACGAACTTAGAACTACTTAAACGAAACTAACCTAAGGACATCACATACATCCATGCCCGAGGCAGGATTCGAACCTACGACCGCAGCAGCAGGGCGGTTCCACACTGTAGCACCTAGTACCGCTCGGCCACTCTGGCCGGCGTACCTCTTCATCAGAACGGAACTTCTTTCCTCCCATTGTGTCTCTGAGTGGTCCAAACATGTGGAAATCACTTGGGGCAATGTCTGGTGATTATTGTGGATGAGGAAGACACTCAAAATGCAGGTCGTCGATTGTTGCAGCTGTTGTATGGGCAGTGTGGGGCCTTGCATTCTCATGTTGCAAAAGGACACTTGCTGATAGCAATCAACAACGCTTTGATTTGATAGCAGGTCGCAGATGATTTTTTAGAAGACCTGTGTATGATCCACTGGTGACAGTGGTCCACTAGGCATGTAATTCTCCAAAATGACTCCTTTTTCGTCGGAAAAGAGAGTCAGCATAACCTTCCCTGCTGATAGTTCTGTTCGAAACTTCTTTGGTTTTGGTGATGAAGAATGGCGCCATTCCTTGCTCGCTCTCTTCGTTGCCAATTGGTGGAAGTGAACCCAGGTTTCGTCCCCAGTAAAGATTCTTGCAAGGAAGCCATCATCTTCCCGTTCAAAGCGCCGAAGAAGTTTTTCACAAGCATCTTATTTCAGGAGTCAGCTGCCGTGGCACCCATCTTGCAGACACTTTGTGAAACTGGAGCACATCATGCACAATGTGGTGTGGTGACCCACGACTAATCTCTAAACATGCTGCAATGTCATTCAGTGTCACTCGGTGGTTTTCCTTCACTATGGCTTCAACTGCTGCGAAGTTCTGTGGAGTCACAACTTGTTGTGCCTGACCTGGACGAGGAGCACCTTCCACTGAAGTCAGACCACTTGCGAACTTCCTACTCCATTTGTAGACTTGCTGCTGTGACAAGCATGCATCACCGTACTGAACCATCATTCGTCGATGAATTTCAATACGTTTCACACCTTCGCTACGCAAAAACCGAATAACAGAACGCTGTTCTTCCTTGGTGCATGTCGCAGTGGGGCGGCCATCTTTATACTGATACTGCGACGGTATGTGTGCATCTGCACAATGCTGCCACCTACAGGCCATTCATTCTCCACGCTGTTTGAAGCACGCTTACCACCTTACAGGATAATGGCGCGAAATTTCGATTTGTTATTACAAATTTAAGGTTTTCATTTGACTCACCCTCGTAATTATGCCATCACAGTACAGAAATTTGCTAATGAAGTTCGTCACAAATATTCCATCACACTTTGGGAACACCAGTGATACCTATAACACTAGAGGGAAAAATGACCTTTTTTACCCATTCTTAATGCTGTAAATGTTCTGGGGTAACATCAAGTCCCACTATATCTAACTTTAACCAATCCATTTCCCTTTTCAAATTTTCTAACCCACCTGCCCGATTAAGAGATCTGACATTCCACGCTCCGATTCGTAGAATGCCAGTTTTCTTTCTCCTGATAACGACGTCCTCTTCATTAGTCCCCGCCCGGAGATCCGAATGTGGGATTAATTTACCTCCGAAGAGGACGCCATCATCATTTAAGTATACAGTAAAGCTGGATGCCCTCGGGAAAAATTACGGCTGTACTTTCCCCTTGCTCTCAGCCGTTTGCAGTGCCAGCACAGCAAGGCCGTTTTGGTTAGTGTTAAAAGGCCAGATCAGTCAATCATCCAGACTATTGCCCCTGCAAGTACTGAAAAGGCTGCTGCCCCTCTTCAGGAACCACACGTTTGTCTGGCCCGTCCGTTGTGGTTGCAGCTACGGTACGGCTATCTGTACTTGCTGAGGCACGCAAGCCTCCCCACCAGCGGTAAGGTCCATGGTTCATGGGTGTCCGGCTTCAGTAAAGGGAGAAAATCGGTTGGTTCTTTTGCATCATTTGTGGTCTATGGTGAGTTTTAAGGGGCTCAAGGAAGCACCATTTATTTCATGGGCGATTTCTGAAAAAAAAACAGAAAAGAATGGTTCTTGGGCACCAAAACTGAGCCGCAGTTTCCAAGACGACTATGCTCAGCAAATGGCTGAAATTTTTACGATCCCGGTGCCGAACAACATTGAAATTTTCCTTGATATTTTTACCAGTTTCCAAAATACAGAGGTTCAAATTTACGCTAGTTGTACATGTAGTGTAAGCAAGTAAAATCCAGTATGATAGCAAATTTCTCAAATTTTGACTCTATATCCAGTAGGTATTTATGATAGCGCCTTCTTCCAGATATCGGAATTATTTATCCGTTACTGAGAAACAGCCCAAAAACGTGGTTCCTGTGTACCAAAACCTAGCCGAGGATTCCAAGACGGCTACGCCCAGCAAACAACTGTAATTTTTATGGGTTATTCCTAAGATCCAAAATTTGAAAGCCTTGAAAATTTTCTTGATATCTTTACAAGTTTCCGATATACAGAAATTCGAAGTTACGCAACCTATACACGTATAATACGCATGTAATATCCGGTATGTGACAAAAAGTAGTTTATAATGTGATATAACAGGGAGAAATATGCTGTAAAGTGCGTCCGTTAACATCAGAAGAGTTCTGGAAATCCCATGTTGTAGTGCTGATGTACATGTAAAATTTTTGTGCGTGTAAACTTTGGTTTGAGGTGTAAAATTAATTTTGCGTTATTTCAGTTTCATATACTTGAACTGTCAAAATTTTACAGTCTCATAACATTCTTTTTATATGAATGGATTGCCCTGCAATAGCAGTGAAAGCATGGAACGAACGAAAAATGCACCTACCGGAGCACATAAAAGGATCCTCTTGTTTCAAAAGACTCTGACTGAAAAGTGGGATACCAGCCGCTTCATTCTGCATTCTTCAGCATCTTTAAAAAATGACCTCAAATATATTGTCAGGATACATATTCGCGATTTTTTAAGCTGGGAAGGAAGGAAAAGTAATAAACACTGGAACATAGTAGACAGCGGTTGTGTTATGGAAAGAGCGAAGGACACAGTGGCAGTGTGAGAGTAAGAGAGGGACACAGTGGTCGTGAAACACAGTTGACAGTGACAGAACAGTGCTCTGAAAAGAGTGAAGGGTACAGTGGGAGAGGAATAAAGAGAAGGATGAACTGGAAATGGATGAGAGGCAGTGATAATGAGAAACAGAGCCTATGGCAATGACAACAAGGAAGAGAGATTAGTAACAGTGAGCACCAGTGGGAATGTATGAATAACATAGTAGCAGTAACAGAGAGCAAGGAGAAGGCAGTGACAGTGAGAGTTGCATGTTGAATGCAGCCCAAATATATTCGCATGTCAAAATTTTTCGTAAAATTTTTAACCATGCTGTGGACGGCAGAATGAGGTAACTGGTACGCCAATTTCTAGTCAGATTCTTTTAAAGGCGAAACATGTTAGCCTTTCTTGCTCCGATAGCAGCATTTTTCCGCCGGTGTATGCCAGTTTGTGCCACAACACAGTGGCTGTTATTCACTTCCTTCTGAGAACCATTGTATCCAACGCAACCTCGGATGAAGCTCATACCTGCACAAAGAACGTTATAGGTTACTGTTGCAGCGGCTGGAGTGGTTACGAAACACACGTGGCAACAGACGTAGAACTACTTCAGGTACTCGCTGCTACAGTCGTGCAGTCAGTACAAAGTGTATCACAGATGTTCAAGGAAGGTAAATGGGAGACTTAACAGAGAGACATTATTGCGCATATGTAAGGAATCGGAGTTGGAAAAAGACGGTTCTATTGTTGTTTTGTCACTGTCAAATATCTGGCATGAGGATCGTGAAAATATGATAAGAGATAATAGAGCATGGACATAGGCTTACAGACAATCATTTGTACCTCGTGAAAACTGACACAAATACCTTTCAGCTCGCACTGTAGTTATTTTCGAGTGTACCAAGTGTAGAAGTATGAAACCGGAAATTGGTTGCAATAATTACGCAACTGTTGTATGGAACTGGTGAATAATAATTTATTCAAAATAGTCACCGCTGCTACTTATACATTTCTCCCACCTCTCCGGCACGCTATGAATACCACGGAAAAAAAGTTCTTCTTTTGAAGCGAGCCATTTTCGTACATTTTCATGCGAATTGAAGCGTTGTTCGGCGACAGCGTGGCCCAGTGATGTAAATAGATGATAATTGGACGGAGCCAAGTCTGGCGAATAAGCCACATTCCCTAGTATTTCCTAACTGAACGCCTCGATCGTTACCCCGACCAGTTTGGCTGTGTGTGATGGGGCGTTATCATGGAGCAATATGAATTTGTGTTGCCTTTTTCCTTATTCCGATCGTTCTTCACATAATGCTCGATTTAAATCGATAATTTGCTGTTGGCAGCGATCAGTGTTAGCGGTTTGGCCAGGTTTTAGCTGCTCATAATAGATTGCACCCTTATGATCTCACCAAATACTGAGCATTGTCTTCTTTCCAAAGCGATTTGGTGTTGCAGTGGATGTCGATGGTTTTTCTGGATTCACCAATGATTTACGACACTTAGGATTCTCAAAATATACCCAGTTTTCATGATCTATCACTATTCGATGCAGAAACGATTTTTTTTTTTTTTTTATATATGACGAGCAGCATTTCACAAGTGGTCTTTCGATTTGCTTGCTGTCTCTCATTCAGTTCATGCGGAACTGATTTTCCCACATTCTGCAACTTTGCCATAGATTTCAACTGAATAGAAACGGCTTTCTGCGTCACATTCAATTGTTCCGCGAGTTCCTGTTGAGTTTCAGTATCGTCTTCGTCCAATAAGGTGTACAATTTTTCGGTGGTTTCCCGCACTCGTCGTTTCTCACGTCGAAATCACCACTTTTGAATTTTTTCGAACCACTAGAAACACCGTGTTTTCCCAAAAGCATGTTCGCCGAATTCTTCGACAAGCATTCGGTGTGATTCTGCAGCAGTTTTCTTCAAATGGTAAAAGAAAAACAATTCTGTCCACAAATCGTGGGTCGTAGACACAAAACTTGACATGTTTACGTTTTTGAAAAAAATAACCATGCATGAAACGTAGGTTACTGTGTGTGTCGTCGCCGTCACAGGAAGCAGATGGCGCTGCAGACACGGTCTCACGGGCCTTACACTGACGGCTAGCAACATATATAGGGAAATTCCAGTTTCATAGTCCTACATCTGGTATATAGAGATGTCAGACAGAGTGCTTCGTATCATCAGTACCAGATGAGACAGAGGCGTGTCTCAACACTTTGATACCTCAATCGAGCGACCACATATTCACGGTATTGTAAAACTTACATGGTGTGCTGCGTCTGTAGCTCGGGCAACATAGGCTGTTGAAGTCTCTATGTTACTTATTTTTCTCCATCGCATGCCTATCCTTTTTAGACTAGGATAAGCCTGTTGCGGTTTCACCATCGCATTGACGCAAGACATGCTGTCGGATCCTGATTTTCGACGTTGGATTAACATATTATTTCAGTCAATTTCTCTTCAGTCCGACTCGAAAATTGCGTGTTAAACAGCACTTTCTCTTCTTCAATAGTTTTGCTTTCAGCATTTCACGACCTAGCCCTTTCCATCGTTTTGCGAAGACGTTGAGTAACCAGAATATATGTAGTATCGTTTGTTCAGTACGAGTCTCTCTGAGACGCTGCAACGGAAGCGTGTAAGCCCGGTGGTTTCCACGCTCTCACAATCAGGTGGCTGCCGATTAGTTGAGGCAAGCACGTGAATAATTTTGAGAGACCCACTTGTTTTGGAAGACGTGTGACGTTTAGATGCAGATCAGAGATAACCAAAGCAGTGGACGGACTTAGGGAGAACGTTCCATTTATTTTAAGTGGTTGCTAACAGGCAACGTGAGGGAGACAATTTATTCTTCTGGTACTCGTAATACAGGTTTATTTTTCACTAATTTCTTATGGTAAACTTGTCACGAATTGCGAAGCGAACTAATATTGAGACACAAGTCATTACAAAATCTGAGCTTTTCGTGACCTGGTCATTTAATCCGAAGCATTATGCACTCAATTTCTACGCTCTCTCGTACAATTTAAATGATTCTAAATTTTACTTGAATATGTGTCATTACTGAAATTCTGGACTTACGTTCCACATGTATATTGAGAGGCAAGTGGCTTTTGTCCTTCGCTTACTTAATTTTAAGCCAATATTGAGCGTTAAATTTGATTTTTCGACGAAGTTATTACAAAATCTGAGCTTTTCGTGACCTGGTCATTTAATCCGAAGCATTATGCACTCAATTTCTACGCTCTCTCGTACAATTTAAATGATTCTAAATTTTACTTGAATATGTGTCATTACTGAAATTCTGGACTCACGTTCCACATGTATCTTGAGAGGCAAGTGGCTTTTGTCCTTTGCTTACTTAATTTTAAGCCAATATTGACCATTAAATTTCATTTTCTGTTACTCATTTCAACTTTCTTAAGTAATATGTTGAATATTGCACGAATACGCAGCCCACAGCATTATGAAGACGCTACCGTCTTGTACAGTGCCTTGTTGAGCACTTTGGTCCATGGTTTTGTGGTGTCTTATTCACAGTCGAACCCTACCATCAGCTCTTACCATTGAAATCGGGACACATTTGGCCACGCCTCGGTTTTCCAGTCGTATAGGCGCCAACTGAGGACCCGCCAGGTTAGCCGAGAGCGCTGATGCGCTGCTTCCTGGATTCGGATAGGCGCGCCGGCCCCGGATCGAATCCACCCGGCGGATTAACGACGTGGGCCGGTGTGTCGGCCAGCCTGGATGTGGTTTTTAGGCGGTTTTCCAGATCCCGCTGGGTGAATACCGGGCTGGTCCCCACATCCCGCATCAGTTACACGACACACAGACATTTGTTACACTTCCGCACAGTTTCATGGTTTACACTTGACGCAGGCATCTGGGGTACACTGATCCCATCCTGGGGGGTATGGGGTGGCGGCAGGAAGGGCATCTGGCCGCCTCTTTAAATTAACCTTGCCAAATCCGTTGTAGCCAAGCCGACCCTGCGAACATTGTGGGACGAAGGCGCAAGTGAAAGAAAGAAAGAAAAGCGCCAACCGATGTGGTCACTGAGCCGTGGTGAATTTGATCTCGGTCGCATGGCACTCCGTTGGGACCACTACCTACTTGCGTTACAGATATCGATCTGATCATACCTGGCGACCTACGGTCTTTGGTCAAGGCGAGTGTTGTTGCTTTGGCGGGGCCTGGGACAGTCAGTTGGCTGGAGGACACGTGGCTGATAAGTCGTTGCTTTCTGGGGACTCCTCCGGTAAGGCATAGGCCTCTGGAAGCAGCGAATGGTTAAACCGGTCGAGGCCGGGCCTTGCTGGCTGGCTTAGGAACTAGTGGTGGCAAGTTGCGCCTGCCGGGGTGGCCGAGCGGTTCTAGGTGCTACAGTCTGGAACTGCGCGACCGCTACGGTCGCAGGTTCGAATCCTGCCTCAGGCATGGATGTGTGTGATGTCCTTAGGTTAGTTAGGTTTAAGTAGTTCTAAGTTCTAGGGGACCTCAGACCTCAGATGTTAAGTCCCATAGCGCTCAGAGCCATTTGAACCATTTTGGCGAGTTGCGGGAAGAGTGACGGATGTCGCGAGCAACCTGGTCGGCAAGTTCCCGGCCTACTCTGCAAGCTTAAATTTTACAACACCTCGAAGGCAGCCTGTACAGATTGGAGGTAATAACACACTGGCTGGAATCCAGCAGGTCATGGTTTCTGAGTGGAGTTACGTGTTGTTTTCTTATTTTTTGGTACTTGATATTGAAAGTATTATGTGGAAATGGACCTGTTATGTTAACGCACCTACTAGTGATTGCGTATATGATCTTCAGTCAGTGTAGCTGATCGCAGTTTGTGTTCCAGGCCGTATTCTATGCAAACGTAGGAGTATCTCTGTTATAGATTCAATGGACGGGTTTAAATTTGTAAAATAATCATTGCATCAGATAGCTCTGATGATTATGCTTCTAAATAACAAGTAGTTTTAAGCAGTGTTAATATTGCAACTTGTATGCATAGCCGCTTGTGTGATCAGTTGTGATTATCTACATCTTAAGGCGGGTCCACACTGAGCGCGCCGCGCCGCGCCGCGCTGCGCAAAACGGCCTTGTGCGGCTCTGCGCGCTCAGTGTGGACGGCGAACCGCGCTGCGCCGCGCCACGCCGCGCCGCGCCGCGCAGCGCAGTTTCTCGGCTGTTGTCGGTACATCAAAGGAATGTGGCGCGTTTGCGCGCGCTCAGTTTAGACGGGGCTTCGGCTCGCTCCATGTTCAGACCATGCGCGCGCTCCAAGTGGAGCACAGTGCGCTCCTCGGAGCGGCGCGGCGGGGCGCGGACGGCGCACTCCCCTCTGTTACAGCTGTGCGCGGGATGCAGCAGCGCGGCGCAGCACGGCGCGGCGCGGCGCGGCGCGCTCAGTGTGGACCCGCCTTTAGGCACTCTCGTCTGTAGTCTTATCTGCGCAAGTTACTGTTCCCCTCTGCTGCAGTATATACTTGACAGCGGAAGACGCGTTCCTGTTCTCTGGGCCCGGAGTAGAACGTGTTTGTTTCCGCTGCGGCGACACTTCACAAAATGGTTCAAATGGCTCTGAGCATTTTGGGCCTCAACTGCCGTGGTCATAAGTCCCCTAGAACTGAGAACTACTTAAACCTAACTAACCTAAGGACATCACACACATCCATGCCCGAGGCAGGATTCGAACCTGCGACCGGAGCGGTCGTGCGGTTCCAGACTGTAGCGCCTCGGCCACTCTGGCAGGCGGCGACACTTCCATCATTGCACGGCGTCTGGGTTGGTCGATCTGATCGTTTGATGCGTACCACGGCGGAGTGTCGCCGAATAATCGGCAACCAGTAATCTGCCCTATTTGGCGGATTCAGTAAACTTATGAGGTTTAAAGTGTGTTTTGCAAGCCTGAAGTTCCTCATCGCTATACCTGTTCTTTAATTATTCGTTTAAACCTTCCACCCTTGTTACCACTTCTGAGTACGTTATGTTTAAGGCCTTTTACTTATCAACATAGTCCAGCCTTTCTTTGATCCACTGTCTTAACTAACTCTACTCATTGTGAAACTTGAATACTTGTTCCTTGTTGGCTGTGATATCTGTCTCCTGTAGTTGTCAGCTTACCGGCTGTGATATCTGTCTGCTGTAGTTCTCAGCTTACCTTGAATTTTGGGCAATTGTATATTCATTAAAGGTCAATGTCAGCACTCCTGCTGGTGTGTACTAATTGGGATTAGCATTTAAATTGCGTGTCATCCCAGATTATCTTGTATTTTGGCCAATTGTATGTTTGTTTAAGGGCCAAATCAATGTATCTTTTGGTGTGTACCAGTTAGGATCATCATCATCATCATCATCATTTAAGGCTGATTATGCCTTTCAGCGTTCAGTCTGGAGCATAGCCCCCTTATAACATTCCTCCATGATGCCCTATTCAGTGCTAACATTGGTGCCTCTTCTGATGTTAAGCCTATTACTTCAAAATCACTCTTAACCGAATCCAGGTACGATCTCCTTGGTCTGCCCCGACTCCTCCTACCCTCTGCTGCTGAACCCATGTGTCTCTTGGGTAACCTTGCTTTTCCCATGCGTGTAATATGACCCCACCATCTAAGCCTGTTCGCCCTGACTGCTACATCTATAGAGTTGATTCCCAGTTTTTCTTTGATTTCCTCATTGTGGACACCCTCCTGCCATTGTTCCCGTCTACTAGTACCTGCAATCATCCAAGCTACTTTCATATCCGTAACCTCAACCTTATTGATAAGGTAACCTGAATCCACCCAGCTTTCGCTCCCATACAACAAAGTTGGTCGAAAAATTGAACGGTGCACAGATAACTTAGTCTTGGTACTGACTTCCTTCTTGCAGAAGAGAGTAGATCGTAGCTGAGCACTCACTGCATTAGCTTTGCTACACCTCGCTTCCAGTTCTTTCACTATGTTGCCGACCTGTGAGAATATGCATCCTAAGTACTTGAAACCGTCCACCTGTTCTAACTTTGTTCTTCCTATATGGCACTCAATCCGTTTATATCTCTTTCCCTCTGACATTACTTTCGTTTTGGAGATGCTAATCTTCATACCATAGTCCTTACATTTCTGATCTAGTTCTGAAATATTACTTTGCAAACTTTCAATGGAATCTGCCATCACAACTAAGTCATCCGCATATGAAAGACTGCTTATTTTGTTTTCACATATCTTAATCTCACCCAGCCAGTCTATTGTTTTCAACATATGGTCCATAAATAATATGAACAACAGTGGAGACAGGTTGCAGCCTTGTCTTACCCCTGAAACTACTATGAACCATGAACTCAATTTACCGTCAACTCTAACTGCTGCCTGACTATCCATGTAAAGACCTTTAATTGCTTGCAAAAGTTTGCCTCCTATTCCATAATCTCGTAGAACAAACAATAACTTCCTCCTAGGAACCTGGTCATATGCCTTTTCTAGATCTATAAAGCATAGATGCAATTCTCTGTTCCACTCATAACACTTCTCCATTATTTGCCGTAAGCTAAAGATCTGGTCCTGACAACCTCTGAGAGGCCTAAACCCGCACTGATTTTCATCCAATTGGTCCTCAACTAATACTCGCACTTTCCTTTCAACAATACCTGAGAAGATTTTACCCACAACGCTGATTAAAGAGATACCTCTGTAGTTGTTACAGTCTTTTCTGTTTCCATGTTTAAAGATAGGTGTGATTACTGCTTTTGCTCAGTCTGATGGAACCTGTCCCGACTCCCAGGCCAATTCAATTATCCTGTGTAGCCATTTAAGACCTGACATTCCACTGAATTTGATGAGTTCCGACTTAATTTCACCCACCCCAGCTGCTTTATTGCTTTGCAACCTATTGACCGTTTTCGCCACTTCCTCAAATGTGATCCTATTTCCATAATCATTCCTATGCCATTGTACATCGAAATCTGAAACAATACTGATCGTATTTTCACCTACATTGAGCAACTCTTCAAAATATTCCCTCCATCTGCCCAAGGAATCCACAGGATTCACCAGCAGTTTTCCTGACCTGTCCAAAATACTTGTCATTTCCTTCTTATCTCCCTTTGGAAGACAGCTAATTACACTCCAGAATGGTTTTCCAGCAGCTTGACGCAAAGTCTCCAACCTGTTTCCAAAGTCTTCCCAAGATTTCTTCTTGGATGCTGCAATTATCTGTTTGGCTTTGTTTCTTTCTTCAACATAAATTTCTCTGTCTACCTGAGTTCTTGTATGTAGCCATTTTTGATACGCCTGCCTTTTCCTTTTACAGGCTACTTTGACTGTGTCATTCCACCAAGATGTTTGCTTCATCCTACCTTTACACACTACTGTTCAAAGACATTCTTTAGCCACTTCTAGTACTGTGTCCCTGTACCTCGTCCATTCCTTTTCCAATGACTGTAATTGACTACATTCAACTAACTGGCACCTTTCTGAGATCACTGTTATGTACTTGTGCCTGATTTCCTTATCCTGAAATTTCTCCACTCTTATCCTCCTACATATGGACGTCACCTCCTGCACTTTCGGCCTCACAATACCAATTTCACTGTAGATTACATAATGATCAGTGTCATCAAAGAATCCCCTGAATACACGTGTCTCCCTCACAGCCTTCCTGAATTCCTGATCTGTTATTATATAGTCAATGACAGATCTGGTTCCCCTGCCTTCCCATGTATACTGGTGAACGTTCTTATGTTTAAAACAGGAGTTTGTGATTACTAAGCCCATACTGGCACAGAAATCAAAAAGTTGTTTCCCCTTCCTGTTGGCCTCCATATCTTCTCCGAATTTACCCATAACCTTTTCATACCCTTCTGTTCGATTTCCAATCCAGGCATTAAAATCATCCATGAGCAGAACACTGTCCTTGTCCTTTACTCTAACAACTACATCACTGAGTGCCTCATAAAAACTATCCATCTTATCTTGATCTGTCCCTTCACAATGCGAATATATTGACACAATCCTAATTTTCTTGCTAGACAGTGTCAAATCTATCCACATCAGTCGTTCGTTTACATACCTCATTGCAACTACGCTGGGTTCCATTTCTTTCCTGATGTAAAGCCCTTCACCCCACTGTGCTATTCCTACTTTGACTCCTGACTGGTAGACCTTGTATTCTCCCACTTCCTCTTCTTTCTCACCCCTTACCCGAATGTCACTAACAGCTAACACGTCCAGCTGCATCTTACTTGCAGCCTCTGCCAGCTCTACCTTCTTCCCAGAGTAGCCCCCATTGATAATAATAGTTCCCCATCTCATTACCATTTGTTTGCCAAGTCGTATCTTAGGAGTCCCTGGTTTGTCAGTTAGAGGTGGGACTCTGTCACCTCCAAAGGTCCGAGGCATTGTGCTCTGATTGTTGCCAGCATCATATTTAAAGTACCAGGGAAGCAGGTTGCTAGCCTTACTTGCCCCGAGCCCCATTGAGTTTTACCCTTAACGGTTGAGGGACTAACCAGTGGATTTGGTAGTCTTTGCCGTATGAGCACAAAGGTGACCACGACTCAGAATATGTCCGAGATGCCCAGACTTATTCCAAAGTAACTGGTATCCCGACTGTCGGGACCACTTACTTGGCCACTCATACGTTGCCCGTGGTTCATGAACTAGGACATGACTACAGGTACCCACACCATGAACCACACACTCCAGTTAGGAGTTACATTTAAATCGTATACCTTCCCAGCTTCGTCTGTGTTTTGGTGGCTTGTGTGTTTTATTGGTTGGTTGGTGAGAGGGGACGAAACAGTGGGTCATTTGTCCCAACGGATTACAGAAGGATGAAGATGGAAGTCGGCTATGTCCTTTGAAAGGAAGCATCTTTGCATTTGCCTGAAGCGTTTTAGGGAAATCACTGGAAAACTACGCTCCTGGAAATTGAAATAAGAACACCGTGAATTCATTGTCCCAGGAAGGGGAAACTTTATTGACACATTCCTGGGGTCAGATACATCACATGATCACACTGACAGAACCACAGGCACATAGACAAAGGCAACAGAGCATGCACAATGTCGGCACTAGTACAGTGTATATCCACCTTTCGCAGCAATACAGGCTGCTATTCTCCCATGGAGACGATCGTAGAAATGCTGGATGTAGTCCTGTGGAACGGCTTGCCATGCCATTTCCACCTGGCGCCTCAGTTGGACCAGCGTTCGTGCTGGACGTGCAGACCGCGTGAGACGACGCTTCATCCAGTCCCAAACATGCTCAATGGGGGACAGATCCGGAGATCTTGCTGGCCAGGGTAGTTGACTTACACCTTCTAGAGCACGTTGGGTGGCACGGGATACATGCGGACGTGCATTGTCCTGTTGGAACAGCAAGTTCCCTTGCCGGTCTAGGAATGGTAGAACGATGGGTTCCATGACGGTTTGGATGTACCGTGCACTATTCAGTGTCCCCTCGACGATCACCAGTGGTGTACGGCCAGTGTAGGAGATCGCTCCCCACACCATGATGCCGGGTGTTGGCCCTGTGTGCCTCGGTCGTATGCAGTCCTGATTGTGGCGCTCACCTGCACGGCGCCAAACACGCATACGACCATCATTGGCACCAAGGCAGAAGCGACTCTCATCGCTGAAGACGACACGTCTCTATTCGTCCCTCCATTCACGCCTGTCGCGACACCACTGGAGGCGGGCTGCACGATGTTGGGGCGTGAGCGGAAGACGGCCTAACGGTGTGCGGGACCGTAGCCCAGCTTCATGGAGACGGTTGCGAATGGTCCTCGCCGATGCTCCAGGAGCAACAGTGTCCCTAATTTGCTGGGAAGTGGCGGTGCGGTTCCCTACGGCACTGCGTAGGATCCTACGGTCTTGGCGTGCATCCGTGCGTCGCTGCGGTCCGGTCCCAGGTCGACGGGCACGTGCGCCTTCCGCCGACCACTGGCGACAACATCGATGTACTGTGGAGACCTCACGCCCCACGTGTTGAGCAATTCGGCGGTACGTCCACCCGGCCTCCCGCATGCCCACTATACGCCCTCGCTCAAAGTCCGTCAACTGCACATACGGTTCACGTCCACGCTGTCGCGGCATGCTACCAGTGTTAAAGACTGCGATGGAGCTGCGTATGCCACGGCAAACTGGCTGACACTGACGGCGGCGGTGCACAAATGCTGCGCAGCTAGCGCCATTCGACGGCCAACACCGCGGTTCCTGGTGTGTCCGCTGTGCCGTGCATGTGATCATTGCTTGTACAGCCCTCTCGCAGTGTCCGGAGCAAGTATGGTGGGTCTGACACACCGGTGTCAATGTGTTCTTTTTTCCATTTTCAGGAGTGTATTATCATAAATCCGGTATCCCAGGAATTGCCTAGCATACTGTGTCCAGTTGCGATCTGAGTCGTATCCACTAGTTTCCCATACAACTATTGAAGTATCGGTAGCGCCAGTTCCATGAACGCACAAAATTTTAAAATTTTATTTAGCCCTACTCCGAGCAGGGGTATTGCTGTGATGATTCGATAGTTGATTTCATACACGTTCCGTATAAACTTCTGGGCAGTTGGACAAGCAATAATTATTGGGAAGCCTAAGCCTCAAGCACCTCGTTCTTGAAACATGATGTCTGCATTGCACTTTTTACATTTCACGTGCTGAGATACAACGGAGAAAACGGCAAGAAGATTTATAATCCTACCGCTCAATCCGTAATTCACATAAAAATCCTGATCACTGTCTTTCAGTTTCTTAGCAGAAGCACTGACTCTTTCCGTACTGCTCCCACCCTCACATCTATTCTTTGAACGCTTTGATGACATACTGCTTCGACACCGCGTCGGATACGATGTTTTCGTACCTTCTCGCTTGAGTACACTTTCTTACCAGTCATTCTTACTTGAAAGACCAAACTGTATGCTATAAATCACAAATAAATACATCAAAAGACAATACTCCACATAAAAATCAATATTCGAACTGAAAGAACTGTCTCTTTCGTTCAAGTATTAACGGTTGCTGACGCCAAACTAACAGTATATTATTTTGAAATGCTTCCAACTATACCCAGACAATAGACAATACAGGGAGTATCGAGTTTGCGCAGGTAGGCCGTTTCGGGTCATCCGAGGCGCTAGAGCAGGAGCTCACAATTCCATAGCACAATTTTTTTAAGGGATTAGACACTTTTCCTCACACTGTAGAAGATCGAAAGCACCCTTTAAGCCAATTAAAGGAAGATGAGTTTTTGAAAATTCTACTGTGGTGTTACCGTTTAAGCGATTTAGGTAAATGTTTCTGGTAACATCCCCCAGGCTGTGGCTAAGCCATGTCTCCGCAATATCCTTTCTTTCAGGAGTGCTAGTTCTGCAAGATTCGCAGGAGAGCTTCTGTAAAGTTTGGAAGGTAGGAGACGAGGTACTGGCAGAAGTAAAGCTGTGAGTACCGGGCGTGAGTCGTGCTTCGGTAGCTCAGTTGGTAGAGCACTTGCCCGCGAAAGGCAAAGGTCCCGAGTTCGAGTCTCTGTCGGGCACACAGTTTTAATCTGCCAGGAAGTTTCGATTTAGGGAAACCTCTATAATAACAGTCTACATGTCATCATGCATTTACATTAGCTTGTGGTGTACATGTGTAGTTGTAGAAGTAGAAAGGAGAAACAAGTTGTCATATTGAATTGTTGTAGCGCATACGGTTACTTCATGGATTAGAATGGTACTGTTACGCCGCATGTCAGTGGGAAAAGAATGAATAATATACGCATTTTAGGTCGTTTGGTGTGTGGCAGGCGTACATAAGGTCACGTAGCATAAAATAATATTCTCCTGCAAGAACGCGCAGGTAAAGAGCAAACGGGGCACGGCGCGCTGTGTTAGAAGTTCATCAGCAGTCTGCCCCGGACAGCCTTGCGGCCTCATCCATCATACGAACGCGCCTCATAAATTTTGACCGGTGATAAATTATGATATGTATTGCATCTGAGGAGAAAGGGACACACGCACACACGGTTATCCATTAGGCCGGCGCTCGCTCTCTGCGGCCAACACGCGTGGCTGGACGCTCAGCGTCCTCTTGAAATATCGCCTCGCCGACGACAGCCTATGAAGCCGCCGGGGCTCCGCTTTTGTCGGAACACCGTTGCGTGGAAGTCCAGTAGGGGCCGGGTGGAACATGAAGCTATTACCTGCCGTGCTCTAAAGAAACTGACCGTCATATGTTTCAGATGGGAGATCTGTACAACGGAGCGATTATCTTTCGTGCTTTAAACATCAAACGGTTCCATGTCTCAAAAGAGTAAACACTATATATGTATTAGCTACTGGTTTAGGTGTGCGTGGAAAATTAGTTAACAAATAAAGACCTCTCAGTATTTGTGTCACCATGTGACGACTCTTTCATACCCTGTAGTATACACAGTGAGCTGGGTAAGTCGTAACACACCTTTTATTTCGTGAAAGAAGTTATCGAGACAAAATTTTTGTCAAATGATAATAAACAGAGAGAGAAGTAACTTCGTTGTGTTTTTAATCATCTTAGCTCTTGTATCAAACGAGGTATTAAAGCAAATATTAGGTTGATCATATTAACAGAATCTTCCATCGGTTCTTGGTAGAAAAACATTATAATAAATGAAAAGCACCAGTTTTCGGCTTACAAGGCCATCTTCAGACATTTACTGAGTATTATCACCAAAGAAGTTAAATGTTAGCAGACAACATTGGAAGAGAAGTAACACATCTAGACTGAAGTAGAAACATACAGTAAGTAACATCTTTCCAATGAAACAGTAAAAACTGAACAGTACATAAATAACAATGGAGTTGACAGGAAAATGGCTCTGAGCACTATGGGACTCAACATCTTAGGTCATAAGTCCCCTAGAACTTAGAACTACTTAAACCTAACTAACGTAAGGCCATCACACACACCCATGCCAGAGGCAGGATTCGAACCTGCGACCGTAGCAGTCCCACGGTTCCGGACTGCAGCGCCAGAAACGCTAGCCCACTGCGGCCGGCAGTTGACAGGAAAACCTTTAGCACAAAATAGTAATAGCATGCCTACGTAACAGTTTCTACTAATAAACAAAACTAATAAAATAAGAGAAAATTAGTACTAGACAAGGCTGCATCAAGAGGTATGAAAGATGGAGAGTGATACACAACCAATTAGAAGAGACTGTTGTCAATGTAAATAATGTAAAATATCAATAAGATAATCAGAAATTAATAAATGCAGGAAAATGGAGGTGTTTGAGGGAACCAACAGTTTGAGAGTGTGGTGGTACTGCATTTTAACATTGACATTATAATCAAAGCAGTGGCTGTGTACCAGTTTTCATTAAATAAATGAGCAAAGTAAAATATGAACAGTATTTGATTAGACAACTACAAGGGGAGTTAAACATGGATAGTGATACAAGTACAAGTTAAAAGGAAACCCTTAACTATTGAAACTACAGCCTGTGTGGAATATAAAGACAACTGCTACAAATAAAACAACTTAATGAATATAGGAAAATGGGTTTGGTTCAAATGGCTCTGAGTGCTATGCGACTTAACTTCTGAGGTCATCAGTCGCCTATAACTTAGAACTAATTAAACCTAACTAACCTAAGGACATCACACACATCCATGCCCGAGGCAGGATTCGAACCTGCGACCGCAGCGGTCACGCGGTTCCAGACTGAAGCGCCATTAACCGAGGAAAATGGGAATATATAGGAAGAGAGAGTGTGGGAAGTAATGAACAACAAAGATGATTATATCCAGTTTAGGAGAGGGGAAGTGTTGAGTAGTGTCTGGTCATTTAGGATGAGATCTGAACTGTGAGCAAGATGTTTGTTAATTTCCTGGGCTTCCAGCAGGTTGAGTTTATGGCCTTTGTTTGCTAAGTGAAGTACATGGGACACTGGCTGGTAGTTGTGACCCTCACTCAGTACCTGATCAGCAAATGCAGAGTCTGAATTCTGCAACCTCCAGCTGCGTTCATGTTCAGCCAGCCTAGCTGATATGTCTCTGCCTGACTGACCAATGTAAAATTTGTCACAATCAGAACAGGTGATTTTGTATACCCCACTTTTGGATCTTGTCTTTGCTATTAAAAACACACTGGGCTGTCGTGTTCCTGACATAGTAGGAAACCCTATACTTGCAGGATTTCAGTGCTTTGGCTACAATCTTACATTTAACTTCTTTGGTGAGAATACTCAGTAAATGTCTGAAGATGGCCTTGTAAGCTGAAAACCGGTTAGCAATAAAAGTAATATTGTAGAACAAAAGCAAACTGGTGGTTTTCATTTATTATTAGGTTGGTGCTTACCATGGCTGAAACCGGAAATAAGACACAATAATTGGCTGATGGCCGAAATACAAGAATAACAAGTGATTTTCTGGTAAATACCATGACAGCAAAATTTTTCTAGCAAGAAGACGACATCTAACAGAACAACAGTTAACATTCCGACTGACCAATACAGCAAAACACCAGTACTGAAAGAAATTACCCCAGCTTGAATTAGGGTGTCACCGTAGTTCAGAAAATAAACAAGTATGTCAAATATGTTTTCAGAGGTTAGGCATCAATCACTGGTAGTCAATGTCCACAACAGGTGAGAGTCTGGTACAACCAAAGTCAACAACTAATATAATTTAGGAAACCAGACAGTTGACATTGCGTCGTAGGTCGCACATCTAGTCCGGAGCGTAGTGGTTTCCCCAGGAGGACGACGCAGCAGCATAGCGGTGGTAAACTGCGATGCGTCTTTCTGGATGCACCGAAGTAGGCCCCTGATTGAAGATGGGTTGCTCTCGGCGTGTGGCCCAGAGGATTACTCAGCGAAGACTTGCTTCCTGTGGCCTGTGCGAGGCCTTAAATTGGATGCCCGCAGCCGAACACTCTGAGTACTACTTTCAAGCACGTGTCTATGCACAGTAAACTAGTCCGTGCACGTGGCGACCTCCAGCGGAGTACCTGACGGCTCCTGGTGGCTGCCAGCCTGACCTGGACTCTGCTTGGTGGCCGATAGGATGGCCCCTACATGGTACGGGACCCGCCCGACGCATCTGTTGCGCAGGCGGCCGATGCTTATTGGCGCTTTGCTGTGATACAGTACTGAGCCGTGAGTGGCTCGTGTTCCCGCCATCATGTATTTTACACCCTGTTTTTAACGTACTTCCACCTCATTACGTTAATTTAAATTACTACTGCAACTGAGTTGCTGATTTGCCTGACCGTGACCGGCGCTAGCAGTGCGTATTGATATTTCCCCTCTCATAGTATCTTTGCTGGACTGCTATTACTTCCCAGTCGTTGTCTGTCGTAGCCGGCCGCGATGATCTCGCGGTTCTAGGCGCGCAGTCCGGAACCGCTCGACTGCTACGGTCGCAGGTTCGAATCCTGCCTCGGGCATGGATGTGTGTGATGTCCTTAGGTTAGTTAGGTTTAAGTAATTCTAAGTTCTACGGGACTGATGACCACAGCTGTTAAGACCCATAGTGCTCAGAGCCATTTTGTCTGTCGTAGACCAGTTAGCGTCGGGAGTTGAGGATGCAAGTCCGGGCTGCCAGTCTGTTGGAACGTGTCTGGAGCACAGTCCGGACCTACCAGTTGGGGGTTGCAATGCGGCACTAGTGCAATCAGGTTGGAGCCGTGGCTCGCCCGACCATTGACGTCAGGCATCACTTGAGCCGCGCCGCAGTCTTGGAGGATCGTCGTTCGGTCGTCCAACCGGACGACGCGTTTAGGCTCGCGGATCGTTCATGAGTCGGCTGTGTGTGTGTGTGTGTGTGTGTGTGTGTGTGTGTGTGTGTGCATCGACTCCCGATTTGTGTTCGTGCCTGCTAAGTTACTGTTGGGTATCGTTCAGGTCTTCGTGCAAGTGGTTGTCAGGTTGTGCGTGCAAATGGCGTTAGTTCCACTGACGACTATTTTAGATGATGTCGGCACTCTGCGACAGTCGGTCGGTTGTTATCTCCACGCAGTGCAGTCGACTGGGACCACTGGCAGCTCCTGCGCAGTATCGGAGGGTGTGTGGAGCTGTCCGATCACTACGAGCTTCGTGGTTCACCAACCCAGCACGACAGAGTAGTAGTTTCAACTGCCCAAGCCACGTCCTTTCACGTTGTGGTGGTTCGTTCCGGCGGTTTTCTGTTGGGAAGGTTTTCCTGTGAGCAAGACCGAGCGTTTCTACTGCCGAATTTCAGCCTCAATATGGTGCAATTAACTATTTTAGTCGACTACTATTTGAGTGCACCAGTGGAATTTTATGTCTTGTGGCCGTTAGTGTTCCGGTTACCTGCGCTGGACACTATGTGGCCGTTAGTGTTCCAGTTACCTGCCCTGTCCACTAACGTAGATTCAGACGGCGTCCATTCCTAACCTGTTGTCCCTGTCCAACATGATGTGTAATTTTTACAGCTAATACTCCATTGTGGATTATCAGGTTTGTAACCTTTCCGGTTTGAGTTCCCATGTACTGATTGACGGGAAGCAAGTCGTTGTGTCGGTCGGTCCGTGGCTGTCCCCTGGTTGGATTCCGATGGATCAAGTATAGTTGGGCTCACCACCTGTCTCGCCCAAGTGAATGGGGGCACACTGATCTCCCTGGAGGCTTCTGAGAGCCACCGGTGCTTAATTATCTGTTGTCAGCTACTTTAAATTCAAGGCTTGTGGTTATTTTTAATTTATTTTCTTAAAATTTTGCAAAATTAATTTTTAAATTTATCTTTCAAGCTTAAACATTGCGACCTTCGGCCTTTTAAGGATTATGGTAATATATTTTAAAATTTTGAAATTTAATTTTGGTCATCAGGCATTTGTATTTCACTTGGCATATCTTTGCTGGTTTTCTTTGTAAATTATTTTATTGCTATCTTAAAAGGAATTTTATCTTGTTGATTTGTCAAGATTTCTTGTTTGGAGGCCTTCAGCCTTGAAAGAGTAGCATTCAGTAAAGGTACGGCTATGTGCCTCTTTGGTTGTAAAGGTTATAAAATTACAATAAATGACAATTGGAAGGAGAAACTGACCTCAAACTTTGGCCCTTTCCACAATCCTATTACCTGTTCTGCCCTGCGGGTTTGGCGAGCGTATCAGGTACAAAGAGAGGTACATTTCGGTGATAAAAACTGCATGGTCAGATCGATTGAGCATCATCATCTGCAAAAGTCCTACCACAGTGCATCAAGTGCATCATGTATCACAATGAAACTGTCAACACATTACGTATACTTGATTATTATTCATGTCTCCTGATGTCTTACTTCAAAAGTGGAAAGAAAGGACTCCCATTGTGAGATCCACCAAAAAAATATCGAATGAAAAAGAATGTCACGGCCACCTATCGAACACGGACTAGCAGTTTGGCAGTCTAAAGCACTGACCGCTTTTTCACCCGCTATTTGGTACAGCCAGTTTTACATTACCACAAAGAATGAACTATCCCTCTTCAGACATTGCCCCTGCCTATTCCCAAAAATTCTCCTAAGGCGATGGGATGAAAGTTTCTATAATTTTTCTTTTTTTATTCATCTTTTATTACGTGATTGTAATCAGTAAATGTGTACAAATGAAAATCCTACAAAACAGAATGCTATAAATCTTTCTTCAAGAAATAGTGCAACTGAAGTTTTCTTGTGCTCTTCGACTAGAGTTTTCTGCCTCCAACAGTGCCGCCTAAAATATGGACAACAGACTCATTCTTCTTTCCTAATGCCTCAATGACTAAAGCTTTCCAGAAATCAGCCAGTCTCTTTTCTTTATCACTGCCTACAGTTCAGGACTTCCTCTTTTCAATGTCGTGCAACGCAGAACGTCTGACTGAGCCTGCAACTCTCCAGCCGGGGAGGGGGGGGGGGGGGAGGCGGAGAGGGGTAGGAGGAAGAGAACGGAAACACTGTGTAAATAATTTGTTAAGAGCATACGGTGTCCAAGGTGTGTGTTCCAGGGCGCTGTGACCGTTTTGCAGGTACCACCAATAATCAAGTTGCACTTTCTCCACATCCCCGAAGACATACTCGATGGCCATTTGCTAGAACCATGTAATTACATGATATTTGCCAAGAGGAAGTAATATTCATCCGGGCAGAGGAGAGTCCGAGGTTCAGTGACGTTAGCTCTGATGCGGAGGTATCAAGCTAAGATCTTCTGTATCAGCCGCCAAACGCCCGTGAAGCGACTTTCATCGTATGCCATGACGCCACCATGAGTGCACAATGGTCGGCAGGAAAGTGGTGGTGTGTCGTTTTCCACATTCGTCGTCAATGGACACTTGGGTACTTGGTTTCTACCATGTTCCATGGAACCGTCTGCAGAATAATGGTGTAAAAGTTCTTTGCCTTCGGTGGATGTGTTGCGGAGAGGTCCGAGGTCACATAGATGTATCGTAGAACAACTGGTGACACATGGGAGAGCTGTGTCACTACGTGCGCCAACGCCACCGGTGGGACTTGAGAGATTGGCTTCAGGACCTGCAATAGGCGAACTGTGAGAGAGGAGCGTTGAGTGGTCCTTCGTTTCCACGTATTGCTTTTATAGAGGACATCTCGACCGCCGACCTTACTCTATTAGACACGTAGAATGAAGGACAGCAAAGTAATGGCAAACATAACCACATTAATAATTCGAACATTATTAACTTCGGACCCAATATTATAGTAATAAAAACGTTTGCTTTTCGACAATATTTCGATGTATAGTATAGAAAATTTGGTTTTCGTATCAACTTCGCGCTCGATTTTTTCGAAAACTAGGAAGTCTCTAGACAAAAGCTGGAAGAGGTGTTTCTCTGTTTTCAGTATAGAAAGTTCTTTCAATGCGTTATCTAAAACAGTGACCAACATGTCAGGCCATCACCTTGTTAGTGTTCTCGAATCTGTGGAACGAGGGAAGAAAGAATGATTTTAATGTCCCGTCGACGTCGACGTCATTAGAAACGGAGCACAAGCTCGGATTGTGTCAAGAATGTGGAATGAAGTCGCCCGTACTCTCTTAAAGCGACCATCCCGGCATTAATCCGGAGCATTTAGGGAAATCATGGAAAAGCGAAATCCGGATGGCCGGACACGGGTTTGAACCGTCGTTCTCGCGAGTGCGAGTTCAGTGTCCTAACCACTGCTGCACCTCGCTCGGGCTGCCCCGGAGGCCTACAGCTCGAGCTCCGGGCTGTGCTAGCTGCAACTGGCTATGTGGGAAAACTCCTTCCTGCCTGCCTCTACTCGTGTAGGCAGCCACTGTTGCTGCTGCGAGCCATGTCACACCAGCTGGGTCCAAGGTGTGACTCTGGACGCCTCAACGAGGTCCGTCCTCCGCAGTTGGGCTGCCCTTGGACTGCATTGCGGGTTGCTGCCCACTGTTGTCGTCAGAATCCCTCCCCAATTCGCTGCCGTCATCGCTCCATCGGCTTTGGTTCAAATGGGTCTGAGCACTATGGGACTTAACTTCTGAGGTCATCAGTCCCCTAGAACTTAGAACTACTTAAACCTAACCAACCTGAGGACATCACACACATCCATGCCCGAGGCACGATTCGAACATGCGACCGTAGCTGTCGCGCGGTTCCAGACTGTAGCGCCTAGAACCGCTCGGCCACTACGTCCGGCGCTCCATCGGCTTTACAAGCTGCCACGGCGCCAACCGTCCGCTGACGGTCGCACTTCTTCGCAGGGCATGTACCACATATATCGAGGGGCCGTTGGCTTCTCCGACTATCGTCACGATTGTTGTACGAGTGGTAGTAATTAAAATGCAGCTACTCGCAGAGGTCAAGTGGGGGCTGTAGTAATCGTATGGCAGCGGAAGTTGGTTGCTACTGTAATGCATTAATGCGGAGCAGAATTAAGCTGGAAAAAATATTAGTTCCAATTTTGTCCACTAGGTGCTAATCTGTCGCCGTGAATCCCAAAAAGACATAGAAATGTTCCCACATGTGATGGATCACGAACGGGACATGGGCAGGAAAGATCATACAAGCAATAAAGGCATAATGTTGATTTTATTATTAGTTCGTTCTGTATGAGCCCCGGAGACGACGATGAGATGACGTACTGCTCCGGATTTGAACCTGATGACCAATATTGTAACTATTTGTTTCTTTTCAGCGTAAATCGGTCCTACACTGACGCACTAACATATCTATCATTTTTGTCTGCAGCACGATAATTACAGCCCATACTGGACCCCCATAAGTACTAACCACACGGTAGTTTGCTGAGTAATAAATGAATGTTCTGACAATGCTGTGCTCACGCTGATACATCGGACGATTACCACTCTTCCACTCACCGTGCCTTTGCTACCCCACCCAGAGTGATAAACTCCTGACTTCCTGGCGCAAACTACTCAGTTCTGCCTTCTGTCCACCATCCGTCGGGGCCATTCACTCCCGTCCATTACTGTGCAAAAAAATAAAAAGCAGAAAAAAATCGGTGTCAGCTTGAATAAGGGGCACAAGACGAAACAGATTCACTTTTAAATTCAAACTGAATCTTTAGCCACTGTAATAAAATTCACTGAATTAATAAGTTTATTGAGACAATGTTAATAATAATTGTGAGAGTTGTCACAAAGCTACTGCTGAAACATCTCCGCTTTTGTAGTTCTGATGTCCTCAGTTGCGTATAATACTACGGTAACTACGGTATGTTGCTGATTATTATTTTGGGACCGTCTGGTCACAACTGAGTATAACACAAATTTTTGTGCCACGAGATTTTCGCCTTTGTTCCTTGCAAGGCTTCTTCAGTGGCCTAGAGCATGTACATATTTTTGTTTATGCTACTCGGTTTACATTTAGGACTTTGTATCCATAGGTAATAAATAGTTCTGGCGCTTTTTGATTTTCTATGATTTATTAACAATTTCAGTTTCGACTCATAGACTTACACGTACCTACACACACAAGCACAGACACAGGCGCACGCACACACACACACACACACACACACACACACACACACATACATACATACATGCAAAGAGATCCGTTACACACACACAAACAGATCACAAATAGCACAAAAACATAATCAGTAGTTGGGAATAACATTCAACAGTTGGAAACACCATCCAAACCAAACATTAAAACGTGTGTTCAGTACCCAATGGTGTGAAGTTTGCAAAAACGAAATTTCAGATGGGAATTATCAGATGAAAAACAGCTTTAAAAAGGAACAAGAACCCAGCACGTAGAGCAACATCCATGGAATCCGTAAGTTGAACTTTAATTTACTACCACATCTCGAAAAACAAAAAATGATATAACTGTTTACAACCTATTATAGAATGTCATAAATGTAGTTCAAATAGTAAATCCACGCCAGTGAAGAGAACAAAAGCGAAACTAGTGTCGCACAAAAATTGTTTTTACTCAACTGTCATTAGACGGCCCAAAGAAAAAATTAGCTACAAGCTGAAGTTGTAAGGTCAGAAAAAAAGTATGGAAAAACTACGATAAGATTGACAGTACATAGACACAGTGTCGAGGAGGCCAAGAGAATATTTCGATACCATGAATGTAAGGTTACAGTTACAACCACCTTCCATCGATACCATCGAACTGCGAAATTCCTGCAATACCTCGCCTAAAATAATGCCAAATTTTTGTGATCTCTAAGTATTTCATATCACTTAATCGGTTTCGAATAGATCACACCGAAAACATTCAGCCGGCCGGACTGCGGTTCTAGGCCCTACAGTCTGGAGCTGAGCTACCGCTACGGTCGCAGGCTCGAATCCTGCCTCGGGCATGGATGTGTGTGATGTCCTTAGATTAGTTAGGTTTTATTAGTTCTAAGTTTTAGGCGACTGATGACCACGCATAGTGCTCAGAGCCATTTGAACCATTTTTGAACACATTCTCATAAAAGCCTGTCTTGTTTGATATTATAATGGGAAATCCATCCCTGCACCCTTCTCGTGGTCTGTCTCCAAAAATGTCAAAACCTACCAGAACATGACGTCTCACATTATTTACTGACATTCTGAATTGGTTCAAATGGCTCTGAGCACTATGTGACTTAACTGCTGAGGTCATCAGTCCCCTAGAACTTAGAACTTCTTAAACCTAACTAACCTAAGAGCATCACACATATCCATGCCCGAGGCAGGATTCGAACCTGCGACCCTAGCGGTCGCGCATTTCCAGACTGAAGCGCCTAGAACCGCTCGGCCACATCGGCCGGCTGACATTCTGACTTTTTCAAATTCATTACTTTTCAACTGTTAATTTAACGTAACACTACTATGACACACACATGGCTATCTTATCCCACTTACATTTATGTCTGTAAGTATGATTCACGTAATTAAATGTGTATCAGATATGTTTGAACATGTTTAAAACTATTTTTAATTGTTTGTTATCTATTTTGTCAACGTGGTGCCATGTGTGAGTCTATTTACGAAAGTCATCATGACTTGGATGTAATTGCACTGAAGATAGCTACATACTAGCTTAAATCGAGCTGCACTAAACATACTAAAATTCACGACCGATGCTGCCCTTCCTCCTACCTTGGATATTCAAAATAGCTATAGGCTTATAGAGCAAGTTTTCGTCATTTTTCGTTATATAAGTTTATAAATGCAAAGATGTAAGACAGATATAGCGAAAGCTTGTATTTTTTCAACGTTTCTGATTACACGTTGGGTTGTCAGTTGTTTTGTATATTCCGAACCTTGCGTTTTGGGGAACTGCTGTTTTGAAAAGCAGAGCTGAAATTGCATTGCGCTCCTATTCGGATCCTTCACAACTAGCGGTTCCAGGCACTGGAAGCTCGAAATCAGCTGTTGTGAACAAGGCAGTAGTCTGGGTGTCAACAAAGAATTGCTCAATTACTACAACTATAGCCTCGGATGGACGCAGGAGTGCTTATACACGTATTTCATGTAAGTTTGCTCCACGTAAGGATTGCTGAACGCAAGGAGAAATGACGTCACTGATTCCACATACAAGACGTATTGAATTATTTAAAATAAATGACATAACCCTGAATAATTAAAGCAGTTCTTGGATTTTTCTCCGATGAGCTTTAAAGAAGTGCTGGATTAAAGATGAAAACATTTGTATAACAGGAAGAGAATATAACTGCTGCGGCTTCACAGGTTTGAAGAAACTTTTGTTCATAAAGTAACTGCTTTTGGTAGAAAGTTGATAGGATAATTTCAAACAGCTTAAGGTCATCTGGCACGGCCATTAGTTGGGAATGCGTATACGCATTAAAGAATAATTATATATCAATAATCCTCTTCAATAGGTGTAAAAAGTAGTTTGTGTGCATTTCTAGAGATTCTTTTTCATAAGAGACCTTAAAATAATATCGTTCCCTGTAAAGGCAGACATATCTGCGCTCTAAAATCGTAGTACACGTTGCACTATACACAATATAGTGAACAATGTCGGATGTTTTCAAAAGATTTTCGCGGATGATGCTCTTGTTATATAGAGAACCTGAATGCAAGAGAATTGTAGAAAAATGCAGGAATACCTACAAACGACCGTCTGTTGATACAGAGATGAGCAGTTTACCCCCTCGCATAAACAGATAGTGTGGAGCATAAATAGGCGGAAAATCCTATTAACGTATTATTATACCATTGCTGGAAAAACCACTGGAAGCAGTCAAGTCCGTTAAATATCTGGAAGTGATATATTCCGTTAAATATCTGGAAGTGTGGGTACGGAGCGATGTACAGTGGTAATGGTGCTAAAATGAGATTCGGTAGGTGGATCTTTTGGATGTGTAGTCCGTCCATGAGTGCAGTAGCTGTTTGACTGATAATTGAATATTGCTTGCCAGTCCTGGTTCTGTATCAGATATGATCGACGGAAAAAATGTAGATGATACAAAGAAGAGCAGTACGTTTTGTCACAGGTTCTTTTGGTAAGTGCGAAAGCGTCCCGCAGATGCTCATCCATCTCCAGGAGCAGACTTTTCAAGAGACGCATTGTGGATCATGGAATCATTTATGTGAAATTTCGGTGAGCGTACATTGCTATAATCGTCAAATAATTAATTGCTTCCTCCTACGTTTATTTCCAGAAAATACCATTAAAGTGACATTAGATAAAGCTGAGTTCTCACGGAGGTTTATGACAACCATGTTCTTGGGCACGATTCATGACTGGAACAGCAAAGTGACTGCACACATACTCAGCAAACGGTGGTACTGTGTTTCGTCGAGGGTACCACGTATTATTAATAGTCGTTGCGTTTCCTGTTCCACTCGCAGATAGAGGCAGGGAAAAATGACTGTCTACACGCCTCCGTATCATCACCAAAGTCTCATCTCTTATCTTCGTGGTCCTTGCGTCAAGTGTACGTTGCCTTCCTCCACGGGTTCATATTTGAATTCCCTTACGATCTCCGTAAGACTAGTGTGTTGTTCGAACCTACCGCTAACGAATGTAGCAGCAAGCCTCTGAATTGTTTCGATGTCTTCCTTTAAAACGACCGGGTGCGTGTCCGAAACACTCGAGCAGTACTCAAGAATAGGTCGCACTGTCGTCCTATATGCGGTCTCCTTTACACTTTCATATTATTCTCCCAATAAACCCAAGTCCACCATTCGCCTTCACTACCACAGTTCCCTAATGCTCGCTTCACTTTATATCACTTAGCAACGTTACGCCCAGATATTTAAATGACTTCATTTTGTCAAAAAAGAACACTACCTATTCTGTATCCGAACATTAGGTTTTTGTTTTTCCTAGTGATCCTCATTAACTTTACACTTTTCTGACTATAGAGCTCGTTGCTATTCATCACACTGACTGGAAATTTTGTCTAAGTCGTCTTGTATTTTCCTACAGCTACACATCATCAACACCTTCCCGTGCATCATAGCAACATCAAAAATAACTGCAGATTACTGCTTATCCTGTGCGCCACATCAATTATGTATATACACACTAAAAAAAGACTTGCATCAGCAAAGTTCCCAGAACTCCTGAAGATTGACGTTGACAATGGATGTTATGTCAGAGACACAGTTCCTTTGACTCTTTAGAGATGTCACTAAAACCGGCCAAAGATGTAAGCCGGCCACGGTGGCCGAGCGGTTCTAGGCTGTTCAGCCTGGAACCGCGCGACTGCTACGGTCGCAGGTTCGAATTCTGCCTAGGGTATGGATGTGTGTGATGTCCTTAGGTTAGTTATGTTTAAGTATTTCTAAGTTCTAGGGGACTGATGACCTCAGATGTTAAGTCCCATAGTGTTCAAAGCCAGAGCCAAAAGATGTAAACAACCATGCATACGCAAGCCTATTAGACGGAGGGGATCCGACAGCCGATCAGTTCCTGTCATTCCACCAGGAAGAAGGTACACGGCTCGTGTTGTATGTCGTTCAACCATGCCTAGACGGTCAATGCGCCGGTTAGATCGCGTCCGCATTGTTACTTTGTGACAGGAAGGGCTCTCAACAAGGGAAGTGTCGAGGCATCTCGGAGTGAACCAAAGCGATGTTGTTCGGAAATCGAGGAGATACAGAGAGGCAGGAACTGTCGGTGACATGCCTCGCTCAGGGCGCCCAAGGGCTACTACTGCAGTGGATGACCGCTACCTACGAATTATAGCTCGGAGGAATCCTGACAGCAACGAAACCATGTTGAATAATGCTTTTCGTGCAGCCACAGAACGTCGTGTTACGACTGAAACTGTGCGCAATAGGCTGCGAGATGCCCAACTTCACTCCCGACGTCCATGGCGAGCGGTATACATGGGCCCAACAGCATGCCGAATGGACCGCTCTGGATTGGCATCACGTTCTCTTCACTGATCAGTGTCGCATATGCCTTCAACCACACAATCGTCGCAGACGTGTTTGGAGGCAACCCGGTGAGGCTGATCGCCTGAGACACATTGTCCAGCAAGTGCAGCAAGATGGAGGTTCCTTGCTATTTTGGGGTGGCATTATGCGGGGCTGACGTACGGCGCTGGTGGTCATGGAATGTCTCGTAACAGCTGTACGATGCACGAATGTCATGCTCCTACCGATAGTGCAACCATATCGGAGCCTATTGGCGAGGCATTCGTCTTCGTGGATGACAAGTCGCGGCCCGATCGTGCACATCCTTCAGGACAACGACATCACTCGACTAGACCAGCCAGCATGTTCTCCGTACATGAACCCTATCGACAACGTCTGGGATCGATTGAAAAGGGCTGTTTATGGACGACGTGACCCACCAACCACTCTGAGGGATCTACGCCGAATCGCCGTTGAGGAGTGGGACGATCTGGACCAACAGTGCCTTGATGAACTTGCGGATAGTATGCCATGACGAATACAGGCATGCATCAATGCAACAGGACTTTCTACTGGTTATTAGAGGTCCCGGTGTGTAGAATCTGGACCACCTCTGAAGGTCTTACTGTATGGTGGTCCAACATGCAATGTGTGGTTTTCATGAGCAGTAAAATGGGCGGAATTGATCTTGACGATTGTCTCTATTCCAGTTTTCTGTACAGGTTCCGGAACTCTCAAAAAAAAACTTTTTTGGTGTGTGTAGAAAATAATAGGAGTCCTGTCGCACTTTACTGGGACACACTTGACGGTACCTTTGTCTCTAATGAACATTAGCCTTGGAGGACAACGTACTGGGATCTATTACTTAATAAGTCCTCGCAACACATATCAAGGATCTGTTCTGTATTTGCACCTGCGTTACCAACTTGTACCTCCGTTATCAGTCTGCTGTAATGCTTTTCGGAAACCTAGAAATATTCAGTCTGCCTGTTTCCCTTCATTCATAGTTTGCAGTATCTCTTGAATGTTGAAGGCAAGATGAGTTTCACACGACCGATGCTTTTTAAAACCATGCTGATTCGTGGACATATGGTTTCCACATTCGTGGACATAAGCTTTCGGCCTCTAGGAAATTTATTTTATTTTTTCTGCCGATTCTAAAAATAACCGCAAAAAATTTTGGTCGTACGTAAAATCTATGAACGCTACAAATAATTCAATACCTTCTCTTGCTGACAGTACGGGTAATGTAACTGTTGATGATAAACAGAAGGCCGAAATTCTAAACCTAGCTTTCAAAAGCTCGTTTACGATAGAGGACTGCAGCACCATTACCCCTTTCAAGCATCGAACTAACGAAAGGATGGCTGACATAGTGTTTAGTGTATCTGGGATTGTAAAACAGTTAAGATCCTTAGACGCCAGAAAGGCATCTGGCCCGAACAGTATCCCCGTAAGATTTTATGTTGACTATGCTACAAATATGGCACCATTCTTATCCGTCATCAATCAGAGATCATTGAGACGGCGGAAATTTCCACGGGACTGGAAGAAGGCCCAGGTCATGTGTTGAGACATAATGTCCTTTCTAGACTCTGAGAAGCTCATCTGCAGAAACCAGCACGGTATTAGGAAACATCGGTCATGCGAGACACAGCTGGCCCTCTTTGTGCATGATATACAACAGGCTCTAGATACTGGCTACCAGGTTGATGCCATATTTCTCGACTTTCGAAAGGCGTTCGACTCAGTTCCGCACTGTCGCTTGCTACAAAAGTGCGCGCTTACAGTCTATCCAGTGACATATGCGGTTAGATAGAAAGTTTTGTAACAGACAGGGAGCAGTATGTCTTCCTCAACGGGGTAACTTCAACAGAAACAAGAGTAACTTCAGGTGTGCCCCAGGGCAGCGTAATAGGTCCGCTGCTTTTTACGATTTACATAAACGATCTGGTTGATGGTATTGACGGTGGCCCTAGACTGTTTGCCGATGACGCTGTAGTCTACAGGGAAGTAGTGTCACACGAAAGTTGTGAACAAATCAATGAGGATTTGCAGAAAATAAATGCGTGGCATAATTACTGGCCAACCGCGTGGCTGTTTTAGAGGAACAAGTGGTGGTATGGCAGTTCATGGAGTACAACAAATATTTCATCACTCCGCAGAAACAAGAGGCGCATGGTACACCAAATATTTGGGCCATGGTGACAGTAACGCATACAACAATGTGGTGAACTCTATGCCATATGTAGATGCCATTATTAGCAAAATAGAATGTGTAGGCCATGTTAAAAAATGTTAGGGAACAAGGCTTAGAAAACTAACTGTTGATATGAGAGGAAAAAAATTAGAAGATGGTAAATTGTTGACCGGACAAGGTCGGTTAACAAAAACTGAAATAGAGAACTTGCAGGTATGCTATTGGCAGACAATTAGGTGAAATAAAGAAAATCTGGAGGCAATGAAGAGAGATGTTCGGGCCATATTCTTCCATAAGTCTTCTACTGAAGATAAGCCATGTCATGGATTGTGTCCATCAGGAGAAAATATGTGGTGCAAATATAAAACGGCCTCCTGCTGCTGTTATTACAGCACTTAAACCTATTTTCAGAGACTTGGCTCATCCTGACCTTCTAAGGAAATTTCTGCATGGGCAGACACAGAACCCAGCATAATTTGGAATGGCCTTCCTAACACTGTATTTGTAGGCATGCATACAATGAAACTAGGAGATCATGATGCTGTTATTACATTCAGTTGTGGTAATATTGAAAAGTGTTGGGTACTGAAAAAGTTGGGAATTAATCCTGGTGAAAATATGATCACTGGGCTGCAACATTGCGATAAAATGAGGATAGCCGATGCAGACAGGTCTGCATCTAATATGGCTCAGAAAGCAAGACAAACATCCAGAAAGGTGAAAAAGAAGCTGGAAGACCTGCTAGAGGCCAAAGAAGGGCCATCATATGCAGCAGGACAGTTTTAATTAAGTGTAAGTAACAAATTTCAAAAGTTTTTTCTATAACATAAATTTCCCACATGCTAAAATTTTCAGTACATATGCTCCATTATATAAGAAACTGTCATAGATAAGTGAATGAAATTTTCAGAGACGTTGCATAACATAAAAAGCCACCTCTGGTACTTCATTCATTAATATTCCCCCATTAGAAAGTTCACAAAAAATATTTTCCGCAGAAAAATTTAATATTTTTGTTAAAAATTTAAAAAAGTATTTCTTAAAAACTACAAAATGGATAAAGTAGATTTTTGTACAGTTGACTCTGTTAGCATCAAGCCACATTCAGTAAAAATATTAAGGTCGTGCATCAAATAGTTTTTTTCAGAAATGCGTCAAATACTTGCCTAAATTAACATGGGTTGGATTGGCAAGGTTTGGTCCCCTTAAACACTCAGTGTGGCCTTCAGCCGAGTTTTAAGTTATTAACATAGTGAGTTCTTTTTTCTCTTTAGGCCTTAAGCCGTGAAATTGTTGTCTCCATGGTGTGTAGCCTTCTGCCTAGTTTTAAACTCTTTTAAACTGGACATTTAAAATCTTGCTCTTGCCGTTAAGTCATAAAATTGTTATTTTTGGGGTATGAGGCCTTCAGTCGAGTTTGCATGAAATGTTTTCAGCTAAAGCCCTCAGCCTTTTCAGATAACCGAGCGAGGTGGTTAGACATTGGACTCGCATTCGGGAGGACGACGGTTTAATCCCGCGTCCGGCCATCCTGATTTAGGTTTTCCGTGATTTCCCTAAATCACTCCAGGCAAATGCCGGGATGGTTCCTCTGAAAGGGCACGGCTGACTTCCTTCCCCATCCTTCCTTAATTCGATGAGACCGATGCCCACGCCGTCTGGTCTCCTTCCCCAAACAACCAACCTTTTCAGATTCAAAGCACTTCGTCCTTGTCATTAAGCCGTAAAATCGTTTAGACATGGTGTGTGGATTTCAGCCGATATTTAATCTCTTTTAAATTAAAATTTCAAAGTTTTGGTCATGCCATAAGGTTATAAGATTGGTATTCTTTAGTGTGTGGCCTTCAACCAAGTTTAATCTCTCTTAAGTTGAAAATTCAAAATTTTGTTTTTCCATTATGTCATAAGATTGTTATTATGTGCATTCCAAACATATTAGATTTGCCTTGCATCATTGGCGATGATGTGGCGCAGTGGAATAGCGAAATTCCTCGTAAAGTGTCGGAACATCGATGATGTCGATGACCTCCTGAATGGCTGTTTTCAGCTCAGTTATGGTTTTGGGGTTATTTCTGTACACCTTGTCTTTAATATAGCCCCACAAAAAGAAGACAGATGTCTTCAGATCCGGAGAATATGGCGACCAATCGAAGCGTATGATACTGGTCTCATGGTACCCCAGAGCCAGAGTGCGGTCCCCGAACTGCTCCTTCAGGACGTAAGACACTTTCCTGCTTCGATGGGGTCGAGCTCCGTCTTGCATGGACCACATCTTGTCGAAATCAGGGCCACTTTGGATAACGGGGATGAAATTATCTTCCAAAATCTTCACGTACCGTTCGGTAGGCACGATGCCATCAAAGAATATCGCACAGTTTATTTCGTAATCGGACAGTGCACACCACACAGTCACCTGTTGAGGACGAAGTGACTTTTCTATCACGATGTGCGCGTTCAAACTCCCTCAAATGCACCAATTTTGCTTATTGACGAACCCATGCAAATGAAAGTGACTTCCGTCGCTAAATCAAACCGTACCAATTCCCATCAAGCCCCGTGGCCAACTGTACAATTTGAACGTCCTAACGCAAACCGTTCAGAAGTTACGACAGTTTTATTTCATATAGTTGAACAATTGTCACCCTCTAAGTATTCATTGGCTGTCGGCCCATTGGCTGGGGATCACACACATGTCCAACGGTTCTGGAGCACCAAAAGAACGGTGTCAGCAGTCAGAAGTCAGCAGGCGGCACGCGAGTTAACAGCACTGGCCCCGTCTACTGCCGGACCTCGGCCCGCATACAGATGGCGACATCGACCGACCCGCAGCAGTACAGGGCACGGCAGGGCACTGCACAGCAGAGCAAAGCCTTGTGAATCACGAGCGTCCTAGCCAGGAGGTAGACGGCTCTGGTACGCACCAGGTACATTCAGAATTTAAAAAAAGATTTGAAATAGTTAAGATAAAATAAGGGAGGAGAGGCAGGTACTAATCAATCAGAACTTCTAAGATAATAGAGGGAAGTGACAACAATACGAGATGCTGTGTAGAATGTTTGAGACTAGCGATACAGCATCTGACTTTCGGAAGAACATCGTCCACACAATTCCAAAGACGGCAAGAGCCGACAAGTGCGAGAAACGTCGCACAATCAGCTTAACGGCTCAAGCATCCAAGTTGCTGACGAAAATAATAGCAGCAAAACGGAAAATAAATTGAGAGTGTATTAGATGATGATCAGTTTGGGCCGGCCTGAGTGGCCGTGCGGTTCTAGGCGCTACAGTCTGGAACCGAGCGACCGCTACGGTCGCAGGTTCGAATCCTGCATCGGACATGGATGTGTGTGATGTCCTTAGGTTAGTTAGGTTTAATTAATTCTAAGTTCTAGGCGACTGATGATCTCAGAAGTTAAGTCGCATAGTGCTCAGAGCCTTTTGGACCATATGATGAGTTTGGAACATAGGAGTAAGCTACAGGGAAGGACGGGTTGTATACAATATCTGCAAGAGCCAAGAGAGAATAATGAAAGTGGACGACCAAGAACGATGTTCAATCAGCTTGCCGGAATTCAGCGAGGTAATATTTACAGCGACCGCCGATACTTCGGTGGGAGCACACACCGCCATTTTCAAGGCCTAAAATACAACGGACAGGCGATGCAAGAGCAAATTTAAAACCTCGGTTGTTTCAGTAATTGAGGAAAGATAACACACAAAAAGTGAACACTAGTGCCACTAAATATGGTCAAAGTCAGAGGTATCGACAGTCAAAAACTACGAACTAGCAGGTGAGATCATGTTGACTCTGTCCCTTTTTTTGTGCTCGTATTAAAAAGAGTTTAAGACAGGGATGTAGTTTTTCACCCCTACTGTTCAATCTGTACATCGAAGAAGCAATGATGGAAATAAAAGAAAGGTTCAGCAGTGGAATTAAAATTGAAGGTGAATGGATATAAATGATACGATTCGGTGACGACATTGCTATCCTGAGTGAAAGTGAAGAAGAGTTACATGATCAGTTGAATGGAAAGAACAGTATAATGAGTACAGAATATGAATTAAAATTAATCTAAGAATGATGGAAGTAGAAGAAATGACAACAGCGAGAAACTCAACATCAGGATTGATGGTCACGAAGTACATGAGGTTAAGGAATTCTAAAACAACTATATCAGAAATTGAATCCGCCTTGATGCAAAACACCTTGTTATTCGTTTCTTTCTTTATTCTCCCCAACTAGTTTCGGCGACAAATATCACCATCATCAGTAGGTTTTCTTTAATCTAAAACATGGAGAAATTAGCACGGTTATACAAACACAGTGGCACAATATTTCATTTTCACTACTCGATTTTTGAAATATAGTTTTCTATGGATACTTTCATACTACCTTATTTGTTGTATGTTGCAGCATGTTTTTGAGAATTATTGTCGCTGTTTGCGACATATTGTCTGTGCGGTTTTTTTCTGTTGCCGTTTTTCTCGGCGAACATCATGTCATCTGCAACTGTGTGAGCTTTCAATCCGTACCCCAAAGACTTTGCAGCACGTCCCGGAGGTCCGGTTACAATAAGGCGTTATCAGTCGGGCCGCACATCGTAGCGTCGTCTAGACTGTAGGCAAATAAAACATTTTAATTCTGAGACCCCTTCTATTACGCCACACATCCATTTTCTGGATGTCATCGAAAATGAATGGTGAATTAATTGCAGTCCATGCCAGGAGATGTGTCCCAGGGTTCATTTCTGCACGCACCGAGTTGCATATACCAGGCTATAAGTCATAGTATACACGTGAAGAAAAAGTTTTGCATCACCTCGGTTCGGAGAGTTCCGGAACCTGCACAGAAAACTAGAATAGAGAAGAACATCAACTTCATTTCCGCCCTTTCTATTGCTCATGGAAACCACACATTACATGTTGTACCACCACACAGCGAGACCTTCAGAGATGGTGGTCCACATTGTTGTACAAACCGGTACCTAAAATACGCAGTAGGACGTCCTCTTGCACTGATGCATGCCTGTGTTCCTCGTGGCATACTATCCACAAGTTCATTAAGGCACTGTTGGTTCAGATCGTCCCACTACTCAACGGAGATTCGGCCTAGACCTCTCAGAATGGTTGGTGGGTCACGTCGTCCATAAACAGCCCTTTTCTGTGTATCACAAGGAAGTTTGATAGGTTTCGTGTATGAAGAACATGCTGGCCACTCTAGTCGAGAGGTGTCGTTATCCTGAAGGAAGTCATTTACAAGATGTGTACGATGGGGGCACGAATTGTCGTCCACGAAGAAGAATGCCTCGCCAATATTCTGTCGATATGGTTGCACTATAGGTCGGAGGATGACATTCACGTATCGTACAGCCGTTACGGCTCCTTCCAGGACCACCAGCGGTATACGTCAGCAGCACATAATGCCACCCCAAAACAGCAGGGAATTCTCCACCTTGGTGCACTCTCTGGACTGTTTGTGTGAGGCATTCAGCCTGATCTGGTTGCTTCCAAACACGTCTCCAACGATTGTGCGGTTGAAGGCATATGCGGCACTCATCGGTGAAGACAACATGATGCCAATCTTGAGCAGTCCATTCGGCTTGTTGTTGGGCCCATCTATACCGCGCTGCATGATGTCGAGGTTGCAAAGATGGACCGCGCCATGGACGTCGGGAGTAAAATTGCGCATCATGCAGCCTATTGCGCACATTTTCAGTCGTAACACGACGACCTGTGGCTGAACGAAAAGCATTATTAAACAAGGTGGCGTTGCTGTCAGGGTCCCTCCGAGCCATAATCCGTAGATACCCATCGGGCGGCCTGAGCGAGGCATGTCATCGCCAATTCCTGTCTCTCTGTATCGCCTCCATGTCAGAACAACATGGCTTTGGTACTCTCCGAGACGCCTGGACACTCCCCTTGTTGAGAGCCCTTCCTGGCACAAAGGAACAATGCGGACGCGATCGAACCGCGGTATTGACCGTCTAGGCATGGTTGAACTACAGACAATATGAGCCGTGTACCTTCATCCTGATGGAACTAATCGGCTGTCGGACCCCGTCCGTTTAATAGGCGCTGCTCATGCATGGTTGTGTATGTCTTTGGGCGGGTTTAGTGACACCTGTGAACAGACAAAGCGACTGTGTCTGTGATACAATATCCACAGTCAACGTCTATCTTGAGGAGTTCTGGGAACTGGCGTGCTGCAAAACATTGTTTTATGTGTGTAATACAATAATTATGTAAACACAGTTCACATACACAGTCACAATTTCAACAGGCATCGTCCACGTTATCCCAGCGGAGCCAAGCTAACGCTGAAGGACAGTTATAGAGATATGGATTCTGTCGTACAAGACGACTTGCTTTAACATTAAGTCTCTCTTAAGTGCTTGCGGCGCTGATTAAAAAAGCATGCTGCAATGCCAGGTTGCATGGGCTCGACAAATGTCTGAAGTAGTGCTGTAGGGAACTGACACCATGAATCCTGCGGAGGTGTCCATAAATCCGACAGAGCACGAGGGGTGGGGATCTCTTCTGAACAACACATTGCAAGGCATCCCAGATATTCTCATTAATGTTCATGTCACGGAAGTTTCGTAGCCAGCGGAAGTTTTTAAACTCAGAAGAGTGTTAATGGAGTCACTCTGTAGCAATTCTGGACGTGTGGGGTGTCTCATTGCCCAGCTGTAATTGCCCAACAGACGTATCAGAGGTCCCATATCGCTCCAACTGCAGACGTCCCACACCATTACAGAGACAGCACCAGCTTGAAGAGTCCCCTGCTGGCATGCAGGATCCACGGATTCAGGAGGTTGTCTCCATACCGGTACACTCCATCTGCTCGATACAATTTGAAACGAGACTGGTTGGACCAGGCACCATGTTTCCAGTGTTCAACAGTCCAATGCCGGTCTTGACGGGCCGAGGCGAAGCGTAAAACTTTGTGTCGCGTAGTCATCAAGGGTACACGAGTGAGCCTTTGGCTTCGAAAGCCCATACTGATGACGTTTCGTTGAATGGTTCCGACGCTGACACTTGTTGACGGCTCAGCACTGAAATCTGCTGACATATTGCGGAAAGATTGCTATTCTGTCACTGAACGATTCTTTTCAGTCGTCGTTGGTCCCCTGTTTACAGGATGTTTCTCTAGCAGAAGCGATGTCGGAGATTTGATGTTTTAGCAGATTCCTGATCTTTACGGTACACTCGTGAAATGCTCGTACGAATAAATCCCCATTTCATCGCTACCTCCGAGATGCTGTGTGCCGTCGCTCTTGCGCCGACTATAACAGCACTATCACACTCACGTGAAACTTGAAACCTTGCCATTGAAGCAGCAGTAGCCGACCTCACAACTGCACCAGACACTTGTTGTATTATTCAGGCGTTGGCGAACGCAGAGCCGTATTCTGCCTGTTTCCATATCTCTGTATTTGAATTCGCATGCCTGTAGCAGTTTCTTTGGCGCTTCAGTGTATATGATAATGCATTATGTACTAGTTACGAGTTTTTTACTCTGTGACGGTTTCTCATGTTGTTCTTTGTTTTTTAGATTAGAGAGAACTTTTGCAGCACATTTCGTGAATTTAAATTATCGTATGGTGTTATTTACAATTTCCAAAGCTGCTAGTGCTGTGTCATCGTGGTGCTGTGTTTACTCGGTCCCCATAGCCCAGATGGCCGATATTCGGTGTCTTGTCACCCACATTCATTACAACACTTCACTTGCTCTTTTCACTGTTTGTTGACCATGTTCATGTCTACAGTGTGTTGTTCATGGTCGCTGTGTGTTCATCTTCCGTCATTTGTGTCGGGTATGTGTGATTTGATACTAGTTCCTTTCTTTGTGTGTGTGTGTGTGTGTGTGTGTGTGTGTGTGTGTGTGCGTGTGTGTGTGTGTGTGTATGAAAGAGAGAGAGAGAGGTGATGGGGATAGATCAATTATTTAATCTGGTTACGTTTATCATTTTTGATTGGTATTGGTTATATTGATTCGGTCATTAATTACTTCCTCTTTCATTGGTTCAAATGGCTCTGAGCACTATGGGACTTAACAGCTGTGGTCATCACTCCCCTAGAACTTAGAACTACTTAAACCTAACGAACCTAAGGACATCACACACATCCATGCCCGAGGCAGGATTCGAAGCTGCGATCGTAGCAGTCGCGCCGTTCCGGACTGCGCGCCTAGAACCGCGAGACCACCGCGGCCGGCCCTCTTTCATTGCAAGGGATTTACATATGAAAGTAATGCTGTAAATTGGTGTCTTTTATACACTCATGAGGCAAAACACTATTGCCGCTGCCCATCGCAACAATGTGTGAGACCTGGTGGCGCTGAGGCGACATTACGAGATGAAGAAAGTGTATTAAAGGAGCAGGAACGAAACAGAAAACACTCTTGCGAGGAAAATGGTCACAAATTGGCATATCCAGTGACGTAAGTGCCTTTTACGAAGGGCAGGTTGCTGTGCTCCGGCATCCTGAGACGAGCGTGTCGGAAAAGGTGAAGCCGGTCATTTTTTGCATGCTGCTGTCATGAGCATTGTGGTTCAAATGGCTCTGAGCATTACGGGACTTAATATCTGAGGTCATCAGTCCCCTAGATCTTAAAACTACTTAAACCCAACTAACCTAAGGACACCACACACATCCATTCCCGAAGCAGGATTCGAACCTGTGACCGTAGCAGTCGCGCGGTTCCGGACTGAAGTGCCTAGAACCGTTCAGCCACCGCGGCCGGTCATGAGCACTGTGGAGAGTAATTGAGGGATGATGAACTGACGAACGGGCGACTATGTTTTGACGGCCACAGCTCGTTGCAAACGGTGGAGGTCGGAGGGCTGTTCACTCTGTTATTCGAGATAGGTAACGATTTGTGGTTCATATGAATACAGTGGGCACTTGTCTTCCAGAGCACATCGTTCAGCGAAAATTATCGGACATGGCGCTCCACAGCAGAATAATCATATGCTTTTATCATCGACATTAGACCGCAGATCAGTCAAACGTCTCGCTCGGTCGAATTAATCACGTTTCCCAGCAGACCAGTTGGATAGTCGGAACCATGAAAACTGTAGACTAAATTTATATTGCTGTGGACCACCTGGATGCCTTAGAGTGTGATGTTGAAAAGAGGTTGTTGTTTCCGACAGCCTTCATTTCGCTTCCGAGATTATTTGTGCTGTTTTCTACGCAATTATTAATCACTAAGTACGTCTTCACAGGAGGGTAATATCAACGCATTGTAATAAGAGTTTGATTGTGGTTTGTCTACATGAAGCAGCATATCACCATGAGTTATTTTCTGGCCGGGAATAATTTCCGTCTGCTGTGAGTCGAGGCTGGTAGTAAGTTCACTAACTGGCGCCACACCCCTCGATGCCTTCCCCGACAGCGGTGGGATATTCCAGCAGGATAACTGTCCTAGCGTCAAGGGATCATCCTACAGTGACTTGAGGAACATCATAATGAACTGACGCTAACGTCTAGGTCACCGAATGTATCTGCTCTGCACCCGACGGAACACATCCGTGTAACTATCTGGCGTCAATTCAGCAGTCACAAACTGCTGCACCGTAATTTAAGGGCACTGCACGGCGTACGTAAACATCTTGTGCCGCACACCCTCGGAAAGCTACCAAGGACTAGTCGAATCCATATTAGGCATAATCGAAAGCTGTACTGCGTTCCAAAGGTGCAACTACATACTGTGAAGCAGGCGGTTATAATGTCATAATGTTCGTCGGCGTAAGTGTATTACACTTTTCAAAAGCTCTACTAACAAACTGTAGTCAGCCATTCACCTTTTCTGCAACTGATCTTCTGTGCTCGTTTCTTTTCTTCTCGTTTCGCACCGTCACACCTAGTTATTCAATCGATGTGACTGTGGCAAGAAGAGCACCATTAATATCTTGTTACAAGAATGTATCTCTTACGCATTGCTACTAACTTGCACTTACAGACCTTTATACAAAGCTGATATTCATCACACCAATTAGAAATTCCGTGTAAGTCCGGTGAATCGACGTGCCTCAGCCAACGAGAGAACGTATCCTTGCACAACAGCGTCACCAGCATTCACTGTCGGATTCCTCCCCACCCTGCCCGTCGAGATAGTTTATGTACATGGAGAACGGAAGAGGTCCCATCGTAATCCATTAGCTTTCGGCCACGCACCCGTGCAAATATTTATTCTTCAACTGATGTTACGGCCGTATATCGTCCGGTCATCGTCAGAGCGATTCGAAAGACTGACGACAAGGCGCAGTCGCAGTTATGAGCTAGCGAACTGAGCTCGGCATTTCGCGGGGCAGACACCGTAGCACAGTTTCTGCATCTCTTGATGTGGTATGGGGTCGTGGCCTGTCGTGTGGGATAGGCCTCCGGTTACGTGAGGAGGATGGTCCTCATGCTTTTGCGGAGAACGTCACTCTCGCAACAGGTCGGGCCAACGCGTACTGACAAGGTAACAAGCGTTGCCCTATGTGTTCTACTGAACGGGTACATATGCTGGTCGGTGCGCCGCCTATGGTGGTACGATTCATGTGGTGTCACCGCCAGACACCAGAATTGCTAGGCGGTAGCCTAATCGGCCGCGGTCCGTTAGTACACGTCGGACCCGCATGTCGCCACTATCAGTGATTGCAGACCGAGCGCCGCCACACGGCAGGTCTAGTCTAGAGACTCCCTAGCACTACCCCCCGGTTGTACAGCCGACTTTGCTAGCGATGATTCACTGTCTACATACGTTCTCATTTGCAGAAACGACAGTTTAGCACACCCTTCAGCTACGTCATTTGCTACGACCTAGAAAGGCGCCATATTCAGTTACTATAAGAACCATCTTGAAGAATGTATTCTGAACAGATATTGAGAATCATGTACCGTCAAGAGCGTCGTTCATCATTAATGGATTAAAGTTAAGTATCTAACTAATTACGTCCGCTTTCTGAATTCTCATTCCTTGTAATGTTCCAGACCTCACGTCTGTATAGTTCTTCCCTCTTCACGCCAGCCTGCGTGAGCTAAAACGCGTGCATTTCGTCCTCCACTAGTGACACGGTGTTGGCTCTTCTGCTAACGTAAAAGTTCATACATTCAATCCGCTTATCTGTGCACAGGGTGACAGTTATTGAACTACTACGGTTTACGTTAGGGCGTTTAAATCGCACGGTTGGCCGCCGGGCGTGATGGGAATTAGTATGCGCTGTATGGTTTGGCTTAGCGACGAAGCCCACTTTCAGTTGGATAAGTTCGTCAATAAGCAAAACTGGCTCATTTGGGGGAATGAGAATCTACATTTCCTGATCGACAAGTCTCTTCACCCTCAACGGGCGACTGTGTGGTGTGCAATGTCCAGTCACGGAATAATCGGTGAGATATTCCTTGATGGCACAATGACTACCGAATGGTACGTGAAGGTTTTGGAAGATAATTTCGTCCCCATTATCCAAATTGACCCTGATTTCGACAAGATGTGGTTCACGCAGGACGGAGCTCGACCCCATCGAAGTAGGAAAGTACCTGGTGTCCTGGATGAGCACTTTGGAGACCGCGTCATCTAGAGGGCATTGGCATGGGCCTAGATTGGCCGCCATATTTCCCTTACCAGAAAACATGCGATTCCTTTTTGTGGGGCTTCATTAAAGACAAGGTGTACAGTAATAACACAAAATCGTTGCTGAGCTGAAAAAAGGAGGTCATCAACAGCATCGATGGTCCGACACTTCAGCGGGTCATACAGATTTCGTTATTCGACTGCGCCACATAATCGCAAATGTCGGCAGACATAGTGAACACATCGTAACCTAATTCCGAATACCTGTACTGTTGTTTACACGTTGAATAAAATATTTTGTAACTAATTTAGGTTTTATTTCATATGGCTCAATAATTGTCACCCTACATATCTACACATCTGCCTCAGCTGACTTGTCTGGATGCAGTAAGTGTGCGTATCTAAGGTTTTGTCTGACCTGTATATGACTTATCACAATTTCCACAAGGAGTCTGTTACACACCCGCCTTACGAGGCAGTAAATCACCCTTCACAGGACCGAATATGGCTCACATCTTCGTTGGGGGCTTGATGATCACCTTAACACAGTATCTATCTTTGAGGAAACAGCACGTACGTAAGGCAAAAACACTCTTCATCTGAAGTTATTACTTTCTTCTTCCAGATCACGTACTTGCATTCGGCGAGAGAGAGGTAGCTTCCCGGCTGATGACTACGAAAAACTGGCCGCCGCCGTGGACTGGCTGAGCGTATTCAGCGCACGTCCGGGGATTCCCAGCGATGGACTGGGCAGACGGTCTTGCATTCGCAGCTCTGAAGGTGTCGCAGACAGAGGGAGACAGAGAGAGAGAGAGACAGAGAGAGGGAGGGAGAGGGGCACCTGGCGCTCCAAGTTATCAGTGCCTGGCGGAGGGTACTTGTGAGCGCTGCATGCAGATGAGGCGCTTCTTGCTGCCGGCAGGACAGTGTGGAGCAGTACAGCTACCGCCGCCACTCCACGCTACACTGCCCTACACGACGCTACACTGCAGTACACTTCGTCGCCGGAGAATATTGAAAGGCGTCGCGCAGAGAATACTCTCAACGGGAAGCAGCTGGAGGCGACTGCGGGGGATAGTTCGCCACACGGAAGTGTCCTCTGAAATGTCCCCATAGAACTATTTATACAAGACTGAGCTTAAACTGACACACAATATTTTTTAGCGCAACACAATCTGACTTTCGAAAATCCCTACAAAAAAATGACCCTGACTAACATTAACCTATACCTTTCACAAATCACTTACCTCACAAAAATCTTCATTACTCGAACTACTGCAATACAGCGAGCGCCACTATTGCCAGCTAAATAAAAGATTCAAACTACTGAAGGCACTAACTACTGATAGGCATAGTTAGCAAATGACAGATTTTAATAGAGAACAAACAATGTATTTACCTTAATAGTCATCAAAAGTCATAATATATACAGCAGCTCCTGACATCCATTTTTACAAATTTCAAAACTCCGCCATCTCTCCCCCCACATCCACCACTGCTGGCGGCTCACCTCCAACTGCGCAACGCTACGCGCTGTTAACATCCAGCTGCCCAACACTACAATGGCAGACAACAATGCTAACTAGCCACAGACTGCACAAAGCACAGCCAGTGATTTTCATATAGAGCGCTACGTAACATTGCCAATAACAAAACATAAACCGCCTCCTTACATAGCCCCCATGCTCCCCACAAAAAATTTTACAAATTGTTTTGGGCAGTGGCCAATAAATATTTGATAAAATTTTTTATAATTACAATAACATAGATATCAAATGTCACACTTATTAATACAATGTTGGTCAAAAGCTAAAATTTTCTCACAGTCCATAAAGACAGTCCTGATCATTCATCACAGTGAAACTGCCGTTTCTTTTCTCAAAGTCTGAGCAGTAAAAGACAATGCATGGTATCAGCCTACTTACACCTCCACTTCTTTTCATTGTGCGGCGTTCCACAGCCTAAAGTAAAACAATATCTTCCTCCACGTTATCTGCCCTCATTCATGTGTAAATTAGTCTGTCATTTAATCACGGGCTTTCGGCCATTTCCAAGAGTTTAAGTGTCACATAACAAAAGTGGCTGGACAAGAAAGATAGGTTCGTGTCAAGAAGATTGTTAGGCTGGAGTGGAACTGGCATTAAAATTGCTACACCACGAAGATGACGTGTTACAGACACTAAATTCAACCGACAGGAAGAAGGTGCTGTGCCATGCAAATGATTACCTTTTCATAACATTCACACAAGGTTCGCGCCGGTGGCAACGCCTACAACGTCCTGACATGAGGAAAGTTTCGAACCGATTTCTCATACAAAAACAGCAGTTGACCGGTGTTGCCTGGTGAAAAGTTGTTGTGATGCCTCGTGTGTGGAGGAGAAATGCGTACCATCACGTCTCCGACTTTGATAAAGGTCGGATTGTAACCTATCGCGATTGCGGTTTATCGTATCGCGACATTGCTGCTCGTGTTGCTCGAGATCCAATGACTGTTAGCAGAATATGGAATCGGTGGGTTCAGGAGGGTAATACGGAACGCCGTGCTGGATCCCAACGGCCTCATATCAGTAGCAGTCGAGATGAAAGGCATCTTATCCGCATGGCTGTAACAGATCGTGCAGCCACGTCTCGATCCCCGAGTCAACAGATGGGGACGTTTACAAGACAACAAACATCTGCACGAACAGTTCGACGACGTTTTCAGCAGACTCGACTATCAGCTCGGAGACCATGGCTGCGGTTACCCTTGACGCTTCATTACGGACAGGAACACCTGCGATGGTGTACTCAACGACGAAACTGGGCGCACGAATGGCAAAACGTCACTTTTTCGGATGAATCCAGGTTATGTTTACAACATCATGGTGGTCGCATCCGTGTTTGGCGACATCGCGGTGAACGCACATTGGAAGCGTGTATTCGTTTATGAACTGTGGTATCGTGTTGAAGCTGCATGGGCAGCTGTTCCTGTACACGCTATCCAAGCTCTGTTTGACTCAATGCCCAGGCATATCAAGGCCGTTATTACGGCCAGAGTTGGTTGTTCTGGGTACTGATTTCTCAGGATCTATGCACCGAAATTGCTTGAAAATGTAATCACATGTCAGTCTAGTATAATATATTTGTCCAATGAATACCAGTTTATTATCTCCATTTCTTCTTGGTGTAGCAAATTTAATGGCCAGTAGTGTACTTCTCTTCATCTTGAAAGTGAAAGAAGCGAAAAGGGATGAGAAAGAATGTGCTGGGGAACAGAGGTATAACAGAAGCAACTCTGATACTGCGGTTGATAATAAACGCAAGACTTTCGGAAAGTCTTGAAAGGCTACGTCCTTTTACATAGATGACAAAGAATCTTGCTTAAAAGAGTTCTAATATATCGCTTGTTTTTACGTCCCGGTTGCTTATTTTTTTAAATAAATGAGTAGTTTCGATCCATGGACCAGCTAAAGATCGAATTTGGCGACAGGACTGAGAGTTTCTTGGTAGGTGGGACGCAATATGTCATCTTCAATGGAGAGCCATCGACAGAAGTGATTTCAGTGATACCCCAAACTCGTTGAACTAGCGCTTGTCTTCAAATAGTCCACTGCAAGAGGCTTTGTGGTTACCGACCGCCACTGACGTGATCCCTTGTGAACACTGCGCGATGGTCCGTGCTCGCTACGTTTCTGACAGTTTCACATTACTGTCTCGACGTTCTGTGCGTTGTATTCAACTGGGCGGCATTGAGTATTTTATCCTGTATGACTTTTAATAACGCCCGATTCGAATAAGTCCACAGTTACAAATCAATGTACGACCTTGGTGAAGAGGGTGACTTAAACCATGTTTCCCATGTTTACTTTGGCAGTGCATACCAGGAGGACACATCAAAATCATCACTAAATAACACAAGTCGTACTAAATATTGGTTACCGAGCTCAGTCCCTGCACTCAGTCGAAGACAAGGCGCTTATATAAGAGACAGTTACGAAATAAACGGTCAGTCCAAGTTGTTTCGAGACTGGACTAACAAAAAAATAAATAAATAAATGTGTAGTCTGAAGGGCACTTAGGTAGTCCGCGTAGACGAAGAAAGAACACGCATCTGCTCCAGTGATCCTGTCCTGCCGCCAGAAGGCATAACTTTTCTGACACATTGGGGCTGTCGACTCGTCAGACGTTGGTGCAGGTCGATGTAGAAACCCATAGCACATTACGTGCATTAAAATGTCCCACAACTAGGAAAGGTTGCCGCAGCCGTGAAAGCCGACTGCAGTTATAAGAGTCGACGGGCATCAAAGGGAAGCAGTGTTAGAAAAGGGAGTGAGACAGGTTGTAGCCCACGCCGATGTTATTCAATATGTACACTGAGCAAGCAGTAAAGGAAACCACACAAAAATTTGGAATCCAAATTCAAGTTCATGGGGAATGAAACAAAAACTTTGAAGTTTGCCAATGACTTAGTAATTCTCTCAGTGTTAGCGAAGTATTTGGAAGAGCAGTTGAACGGAATGGACCGGGTGTCGAAAGGAGCATGATCAGGTGAAGCTGTGGGAATTAGATTAGGAAACGAGACACTTATAGTACTAGATGAGTTTTGCCATTTGAGCAGCAAAATAGCTGATGATGGCCGAAGTAGAGACAAATGTTAACTGGAAATGGCAAGAAAAGCATTTCTGAAGAAGAGAAGTTTGTTAACATCGAATACCGATTTAAGTGTTAGAAAGTCTTTTCTGAAGGTATTTGTTTGGAGTCTAGACAAGTATGGAAGCGAAACATGGACGATAAATAGTTAAGACAAGAGAAGCTTTCAAAATGTAATGCTAAAGAAGAATGCCGCAGATTATATGGGAAGTTCACGTAACTACTGAGGGGGTAGTGAATAGAACAGAGCAGACAAGGAATTTGTGGCACGACTTAACCAAAAGTAGGAATCAGTTGACAGAACACATTCTGAGACATCAAGGGACCACCAGTTTAGTACTCGAGAGAAGTATTGGGGTAAAAGTCGTAGAGGGATATGAAGAGATGCATACACTAAGCAGATTCAGAAGGATGTAGGTTGCAGTATTTATTGCAGAAGAAGAGGCTCGCACATGATAGAGTAGCATGGAGAGTTGCTAGTCTTCGAACCGAAGACCACAACAACAACATGATGCACGTGTGGCTCGACGCTGCTTTTCGCTCGGTGTTGTTCATGATTTCCAAGATTATCCTTTGTTACTTCAACCGGTTTATAGAGACCTCTCTTTTACATTCATACATTTACGGACGGTTTATTCCTATTACCACCTTACATATGGTCTAGCTTCACAGGATCTAGTCAGAAAGAAATGTCTTTTAACGGTTTATACATCAATCAGTTCTGACCAACTGTCTTTCCAGCCGGTGATATGAAATGCTCTTGATAGCATTTCGTGACTAATTAATATCTATTTTTTTAACAAAAATTTTAAATAATTTTCAGCGCAACTCAGAACCACGCCCTAGGATTATACTTTTGCATGAATGTACCCTTGCATTGCTTTCCTTTTAGATAAAATCCGAAGAAGCCTTAACCAAGCGAAGCGCGTTATTTGTGAAAAGAAAACAAAAAAATCCATCTGAGATTATATCTCGCAGAATTTTATAAAAATTTTAATTATTATTAAGAAATAGTTCATGCATGTTCAATTAAAGCATATGAAATGCCGATAAGAGGATATTTTGCTAGCGTGAACGATATACAGGTGAAAACTGATATATCTAGGACAATATAGGCAAGTAGGAAAACATACAACTTTAGGTTGCATGTATTACACCTGGGATCTAGCAACGACTGAGAGGCTTCTTCCCACCGTAGCGCTCAGTGGTTCAGAACCCCAGAACAGCCCACAGCAGTCCACTCACCCAACCGCCGCAACACTCCGAACCCAGGAGGGTTACCGTGCGGTTTGGCCCCAAATGCCCCCCCCCCCCCCCCACCACCACCCTCCTCCCACGGGAACGTCTCATATCAGAAGAGAGTGGCCCCAAATGTTTGCGTGGTAGAATAATAATAATTATGGTATAAGCGTACGTGGAAATAGTGTGTGGGCAGCAATCGCCGACACAGTGTAAGTGAGGAACTCAGACGGAATAAAGGGGAACCAGCCCGCATTCGCCGCAGTAGATGGAAAACCGCTTTAAAAACCATCCACAGACTGGCCGGCACACCGGACCTCGACACTAATCCGCCGGGTATATTGGTGTGCGGGACCGGCACGCCTTCCCACTCGGGAAGACAGCTTACTGACCGGCTTTAAAATCATACAAAGGAATGCCCTCTGGAGACCACCATCATCATTTCCACTATTTTCTACAGTTTTTGTTGTTGCTAAAAATTAGGATGAGTTGAGTGCTACATTTGTAAGTACTTCGAGTTCTACATACTTACGTTGTGTAATACGTTAAAGCAACTTTTATATACAGGCTAAGTCACTAAGTATTGCCACCTAGAATAACTCCGAAAGTATGATGGTAGCTGAAAACTTTATGGGAAAAATGTTGCATGGGACAACGGGGACCATAATACGACGCTGGTTTTTCGGTGCTATGTGGGGTTATGTCAGAGATATGCCGGTCAACTCTGTTTTTTTAAGTGGGATGCTGTAGTTTGGTACTTATTTTTTGATAGCGGCTATCGAGACGAATCCCGTGATGTGTAACAGTAAGGTCTTTGAAGGTCAGCGAAGGTCAAAGGAGACGTGAACGTCCATTTACAGAAGGTGTTCGAAGTGGTGACCATTGGTGCCAGTGCCGTGCTGCAATCTTCTTATCGTGGACTGAGTGATATTCCTTATCACTTCAGCACTTATCGAAGCACATGCTCTGACAATTCTCTTTCGCACATCTTACAAATAGTAAATATTCGCCGATACGGCGTATCCATCTTACGTGCCACTGACATGTAAACACCATTCGACGGTTTCGCAATACAACACTGATGTGAACGGTAAGAAGAAAAAGTCGACATGCTTCTCATTTACGGAGAATGCCAACGAAATTCAGTGAGAGCTAGAGACTTATACGCTGAAAGACATCATCAACGTACTCACCCTACAGGTCGTACATTAATATATGTGTATGACAAATTGAGAACAACTGGATCTTTAAAGCATCGGAAACATATCCGGCAAAGGAAAGTTACTAACGAGGAAACGGAAGTTGGTACTCTTGCCACTGTGGGTCAAGATCCTCGTGTTAGTACGGGTGGAATCGCAAGGGAATCAAGCTTGAGCCAGAGTAGTGTTGTTCGCGTTCTGCATCACCATAAATATCAACCTTACCATATCAGTCTCCACGAAGAAGTAACTGGTACGGACTGCATTCGTCGCACGAATTCTGCCGATGGGCTCAACTTCAGATTCAGAGGGATGACACATTTATTAATTTGATTTTATTTACTAACGAGGCTATATTCTAAAATGTAGACTTTCACGGCCGGTAATATCATGTCCATTATAATTATCCGGGCTGTTATGCCGTGGTCGGTTGATGAATTCTGTGTCGATTCCCAATGTTTCAAAAAGAACTGTTTCTAAACGTTTGGAAGAGCATAAGGGAAATTGCAGAAGAGGAGAAACGGAACGATCAGCTGTTGCGGAGCATGCTTTCCAGCCAGGGAACCACAATATTCGTTTCGAGGAGACGCAAGTACTAGCGGCCACAAGTGGATATTACGAAAGGCTCTGCAGGGAGGCAATCGAAATCGCTAAACACCCTAATAATTTCAACCGTAAGGAGGAGGGTGTGAAATTAAACGGCATATGGATGCCGGTGTTAAAGAAGATGTGTACTACCCTCCCACTACTGGGTGATGGCAACGGCGATCGACGGCGACGGACAGCGGCCAATTGCACTGACGTTTTCAAAACACGTGACGTCACGCCGCGGCGTGGGAGCGCGCGGACACGGAATTTGCGGCAGTCAGTAGCGAGGCAGTGGGTGTGTTGGACCTTCCATTGAGCTACGGACCACCTTGAAGATGTCTCCCGCAGTCGGAGACGAAACGTTGGGAATCGACACAGAATTCATCAACCGACCACCGCATAACAGCCCGGATAATTATAATGGACGAGGCTATATTCATGGACCATGGAAATGTTAATGTGCATAACATGCATTATTGGGCAACTGAAAATCCATGCAATTGAAAATACAGTTACGCACCAAAAACCGTGTTCAGTGATTGCACACCAAAAACCGTATGGTGTGAGATTCTGGAGGACAGAATTAGGGGCCAGTATTTCATGGAAGGAAATCTAAATAGTAGGAAATACACCACATTTCTGCAAGAAAAATCAGGTCTGTTATTGGAAGAAATACCTTTAGGAACAAGGAAGAGAATGTGGTATCAACACGATGGGTGTCCAGCACATTTTTCGCTGATAGCTGGAAATGAGTTGCAGAAACAATTCCCAAATTGTTGGATTTGACGCCGAGGAGATGTGTCGTACCCGGCTCGTTCGCCAGACTTGATGCCTCTGGATTTCTTCCTGTGGGGATTCGTAGAAGGAATTGTTTATAAATACGTTACAATGACACCTGAAGATATGCGAGAGAGAATTGTCAGAGCACGTGCTTCGAGAAGTGCTGATGTGTTAAGAATTACCACTCTATCCATGATAAGAAGATTGCAGCACTGCATTGTTACCAACGGTCATGACTTCGAAGATCTTCTGTAAATTAACGTCCATGCCACCTTTGTGACCTTCGTTTACCTTCAAAGACGTTACTGTTACACATCATTGGATTTGTCTCGATTGCCGTTATCAGAAAATAAGTACCAAAGTAGACCTTCATATTTCTGAAGCGACCCCGCATAGCAACAAAAAACCAAAGTCGTATTATGGTCCCCATTGTCCCATGCAACTCCTGTACCACAAACCTTTGAGCTCCTATCATAATTCCGGAGTTATTCTTGGTGGCAATGGTTACTGACTCACCCTGTATAGTTAATTCTTCAGTTACAGAATTTTGTGGCAAGTAAAATTCTATGTATTTTTGAAACAAGTCATATAGTATGTGGACATTAAAGGCATACTTATTCGGTCATGCACCTTGTTGTATCTTGAAAGAAGACAAGAAGGTCTTTTACATTAGAACACGTGATACTTGCAAATTAATTAAGCTTCGTTAACGTCTTAATCATCCGTCTCCGGCAGCTGACTGGTCAGCGCGACAGAATGTAAATCCTAAGGGCCCGGGTTCGATTCCCGGCTGGGTTGAAGATTTTCTCCGCTCAGGCATTGGCTGTTGTGCTGTCCTAATCATCATCATTTAATCCCCACCGATGCGCATGTCGCCGAAGTGGCGTCAAACCGAAAGGCTTGCACCCGGCGAACGGCCTTCCCGACGGAAGGCCCTAGGCACACGACATTTACAATGTCTTAGCCGTTCCCCCCGTCTTGAAAATTGAAATTTGTGTTAGTTTCCAATACTCAAAATTACAAAATTTATTTAACTTTTAACTGATTTTATTTAACACTTCGGCATACTTTCATTTCACTGACTGATTATTGGTGTGTTGTTGTTGTTGTTGTGGTCTTCAGTCCTGAGACGCAGCTCTCCATGCTACTCCATCCTGTGCAAGCTTCTTCATCTCCCAGTACTTACTGCAACTTACATCTTTCTGAATCTGCTTGGTCTCCCTCTACAATTTTTACCCTCCACGCTGCCCTCCAATGCTAAATTGGTGATCCCTTGATGCCTCAGAACATGTCCTACCAACCGGTCCCTTCTTCTTGTCAAGTTGTGCCACAAACTCCTCTTCTCCCTAATTCTATTCAATACCTCCTCATTAGTTATGTGATCTACCCATCTAATCTTCAGTATTCTTGTGTAGCACCACATTTCGGAAGTTTCATCTCTTCTTGTTCGAACTATTTATCGTCCATGTTTCACTTCCATACATGGATACACTCCATACAAATACTTTCAGAAACGACTTTCTGACACTTAAATCTGTACTCGATGTTAACAAATTTCTCTTCTTCAGAAACGCTTTCCTTGGCATAGCCAGTCTACATTTTATATCCTCTCTACTTCGACCATCATCAGTTATTTTGCTCCCCAAATAGCAAAACTCATTTATTACTTTAAGTGTCTCACTTCCTAATCTAATTCCCTCAGCATCACCCGACTTAATTCGACTGCATTCCATTATCCACGTTTTGCTTTGTTGATGTTCATCTTATATCCTCCTTTCAAGACGCTGTCTATTCCGTTCCACTGCTCTTCGAAGTCCTTTGCTGTCTCTGACAGTATTACAATGTCATCAGTGAACCTCAAAGTTTTTATTTCATCTCCATGGATTTTAATACCTACTCCGAATTTTTCTTTTGTTTCCTTCACTGCTTGCTCAATATACAGATTTAATAACATTGAATAACATCAGAGAGAGGCTACAATCCTGTCTCACTACCTTCCCAACCACTGCTTCCCTTTCATACCCCTCGACTCTTATAACATCCGTCTGGTTTCTGTAGACATTGTAAATAGCCTTTCGCTCCCTGTATTTTACCCGTGCTACCTGTAGAATTTGAAAGTGAGTATTGCAGTCAACATTGTCGAAAGATTTATCTAAATCTACAAATGCTAGAAACGTAGGTTTACCTTTCCTTAATCTTTCTTCTAAGATAAGTCGTAAGGTCAGTATTGCCTTACGTGTTCCAACATTTCTACGGAATCCAAACTGATCATCCCCGAGGTCGGCTTCTACCAGTTTTTCCATTCGTCTGTAAAGAATTCGCGTTAGTATTTTGCAGCTGTGACTTATTAAACTGATAGTTAGGCAATTTTCACATCTGTCAACACCTGCTTCTTTTGGGATTGGAATTATTATATTATTCTTGAATTCTGAGGGTATTTCGCCTGTCTCATACATCTTGCTCACCAGATGGTAGAGTTTTTCAGGACTAGCTCTCCCCAGGCAGTCAGTTGTTCTAATGGAATGTTGTCTACTCCCGGGGCCTTGTTTCGACTCAGGTCTTTCAGTGCTCTGTCAAACTCTTCACGCAGTATGGTATCTCCCATTTCATCTTCATCTACATCCTCTTCCATTTCCATTATATCGTCCTCAAGTACGTCTAAATACAGGATGAACGGTAATAAAACCGACAGTCTGGAGTGACAGATTCTTGACTGGAAATGGAGTAATAAAGGTCCTATGGACACGTGTCCGGAAACAGACGGTGTGCGTGCAAACGACAACAAATAGCCCCGGAACACAGCACAGAGCTGCATCGCATGCACGTCACAACAGAAATTCACAGTGGCCTCCATGGGACTACACGCGGTAACGATAGAAACGGGTGTCTTGTAGGTTACACACGATCGTAGTTTGGCTTACACCATGCTGGAGGAACACTTGCCTGGAGCTTGTACTATAGTTGGACTCAGCTCCCGTTAGAACTCGCTCCTCCAAATCTGGTGTACGTACAGTTTACCGCCTCTTTGCACTTTCGTCTTTATGGAAGGACCCATGGTCACACAAACGTCCAAACATGGTTTGAAATGTTGTGTCGTGTGGTTCGTGTCTGAGAGGCTTCTTGTTTTATTATAGCCTTGCTGCCTCTCGATCGTTTCCATCCGCTTAGTCGTACACAAAAACCATCTCGCCTTTTTCTCGGTATGATTACTGTACCGTTCCGATGCTTACAGTACGCTGCGCTAATCACAAAGCCTGCAGCACACACGGAATACACGGCATGTGGTTAGAGAAACTGTCATTCGTCAGCACCATCTACCGTGACAATGATGCAATTCCGGACCCATGTTCATAATATCTTCTTTCTTCCATTTCCACTCAGAAATCCCTCCCTGCAGTTTCTCGGCTTTATTAATGCTCGGACACGTGTTAATAGGACCTTCTTTCCTCCATTTCCATTCAGAAATTCGTTTTTATTTACGTTCGCCCTGTATAATATCGTCAAGATTCTCTCGATTACAACACTTTTAAATTGCACTGGACTACGTGTTTCTGTTGTATCTCGGAACTTGTCTTCAGATTTAGAAAAACCTCAATTTTTGGAAATAATTTTTGTAATTTCACAAATAATTCTGCCTCATATGAAAATTAATGTCATCATTTAAAAATTGAATAAGAAACTATCCTCGTATTAAACAGTCTGAAAGGTTTTCGATGGTGCAACATTGTTCTCTACGAATTTTACGTCCTACACATAAAAATCTCAAACCTGTTGCAAGAGCACTATTTACCTGAAATGGATATACATTACTGGAAATTGGTAATTTGTAGTAAGGTCTTATGGGACCAAACTACTGAGGTCATTGGTCCCTACGCTTACGCACTACTTAATTATACTTTAACTTACGCTAAGGACAACACAAGAGATGAATACACTAAGCCGATTCAGAAGGATGTAGGCTGCAGTAAGTACTGGGAGATGATGAAGCTTGCACAGGATAGAGTAGCATGGAGAGCTGCATCAAACCAGTCTGAGGACTGAAGACCACAACAACAACAACAACAAGGACAACACACACACCCAGGCCCGAGGGCGGACTCAGCCTCCGACGGAGGAAGCCCCGCAAACCGTGACAAGGCGCCCAAGACCGCGCGGCTGTCCCGTGCGGCTATAAAATACTATATGAAGTGCTATATCATTTTGTTAGGATGACGAGAAATCTTATTTTGTTTTCTTTCGACCTTAAATACGTAAACAGGTTGTACAGAGGAGGAAGTTCTCTCATTCATGCATTTCACCGCGAGCCACTTCTTGAGGATAGCACACAAGTGAAAAATGCTCTCGTGCAATAAATAAGTACAATAGCAGTCGAGCCACAATGTGTAGTTTCTGGAACACTGCGGAACTGTGGACGCAATAAAACGGATAATGAGAATAGTGCTGTTGAGATTTGACCTACTGGGGCGAACTCACGCAGGTTAGCACAGGATGGCGTCTCCATCCTTAAATTGCAGCAAATAATTAATCGCGGAGGGGCGAAAGCGAGGGTAAGAATCGTTTCAGGCTTATCGATTGTTGCGAGCATTCAGTAATAGTTGGAATACTTGAGAATCTGCGACCGGAAGAGCAGGTGGAATTTGGGAGACGGCTCACCCGGCACGGTATCGGCGCCTTCGTCTTTCATCCACGTCTCGTAGCTCGCTTCTTGAAACCGCTTTTCTCCGCGCCACCCCGCTGCCTCCAAGGAGCGAGCGATTTAATTAAGTGCTTCTCCTGCCGGTACCTCGCTCGGTGAGGTGAGGCGAGGACTCACACGGAACGTTGGGGTGGGGGGGGGGTTGGGTCTGGCGGATCGAAGGTGAGCTGTGAGCAGCGGCGCTCAACTTTAATTACTGTTCCGCCGGTGCTGCCGCCTGGCGGCGCGGTGCGACATGTCCGACACCTGGCGCCGCGAATTATTCCCCTACCCTCCCCCCCCCCCTCTCCCCATGGCCCAATAATAAGCCGAATGGGGCCACTCGGCAACTTTCGCCTTCCGACCTGCTCGGCGTTTCTCGTCTGAACAGCCGGCGAATTTCCGCCCCTGTCGCCGTTAATAGCAAGACCAAGGTAAAGGGATGGGAGGGAAGGGTGGATTCTGTCTGTCTCAAGGCTGCCCTTTCACCGTGTCGTTACGATAGTGTCAGATGTCTTGGCTACCCTCCAATGAAGACGCTTACTCAGCCGAAAGTTATTAGAGCAGCGTACTTCTACCACACACAGATTTTCCATCATGTTCCTGTTCGAAAAGGACTAATCTGAAAAACCACAATAACTCCTTGAACGCATTTGTTTCGTTATTCACACTTCTCTATCCGTAATTACAGCGTTACGGCTATCCATCGCCATTGCTTCAGTATTGAAAACAGAGTAGATTAGTAATTTTTGTGACTGTTATTGGTAAAACCAAGCTACGGTCGCAGGTTCGAATCCTGCCTCGGGCATGGATGTGTGTGATGTCCTTAGGTTAGTTAGGTTTAATTAGTTCTAAGTTCTAGGTGACTAATGACCTCAGAAGTTGAGTCGCATAGTGCTCAGAGCCATTTGAACCATTTGGTAAAACCAAGATAAAAATAATGAACGAAACTATACGCTTTCAGAGACCTTTTAAGGTCTCTCGAACATCTGTGATGCATGCAGACTCAAGATTCGAATGAAAATTTGTAAAAAAGACGGGGTTCCTGACCCAAGCCTCCTATTGACTAGACAGACTATCATTCGTCGCTTCAGTCTTTATACAGGGTGAAGAAAAATTCGCGCACTCGAACTTCGCAGCGCGATTCCTCGTATACTGGGAACACAAAAATGTCACAAAATTTCCTCCTGCGCGTATTTCGGCAAATAAATGAACGTTAAAGATTGGTAGTCTGGCAAAACTGTAATCACATGTCTGGTAACAACCTCCGTCAACAGGTACAGTAGTACTGTGCAGCTGGTGCAGTGGATAACGAGGTCGAGGTTTTCATTCTGGATCGAGGCTTATTTGTTTTTATTTGCTAAAAGTAGTCTGCATGGGACGGTACCTGGAGCATTAATCCTCATCCAGTGATCACAGTGGGTCGTCTACAAAATATTTACTGTTATGTACTACGATCACAGAAACGGAAATACAATAGTTTTCATTGGTCAGCTTTTAAAGAAGCCTTTTGCACGTCGTGTACGCGAATTGGTTCGCGCCACTGCATCTCCTAGATTCCGAAACCTTTTTCTGTGTGCCCTCCCTGAATGGCCCATCGAAATTATATGCAAAGCACGTTGCTAGGCCTACTGGTGACGTAAGCCCCTAGCGAAATTTAATACATATTAACGTGGCATGAATAGTTGTTCGTACTAACGGATATTACCATTGGACCATTGGGGAAGGGTATACAAAAAATAAGTTTTTAATCAAGTAGATGCAGTGGTGCGAAACAATTTGCGTCCAGGACGTGCAAAAATGTTTCTTTAAAAGCTAACCAATGAAAACGATCGTGTGTTCAGTTCTGTGATTGTGGTACGTAGCTTCAAATGTTTTTTAGAAGACCCACTGTAATTGCTATATAACATTTAAGCCGCCAGATATCGTGCTACATAGAATACTTTCAGCAAATAAAAAAAAATAAACCTCGATCCAGAATCGAATCCTCGACCTCCTGCATTCTAGCCCAAAATGCTACCCACTGCATCGACTGCACAGCATTGCTCTACATGCTGGCAGTGGGAGACACTGTACACGTAATGACAGTGTTGCCACACTGCCTGTCTTTGGCATGCATTTGCCGCCATAAATATGTGCAGGACGAAATTTTGTCACAGACATTTTTGTATCCCCAGGATATGAGGAACCTTGTTGCGAAGACCGAGTGCGCGAATTTTTATTCACCCTGTATATAAGAGGGTTGGAACTTAAATAGTGGCAACTATTTATTCACAATCGATACAAAAGAGTTACATGTTTTCCCCTGTTACTGTCCTTCAAAGTAGTCACCAGCGTTGTGTAGAACCCGTTGCCAGCGATGTGGAAGGCGTAGTATACCGTTAGCAGAGCCTGTTCTGTTCACGGTGTGAATGGAGCGGTCTACTGCCGGTCGAATCTCTGGATCAGTTCTGTAGCGAATACCACGAAGTGGTTCCTTCATCTTCGGAATCAAATCGAAGTCACAAGGACTTAAGTCCGCCGAATATGGTGAATGGTTCAGTACTTCCCAGTCCCATGACCGAACAGAGCGGTCACGGCTTGCGCTGTACTCGCCCGGGCATTGTCGTGCAAAATGATGGCTGGGTTGCGCAGAAAGTGTCGCCGCTTCTTTCGCAAAGCCGGTGGCAGATGATGCTCCAAAACCGAACAGTAATACGACCTAAGCCACTGTGCCAGGTTGGCATAGTGGTTATCGCGTTTGCCTAGTGAGCGGGAGAACTGGGTTCGAATTTCCGGTCTTAGTAGAAATCCTTATTTATCGCTTAAGTCTGCATATGTACATCACTTAAAGAAAATTTAAATTTACTATCTTATCATTGGCGTTTCTACTTTTTCAGTGAAGAATTCAAAGGAAAACATCAACAGGGCTTACGATAGCTATCGAAGAACGGGCCAAACAAATATGTGACCATACACACTGCCCTTCTCTGCATACGTACAATATCCCCTGTTATATCTATTTAGTATGAGTTTCATGGTCTTGAGCAGCATTCTAGGATAGGTTGCGCGAGCGTTTTTTAAGAAGTCTCCTTTGTGGGCCGATTGTATTCAATTAGTATTCTACCAATGAACCGGAATCTGGCACCAACTTACCCACGATTGGAGCGTTTGTGATCGTTCCATTTCATGTCCCCACAAATTTTTACACCCTGGTTTTTGTATGAGTTGACTGATTCCAACAGTAAGTCACTGCTAATACAACGTGGAAGACGCAGCATTCTGATGTCTAGTCTGATGCGCCTTCCCACAACTTCCTCGCCTGTGCTTACCTCTTCATCTCAGTCCAAGTGAGGTGGCGCAGTATTTAGCAGAGTGGACTCGCATTCGGGAGGATGAGGGCTCAAATCCGCATCCGGCCATCCCGATTTATGTTTCCCGTGATTCCCTACATGACTTCAGGCAAATTCCCAAATGGTTCCCTTGAAAGGGCACGGTCTACTTCCTTCCCCATTCTTACGTAATCCGATAGGACCAACCAGTCTTCATCTCAGAAGAGTACTTACACACAACTTAACCAATTCTTAGTGACATTTTTGCGCTGTACAACTCTCTCTAGTATCATCCCAGCGTTTCCCAAATATAACTTTCGTCACTGATTCTGTGGAAACACCACACATGTACTATGTTATCAGTTTACCTAATTTTCAACATCTTTCTATAGTACCACATCTCAGACACTTCGACTCCATTCTCCTCCGGTTTTACCACAGCCCATGATTCACATCGATAGAACACTGTTGTCCAAACGTACCACTGCTTTCTCAGAAATGTCTTCCTGAAGTTAAGGCGAGTACTGTAGACTCCGTGCCATTGCCCGTGGTCGGCGATTTTGCCTCCAAAGTAGCAAGATTGCTTCTCTTAGTCTTCAATGTGCTTCAAAATTTTGACAGTCGTGTCACTCATCGTTACTTTCGACACTCATCAGGTTCCTCTCACAAGGGTAAGGTCTTAGCCACGGTCAAACGTTTCCACTCATTTGTGTATGATCTAAAATGAAAGACTCTAAAATATTTCGGCTGCCACCCTCCCCACACACCTTCTTTTTGAGAAAACAGCCGCAAGATTCATGGCGCGCAATCAATTGAGAATTGACGGAATTGATAGGTAATTGAAAACTCCGCATTTTTAATCAACATATTTGGGATCCGCAAGGGTGTCTTTTCCTAGAAGACGAGGGGAGAAACTTTTTCAATGAGCGCCTATGTACCTACAACGTAAAACCTCTTCAACGACAGTGGCTGTGGTGTAGCGACCAAGACATCTGGCTGTGGAGTGAATAAAGCTCTGTTCCCTTTCCATTTCCACTCTACAGCTTTCTTGTATTTCTTTACGTTTCCACATCGGTAGGCATAGGAGAGCTAATAAGCAAGTAAATCAGTATGGAATGATTACAAACTAGGCATAAAAAATTTCTAAAACGACCTGAAGTATTAAAGAATTAAAATTGTAAGCTTCGTTGTATGACAACCATTCCGAGTGAGGTCCTGCGAAGACGTGCATTTGACTCTCATTATCCAACAGGGGAGAGAAACTGTCTCTTCTCAGAGTAATTAGTGTGCAGCAAGGTCGGCCACGGCGTGACAAACCCCATGCATGACGTGTGTGTGGACCGTGTGTGGGCCAACTTAGCGTGTCACGGCCTTCTTTGGTCCTTCCAGGAAGTACCTAGTATAGTGTGCCAATTCATTTAGAGCTGTGGTGTGAGGTTTTCCAGTTACAGTGACTCTCCTCAGGTCGGCAGAATCGTGATGCCATCGCTCTTTTCCCTTTCCTACTCGTTCGTGATATGAAATACTTTCACAGGCCCAATGCTTGTTTGCAGGGTAGCGAACTGACTGAAGAGAGAGATGGAAATTCTCAATATATGCAGCCCCGTAAAGGACGGGTATGGCAAATTTGCTATGAAACAGAATTACAATACCATACACAAAGGATTTAAAGATTTAGTTGACATTGAAAGAGCAGAAAATTATAACGATCGATAGACAGGAATCTTTGTTCATCAAAAAGCACCTTTTGCTAAATTTTCAGGCATGAAGCACGTCAGGAAATCGGTGGTATCAATAGTAAAATGTTGGAACGGTTTTCGGAGCGAATAGTATGGAGAATGATATACAGGGCGAGCTGAAACGTTTGTGGGACAAAAGATGCATGGTACAGTAGAGGCCATAATATGACGTTAGTTCTTTGTTGCTAGGTGGGGTCGCTTCAAATAAATGGAGGTCAACTATGTTCTTTTTTTTTTTAATGGGAGGCTTTAATTTGGTCCTTATTTTCTGATAGCGGCTATCGAGACAAATCCAATGATGTGTAAAAGTAAGGTCTTTGAAGGTCAACAAAGGTCAAAAAGGTGGCGTGAACGTGCTTTTAGAGAAGCTGCTCGAAGATATGACCATTGGTATCAGTGTGGTGCTGCAACCTTCTTATCATGGATTCAGTGGCATTCCTTATCACATCGACACTTACCGAACCAAATGCTCTGAAAATTGTATGATATCGCACAAACAGTAAATATTCTCCGAATACGGCGTATCCATCTAACGTGCCATTGACATGTGAACACCAATCGACGGTTTCGCAATACAACACCAATAGCAACGGTAAGAGTAGCATCGTCGAAACAAGCGAATGTGGTGGATGTATTCCTTCGAAGAACAAGTCAATGTGCGCTTCTCATTTACGCAGAATGCCAACGAAATTCATTAAGAGCTAGGATCTTATACGCTAAAATATATCCTCAACGTAATCACCCTACACGTCGTACATTTAAATACGTGTATGATAAATTGAGAACACCTGGATCTTTAACGCATCGGAAACATATCGGGCAAAGGGAAGTTACTAACGAGGAAACGGAATTCGGTACTCTTGCCATTGTGGTTAGAGATCCTTGTATTAGTTGGCGTCAGATCGCAAGGGAATCTGGCATGAGCCAGTGTAGTGTTGTTCGTGTTCTGCATCACCATAAATATCATCCTTACCATATCAGGGAGTAAGACAGGGTTGTAGCCTCTCCCCGATGTTATTCAATCTGTATATTGAGCAAGCAGTAAAGGAAACAAAAGAAAAATTCGTAGTAGGTATTAACATCCATGGAGAAGAAATAAAAACTTTGAGGTTCGCCGATGACATTGTAATTCTGTCACAGACAGCAAAGGACTTCGAAGAGCAGTTGAATGGAATGGATAGCGTCTTGAAAGGAGGATATAAGATGAACATCAACAAAAGCAAAACGAGGATAATGGAATGTAGTCGAATTAAGTCGGGTGATGCTGAGGGAATTAGATTAGGAAATGAGTCACTTAATGTAGCAAAGGAGTTTTGCTATTTGGGGAGCAAAATAACTGATGATGGTCGAAGTAGAGAGGATATACACTCCTGGAAACTGAAATAAGAACACCGTGAATTCATTGTCCCAGGAAGGGGAAACTTTATTGACACATTCCTGGGGTCAGATACATCACATGATCACACTGACAGAACCACAGGCACATAGACACAGGCAACAGAGCATGCACAATGTCGGCAATAGTACAGTGTATATTCACCTTTCGCAGCAATGCAGGCTGCTATTCTCCCATGGAGACGATCGTAGAGATGCTGGATGTAGTCCTGTGGAACGGCTTGCCATGCCATTTCCACCTGGCGCCTCAGTTGGACCAGCGTTCGTGCTGGACGTGCAGACCGCGTGAGACGAAGCTTCATCCAGTCCCAAACATGCTCAATGGGGGACAGATCCGGAGATCTTGCTGGCCAGGATAGTTGACTTACACCTTCTAGAGCACGTTGGGTGGCACGGGATACATGTGGACGTGCATTGTCCTGTTGGAACAGCAAGTTCCCTTGCCGGTCTAGGAATGGTAGAACGATGGGTTCGATGACGGTTTGGATGTACCGTGCACTATTCAGTGTCCCCTCGACGATCACCAGTGGTGTACGGCCAGTGTAGGAGATCGCTCCCCACACCGTGATGCCGGGTGTTGGCCCTGTGTGCCTCGGTCGTATGCAGTCCTGATTGTGGCGCTCACCTGCACGGCGCCAAACACGCATACGACCATCATTGGCACCAAGGCAGAAGCGACTCTCATCGCTGAAGACGACACGTCTCCATTCGTCCCTCCATTCACGCCTGTCGCGACACCACTGGAGGCGGGCTGCACGATGTTGGGGCGTGAGCGGAAGACGGCCTAACGGTGTGCGGGACCGTAGCCCAGCTTCATGGAGACGGTTGCGAATGGTCCTCGCCGATACCCCAGGAGCAACAGTGTCCCTAATTTGCTGGGAAGTGGCGGTGCGGTCCCCTACGGCACTGCGTAGGATCCTACGGTCTTGGCGTGCATCCGTGCGTCGCTGCGGTCCGGTCCCAGGTCGACGGGCACGTGCACCTTCCGCCGACCACTGGCGACAACATCGATGTACTGTGGAGACCTCACGCCCCACGTGTTGAGCAGTTCGGCGGTACGTCCACCCGGCATCCCGCATGCCCACTATACGCCCTCGCTCAAAGTCCGTCAACTGCACATACGGTTCACGTCCACACTGTCGCGGCATGCTACCAGTGTTAAAGACTGCGATGGAGCTCCGTATGCCACGGCAAACTGGCTGACACTGACGGCGGCGGTGCACAAATGCTGCGCAGCTAGCGCCATTCGACGGCCAACACCGCGATTCCTGGTGTGTCCTCTGTGCCGTGCGTGTGATCATTGCTTGTACAGCCCTCTCGCAGTGTCCGGAGCAAGTATGGTGGATCTGACACACCTGTGTCAATGTGTTCTTTTTTCCATTTCCAGGAGTGTAAAATGTAGACTGGCAATCGCAAGGAAAGCGTTTCTGAAGAAGAGATATTTGTTAACATCGAGTATAGATTTAAGTGTCAGGAAGTCGTTTCTGAAAGTATATCTATGGAGTGTAGTCACGTATGGAAGTGAAACATGGACGATAAATAGTTTGGACAAGAAGAGAATAGAAGCTTTCGAAATGTGGTGCTACAGAAGAATGCTGAAGATCATATGGGTAGATCACATAACTAATGAGGAAGTATTGAATAGGGTTGGGGAGAAGAGAAGTTTGTGGCACAACTTGACCAGAAGAGGGTATCGGTTGGTAGGACATGTTCTGAGGCATCAAGGTATCACAAATTTAGTATTGGAGGAAGCGTGGAGGGTAAAATTCGTAGAGGGAGACCAAGAGATGAATACACTAAGCAGATTCAGCAGGATGTAGGTTGCAGTAGGTACTGGGAGATGAAGAAGCTTGCACAGGATAGAATAGCATGGAGAGCTGCTTCAAACCAGTCTCAGGACTGAAGACAACAACAACAACAACAACCATATCAGTCACCATCAAAAATTAACTGGTACCGATTGTATGCATCGCATTGAATTCTGCCGATGAGCTCAACTTCAGATTCGGAGGGATAACACATTTATTAATTTGATTTTATTTACTGACGAGGCTACATTCACGAACCATCAAAATGTTAATTTGCGTAACATGCATTATTGGGCAACTGAAAATCCATGCTGGCTGCGGCAAGTTGCCCACCAAAAAGCGTGGTCGGTGAATGTATGGTGTGGGATTCTCGAGTATAGAATTATAGTCCCCTATTACATCGAAGGAAATCTTAATACTATGAAGTATACCACATTCCTGCAAGAAATATTAGGTATTTTACTGGAAGAAATACCTTTAGGAACAAGGAACATAATGTGGTATCAAACGATTGGTAGCCGCCACGTTTTCCGCTGATGGCTAGAAATGAGTTGCAGAGAAAATTCCCAGATTGTTGGATTGGACGCGGAGGAGATGTGTCGTGGCCAGCTCGTTCAACAGACCTGATGCCTCTGGATTTTTTCTTCTGGGTGTTCATAAAAGACTTTCTTTATAAAGACGTTCCAACTACACCTAAAGATATCCGAGAGAGAATTGTCAGAGCACGTGCTTCGATAAGTGGTGATGTGTTAAGAAATACCACTCTATCCATGATAAGAAGATTACAGCACTGCATTGATACCGATGGTCATCAATTCGAAAACCTGCTACAAATGGACGTTCATGCCACCTTTGTGACCTTCGTTGATCTTCAAAGACCTAACTGTTACACATCATTGGCTTCGTATCGATTGCCGCTATCCGAAAATAAGTACTAAACCATATCATCCGATTAAAAAAAGTTCACCTTCATATCTCTGGCGCGGCCCCACATAGCATCAAAAAACCAATGTCATATTATGGCCCCCACTGTCCCATGCAAATTTTGTCCCACATACTTTTCAACTCCTATCATACTTTTGGAGTTATTCTTCGTGGCTATAGTTAGTGACTCACCCTGTAGAAAGGGTGTTTCACAGTTCATGTTACATACTTCTGGAGGTTGTAGAGGAGACTTAGTAAATTAAGTTTTACACAATAACAAACGTCCATAAAAGTCATCCAACCATGCTACAACGCGCCATAGTTACAAGCGCCGGCGCCCTTAAATGTATGTCTATACAGGGTTATTCCTTGATGATGTTAAAAGCTTTCTAGGATGATGCAGAAGTATAAACTATCAATACGAGGTGAGGCTCCCTGTACCAGAAACAAACCAGTCAAGAGTTACAAGCGAAAACTTTTCTGATACCTCTGACAGTGCAAATACTGGTACTGTTGTTGCTAAGGCTGTGGGGTAGGAACTTACAGAGGTGGTAGTATTGACTAAAAGAAGGAAAAATGTCTAGTAAATATGGGCTATAAAAGACTTACCTTAAGAGCTATGAGTAGTTGTTCAATACAGGAGATATGTTTGACAGTAGCGAAGATGAACAAGTGCTTATAGCCCCTCATGCATGCGTTTTTCACCCCGTCTATTGGACCATTGGTGGAGGAATGGAAAGTCGTCCACGGGGACTCCTTAGCAATCTTGTTACCAGCGTGGGAGTACGTTGCAGAGCACGCACTGTCGTCACAGGTGATCACACAACCTATTAAGAACCATGTCGCGCCTTTTGTAATGTCCAGGGTGCCACAATAAATCGCGGTTACTTCAGTCTAATGATTCTCTTTGCACAAAATTGTCAATTCTGTTCGTCTCATCACTTATTTATTTCACTTACCTTGTGTATTATCCTCTAGCTATTCTTTCTATGTATCGTCCATATTTCGCCGAGCAGTGTTACTTGTCAGTAACACATCATGCGGAAGCTATTTACGCCTTTAACTTTTGCGTGACAGTGTATCGTCCTAGACTGGACAAAATGATAGACGTATTGCAAAACTATTGATTGTAAGCGATATTCCTGTACTACATTTGGATGGAGTGTGTGCCCTCACACGACCAGTCCGTACGTAGGAAATACCATCCAGTGACGTGAAATGAGGTTCGCCGGTGAACTATACAGTGTTTTAAGTACCGAGAGCGCACCTATTTTAACCTCTGAATTGCTCGCAGTACCCTAAACGAGCAGGAGGGAGAAATAAGTATACTTGCTTGTAAGATAAGTGCGTGCAAGCTCTCTCGGCGTAAAATACGTTACAATCTAGGATACGGTGCCCATAGTGCATTAGCCGAGGCCTTGGATGCCAACAAGTGGGTTAGAATTAACATAGAAGACCAATAAATTGTGCTCTGTGCTCAACGGCGAGCACGTTAAGGTCCGCATACAGCACCTCTGTTCACGCAAACGCCTACACTCAATCTTCCAAGGCTGGTACCTTAGGACAGGGAAATTAGCCAACATGTCTCTTCACACGACAGTAGTGCTGGCTGTCCAACTCAGGACGACCAGTTGTTCCTCTGCAACTGAGAAACATGTCTTGAAAATTAGCTTCAATTTGAGAGTCACAAAATTCTCAGTAATACTTGATTGTGCGACTGAAAATACACGAAAACTAAAACTGTATTTTATCTTTTTCCGGCCATGAGTAACACTAGGCAGATATCAGACATGAAGAATTTCACACATCTCTGAGCTCGACACTGCACCTTAGCAATTGGGAGAGTAAATGAAGCTTTAAGTATAAATTAGAACTTCTAAGGAACTCTTGAATGAAATGCCCTGCAAAGGGGTTGTTTTTCATTAACTTTATGTAGCACAGAGTAAGTATTTTATATTAAGAGTGATTTTTTCTTTCGTATAGCTCTATTTATGGAGAGTAATGACTTGTTTGTGTTGTTAAGGACGTTGGAAGACAAGAGTTGTGGAGAAACTTGAGTTCGAGAGAGTGGTGGCAGGTGGTTACGTGCTAATGTGTTACACCACGCTGTCAATATTGAACTAATATTATACCTTTTCTCTTTGAATGCGTGCTGGCATGCAAATGGGTAAAATGGACGAAAAGATGTTCTGTAGAGCTCTTTCCACGACAACTAGAAACGGGTGTCGGGTGCTGAAATTATAGTCAGCTGTGCTACGATCAACTCAGAAAAGGGGCGCAGTTGTTTGTTTTCGACTGAACATGCTCTCGTGTGACTTCATTCCCGCCAGCACTGAGTGTACTGTACTGCTCACAGCACCAGGCCAGTATTTTTCTTTGAAAGTGTGTGTAAAATATTGTACAAGAAACATGATGAATTTTGAAGATGATTGCTTCAGAGGCGCTGTTCCAGTGGATATTTGGAGGAGATAGTGAGAGTTTATGAGTTAAGGAGACATACTCCAAATTTAAATATAACAAGGGGAGCTTGCGGGATAAAGCCGACCGATTTGTCTCAAACTAGGTGAGTAGAAACAGGTAGATGTCCCTTTCAAGTACCTATAATATTTCTCAAGTGAGCCCTAGGAAAGATAAAACGGTCTCTAAAGACTTACAGATGATGTCTGAAAGATTTTTCAGCCACAGTTTACTTATTGGTGCCATGGTGGAGTGGTCAAGCTCACCGAGTGGCAGTTCATCAATTCGGGTTCGATTTTTGTTGCATACCATCTTTCTCTTTGAAACTTCCTGGCAGATTAAAACTTTATGCCGGACCAACACTCGAACTCGGGACCTTTGCCTTTCACGGGCAAGTCCTCTACCAACTGAGCTACCCAAGCACCACTTGCGCCCCGTCCTCAAAGCTTATCTTCTGCCAGTACCTCGTCTCCGAGACGTACAGTATATAAATAAATATTTGTAATGTATAAAGGGCAAACATTGTTACCAAAAGCCTCAGAATATAGCTTTACAAATTACTTCCGATTTATTGTTGTTGTTGTTGTTGTGGACTTCAGTCCTGAGACTGGTTTGATGCAGCTCTCCATACTACTCTATCCTGTGCAAGCTCCTTCATCTCCCAGTACCTACTGCAACCTACATCCTTCTGAATCTGCTTAGTGTATTCATCTCTTGGTCTCCCTCAACGGTTTTTACCCTCCACTCTGCTCTCCAATGCTAAATTTGTGATCCCTTGATGTCTCAGGACATGTCCTACCAATCGATCCCTTCTTCTAGCCAAGTTGTGCCACAAACTTCTTTTCTCCGCAATCCTATCCAATACCTCCTCATTAGTTACGTCATCTACCCACCTAAACTTCAGCATTCTTCTGTAGCACCACATTTCGAAAGCTTCTATTCTCTTCTTGCCCAAACTATTTATTGTCCATGTTTCACTTTCAGACATGGCTACGCTCCATACAAATACTTTCAGAAACGACTTTCTGACACTTAAATCTATACTCGATGTTAACAAATTTCTCTTCTTCTGAAACGCTTTTCTTGCCATTGCCAGTGTACCTTTCATATCCTCTCTACTTCGCCCATCATCAGTTATTTTGCTCCCCACATAGTAAAACCCCTTTACTACTTTAAGTGTCTCATTTCCTAATCTAATTCCCTCAACATCACCCGACTTAATTCGACTACATTTCATTATCCTCGTTTTGCTTTTGTTGATGTTCTTCTTATATCCTCCTTTCAAGACACTGTCCATTCCGTTCAACTGCTCTCCCAAGTCCTTTGCTGTCTCTGACAGAATTACAATGTCATTGGCGAACCTCAAAGTTTTTATTTCTTCCCCATGGATTTTAATACCTACTCCGAATTTTTCTTTTGTTTCCTTCACTGCTTACTCAGTATACAGATTGAGTAACATCGGGGACAGGCTAAAACCCTGTCTCACTCCCTTCCCAACCGCTCCTTCCCTTTCATGTCCCTCGACTCTTATAACTGCCATCTGGTTTCTGTACAAATTGTAAATAGCCCTCCGCTCCCTGTATTTTACCCCTTTTAACATTTTTTGAATGTTAAGGATAATAGGTTGCCGTCTCTTCATCTAAGAATAGATGATGAATGCAGCTGGCCGCTAACTTTGTGTAATGTCTTGTCTGTGTAGACGTGTATCTCGTGCCTTTAAGATCCCTTCACCTTCACACATAAATCTATACAGTAAAGTAAGGGCCTCCCATTTGTTGGCTGATCCGTGATAAGACAGGCGAAAAGTTAGACTAATGAAGGATTATTAGTATTATCTCTATTTTCATTCGCTCTCTCTCTTTCTCTCCTTTATCTATGTACAGTTTTTAATATAATATTTCATTACGTGAAATCAGCCAAATAGAATCTTTGGTGGAGTCCTACGTCTTGGTAATCAGCGGCTGGCTTGCTGTAAGATATCTTTACATTTATTATTACTGTTAAACACTGCATTCAGTCGGGAGAATCAATCGTGTGGACAATTTGTTCCTTTTACGAAAGATTGCGAATTCCAGATGTGTACGAAGCCTTTTTGGACGATTTAACACAGACTCAGTGATTGCAGGCTCTCTTCGACACAGCTGAAACTTCCCCACTAACTACAGGGCCAACGTGATCATCAAATGATTCAGAAAACTCATTCGTTCATTCACTCCAGAACAAAAAAGGTCACAAACCTTATTTATGAAGGAAATTGTGTATTCAATCCATCTCCATTACATGTCCAGATCTCCGGTGATTCCACGTCTTAATTATTTTACGTTTACAGTCTCTTTCTCTTCAAACGGCTAGCGGCACAAATGTTAATTGGCTCGCTTTAGCGAGAAGAAAAGCAAAATATGTATCTCTCAGAAACACGTCAATTCCTCAACAGATACTCCAGAAGCTGTCCTCGTTACCCCTATAACAACCATGGAGAATGCATATATGCATCTCTGTTATTTCAAAGAATAAACGCACTAGAAAATACTTTGGCGTCGTCGATCTGTCGCCGCATATGTTACGAGAAAATCAGACCAGATACTTTTCCAAAGTGAATGAATGTGGATGGTTTGATTGATCTGAATTTACGGTAACAATAAACGAGGCTCAATATCAGACAGAGACGGAAAGAGGAGATGGATGGAGTGGGACTGGAGGAAATAAATATAGAAAAGAGGGAGGAGGATGTGGACACAGGGAGGAGGCAGGAGAGGAGGAGATGAAGAGGGAGGAGGGAGAGATGGCCACTGAAAGTGGTGAGGAGGTGATCGACTGACAAAGGGGAAGAAAAAGGATGTAGGAGGAGATGGAGGGAGAAGGGGAGGAGAAGACAAAGAGAGGGGAGGAGGACTAATATAGAGGGAAGTCGAAGGAGATGGACAAATAGTGAGGGTGGATGATAAGGTCTTAGACAGGAGAGAGAAAGAGGTTAGGACGTAAATCAAATTCCCAAACATATTAGAAATGTGTGCTTTCACATTCCTTTCTTTCCATTTAAACAGGCTGAGCCTGAGCAAAGCGTGGCCCTTACAGTTAGCCATCTATAAAATTTAAATGTGTATAAACAATTCAGTATACAGGGTGAGTCACCTAACATTACCGCTGGAGATATTTCGTAAACCATATCAAGTACTGACGAATCGATTCCACAGACCGAACGTGAGGAGAGGGGTTAGTGTAATTGGTTAATACAAACCATAAAAAAAATCCACCGAAGTATGTTTTTTAACACAAACCTACGTTTTTTTTAAATGGAACCCCGTTAGTTTTGTTAGCACATCTGAACATATAAACAAATACGTAATCAGTGCCGTTTGTTGAATTGTAAAATGTTAATTACATCCGGAGATATTGTAACCTAAAGTTGACGCTTGAGTACCACTTCTCCGCTGTTCGATCGTGTATCGGAGAGCACCGAATTACATAGGGATCCATAGGGAATGGTGATGGACCTTAGGTACAGAAGAGACTGGAACAGCACATTACGTCCACATGCTAACACCTTTTTATTGGTCTTTTTCACTGACGCACATGTACATTACCATGAGGGGTGAGGTACACGTTCGACGGGCGTTTCATAGGACGTGGAGGACGCATAAATTGGCCAGCCCGTTCTCCTGATCTTACACCTCTGGACTTCTTTCTGTGGGGTACGTTAAAGGAGAATGTGTACCGCGATGTGCCTACAACCCTAGAGGGTATGAAACAACGTACTGTGGCAGCCTGCGGCGACATTACGCCAGATGCACTGCGGCGTGTACGACATTCATTACGCCAGAGATTGCAATTGTGTGCAGTAAATGATGGCCACCACATTGAACATCTATTGGCCTGGCATGTCGGGACACACTCTATTCCACTCCGTAATTGAAAACGGAAATCACGTGTGTACGTGTACCTCACCCCTCATGGTAATGTACATGTGCGTCAGTGAAAAAGACCAATAAAAAGGTGTTAGCATGTGGACGTGATGTGCTGTTCCAGTCTCTTCTGTACCTAAGGTCCTACACCGTTCCCTTTGGATCCCTACGTAATTCGGTGCTCTCCGATACACACGATCGAACAGTGGAGGAGTGGTACTCAAGTGTCAACTTTAGGTTACAATATCTCCGGATGTAATTAACATTTTACAATGCAACAAACGGCACTGATTACGTATTTGTTTATATGTTCAGATGTGCTAACAAAACTAACGGGGTTCCATTTAAAAAAACGTAGGTTTGTCTTAAAAAACATACTTCCGTGCATTTTTTTATGGTTTGTATTAACCAATTACACTAGCCCCTCTCCTCACGATCGGCTTGTGGAATCGATCCGTCAGTATTTGATGTGGTTTACGAAATACATCCAGCGGTAACGTTAGGTGACTCACCCTGTATATGCTTGAAATTAATATATTCACTTTACTTATGATTAATATCTTTGCCACGAGGTCTGAGGCGCCTTACCACGGTTCGCGCAGCTCCACCCTTCAGAAGTTCGAGTCCTCGACTCCTCCCTCGGACATGTTGTGTTGTCCTTAGCGTAAGTTAGTTTAAGTTAGATTCAGTAGTGTGTAATCCTAGGGACCGATGACCTCAGGTTGGTCGCGTAGGAAGTTACCACAAATTTCCAAAAATTATTACCGCTGTCAGTCAAAGAGCTATAGGTGGTGGTAAGAAAGCGAGTATACGAGGAAAATTGGTATGAATGTGAATGAAATGAGTGGTGTGTATAGGTGTATAGGTGTGATGTTCACAATGCACCTTTTTGCTTTCTGTGTTCGTTATTTTGAAACAGTGATACGTGGGATACAGGGGGAGTGAAAGAACTACAACATATAAATAAGATAATTGATCCGTGCATTAGGTAAAGCTATAACAACGACGTAGTGAAACATAATCTGCATATTTTTGTAATGTTGTATTGCGTTGGTAAAATGAACAAGTTCGAAACACAGTCATCAAGGAGGCCACGGAATATAATGCGGACAGATTTCTATCAACTTTGTCTCATGCTTTCGTTGTAGGAGAGGCTGCAGAGCCATCTCGTGTTTAACTCTGGAATTTTGTCGTCGCAGTGCATTGTGTATTGCTTGTGACGGTAGACGCGCCCTGGAATGGCTGCAAATATTCCGACGTCCGTAGAGACTCATGTCGGGTGAAACATAAAGTTTAACTGACAAGGGGATTCTGCACTGTAAAAATTATCTTCCCTCACTGTCTTGTCAGAATAGTATTTTTAACTGTCAGACATGAAGAGCTAACGGAAAGGTTGGAACTGTCCGCGTGAGAGAGAGAGAGAGAGAGAGAGAGAGCGAAAGCGAAGTTAGAGAAGGAGATACTAATTCCCCTAGGGGTTTATCCCGTCAGCGACCGCTGTAATTGCCGGCACGCCTGTTTCTGTGTCTCCCTCTGCCCTGTAGTCGGGGCAAGCTGTTGAACTGCCAACTGTTCCGTCTGGGCGCCTGCTGAATATTCAGGTGGGAATATTCATTTAGGAGCGGACAGCAACTTTGATCCTGGCAGCGTTGTCTGCCCACGCCATGTCCAAGGGAGACGTCTGTGTGTGTATGTGTGTGTGTGTGTGACTGTGTTCGTGGAATGACCGAGAGAGTTACGTACCGGGAATTCCACAACACCAATAAATACGACCGCACAGATCCGACAGGTATTCATCGGGCTCTGGTGGAGGATGAAGAAAAAAATTGGCAGTTTTTAATTGCCCGTGACGTGACGGTATTGGGTGCAAATGGCTTTTTCTCTCGACTGTTGGCGTAGCGGTGAACGTAAAGCAAAATCAGTTAAATCCGCTCACAGCTTCGCCTCGTGGGCTGTTCAACGTCACACAAATTTTGTCGCTCACGTTAAGTGCGATTTACACTGATGGGAGGGGCACCTGATCAGGCACTTCCTTTTAAGATTAGCGCCTGCCGTTTTGAATCCTGGTTATTCGGAGAGCATTACATAATCGAGACGACGCCGATGTTTCAATATAGCAACGAAATGTACGAGAAAATATTCTCGGCGAACTGTACTACGCAAATGTTATAGATTTTCGCTGCGTGGTTATCTAACGTAAGTACGCAATTGTTTCTTCGAGTATCTGGCAACTGAAATGAGATCCCTTAGGACTGTAAAAGGTTCTATCTGAGTAGACTGGCCAGGAAAGAGCTACATTAGAAAGAAATTACATTTACTATAAGAAACAAATTTGAAGGCGTCAGAAGAAAATGGAGCGAACATCTCGAGAGAGTGAGAATCGACTCCCGTGTATAATGCAGATTCAAAAGTTTGATTAACTTACAAGTGAGTTAATGTGTTGAATATATGACATTAAGCACGTGTGTGCGACAATCTTTATGAAAAGTTTCAAATTTAGCTTGAAGTTCGTTAGAAGTCGATAAGCGCTCTCATTGCGAAACTCTGGATGAGTAATTATCGCTCCATTTTAAACGAAGGCTAGGCCTTCACGCATCTCTATGTTAATGACTTCATATTTCCTGAACTGTGTGTCCTATAATGATATAATGTTGCAGATACATTTATTGATATATGTGGACACTATCAACAAAGTTTTTTGTGAAGAGATTTAGTAGTAAATAACTAATAAATTGGAACATCGTGCCCTATGTGAACTTTTACTGCACACAGTTTTAAGCAAAGCTAGATTTTCACGTATCTAAACTTTCATCTCGCCATATTGTGATGGAACTGGTCAGTGGACCATATTTTTTATAAACTAGAATAGCCGATACGCTCAAAGAATTAGAGAAATCGATGCAAGAAAATTGTTCGTTCGTCATAATAACTTTGCTTTGTACTTTAACTGAAGAAACGGTAAAAAAATTTTAATGAATTATTCTTAAGAAAAAAGAACTAGATACATTTAAAAGTTTTTTCTAAATTTTGTAGAGAGGTTTAAAATTAATAACTATTAGTGTCATTATTGTTATTCTGTAATTTATTCATAGCAATAGTTGTTAGAAAAATATTAATCATATTTGAACCTTCTGGAAGAAAAAAGTCGTTACTATGTAATATCGCTGTGCTGATGCTTGTTGTTCCTATGTTCTTGAGTTAAAATATTCTGGCGAGGAGCTAGAAGCATTGGATGAATAAATTACGCTCCACTTTTATTCAGTGTTCCTTCCCATTAATAATGGGTCAACTAAACCAGCGCTAGAATACCTAAAACACTGCACTTGATAATGGTTATTCATAGTATCGGTATGAAGGTCTTAATAATATCTACTGAGCTATCTACCGTACGATGATGTACTTCAGAAAATACATTCAGTGATATATGTGGATACTGTCTGCAAAATGTGTTACTGTGTTGGCAGTAGACTTATTAGTAAAGCAGTAATAAATTAAAAGATCATAATTGTGGCGCAGTTTCGCCGCATTATGGTCAAAAACGTGGTAAAAGACAAAATTTTTATCTTTCACCATATTTTTGGAGGTTGTAAGCGACAGAAAGTTTCGTGATAGTTTGAAATTAAGTATAAAGTTTGCGGCAAGTAGCTAAATGCTCTCATTCTCAAATTCTGTATGAATAAATAGAGGTGTTTTTCCCCAGATAATCGGTCTCAAGACAAACAGACAGATTCTAACTGTAACACTTTTCTTATTGTGTTAACCTTTAAACCCTACTACCCTACACATAATGAGTGGATTAAAACGACATTTTAATTTTTTAAATACGCTCAAGAATCACGACATATACCGAAAAGGAAAATTCCTGTTGCCCCTCGAAGGCGTTAGATAGGTAACCGCACCTGGAACTACACTCCTGGAAATTGAAATAACAACACCGTGAATTCATTGTCCCAGGAAGGGGAAACTTTATTGACACATTCCTGGGGTCAGATACATCACATGATCACACTGACAGAACCACAGGCACATAGACACAGGCAACAGAGCATGCACAATGTCGGCACTAGTACAGTGTATATCCACCTTTCGCAGCAATGCAGGCTGCTATTCTCCCATGGAGACGATCGTAGAGATGCTGGATGTTGTCCTGTGGAACGGCTTGCCATGCCATTTCCACCTGGCGCCTCAGTTGGACCAGCGTTCGTGCTGGACGTGCAGACCGCGTGAGACGACGCTTCATCCAGTCCCAAACATGCTCAATGGGGGACAGATCCGGAGATCTTGCTGGCCAGGGTAGTTGACTTACACCTTCTAGAGCACGTTGGGTGGCACGGGATACATGCGGACGTGCATTGTCCTGTTGGAACAGCAAGTTCCCTTGCCGGTCTAGGAATGGTAGAACGATGGGTTCGATGACGGTTTGGATGTACCGTGCACTATTCAGTGTCCCCTCGACGATCACCAGTGGTGTACGGCCAGTGTAGGAGATCGCTCCCCACACCATGATGCCGGGTGTTGGCCCTGTGTGCCTCGGTCGTATGCAGTCCTGATTGTGGCACTCACCTGCACGGCGCCAAACACGCATACGACCATCATTGGCACCAAGGCAGAAGCGACTCTCATCGCTGAAGACGACACGTCTCCATTCGTCCCTCCATTCACGCCTGTCGCGACACCACTGGAGGCGGGCTGCACGATGTTGGGGCGTGAGCGGAAGACGGCCTAACGGTGTGCGGGACCGTAGCCCAGCTTCATGGAGACGGTTGCGAATGGTCCTCGCCGATACCCCAGGAGCAACAGTGTCCCTAATTTGCTGGGAAGTGGCGGTGCGGTCCCCTACGGCACTGCGTAGGATCCTACGGTCTTGGCGTGCATCCGTGCGTCGCTGCGGTGCGGTCCCAGGTCGACGGGCACGTGCACCTTCCGCCGACCACTGGCGACAACATTGATGTACTGTGAAGACCTCACGCCCCACGTGTTGAGCAATTCGGCGGTACGTCCACCCGGCCTCCCGCATGTCCACTATATGCCCTCGCTGAAAGTCAGTCAACTGCACATACGGTTCACGTCCACGCTGTCGCGGCATGCTACCAGTGTTAAAGACTGCGATGGAGCAACGTATGCCACGGCAAACTGGCTGACATTGACGGCGGCGGTGCACAAATGCTGCGCAGCTAGCGCCATTCGACGGCCAACACCGCGGTTCCTGGTGTGTCCGCTGTGCCGTGCGTGTGATCATTGCTTGTACAGCCCTCTCGCAGTGTCCGGAGCAAGTATGGTGGGTCTGACACACCGGTGTCAATGTGTTCTTTTTTCCATTTCCAGCAGTGTAATTACGAAAGTGTTCTCGGTGCAGGATATCGTGCACGAAATGTCCTCTGTATTATCTCCCACAAATGTATGATGGCCTTCATGTCTGGCGATCTGGGTGACCAAATGATTCGCTCAAATTATCCAGAATGTTCTTAAACCAGTCACGAACAACTGTGGCCCGGTGACAATATTCACTGTCATCCACAATCATTCATTGAGAACATGAAGAACATGACTGGCTACTATTGGTCTCCAAGTAGCCGAACATAATGACTTCCAGTCAGTGTTCTCAGTTGCACCAGAGTATCAAGCGCATTCCACGTAAACGCTGCCCACGCCATTATGGATCCTCCACCATCTTGCACAATGCTATATTGACAACTGATATCTGGGATCTGCGGCTCTGCGAAATACTCAGACCCTACTATCAGCTCCTACCAACTGAATTCGGGATTCATGTGAGCAGGCCACAATTTTCCGGTCGTCTAGGACACAACCAATATGGTCACGAGCCTCGGAGAGGCGTTCAGGTGATGTCGTGTTATTAGCAAAGGCACTAGCGTCGAACGACTACTGCCATAGCCCATTAAAGACAAACTTCGCCATGCTGTCGTAGCGGATACGTTCGTCGTACGTCCCAGATTTATTTCTGCGATATTCCAAGGAGTGTTACTTCACTGTTAGCGCTGACATCTTTACGCAAACGCCACTGCTCTTAGTCGTTAAGTGAAGGCCGTCGCCCGTGGTGAGACTCAAGGCCTGAAATTTGGAATGCTCGGCACATTTTTGCACTGTGGATCTAGGAAAAAAAAAAAACTCACTAAAGATTTCCAAACTGGAACGTACCATGCACCGACTACCATTTCACGTTCAGCGTCTGTTAACTCCCGTCGTGTGGCTTTAATAACGTCTGACACCTTTTCACATGAATTACCTCAGTACAAATGACAGCTCCACCAATGTACTGTCCTTTTATACCTTGTATAAGCGATACTACCCCCATCTATATATGTGCCAACGAAATTCAAGCAAAGATTGAAACAGTTTGACAGACCCATCTACTGTAAGTTGAACAGTCCGTCCCTCACATTACTGCACAATAAAGCCATTGCTACCAATGATACAGAGACTGATGACGCAGTAGTTTAGTTCCTTTAAACACATAACCATCATCATCATCATCATCTCATCATCACGATTCAATGATACAAGTACCCCATCAGAAAATATTAATTTTAAAATATGACTTAAGTGAAGTGAACAGGTGGTCGAAATGAAATGGCGGTCGTTATGCTCACTGTCGATGTATTAACTTAAACCCTTGTTCACACAGATTGGCTTTTCAGGAGCAGTGCAGATGAGGATATGGTGCTAAGGTACTCCAGGATATTTTTTCACGAATCTAAAAAAGTATTTTTACCCGCAACTTTACCTACATACGCAAATTTCACATATATTTAACATACATTTAATGTATTTCACAGATATTTCAAAGCATATTTAATGTGTGTCACTAGCGAATTTCGCCCTGCAGTTTCGTTTTTACCCAGCTCAATGTTTATGACGTCGTATCCCGTAAACTATGTGTCATATAACGATATAAATATGGAGATACATTCAACGGCTTTTGCGAAACTAGTTAGCAGCGAAGAACTAATAAATTTAAACGCCATGACGATGTGACAGTTTTTCACGCATCTCAGTGTTTATAAAATCGTATCTCCTGAACAATATGTTTTACAGTGGTATAATTTTGCAGGTACATTCAGTGATACGTAGGAATACTGTTTGCAAAATGCATCACGAATACAGTTACTGGTAAGAAAAAATAAATAAAGTGTCATGCCTGATGCCACCCACAGGGAAAATGTAGCAAGTGATTAATTGCGCCCTTTCCAAAATTTTTTTACGTTTTCACCGAGAAGATGTTTCGTACATGATGTGTGAAGTTTATTGCAAGTCACTAAGCAGTCTCGTTATCAAATACTCGATAAATAAAATCTGGGTATTTTCGTGTCATGGGCTACACTACTTTCCCACCACCACCACCACCGTTTAGATACACATGTGGTTGCTACCACTACAGTGATTATTTCCAGACACTAAATGGTGTGCGTACGAAGTATGGTTGAGGTCGCTTCAATAGTTCAAGAAGAGATGTACAGTGAGTTACAAAATTCATGCGATAGCGATTTGCACACATTCAGATAGCGATAATATAGCGTTCACAAGGTATAAAAGGGCAGTGCATTGCCTGAACTGTCATTTGTACTCAGCTGATTCACGTGCAAAGGTTTTGGACATGATTATGGCCGCACAACCAGAATTAACAGATTGAACACGGAAAGGGTAGTTGGAGCTGCACGTTAGGGAAATCAGTATTCTGATATCCAAAGTGTCTAGAGTTTGCCGAGAGTATCAGATTCCAACCATTACCTCTCACCACAAAGAACACGTGGTTCGACGGTCTTCACTTAACGACGGAGGCTAGCGGAGATTCCACACAGCTGTCAGTGCTAACAGACAAGCAGTACTGAGTGAAATAACCGCAGAAACCAATGTGGGACGTACGATGACCGTTTTCCTTAGCACAGTGCGGCGAAACTTGGCGTTAATGGGCTACGGCACCAGACGACCGACGAGAGTGCCTTTTCTGACAGCACGGCGTTGCCTGCAGCGCCTCTCCTGGGCTCGTGACCATATAAGTTGGACCCTAGACGTCTTGAAAATGGTCAGTGATGATAGATTTTAGTTGATAAAAGCCACGAAGCCATTGATCAAAGTGGAGGACAAGACACTGTATGCTGTTGGTTTCTCCATACTGGTATAGGCTGTGTTTACGTGGAATTGACTGGGTCCTCTGGTCCAACTCAACCTGACATTAACCGGAGGTGGGTGTTTTCGGCTAACTGGAGACCACTGTCAGACATTCATGAGTTTCATGGTTCCAAATGAGTCACCAGTCCACCATTGTTCACGATTGGTTTAAAAAAATTCTGTCCTTTCGCTCCCAGCTTCTGGCAGTGTTGGCTTCGGTGACACAGATTGACGCTGTTGCCAATGGGCATCACTGTGGGGGGCCGGACGGGGGTTTGTCGGCGGCGGCTAGCTCGTCCCATGCATCCGCCGATGGGACTACAGCTGCGGCTGCCCGGGATACTGCCCACATTGAGGCTGACCCCTCACCTGTGGTAGAGTGGGAGGTCGTCTCGAGCTGTGACAGGGGGCGAAAGACATTCCAGAGGGCTGAACGGAAGGCCTCTCCAGTTTCTCTGACGAACCGGTTTCAGGCTCTATCTCCAGCTGATACTGCTCTTCGGCCAGACATGGCTGCTTGTCCTCTTTCAGAGGTTGCCCCTCAGTCTGAAAAGATCCGGGCAGTCCCAGAGGATGGGCTTACTGGTAGTTTGGAGCTACAACGTCAGGCACGTAACGGGGCGCCTTAGCGATATGGCTGCAAGGGATGGGAAGAAAACCAATGTGCACTCCGTGTGCATACCGGGGGGAGTCATCCCAGATGTTGAAAGGGTCCTTCCGGATGCCATGAAGGGTACAGGGTGCACCCATCTGCAGGTGGTCGCTCATGTCGGCACCAATGATGTGTGTCGCTGTGGGAGGAAATACTCTCTGGCTTCTGGCGGCTATGTGATTTGGTGAAGACTGCCGGTCTCGCTAGCGGGATGAAAGCGGAGCTCACCATCTGCAGCATCGTCGACAGGACTGACTGCTGACCTTTGGTATAGAGCCTAGTGGAGGGTCTGAATCAGAGGCTGAGACGGTTCTGCAATCGTGTGGGCTGCAGATTCCTCGACTTGCGCCATAGGGTGGTGGAGTTTCGGGTTCCGCTGGAACTGACTGGGTCCTCTGGTCCAACTCAATCTGTCATTAACTGGAAGTGGATGTTTTCGGCTAATTGAGAACCACTGTCAGCCATTCATGAACTTCATGGTTGCAAATGAGCCACCAGTCCGTTGTTCACGATTTGTTTGAAAAAAATCAGTTTAGTTCGCCTAAAGAAATAAGCCATCCGCATCGCCCGACATGAATCCCATCGAACGTCTGTGAGACTTAACCAAGAGGTCAGTTTGTGCACGATATCCTCCAATGGCAACTTACGCAATTATGGATGTCTATAGAGGCAGCATGACTCAATAATTCTGCAGCGGACTTCCATCGACTTGTTGAGTCTCTGTACTACGCCGTCCAAAAGGAGGTCCGACAATATATTATGAGATATCCATTGACTTTTGTCATCTCAGTGCACGTATGAGTATGTAAGTACATACAGCCTGTTTTCTAATACATATAGATTTCGCTTGTTGGCATCGGACTGTAACACCAGAGCTCCGTAGCTCTACTGACATAAATTTTTCTTTTCTGTCTGTTCTACCTTCTGTCATTCAGATATTGTAAATATTGCTTGATTGTATTTACATCACAAGAGTGTTCACATTTTTCTTTGTAAAAACTTTGATGTCATGATTTATTCATATACAATGTATTGTCCTTATTAGTTAAATTCTTTTCCTCTCTTGGAGGGAGACAAAACTTATTTTATGTAATTGAAAATATGTTTAAATAATTTTTTGTAGAAATATTAATATGTGCAAATGCTCCGGTTTTTTTTTTTTTTTTAAATGTTTGGTTGCTGCTAAGTAATTAGTGACCTTCACTTAGGGCTTTTAATTGTTCTATGATATAAAAGGTGGTGTGGTTCCCCTCCAGAACGGAACTTTGTAACACGCGCAAAATGTGGCTGGCATGGATAGAAAGGTATACGCAAGATTCAGTCTGCGACGAGCTACCTACCCGACAACTGCTCATGTAAAAGTTGTGTCTTGTGCTGGTTCCGAGAGAGACTTTTCGTGCCGTTTTCCAATGTGCCAAAGCCTCGGATGGATAGATAAATACCTGGAACTATTGTGGAATTAGTATCTATAATCGCCACTAGGAAATGATACAGTCCAGCATTTCTACCTGCAAATCCACCTACCAACATGTACTCACCACCGTATTGCGCAATCACTGTAATGGGATAGGAGAATCTTCGAAATGTACAGTGAAGGATCAGCTCATGTGAATGATTTATTTGTTTTCAGTTATAAGGTAGACAAAAAGACTATCTATCAAAACTTACCTTGATTTATCCTCTGTCACATATCCAATAAGGATCCTTATTTTGCTAAAGTGATTACCAAGTGTCCTTATTGAAAAAATATTAAAGCCCACTGTTTTACTAATTAATGCCTCTTGAATATAGTAAAAAGAAAGTTAAAGTTAATGTGGCAAAAGAGTGCGCTAGAGTAAATACTGTTTGCTGAAAGTAATTTAGCAATTAAAATTGCTTATTAAAAGTTTGTGGACTTGCTAAAAAACTAAATTGAAAAATAGAATTTAAAGTAATAAAGTAGTACAAACAGGCATTACAATTTCTTAAAACTGAGGCTTATAAAGTTTTGCTTAGTAAATGATCATAGTGCTGCCTGTTGTCAATTGCAAAATGTGAGTCAGTATCTTATAAATATGTCAACTTTGTGTCTCACTGCAGTAAACGTTGAGAACTGTAACTGTGCGAAGTTATATACTCATGCTTGCTAAGTGATTGTTCCTCTTGTGTATTGAAAGTGCATATTAATACTGTAATAGGATTGACAGTTTGTCTATTGTGCTCATGCTAGATAAGAATTAACAGAAAGACCACTACCTATGAAAACAGTAACTTCTTTTATTCAAAGGTCAGTGAGAAAGTGTTTGCTAGTGAACTCCATTTAACTTTCATGCTACGCAGAAAAGTATTTAGTACAGAGAGACTTAATATATGCAGAATACATAATTTTTCAGTGAACCATATTCACATTTCATTTCAGATAGGATAGTATTTGAAAAGTGAGACTAAATCAATGCTTGATTGTATAATCCTAAAATGCACTTTAATAGTAATATTATTGAAACCATTCAGTTTGGCTAAGCATAGAAGGCAAAAGTGTATGTTATTATCTATTGTACTTATGCGAATATCTTTGTTGTGCTCTGTCAGTCAGTTCCGTCTTTAAGATTAACATATGCTTGTGCCAGAGTTCGTTGCACTCTCGTATGACAAACTATAGGTTGGATCTTTCCATTAAAGTACTCATATTTAGTATCTTGAACAAAAATGTTACTTGTTCTTATGCCTAATTAGGCTGGCGACCGTTTTCTTAATCATTTGGACAGTGTGGATAGGCAAAATATTGTTTTTTACTGTTTAAATATTTACGTAATTCTGACTTTCACTTTCAATAAGCCACCTCCGTCAGGTACATCGCGGTCAAAACAACAACATTCCTTTCAGAGGGTAACACTGCCTTGCTTCTTTATACTGTAATTGTTTTAATAAAAATAATTTAATTATACGAACTGCTTCCAGCTTTGACGTTGTAGTATAACAGTAGTGGGCGGTAGAGTTATAGGATGAGCGTCAGTTTAATCTCGGCCTAATGCTTTCATCTTTCTGCTTACCTGTGTAATAGGACAGTGAGGATCCACGGGACAGGGAGAGGGATTTAAAAGGCCACCTGTTTTGTATGCGAAGGGCCGGGTCGCTGCAAGGGCGGTAGCTCCTGCTTCCGCGGTAATCCTCGGCGGGCGGCAACCCGCCACTCATCCTCAACTGCGTTAAGGCCTGCCAGCAGCTGCCACAGGTAGGCAGGTAGGCGCTAGACAACAGGCAGCGACAGACGGAGATTTGTTCCAGCAGTGTCTTCTCCTCCATTCTCACAATCTACCGGTGGTGATCACGGGAGGCCAAAATTTATGTATTCCGGTTAAGCTTGAATTTGTGTAAGACACTGGATTTTTGCTCTGCAAATTATTTAATGTCATGACGTCGGACTTGTTTTGCTCATGGTCTTCAGTCCGAAGACAGTTCTAAGCAGCTCTCCGTGTTAGAAAGCGGAGGGCTCTTCATCTCAGCACAACAGCTGCAACCTACAGTGTGTTCCACAATTCATGTTACACACTTCTAGAAGCTCTAGAGGGAACATAGTAGATCAAGTTTAACATATGACCCCTTGTCCGGAGATGGTTCATTTCCAAGGGAAACAAGAGCAACCCTGTCACGCCGTAGACGTTTCTCACGCAGTTAGCCTCTTAATGCAACCCACAATCACGAACGGTACGATGACGCGATATCATACGATGTCTTCCGTTTCAATCTGCCTTGTTTTCATACTTCCTGGTGATGCGTAAGTTGACATTACATAGACTAGTACTGCAGTAACAGGATGCCTGGGTGCACGTTGGCGGAACACCGACACGTCGTTAATTTACAGTGAAGCTTGCCGTAATGGAAGAGAAGTTCAAACTTGTGTACCACGAGCACTTTCCAAATCGTAGACTCCATGTCATCCCAAGTTTTCCAGAGTAGAACAACCGATAGGGCAAACTGTGCTTGAAGGTGACGCACTGTCGTATTGGAATAGGAAGTGCTTCGCAAAGTTGAAGAGAACCCATCGACGGGTACTCGAGCCATTGCACGTGAATTGCACGTGTCTCACTCGTTTGTCTGGCATGTTCTACATGAACAGCAGCTCCACCTGTACCACCCTCCGAAGATACACGCCATGTTCCCGGCAGATATTGTCCCACGTGTCAATTTCTGTACTTGGTTTTTTAGCCATTGTAGGGATTTTTCTCACTTTCCAGGCGAATTTTGTTCAGGGTCGAAGAGAATATCAACAGGGAAGGTGTTTTGAACGCTAGAAATAGCCATATTTGTTATCAAGAAAACCCCAAAGCCACGTCTACACAAAGATTTCAGCATACATTCGGCATAAATGTCTTTGCAGATATCTGCGATGTTCGTATGATTGGACCGTACATCCTTCCCTCCCATCTAATTAGTGCCAGATATTTGATTTTCCTGCAACAAGTGCTGGCGGAATTTCTGGAAGAGGTGTCGTTGTGCTTCCAATGCGATGTAGCGGTAGTACATTTTGCAGCTCACGTCCGAAACCATCCACATAGATAGGTGGATCGATATCGATCGAGGGGGACCACATACTTGGACACCAAGATCCCCAATCTTAGCCCCACTGCATTTTTCCAGTTGAGGAACATGAAGAGTCTTGTTTACGAGACCCCTGCCCAGTCGCAGGAAGAGCTGGTTGAGCGTATCGTGGCTACGGCAATGGGTTCCTATGTAAAACGTGATCTAGTAAGTCCCTTCTACAACCTCCAGAAGTGTGTAACCTGAATTGTGCAACACCCTGTATATCCACTTCCACCACCCCTTCCTCTACCTCTCTGCATTACCAGACTCACTATTTCTCGATGACTCGTGATGTGTCACGTCAACCGACCCGTTCTTTTAGTAAAGTTGTGCCATAAAGTTCTTTTCTCACAATTTAGATTGGATACTGCTTCATATGTTCCCCAGTCATCTAATCCTCAGCATTTTTGTGTAGGAGCACCGTTTATTCAGGCTACTCATCTAACTTTTAGTGTAGCTCCACATTTGAAAATCTTCTATTCGCCCCTTGCCTGATCTTTTTATAGTCCACATTTGACTTCCATGCTTGGCCATAGTCCACACGAATGCCTTCATAAAAGACTTCCTGGCACTTACATTTATATTCACTGTTAGTACATTTATCTTTCTTCACAAAATGTTTTCTTGTTTTTGCCAGTCTGAGTTTTATATGTTTCATATTTCATCTATCAATAGTTTTGCTCTCCATCGTGCAAAAGTCGTGTGCTACTATCAATGTCTCACATCCTAATTTAATTTCCTCTAATCTTCTTCACTCCTTTTGATGGTGCGTATCTCATGAAATTATTTCAAGGCGCTACCTACTCCTCTCAAATGAAGTCCGTTTCTGCTTCAGACCAAATTAAGTTGTTGTCGGTTAACAGTAAACGTTTTCATCTGCCCAAATTTTCATAGCTTGTCCATATGCCTCCTTAGATGTATTTGTTACTTGCTGAATGTACAGATAGGGAATAAGCTACAGTACTTGTCTCCATTCTTCCTCATCTACCGCTTCCACGTCCTTCGACTGAGAAAACTGCAGTCTGTTTTCTTTTCTTGTTGCAACCATCTTTCAAAATGGTTCAAATGGCTCTAAGCACTATGGGACTTCACATCTGAGGTCATCAGTCCCCTACAGTTAGAACTACTTAAACCTAACTAACCTAAGGACATCACACACATCCACGCCCGAGGCAGGATTTGAACTTGCGACCGTAGCAGCAGAGCGGTTCCGGACTGAAGCGCCTAGAACCGCTTGGTCACAGATGCCGGCGCAAATTATCTTTCGTTCAGTTTATGTCACCCCTCCTATCGTTAAAAGTTCAAGTACAGTGACGTGACCAAATTCATGGGACACTTCCTCATACCGTGTCGGACCTCCATTCACCCGGCATAGTACAGCAACTCGACGTGGCATGGACTCCACAAGTCGTTGGAAGTCCCCTGCAGAAATACTCAACCTGTCTACCTCTATAGCCGTCCATAACAACTAAAGTGTTATTGGTGCAAGATTTTGTGCACCAACTGATCTCTCGATTATGCCCCATAATCGTTCGATTGGATTCATGTCGGACGATCTGGGTAGCCAAATCATTAGCTGGAACTTTGCAGAATGTTCTTCAAAGTAGTCGCGAACTGTGGTCCAATGACATGCCGCTTTCTCATCTATACAAATTCCATCGTTGTCTACGAAAAACAAGTCCATGTATTACTGCAAATGGTCTTCAAGCAGCCGAAAATAACCATTTCCAGTCAATGATCGGTCCAGTTGGACCAGAGGGCCCATTCTATTCCATGTAAACAGAGCCCATGCCATCAAGGAGCCGTTACCAGCTTGCACAGTCCCTCATTGACAAATTGGGTCCATGGCTTCGTGAAGTCTGCGCCACACTTGAACCCTACATCAGCTCTTGCCATATGAAATCGGGACTCATCTGAACAGCCACGGTTTTCCAGTCGTCTAAGCTCCAACCGATGTGGACAAAAGCCCAGCAGAGGCGCTAAAGGCGATGTCGTGCTGTCAGTAAAGGCACTCGCGTCGGTCGTCTGCTGCCATAGCCCATTATCCCTAAATTTCGCCGTACTGTCCTAACGGATACGTTCGTCGTAGATCCCACATTGAGTTCAGAGGTTATTTCAGGAAGTGTTGTTTGTCTGTTAGCACTGACAACGCTACGCAAACTCCGCTGCTCTCCGTCTTTAAGTGATCACCGAGGACCACAGCGTTGTGTGTGGTGAGAGGTAATATCTGAAATTTCGTATATACAGCACACTCTAGTTTATGTGTATCTCGGAAAACTGAATTCCCTAACGATTCTCGAAATGGAATGGCCCATGCGTCTAGTTCCAACTACCATTCCGCGTTCAGCTTCAGTTAATTCCCGTCATGTGTCCATAATCACGTCGGAAACCTTTTCACATGAATCACGTGACTACAGATAACAAATTGGTTAAAATGGCTCTGACCACTGAGGTCATCAGTCCGCTAGAACTTATAACTACTTAAACCTAACTAACCTAAGGACATCACACACATCCATGCCCGAGGCAGGATTCGAACCTGCGACCGTAGCGGCCGCGCGGTTCCAGACTGAAGCGCCAAGTAAAACTCTTACAAATAACAGTTTTTATCCTTTTATACCTAGCGTACGCGACGCTAACGCCATCTGTATACGTGCATACCACCATGCATGACTTTTGTCACCTTAGTCTTCTCCTAGATATATTCGCAAGGAATTCCACCACCCGCAAATTCAAGTATGGTCAAACCTAACATAGCCGGGCAAAGACAAAGTAATCTCAGACCGTCCCTCAGACGGTCTTATTTTACTAAAGTCAGGAACTTGTCCAGAAAAATCACGTATCATACTATAGTTCTGGTTTAGTGAATCGCGCTGAACCTCTTTTAATATAATTTATTTCAGCGTAATTACCAAATCAAATTATTAATTAACTCACCGCTTGAGCTGAAAATAATATTGTTAATTCAGTACGCAATATTACACATGAATTGGTGGAATTCCTCTGGTAGTCGTTCAGGACCCGCACGTCGCTGGAATGTTCCCGACCTGCCGTGGTTCTGAACCACAGATATTTTGAAAGTCACGAATTTGTTTTTATTGTGTGAACGAATGGAGGCTGTAAATACATACGTGCTGTAGAGAAACGTTACAGCTAACTGTCGGGATTAATTCAGCAAACGCAGCAGATGGAAATACATTTTATGGACATGGGTTAGGAAACGCTTTGCTTCCATGATAGAGGCCATTTTCTGCGACCCAACATATATTTTAGCGAACAATACCGTCTTGGCCCTCTTAGTCGTGGTTGGATAATTTTAATTCTGAGATTCTCAGATGCAGTCATCGAAGTCAACACTGACCTGAGACTCTTCAGGTCATTCCTTGAGTCGATACTCCTCTGCCGCTATGACCGTATGGTCTAGGCCGTTTCCTTTATGTTCCATTTTTTCTTTTTTTAACGAATTTTTATGTTGTTCAGAAATTGCAATATTTTCTAAACTTTACACGCTAGTTACAGTTATAAAAGCATGGTCTTTTCCGAATGTTTCTCTGATCCTAAAACTATTCTAGAAACTGGACTCCTGCAGTTTGAGTTCTTGTCGAGATAGAATATTGGCCATTAAATTTGCTACACCACGAATGTGACGGGCAACAGACGCGAATTGGCTACAATCCGGCCCTTATCAAAGTCGGAAACGTGATGGTACGCATTTCTCCTCCTTACACGAGGCATCACAACAACGTTTCACCAGGGAACGCCGGTCAACTGCTGTTTGTGTAATCGGTTGGAAACTTTCCTCATGTCAGCACGTTGTAGGTGTCGCCAGCGGCGCCACCCTTGTGTGAATGCTCTGGAAAGCTAATCATTAGCATATCACAGCATCATCTTCCCGTCGGTGAAATTTCGCGTCTGTAGCACTTCATCTTCGTGGTGTAGCAATTTTAATGGCCAGTAGTGTATTTAAGTGGTTAACGTTGTACTATCACAGTTTAATGTAAGCGCGAGATAATTCAGTGCGAATGTGAAATACTTGTACATTAACAACCGTTGCAACCGCCAGATTGGTGACTGCAGGCATGCAAACGTGCATGCAGTGTATTGTACTGGTGCCGGATTTCAGTTTGTGGGATGGAGGTCCATGCCTGTTGCAATTAGTCAGTCAATAGAGCAACTTTTACTGCACGATGTGTATGATGCTGGAATTGTAGTCAGATGATATCCAATATGTACTCGAATGGATATAGATCTGGTGATCGAGCAGGTCAAGGCAGCATGTCGACACGCTGTAGATCATGTTGGGTTGCAACAGCGGTATGTGGAAGTTCGTTATGGAACACACCTCTGGAATGTTGTTCTTGATTTGCAGCACACCAGGTCGAATCAGCAGACTGACGTACAAATTTGCAGTCAGGATGCGCGGGGTAACCACGAGAGTGCTCCTGGTGCCATGCTAGTTGTGGTACGAGGTACCCTCCGCCACGCACCGTATGGTGGATTGCGGAGTATGTATGTAGATGTAGATTCGACATCCCACACCAGGCCATAGCTCCAGGTGTAGATCCAGTGTCTCAAGCACACTGACAGGTTAGTTGCAGGCCCTCATCTGGCCTCATTCTAACACACAACCGTAACTGGCACCGAGGCAGAACCAGCTTTCATAAGAGATCACAACAGACCTCTACCCGGCCCTCCAAGGAGCTCTTGCTGGACGCCATTGTCGCAGTTGGGGATAGTATGGTATCAGTGGAATTCATGCTACAGGACATCTGTCTCTGAGCTGTCCTTGAAGTACACGACTGAAGCTCGATGTATCGCTGTGGTTCCAACTGCTGCTCAAATTGCTGCTGCAGATGCAGTACGCTGAACCACAGCCTGTAGCGTTGCGCGTTGCTATTGGGGGGGGGGGGGCAAAAGGAAAAGAATTGTTATTTTTTTGAAAAAATGTCGAAAAAGTGAATGTTTTGGTGGGCCACTTGGCAACAGAATCAGGGATTGATTACACTATTATAATAACATACGTTGAGCATTAAATACACTCCTGGAAATGGAAAAAAGAACACATTGACACCGGTGTGTCAGACCCACCATACTTGCTCCGGACACTGCGAGAGGGCTGTACAAGCAATGATCACACGCACGGCACAGCGGACACACCAGGAACCGCGGTGTTGGCCGTCGAATGGCGCTAGCTGCGCAGCATTTGTGCACCGCCACCGTCAGTGTCAGCCAGTTTGCCGTGGCATACGGAGCTCCATCGCAGTCTTTAACACTGGTAGCATGCCGCGACAGCGTGGACGTGAACCGTATGTGCAGTTGACGGATTTTGAGCGAGGGCGTATAGTGGGCATGCGGGAGGCCGGGTGGACGTACCGCCGAATTGCTCAACACGTGGGGCGTGAGGTCTCCACAGTACATCGATGTTGTCGCCAGTGGTCGGCGGAAGGTGCACGTGCCCGTCGACCTGGGACCGGACCGCAGCGACGCACGGATGCACGCCAAGATCGTAGGATCCTACGCAGTGCCGTAGGGCACCGCACCGCCACTTCCCAGCAAATTAGGGACACTGTTGCTCCTGGGGTATCGGCGAGCACCATTCGCAACCGTCTCCATGAAGCTGGGCGACGGTCCCGCACACCGTTAGGCCGTCTTCCGCTCACGCCCCAACATCGTGCAGCCCGCCTCCAGTGGTGTCGCGACAGGCGTGAATGGAGGGACGAATGGAGACGTGTCGTCTTCAGCGATGAGAGTCGCTTCTGCCTTGGTTCCAATGATGGTCGTATGCGTGTTTGGCGCCGTGCAGGTGAGCGCCACAATCAGGACTGCATACGACCGAGGCACACAGGGCCAACAGCCGGCATCATGGTGTGGGGAGCGATCTCCTACACTGGCCGTACACCACTGGTGATCGTCGAGGGGACACTGAATAGTGCACGGTACATCCAAACCGTCATCGAACCCATCGTTCTACCATTCCTAGACCGGCAAGGGAACTTGCTGTTCCAACAGGACAATGCACGTCCGCATGTATCCCGTGCCACCCAACGTGCTCTAGAAGGTGTAAGTCAACTACCCTGGCCAGCAAGATCTCCGGATCTGTCCCCGATTGAGCATGTTTGGGACTGGATGAAGCGTCGTCTCACGCGGTCTGCACGTCCAGCACGAACGCTGGTCCAACTGAGGCGCCAGGTGGAAATGGCATGGCAAGCCGTTCCACAGGACTACATCCAGCATCTCTACGATCGTCTCCATGGGAGAATAGCAGCCTGCATTGCTGCGAAAGGTGGATATACACTGTACTAGTGCCGACATTGTGCATGCTCTGTTGCCTGTGTCTATGTGCCTGTGGTTCTGTCAGTGTGATCATGTCATGTATCTGACCCCAGGAATGTGTCAATAAAGTTTCCCCTTCCTGGGACAATGAATTCACGGTGTTCTTATTTCAATTTCCAGGAGTGTATATTCACGAAGTAGTCATACCCGGAACAACACTAAGGGACCTGAATATTTATAGACTTCAAAAGAAATGCAACACTACACAATTAAAAAAAAAGTTGGTTCAGAAATAATAGGCAAACGATAAGGTTCCTTCTGCCTCATGCTGCGTTCGGCCTATCAGCGTGATCGTAATTTATGGTGATGAACTAAGACAAAATTTATCTTTAACACACTTTTTTTAATGCTACGTACCTTTTCATATTAAATTACAACAGATGACCATTTTGGTTAAATACTTTATACATAACAGTCAATGTGTCCTCTTGATGCTGTCTGTCCGTAATCAGTTACAAGAAACTACATGTTTTCTCATTGGAAAAATAACAATTAGCAAATTCACTCAATATTCTCACATGAAATATAAAATACCGTTGCGGAACACAGCAAGTCCGCGTCCGCTTTTCATGGAATACAAACAGTAAAAGGTGAGGCGCCAATTGCCTCATTTGTCTTGAAACAACAGAATTCTTTTTTATATCAAATGGCTCTGAGCACTATGGGACTCAACATCTTAGGTCATAAGTCCCCTAGAACTTAGAACTACTTAAACCTAACCAACCTAAGGACATCACACAAACCCATGCCCCAGGCAGGATTCGAACCTGCGACCGTAGCAGTCCCGCGGTTCCGGACTGCAGCGCCAGAACCGCACGGCCACCGCGGCCGGCACTTTTTTATATCATTAATCGATACATGTACATAGAGATTTACAGGTACTGCGCAAAGAACGGCAAAGATAAAGAATAATAGATTCTGTCGCTGCTTATGCGATGGTTCATTTCTTTTACTTTACAATTGTTCGATAACTTTAGGCCATCAGGCGTGTACTATTGAGCGCATATTAATGTTTGTTAGGCGAAAATTGCTAATATTACAAGGTATACAGCGAACACAATGCTCTTTCCTCTCGGTAGTGGCAGGTGGCCACCCGGAGACCTGTATTCTTGCGACCGTACATTGTCGTGGCCACCGCTGCCACAGTCATGTACATTCCTGCCATGTCTTTCTGCAGTATCGCTAAAGGAATATCCAGCTTCTCGTAGCCCTGTCACACATTCAAACTGAGTGGAGCTTTGATAATGGCGTCTTTGGAACCTTCGCTAAAATTCTTCATTAACGTGAGCTCACCACGTTCAGTCTCGGAGATGGCTAACTCTCAGATCCGTTACAGCGTATATTTTAAGCATGCCTGATCTGCATCGTCATTGTGCCGCTACTAGCGCATCTGTTATGCGACTGGCGACAAATCTCAATAGATGTCGTCGTTCAGATGTAGAAACAGGGCTACCAACTTCCATCTGTGTCAAACAACTCCTTTTTAGTATTGCAGCTTTCTTCCGTCAATGTATTTACTTACTTATATATCTGGAACTCAATCCAAAATACTAGTCCAGTTCTCTTTCTTGCGTACACACAGTATTGCACGTGACGTTTAACGCAAAACATGAGGAAAATTAGTTTATTATGACATAATAGGCTTTGTGGGTGGCTGCATCGTTAAAGTTACCCCTCACGACTGACGTGTGGTAATTTCCACCTGTCCTGTCACGTCATTTTGATTACGTATAACAGATCAAATTGAACTGCAGATGACGTGTGATGTTGAACTACTTTGACACATGCAGTCTCATACAAGTAAACTGCTATTTCCAGTTAATAATGAATTAATTAATGCTGTCATACGAAAACACTAATTACTTCGTGAGCATGAGCCAGTGGGAGGTTTTAATTAACAAAACGGAAGAGAATGACGTGCATTAGCAAAATGTGTCGACTGTTTTAAAATTACAGAGAAGAGTCGTTACTGATATTTTTAAAGACCACTAATGTTTTCAAATGCAAACATTTTAGATTGCGCTTAACTGTGGCTTCTATTGATATCGAATGAAACAGCAAGTTTGCTGTTGCAGGGCACTGTTTATTTACATTCACAACGCGTTTCAAAGGTTTAAACCTCCACCGTCACACAGGTTTTAGTGTGTTAATACGATATGCATGCTTTCTGTTACGACTTTGGACTAACCTGTGGCATAGGCTTCCAGTGGTCACTTGGTCCTTGCTGTGACGCAGTGCATCACTTATAAACCGTCACACTTTGTAAACATAGAACGTGCCTGAAAACTACTCATATTACCTTTTTTCTTGCAAATCTAGGTCAATAAAATAATTACAAAGCGGAATTTCATGCTAAAAGAACAGTAATTACGCGAGGAAAACCATCTGGAGAAGTTACCATCATCGTAACGTGTTCTGACTATTGCCAGCCGATGTGTGGCCGCGCGGTTCTAGGCGCTTCAGTCTGGAACCGCGTGACCGCTGCGGTCGCAGGTTCGAGTCCTGCCTTGGGCATGGATGTGTGTGATGTCCTAAGGTTCGTTAGGTTTAAGTAGTTCTAGGTTCTAGGGGACTGATGACCTCAGATGTAGTGCTCAGAGCCATAGTGCTCAGAGCCATTTGAACCATTTTTGTTCTGACAATTGACAAGCTCCTGGCACTGTTGCTGCCTCTGTATGATTCTGTTACACGCCAAGTGCTTCGTAGTCTAGTGTCTGCCCCTTTTCACTCCATGCAGCTTTTTTATTCTTCTCCTTCCGTTTTCTTCTGTCCTTCCTCGGTATCCATTGTCAGAATTCCTTTTCCTCTCACCACATGCCCAAGTTTAGCAGAGTTCTTTGTTCCTTTAGCCTCTCCATTTTTCCACTACTTCACATCAACCACCCATTTCCGTACCTCCATACTCCTCCAAACTTACATCTCGAACTCTTAAATTTTGTTTATTTCTCTCTTCTTCAATTTTCGCATCCTTATAGAACAACACTCCATAAGAAATATGTAATCAACCTTTTCTTTATCTACTACCCTATTTCGCAGCGAAATAAGTATTTCTTTCTCTGTAAAGATGGCTTTGCCATTGCAGTTCTTGGTTTTATTTGTTTCTCACTCATCGAGTTATCAGTTAGCATGATCCCCAGATACTTGAACTGTGGAATATGTTCCATTTGACCTTTTGTTGTTTTCACTCACATATATTCTTCGTAATGTACTGCCAATTCATTAGTTTTTCATTCTGTACTCTTATAATCCTTCTTCAAGTCTCGACAGTATTCTTTGAAGAAATGTCGTTTTATATGCCAGCAATACCATGTTATAGCTAATCGGATGTTGGTTATCTTCCGGCTTCCTCTACTTACACCGTGTTTCTCTACTTCAAGAGTTTTTATGATCAAGTCTTCGCCCCAGTGATAAACGGAGATAATGAAAGACAAAAACATATGTTACTCTTCTTCCGATTTCAAAACAAAGTGACATAGCATTTCATAGGCTCATGGTTGCTTTGTGCCTTATGTGTAGCTCCTTAAATAGTTTCCTGTACTTCCAAGTCAGACTTTCGGTCATCTTGTCCCATTTTTATAAAATTTAAAACAGTCTTGTGACTCTTTAGTTTCTCCCGGCGTATTTGTTGATCGAACAGTACATCCGTACCAGCCTTGCTTTGGAACGCGAGATAGTGCATTTTACCCGCCGAAGACTTGAGTACAATTCCTAGGAACTATTTAGACTACATTTACAGCTGCAAAACCATATTAATTCCTGGACCTGGGATTGGATTGATGGTGTTAGCTGAGTGGCAGCCGATTCCACCCTTAGAAGGGCCGCCGGTGGTCAAATATCAAAATGGTTCTGGTTCTGGCTCTGAGCACTATGGGACTTAAGATCTGAGGTCAGCAGTCCCCTAGAACTTAGAACTACTTAAACCTTACTAAGGACATGACAACATCCATGCCCGAGGCAGGATTCGAATCTGCGACCGTAGCGGTCGCGCGGTTCCAGGCTAAAGCGCCTAGAACCGCTCGGCCACACCGGCCGGCAAATATCAAAATACTCACGTCTCTCTGAGCAACCATCACTGGACACCCCTTGCAAGACGGCCATCAATCTGAGTGATAGGGAGCTGATACCGTTTCAGTTCTGGTAAAGGGACTTAACTTCGCTTCCACCCCTAAGCACACACCGGTTGTGGCCATCGCGGCGCGGCGCGACTACCGTCTGAAGCACCGACAGAAGTACGTCGTGAAACCTGCCGTGCTCTGTCGATAGCTAAGCCTACAAAGTCAGACATTACCAGCATAAGGCGGGCAGCGATTCGGGACTGAGAGAGTGCCCTGAGATTGTTGTCTTATCTGCTGACAAAGGCGACGCTACTGTTGTTCTTTCCCACAAGGACTACATCGGGAAGGTGCAGAGTCTACTAGACGATGACTCCTACAAGAAGATCTACACCTATCTACATCTACATACATAATCCGCAATCCACCATACGATGCGTGGCGGAGGGTACCTCGTACCACAACTAGCATCTTCTCTCCCTGTTCCACTCCCAAACAGAACGAGTGAAAAATGACTGCCTATATGCCTCTGTACGAGCCCTAATCTCTCTTATCTTATCTTTGTGGTCTTTCCGCGTAATGTAAGTTGGCGGCAGTAAAATTGTGCTGCAGTCAGCCTCAAATGCTGGTTCTCTAAATTTCCTCAGTAGTTCACGAAAAGAACGCCTCCTTTCCTCTAGAGACTCCCACCCGAGTTCCTGAAGCATTTCCATAACACTCGCGTGATGATCAAACCTACCGGTAACAAATCTAGCAGCCCGCCTCTGAATTGATTCTATGTCCTCCCTTAATCCGACCTGACAGGAATCCTAAACGCTTGAGCAGTACTCAAGAATAGGTCGTATTAGTGTTTTATAAGCGGTCTCCTTTACAGATGAACCACATCTTCCCAAAATTCTACCAATGAACCGAAGACGACTATCCGTCTTGCCCACAACTGCCATTACATGCTTGTCCCACTTCATATCGCTCTACAATGTTACGCCTAAATATTAAATCGAAGTGACTGTGTCAAGCGCTACACAGCTAATGGAGTATTCAAACATTACGGGATTCTTTTTCCTATTCATCTGCATTAATTTACATTTATCTATATTTAAAGTTAGCTGCCGTTCTTCACACCAATCACAAGTGCTGTCCAAGTCCTCTTGTATCCTCCTACAGTCACTCAACGACGACACTTTCCCGTACACCACAGCGTCATCAGCAAACAGCCGCACATTGCTATCTACCCTATCCAAAAGATCGTTTATGTAGATAGAAAACAACAGCGGACCTAACACACTTCCGATGAACACTCACCATCGAGGACAACGTACTGGGTTCTACTACTTAAGATCTAACATTCTGCGTGGTGTCTGTTTGTTCTATATCGTGTCTCCCTATCAGTTTCGCGCAACGACGCTCTGAGCGTGTTTTTTAGGGAATTGACTAGTTTGAACCTGGGACCTGTTGCTGGTAAGGAGACGTCAGATCACACATGACATGTAGAATTCAGAAGAGTTCAGTGAGACTAGCGATGATATAACCAAATACTTAATGATTTCAGCGTCAGCTCCACTGCACTCCCTGTATAAGAATCTTAATACTAACTAAATTTAGTGGAAGGGGTTCAAGGCTTTCCTATTTTTAGTTAGCTGGTAAAATAACGTCGAAAAAGCAGTTAAGTTTACCATTGGAAATTTTATTCTACTCACAAAACATTGTTTACAAATTGCACTATTGATAAAAGGAAATGTTTTAATACAGGATGGTAAAAATCAACTGCGTTCAACAAAAATGTGAACCAATGTTCCCTGACTGGGTTTCCAAGTTCTACAATGGATCGAAGGATGACCTATGCCATATCACATCTATAATCTAGGTTTAAATTAAGTTTCACAAAAGAGAAAACTATCAAAATGGTCTACAGTGACCCTCAATTATCTTTAATTACTTATCTAACTTGTCGTAAATTACAGTGGCTGATGTGGCTTCTCAATAACTATATAACAGAAAAATCATCGTGTTCCAGATTTTTATTTCAAGGTGGCAAATGTGAACACCATGAGCTTTAATTGACGATCGACACTAGTATTACGCAAAAAGGGGGTGTAACAGATGAGACTTCTGCAGTTCTGAGTGAAGCTTTATGCGCTGTTATGCGGCATCGTGTGCGTTAATTACCTTGTCGGTGTTCGTCAGGGGGCAGCGGGCAGCACAGCTCCGCTCACCTCGCCGTCTCGGAAGCAACTCTCTCCTAACTTCTCCTTACTACAATTTACCGAAGTTGGTTTAAAAAAACTATGTGGCTGTGTTTTCATGTGATGAATCAGGGTCTCAATGTTAACCTTAAGCTCCACCTACAAAAAATTCTGTCTATCCAATGAGAAACGTTATACTTTTCGTAGTGGGGCAATGTTTTTAAAGTTTGCAACGTAACAGTGACGCGAAAAAGTCTCACACTAAAACTTGCAGCTGGTGTGGTCCTTTTAATGTTATCGTGAGATCTATACTGTTCTTCTGGAGGGCTCTATCTTTTAACATGGGCTGGGGGTGGTCCTGACGTAACAGAGACGCGAAAAAGTCTCACGCTTAAACTTGTGGGTGGTGTGGCCCTTTTTGTGTTATCGTAAGATCTATACTGTTCTTCTGGAGGGCTCTAGCTTTTAACATGGGCTGGGAGGTGGTCCTAACGGTTAGCTGGCGACGTGGGTGTCCGTCCGTTATCGTAGGGCCTTCTAACTTAACACGGTTCTGCTCTCGGCTTCTGTTCTCGTTTCTCCCCTCGGAACTGCGTCTGTCTCACGGTGGGAAAGTATGACATGCATTTAGGCATTCTTGTGTTAGTCTGTGGTATTCCATTTGCTCACTCGTTCCTCGTATTACTTTGGTTAATTTAATGTCACGATTTATTCGGAGCTATGTGACATACTACTGGATTTGCTTATCATGTCAGGGTTTTCATGGTAGGTGTTGGATTTGCCTGACACCTTACAAAGACGTCTTCGAGCCACTCACATAGTTGGGAAGCAATCACATATGCTCGTACCTTAGTTAGGAGTCTGCAGTGAGGTACCGAGTCAAACGCTTTCCGTAAGTCAAGGAATATGGCATCCGTCTGATACCCTTCATCCATGGTTCGCAAGATATGTGAAAAAAGGGCGAGCTGCGTTTCGCAGGAGCGATGCTTTCTAAAGCAGTGCTGATGCATGGACAGCAACTTCTCTGTTTCAAGGAAATTCATTATATTGGAACTGAGAATAAGTTCGAGAATCCTGCAACAAACCGATGCTAAGGATATTGGTCTCTAATTTTGAGGATCCGTCCTTCTACCCTTCTTATATACCTGCGCTTTTTTCCAGTCGTTCGGGACTTTACGTTGGGCAAGAGATTCGCGATAAATGCAAGCCAAGTAAGGAGCCAATGCAGTAGAGTACTATCTGTAAAACTAAATTCGAATCCCATCAGGACCTGGCGATTTATTTATTTTCAACCCATTCAGCTGCTTCACAACCCCAGGGATGTCTATCACTATTTCCTCCATACGGGAATCTGTACGAGACTCAAACGGCGGTATGTTTGTACGATCCTCCTGCGTGAAAGATTTCTCAAATGCTAAATTTAAAATTTCAACTTTCGTTTTGCTGTCTTCCGTTACCAGGCCAGACTGATCAGTGTGTGACTGGATGGAAGCCTTCGACCCGCTTACCGATTTTACGTTAGACCAGAATTTCCTTGGGTTTTCAGCAAGATCTTTTGCTAGGGTATGACGATGGTAGTGATTGAATGCTTCGCCCATCGCTCTTTTTACAGCAGCACGAATCTCTACTGACTTTTGCCTCTCCTCATTACCCGATCTTTCTTGTACCGCGAGTGCAACTGCCTTTGCTTCCTGAGCATTCGCCGAATTGAGCTGTTAAATGACGGGTGTTTCCCGTCCGTAACCCACTTTTTCGGCACATACGCTGACGCCACAAAAAAGGTGTAGGACAAGACTAGACCTCCTTCCAAGGTCGCAGAGGATGTTGCCAAGAAACTGTTACCTCAAGAATCTTTACCGCAAAGAACTTTATGCATCGGCTAAAGTTCGGAAAGATGGGGTGTCGGTGCACCCCTTTGTCAGCAACATTATGGCACGTACATATTTTCCGGCAAAATACCTAAAGGAAATACTAAGACCTTATGTGGGTAAATGCTCCCTTCATATCCACAACTCTGTGAATTTTGTAAAACTCGTCGACAGCTTCAGGGTGAAAAACGGATATCCTGGTCGTTTTGACGTCGTTTCGTTATCCACCCTGGTTCTTCTATGAGAGTCACAAGAGCTTATTGGTCAGAAATTTGACGAGAAGGCCACTGACCTTTCAAGGCATGCCCGGACCTCCACGTATTTTCTGTTTAATGGAGAATACTACGAACAAACGGAAGGATTCGCAATGGACATCCCACACTCGTCTGTGAACGTGAATTTGTATGTACGAAGGTTGGAACTTAAATAGTGTCAACTATTTATTCACAACCGATACAAAGGAGCTACATGTTTGTACCTGTTACTGTTCTTCAAAGGAGTCACCAGCGTTGAGTAGAATCCGTTTCCACCGACGTGGAAGGCGTAGTATACCGTTAGGAGAGCCTGTTCTGTTGGTGGTGCGAATGGAGCGGTCTAAAGTTACGGCGATTGTCGTGTATGACTACAATGGTGTCATCGTAATGCATTACTCTTCTTCAAGGCAGATCGTCAATTCACAGTATTACTGTTCGTTTTTGGAGCATCACCAGCGACCAGCTTTGCGAAAGATGCGGCGACACTTTCTGCGCAACCCACACACCATTTTGCACGACAATTGGCGGGCGCATACAGTGCAAGCTGTGGGTGTTCTGTTCGGTCGATGGAACTGGGAAGTACTGAACCATCCACCATACTCCCCGGACTTAAGTCATTGTGACTTTGATTTGATTCCGAAGATGAAGTAACCATTTCGTGGAATTCACTTCAGAACTGTTCCAGAGATTCTACAGGCAGTAGACCGCTCTATTGGCACCCTCAACAGAACAGGCTCTGCTAACGGTATACTACGCCTTCCAAGCCGCTGGCAAAGAGTTCTAAACAACGCTGGTGACTACTTTGAAGGACAGTAACGGGTGCAAACATGTAACTCCTTTGTATCGGTTGTGAATAAATAATTGCAACTATTTAAGTTCCAACCCTCGTAGAATACTTAGAGGAGGAAGCCCTGACGTCATCCAAAAGGAAACACAAGTGTTTCTTCCATTATGTGGATTACACGTTCATGCGGCGGCGCGGTCCTTTCTGTCCGTTTACGACGAACCTGCACCTACCTGTGAACATTATCTCAGCAGATCATCAGTAGGAAAGCCGAGTGAAACGTACTGTACTTCGACGTGAACCAAGCTGGAATTAAAATCACTAATCTACGTTTCGGGAGAAACACGAAACGAAAGATTGGAAATTTTGTCCTCAATTAATATATTCTGAAACTTAGGTGAACAAGTATCACTGCCAAGCCCGTGCTAGTCTTAACACAGTCACTCACAACCCTTTCCACTCACGTTAGCAATTTTATGGTGTTGCATTTCCCGACAACGTAATAGCTACAAAAATACTGATTGTTTTAGATCGACAATGCTCGCCAAATATTAAGTCTGTCGGTACCAAATGCAGTCACAATTTTAGCCACCGACCTGCTCAATACGCCACGGGGAATATATGTCTTATCTCGTCACAAAATTCACTTAAAAATTCCGAAATTTCTACACACACATCGGAATTATTATGCCGTCACTTTCCAACACTTTTGATGTATGAAACACTGCTAGATCCGGCAACTTATCATTTCCATCGGAACTACTACTATACACGTCCGGCTAGGCTAGGCTTCCACTCTTCTCTAGAATACTCTAAGTATTCTCTACCAGCAGAGAAAAGCGTGCGAAGAATATTGCTTTACTATTGGTCAGTTTACTTAAGAGCCAATAGCAAAACAACATTCTCCCGCGTCAGTCCGCGCTTTTCATCCATAACCAATGGCAAAATAGTAAACCTAACGACTGCACCTTTTACCGACGTACTTATCTAATATGCTGAAGTTTTGTTTATACATAAAGTTACTTACTATTGTTATTTATACCTGAATTAACTTTCTCTTTACCATAAAGTTACTTTAAAAATCTATTCTACAAAAATCCCCTTTGCCCATATCCATACTTTTACGAAATGTACCCACACTAAATCCTACTACATAACTCGTTAAACAATTACCTTCATATTAACATTAATCCACACTCACGCATCATTCATGCTGCTAAAACACATTTATAGCATTTTACATACAGAAAAAGACATAATAACACTTTATGAAAATACTATAACAGCTTATGAAAAACATTCTATTACTTTAGTGCACTCTACTGGGCACAATCGAAACTAAATCAGTCCCCTGTCCAGTACTGTTCTCTATCGGCTGATACATAAACTACGTGCGCGTCCAGTCTCTCGTCACCATCTGTCACTATCCAGCTCTGAGACACATCTCCCACTTAACCGCCTCCAAGGCTGGATAGTTATACGGCGCTACGCCTCAATGTGTACCCATGGATTGGACTAACTGCTTGACTTCGTTGCACATTTGAACTCTATACATCCCGACTTCAGATTATATGTGCAGACCGAGGCAGAAGGAAGATTACCATTCCTGGACGTCACGGTCAAGAGAAGAGCCCATGGCATCCTGGACAACGGTGTACATCGGGAGAAAACGCACACTGACCTGGATTTGCAAGCAGAGAACTGCCACCACCCTTCGCAGAGGAATGGGGTACTAAAAGCACTAGTACACAGGTCGGACAACATAACAGACGCAGAGAGTCTGCCACAGGAGCTGGAACACCTCAGAAATGTATTCTGAAAAGACTGATACCCACAATGGCAGATTAGACCCACTCTCCGCCCCTGCTCATCGATCCATTCTGTGGAGACGGAAGAAGACACGGAGGAAGAGGCAGCCATTGACTTTATACCGTACATCGGCGCTCTATCGGGATACATTGGACTCATATTGAAGAAGCACCGAGTAAAAACGGTCTTACGTCCGACCAATAAAACACGAGCATTATTGGGAGGTGTTAAGGATGATCTCGGTTTGCGGAAGACCGGCTTGTACCAGACTCCATGTCAATGTGGGGAGACACGTATTGGACAGACAATGCGTACCGTCGAAGATCCTTGCCGAGAACAGCAGAGGCACACTCGACTGACGTGCCCCAACAAGTCAGCGGCCGTAGAGCACTGTTTGTCAGAGAATCACGCAATGGTTTACGAATGTACCAGGATCTGCGCACAGATTTCCATATACTAAGAGAGCGTTGATAGAGAGGCCATAGAAATTCGCACCAGAAAATCATCAACCGAGACTGCGGCTATAATCCTAGCAAGACTTGGGAATCAGTACTCAGTTTAATGAAGATGACTCTCAGCAAAGAAAACATTTTGGCGACCAAGGCGGAAAAGAGAACTTAGGTGAACGCCATCACAGACGCAGGCGCTGGCGTGAGCCGCAGAAGGAGCGGCTCGCGGGGGCGACATGTTTTATGGCCGAAATATTAAAAAATTTAAAAATGTTTTAGATGGCTCTAAGCACTATGGGATGTAACATCTGAGGTCATCAGTCCCCTAGACTTAGAACTAGTTAAACCCAAGTAACCTAAGGACATCACACACATCCATGCCCGAGGCAGGATTCGAACCTGCGACTGTAACGGCCGCGTGGTTCCCGATTGAAAGGCCTAGAAGAGCTCTGCCACAGCGGCCGGCTAAAAAAGTGAAAAATAAAAATAAAATAGTGTTCGTAGGACACTTTGAACCGGCAGTACACCCATGGCCTGTTCGATCGCTAAAACAGTCTTCATCGCATAAAAACAATTGCTACAACGATGACCGGTGTCGACCTATATGTAGACCATCTTCAGACCATTCTCTGAAATATAAGTTCATTTACATCCTTAGACAGACATCTAAAAACAGGAGTTACAATCTGACAAATATACACGTTAGAATAAGGAAAAGAAAATATACCCAATGGTGGCATGGTGAAGTGATGAACGGAGCAGGCATCATCTGCTGAGTGACGAACGCGTATTGCTGAATACCATGGAATAGCTATGGGTTGAGTGGCAGAGGCGACGTCACCGCATTCGGCACGACGTCAGCAGCAGCCAATGAGGCGCAAAGTAAGTAGAAATATTATAAAAATATATAACATTTTAATATTTTCAACATTTCGCGGCCCTTAGTAACAAGATACAAGGAACATATCCCTACTAAAGTTGGAGACGGCACGCGTGTTTCGACATTCGCTGTACACTTAGTGCAAACGGCTTACGCACCCAACCCTCCGGATAATACTCAGCTCTTGCATTGCGAAGTGAAGGGTGCAAGGTTAGATATTTTGGAAGAAATGCAAATTCTTAAACACTTACTACATGACAAAAATAAACTTCTTAACGACTAGCTGCAGCTGCGAAACAAAAACTTTTTTGAAGGTATTCAACCGTTATTCCATCCTCCATAATCTTACGGGGTAGTCATTATACCCTTGCCAACGTGGTTTTAGCACTCCCGTTTGTTGAATAGCTAGGATTATCTGGTATTTCAAACCCGTAGCTATCCCCATGCGGTCAGTTCGATGATTAGCCCGAATATGCTAGTTTGGCTTAAAATAGTAAACACATTGCTCCCTTCACTTTTGATGTCTAACAAATTATTAAAATGTTAAGACAGTCGATATATCTTTGTTCCTTACAGGATAACGTATGCGCCAATTTCGTTAGCCGCACCTGGTTATTGATAAAATTTGAAGTTTAGGAGCACATGTTGGTTCCAGTGTTAACAAGTACGCATGACACATTATCGCTCATGCACTCTCGAGGCTATAGCCCAGGCTGTTCCAGCTCGTTGGCTCCATTGTGAGCCGCGGAGCGCTCCCTGCTCCAGGGAGTCGTGTCGCTCGCTGTGACCATTCAAGTGGGCCCACACGCCGGCAGGTGGCACGGCAGGCTGAGGCAGGCGGCAAGGCAAGCGTTTTGATGTGCCAGTTGCGTCTTACAAGATCGACAACCTCATACTTTTAGCTCCTAAGACGTGGTGACATGCTACAACAGGAAATACGATGTTCAGGAAATATATAAGAAACAACTGTTTTATAAGAAATTGCATACTAAATTTATTGGGCCTCTGTAGCTTGACTTTTCTTTTCATTACAAGATCGAAAATATCAGGCGTCAAAGTGTTCACAGCGGTAATGCGGAGGATGGCCTTCATTGTTGCATCCTGAAGAAACGATCGTTCCTTACTTTTTACTCTTTTCATTGCTGAGAAAAGCTGCTCACAACAATACATAGATCCAAACATGCCCATGATCTGAGCAGCATTGTTGTGAAGCTTGGGAAATGTTTTTTGCTGTAATGAACGATACCATCATGACAAATCCAACGTGTTGTAGCACCTGTCTTTCAACAAAGTTGAATTTTGCTAATCAATAATCTCCAAATGAAGTGATGATGACAAGTCATCGGGGGAAACTGAAAAAGGAATGCTGAACACCTTAAGTTCCATTTCCAAACTAGTGAGGTCTCGGAATCGTGTTTCAAATGACGTGATGAGCTGCTTTAACTTTGCTTGGTAATCGCCGAAAGTAGTACCTTCAGGTAGTTTTAAAGAAGCAAGACGATTGAAGAACGTTAAATGTCCATTATTCATATGCCTCTCAAATAAACGTAACTTTTGCATGAACGCTTTGATCTGGTCGTGCATGTCAACTATTAGCTGCCCTTTGCTCTGCAATGACAGATTTACATTATTTAGATACATAGTTATGTCAGCTAGGAACGCCAGCTCCGATATCCATTTTATATCTTTCAGAAAACGCCTTTCTTCCCCTTTCATTTCGAGAAAAAGGGTTATTTCCTCACGAATGGCAAAGAAAACATCAAGAAATTTTCCCCGACTCAGCCAACGAACTGTACTGTGGTAAGGTATATCCCCATACTCCGCTTCCATATCTTTCAGGGATCATTTGAATTGGCGATGATTCATACCGTGACGCCGCACAAAATTCACACACTTCACGACATCTTTCATTACGCCACCTAGCTCTATTGTTTCAACGCACAGTGCCTCTTGGTGAATAAAACAATGAAGAGTCAAAATGTCTTTCCCGAATTCGTCCCTGAGTTTATTTTTCAAACGAGAAGCATAACCTTGGTGACACCCGATCGTTTGTGGTGCACCGTCTGTCGCTACAGAATGGAGCTTACCCCACGGCAAATTCATATTGTCCACTGATTCACAAACAGCTTCAAAAATGTCACGTCCTGTTGCGGTGTAATCGAGTGGTACCACATCCAAGAGTTCTTCAGTTACTTGCAGCTCCACGCACAAAAACTGCAAGCTGAGCACAGTCCGATATGTCGGTGCTTTCGTCAAGCACTAGCGAAAATGCAACAAAGCTCTCCGCCTTTTTCCTGAGCTGTGTCTCTAAATCCGCTGCCATGTCTAGGATTTGACGAGACATTGTTTGCTTCGACAGGCAAACCCCTTCAATTGCCTGCACCTCCCTTGGAAACAAACATTCTGCAACGGCTACCATGCACGATTTTACGAGTGGTCCCACCGAAAACGGCTTGCCACTCGTCGCAATGATGTGAGCCACCCTGCAGCTTGCTCGATTTGCAGACTCAGTAGTGTTTTCTCCGCTCTCATTCATCTGAAAATTATAAACGCATTACAGATCACGAACTTTGTTGCATGTTTTGATACCCTCCGTATTACGAAACCGTTTTTAAACTTAACGTCTCCTGGTATGTCGGTCTTAAGCCTGGCCACCAGTTCTCTGCGTGCAACGCCTTCTACCTGATCGTAGTGCGCCGCGTGAAGACGTGTATAATGTCGTTGTATATTGTACCTCTTCACAGAATTAATTACTTTATGACATACAAGACACTGCGGACGACCATCCCTCTCAATGAATAGAAAGGTATCCTCCAATAGAGGTACAGGGCTCCCGCGGCTAATCATAGCTGTCATTGAACACGGATTATTGCGTCAGTTGCGGCTGCATGCGGCCAGGGGGCAGTGAGTTCGCTTTCCCCCTCCACGCGGGCTCCGAGCTGCCGCAGTGAGCGCTCCGGAGCGCTCCGGCTCCCTGGAGCTCGGTTGGAACAGCCTGCTATAGCCAGTTCCAGTACAACATCCGTTGCTGCCGCTCTGCGGTCGCGAAGTGGGGCCGAGGCTGTTTCCCAGAAAAGTTATTGTAATATGACGATGTATTACTATATTATAGGTTTTAGTTTTTGATGTTGTCCATTATGGACAAATCGTAGTTCCTTTTATTCTGAAGAAGGTTGAGATATCCCAACTGAAGCCTAGGTAAATCTAGGTAAACATTGCCACTGAGGCTGTTGTTAATTTATAATTAATAAATAAGATTCTTTGTCTTCTGACCTTGACCTTTTTGCAACTGAACTGTTATGGTTTTACCTTTGACTGATTAGGATTACACAGGTTTTTGTTGACTTGTTATCGCATTTTACATTATCAAAGATTTTATTGTATAGATACACTGACGGGAAAAAATGGCAACACCAAAAGTTGATTAATGTAGAGTACTGAAATTTTGGGAATAAATTTGCTTACGTAGTACATTTAAGTGATTAACATCGTAAGATCACACGTTAATGTAAGCGCTAGATAAGTGACTGCAAATGTGAAATGCTGGTACTTTAATAACCGGCGTAACCGGAGAACGTAGAATACAGGCATGCAAACGTGCATGCATTCTGCTGTACATGTGCCGGATGTCAACTGGTGGGATGGAATTTTATGCCTGTGGCGCTTGGTCGCTCAATACAGGGACTGTTAATGCTGTCTGTGGCTGACGCTTGAGTTTTCGTCCGATGATATCCCATAGGTGCTCGATTGGAGGACAGACATGGTGATCGAGCAAGCCAAGGCAACATGTCAATACTCAATAGAATATGTTGGGTTACAACAGCGGTATGTGGACGAGTGTTGCCCTGTTTAGAAAACACAGTCAGAAATGCTGTTCATGAATGACAGCACAAATGGTCGAATCACTAGACTGGCGTACAAATTTGCAGTGAGGGTGCGTGTGATAATCACGAGAGTGTTCCTGTTGTCATACGAAATCGCACCCCAGACCCTACCTTCAAGTGTCGGTCCAGTGTTTCTAGCATGCAGACAGGATGGTTGCAAGCTCTGAACTAGACTCCTTCCAGCCATCACACGGCCATCACTGGCACTGACGCAGAACCAGATTTCGTCAGAAAATACGACAGACCTCCACTCTGCCCTCTAATGACTTCTCGCTTGCCATTACTGCAGTCGCGGTTGTTTGGGGTCAGTGGAATGCACGCTACACGGCGTCTACATCGGAGCTGTCCTTGAAGTAACCGATTCGTAACAGTTCGGTGCGTCACCGTGATGCCAACTGTTGCTCAAATTGACGCTGCCGACCAGTGGGTCCAGCAGCGATGTAGAGTGGAACACTAGTCCTTAGGTAACTAAATATTCCAAGCAAAGATACAACCAACTTGCACACAACGTTGTGTGTCAACTTTTTTTTAACGTTGTCAGGTACACATTCCAAAATGAGAAATATTAAACAGAATAAATAACTGAAATACACAATATTACACTATTACATTATAAACATAATGATATATCTTTATGATGGCTCTGAGCACTATCGGACTTAACATCTATGGTCATCAATCCCCTAGAACTTAGAACTACTTAAACCTAACTAACCTAAGGACAGCACACAACACCCAGTCATCACGAGGCAGAGAAAATCCCTGACCCCGCCGGGAATCGAACCCGGGATATCTTTATGATGCTCACATACTTCAGAACTATAGCCATGTAATCTGTGATTCTGTAATGGTATGCAGTTTAATTACATTGATCTGCCGGAACATTAAGACCAAATGGCTAAAAGCCGATGTGTCCACTTTTGACACGGATAACAGCGGCGACACGTCGTGGCATGGAAGCAATGGGGCCTTGGTAGGTCGCTGCAGGGAGGTAACACCTCATCTGCACCCACAAACACCAAATTCCCGTAAATTCCGGAGGTGGGGGAGGGCGATGACATCTGACGCCACGTTCAGTCCCATCCCAGATGTGTTCGATGAGGTTCAGATCTGGCGAGTTGGTTGGCCAGAACGTAAATTGGAATTCACCACTGTGTTCCTTGAACCACTCTATCACAGTCCTGGCCTTGTGATACGGCACATTATCTTGTGAAAACTGCCATTGCTATTGAGAATCATGATCCTGATGAAGGGGTGTACGCGGTGTGCAACCAGTGTACGATACTGGCCGACATCTTGCCTTGCACGAGCTTCATTGGACCCGTGGATGGCCACGTGAATGCTCCCCAGACCGTAATGGAGCCGCCACCAGCTTGTCTCCGTCCCACAGTACTGGTGCCAGGGAGTTGTTCCCCTGGAAGCCAACAGATTCGCGTCCTCCCATGGGCATGATGAAGAAGGTATTGGGATTCATCCGACCACGCCATGCTCTGCCACTGCGCCAATTTCTGCTGCCGATGGTCACGTGCCCATTTGAGTCGTAGCTGCCGATGTATTGGTGTTAACACACGCACATACATAGGTTTTCGACTCGGAGGCCCATCGTCAGGAGTGTTCGGTTCACTGTCTGTTCACAACCACTTATACTCTGTACAGCATTAAAAATCTGATGTCAGTTCGGCTACAGTTCGCCGCCTGTCCTGTTATACCAGTCTCTTCAGTCTGCGACGTCTGACATCTGTAGCGAGGGGTGACCTCCAGACCCCACGACGTACGAACACGGCTTCGCCACAGTTTCGCCACTTGTTGAAGACACTCAGCGCAAGCACACCTAGAACACCCTACAATCAGTGCAGTTTCCAAAATACTCGTGTCGAGCCTCCGGGCCATCACAATCTAGTGTCCGTCAGACTCGGATAGATAGCGCGCCTCCCCCATTCTACACACGGACAGCGCGCTCACTAATACTACACGTACCGTGCACGTGTCTGACTAGCAGTCATTCCTCACCAGTTGAGGCTGCTATCGCCCGGACGTCTTTATATCGATAGTAGGTCTGTGGTCATAATGTTCTGTTTGATCAGTGTGTTTATTGCATTTTATATTGTCCATTGCCTAAAAGTGTAATATACAGCGTTAAAAAAAGAAGTGTTTGTTTTCCTAATGTCCTTTGCGACGCTAGTTAGTTGTTTCCTGAAGACGGAGCAATAAGCCGAAAACTAATTAGAAATAAAATAAGTTGTGTATGTTTTAGGTGGGGATCTTCAGCCACCAAATAATCGTTAAAATTCATGTTGAACCTTCAGCTTACCAAAAATAATTTGAACAAGAGCAGTTTAGGTTTTACTCAAGCTTAAAAATTACGTTTATATGTTTCAGATTGTAACTCTTGTTGTTATCTGTCCCTCTTAGTCGGTAAAAGTACATATATTTCAAAGAAGGATCTGAAGGTGGTCTAAAAATAGAGTGAAATCGGCCACCATTACCATGCTTCTTTATGCAAGGAAGTTGATTTTTAACTTCTAAAAAATAGTGCACTGAATCACTGATCTCATATTAATGTTTACAAAAATTACCGTGCCATTTCACTTACACCTACAGATATAATTAAATAATAATCTTTAATTCTGTTCACAGAAGTTATGGTGTTGCCGCCTTTAAACAAGTTAATGTCAGCCGCAACTCAATACGCGAAACGGTGTGCCATGGCATGAGGGTAGGAATGTACGTTGGCTTATTAAGCATGAATGTAATTGACCACCGATTATTAACATCAAGTATGGTTCAGATAGTTCACATCTGGGCAAGCTGTAGTCTTTCTGCTTGCGCGACTTTCTGCTAAAACATTTATCACTAATAACGGTGAAGAAATTAAAGCATTCAAATTAAAAGGTGTACTCGGTTTTCATACATTTCTTTATGCCCGGTTAAAAGTACTTTTATTTTCTTGGCATACCTTAACTCCGGATAAGTGCTGTTCTGATACAACGCGACAATAGATACAGTAGTATTTGACACCTGCAGAAGTTTAACGACTGTTGTCACGGAAATATTGATTAAACAGCACTTTGTATTTTGTCTTCATAGTATGTCTACAAGCTCCGGTATGATTCCAGATCAACACAACATGACAATGGTGTTGGATCTGTCTGTGGTTCAGAACGTAATCCGAGAGAACAGAGTTCAAGAGTGAAGCATACCATGGCAGTCGGGAACAATCAACCTTTGGCAATGCGGTGTTTGTCCAGGGTTGTCATATTGTTTTATAGTCCCCTATTGGTATTCAAGTGTCGGTTTTTCATTACGAGTAATGTAACGAGCTTTCTCGTACCAGTAGGATGCCTCGTAGGGCTTTACGTTTTGAAAACTCCCCCCGATAGCTGAATGGTCAGCGTGACGGATTACCGTCCTACTGGCCCAGGTTCGATTCCCGGCTGGGTCAGAGATTTTCTGCGCTCAGGGACTGGGTGTTGTGTTGTCTTCATCATCATTTCATCCCCATCCGGCGCGCAGGTCGCCCAGTGTGGGGTTCGACTGTAATAAGACCTGCACCATGCCGGCCGGACCTGCCCCGTCAGGGGCCTTCCGGCCAATGACGCCAAACGCTCATTTCCATTTCCTTTTGAGAATAAATCAGCAGCATTCTTGTGAAGATCGGGTCGGACCGTATCATGGCAGCCGCTAGAGGGTAATCACGACTCCAGAACACTTTTTCTAGACTAAGCAAAGTGCCTGAAATCCGTTTCCTCGTCATAGTTTCATCCCCCTACATTAAATTCTGTGGACAGTGCTGCGAGAGGCGTTGAAAACTTTTCAGAACGATTCAGTTGCACTCTGGTATTCACTCGCTTTGGGAGTTAATTGAAAAATGAAGAAGTTTTTGTGTTAGCTTCCTATGTGTTTGTGTCGTGCGCCCGCGTAATTCCTGCGGATTTGGAATCCCTCTGGCTTCAAGAGCGCATGGAGCGATACTGTCCCCGGTAGGGGGCAGGTCGGAGGAGAAGGTAGTTACGGCTGCGGCGACCTTCACAGAGGGGAGAGAGTGGCACGCACGGCGGGCAGCGCGAGTGAGGCGCCGTGTTGTTGTGGCCAAGCGCCTGCCGTGGCGCGTTAGCTCACTGCGGTTTTGCCGGGGCCGAGTGTTGATCTTTTTCTTTTTTTTTAATAGTGTGTGTGTAGTGTGGACTGAAGAGATCACCCTTGATTACTTATTCTTCTAGGATGGGATGTAAGGATAAAAGGAAAACACTTTATTTATTACGCATTCAGTTAGGCTTGGGCACGCAATGGGTCCTTTAGCCTGCTGTCTTTGGTGATGTCTATCTCCTGTGGAGGGTGAAATGTGTCAAGGCTGTTATGTGTGACTGCTTCCTCGTGTTATGACAGATTGCCTATGTGGGTGAAACGTTATTGACTTCGGTACGCGATACTTGTGCCATCTTGCAGGGTTTACCGTTCCTACCGATTGTAATTGTCGAACTTCGTCCCTAAGGGCATCGATCTTGTCAAAAACTCATAGAGCCTTGTCATGGACCTTCTCTTGTATAGTGGTCTCGTGGAGTGCGGTGCGGATGTCGACGTTTCTTGTCCACCATGGAGCTCCTGTGATCCATCGATAGCAAATGTTTTGCAACGCTTGGAGTTTGTTGTAGTTGGAGACGCACGTAGTTCCCCACGAGGTGGAGCCATACAACATTGTGGGTTCCATCGTTGCCTTATACATTTGGAGTATAGTCTTAGGGTCGAGATCCTTACTCTTCAGGAACGGAATCAACGACCTGGCCATCTTCTGGGCTGCCGTCTTCTTGTCGTCAATATGCTGCGTAAAGAGTAATTTTTTTGTCAAGGTAGGCACCGAGATACTTCACTCCCGGCGACTATGGGATAAATTGGTCAGCTATTTGGAGTCTGTCGTTCAGAACTGGTTTCCTCCGTGTGAACAGAACGGCTGCCGTCTTCGTCGTGTTGATCGTTATCTTATTTTGCAGCGCCCAGCGTTCCATTACAGCAAGTTGCCGTTGCATCCTAGCGATTAGCTGGTCCAAGTGTCGTCCAGTTGTCATAAAGGCCGTATCGTCCGCATAAAAACTCGCCGTAACAAGGGGGACTGTTGGGATGTCATTTATATATATGTTGAAAAGTAGAGGCGAAATGACAGAGCCCTGCGGAATTCCTGCGGAGATCAGTTTCATTTCGGAGTTTTTATCGTCGACTCGGACATACAGTTTCCTGTCCTGCAGAAATCTGTCTATGAGTCTAATGTAACAATCCGCAATAGGGGTAGTGCGATGCACTTTGACGATAAGGTTGGGCCGCCACACCTTATCGTAAGCTTTTTCGTTGTCAAGGAAGACACCAATCGTGAAGTGCTGCTTGTTGTATCCTTCTTGTTTCCGTTCGGTGATCCGTAGAAGTTGAAGTTCGGCAGATAACTTGTCCTTGAAACCGAATTGTTCGGGTCGTATAACATCATGCGTTGTAAGCGTGTCATGGAGCCTCTGCAACAGCACTCTCTCGAGCACCTTGCCAAGGGTCGGCAAGAGGCTAATTGGCCGGTAACTGTTGGGTTCTGCCTGGCCTTTACCTGGATTGGGTATTGGAACTACTCGAGCCGTCTTCCATGCCGTAGGAAAATATCCCTGCAGAAGGCAGCTGTTGAGAATTCGAGTAAGGAGCACAGTTGGCTTCCTGGGCAACTGTTTCAAATCGGTGTTGCGTATGGAGTCGTTGCCCGGCGCATTATTCCGAGTCTTCCGGATAATTTTACGGATCTCTGCTGGTGTGGTGAGTTGTGGGCGGCTCTGCACAGGCGCAGCACGAAGAGCAGTCCATTCTGCTGTAACGACGGCTTCCTGTTCCTGCAGGCGGACGTCGTTCACGGGGGTCGCTGGGGTAGACATCTGTTCTTGGTAAGTCGTAGCATACAGCTCTGCCTGGGCGAGTTCGACATAGAGGAGGCCATCTGGTCCTCTGATGGCTCGTTTAGGTGGCCGCTGGTGTCGTATGTTCTTGACTACCTGCCATTCGTTCTTGGTTCGAAGTAAGAATTCATCCATCTTATCTTCCCAGACCTGCTGTCGCCACTCGGCCACTCTCCTGTGCAGTTCTCGTGTTAAGACGTGTGTTTCTCGTCGATCGATCGGGTTTCGATAGCGGAGCCAACGTCACCTGCTCCTGTTTCTCTGTGTCTTCAGTTCTTGGAGTAGAGGCGGGAACTCGTCGAAAGCTACTACAGGGTAGACCGTGTGAGTAGTTGCCCTCCGTTTGGCTACCTTTACCTTCTGCGTCAAAGTTTGTACCGCGATGTCGATGGCTTCCGGTGTTGAAACGTCCTGCGTCGGGCAGATATTGTCGTCAAGATATGTCCGAAATTCACCCCAGTTCAGAATTTGTGAAGTTGGGGCCGAAAGGTTGGCCGTTGCGTTTTCCACGATACTGATAACAGGTCGGTGGTCAGACGAAAGATCGTCGACGGTGCGGAGCTGGAGGTTCGTCTCAATATTTTCGATGACAGCAATATCTAGGACGTCTGCTTCTTGCCGATAGACGTAAGGAATCCGTGTGGGCCATGGACTGTGATGCCCAGTTCTTCTTCCATGGCCATCAAAGTTCGTCCACGAGGGTTCGTACGCCGAGAATTCCAGGCGACGTGCTTGCTGTTAAGGTCACCTCCTATGAAGATTTTGTCAAAGTTGGTGAAGATACTCCGTAGGTCGTCTGGCTCCAGGTTTTTACCGGGGCTGTTGTACGCCGCAATGAAAGTGATGTTGCCTGCGGTCGATCGAACCGTTACTGCTGTTGCCTCCAGATGTTGGAGGTGAGGTAGTGTTTCATGATGGTGCCGCAGTTCCCTTTTAAGCAGAACTGCGGTCCCTCCACCTCGTTGGCCTTGTCTGTCCGTTCTATAGACGTACATGTTACGAAATCTGAGCTCAGTTGTTGGACGAAGGTGCGTCTCCGATACAAGTGCGATGTCGATTTTGTGACGTTGTAAAAATTCAGTGAATTCTGTTTTCTTGTGTTTCATTCCGGTGGCGTTCCATATACAGATTTTCAGGTTTGTCGTGGTCCCAGGGCGATCCATCTTAAGGTGTTCCAAAGGCCTTCAATACACTTTCGATTAAAGAAAGTATCCCCACTAGTTGTTGCTGCACGGCGGTGAGACGTTTCGCGACATCAGAGAGCCCTGGAGCTATAGATTGCATCAAATGAGCTGGTGAGACGTAGGTTTCCGGTTCCGGTCAGCGTGGTGATGCTGCGTAGGTGTATGAATAATGCTGGCGGTGCTGTCGAGGTGGAAGTGGTTCAGGAGGAGGCTGTGTTACTGGCTGCCGTGTCGCCGCCGGCTGTTCTTGTGGCGTTTGCTGACGGTGGGGCGGAGGGTGTGGCGTCAGGTTGGAGTTCCGTATTACACGAGTCCTCCGTTGAGAGGGCTGCGGGGAAGACCGTTGTGTGTATTTCCTGAGAAGTTCCTGGTACTTCTGGCAGCCACGCCACGTGGCAGGATGGTCCTTTTCATAGTTAGCACATTTCGGCGGAGCCCCTCGGGGATGAGTACATGCTGAAGATCGGTGTTGCCCTCCACATCGAACGCAGCGAGCAGGCAAGCTGCAATAATTAGCTGTATGTTCGAATCGCTGGCAGTGGCGACATTGAACAGGCCCTTCTTGTCTGTTGTAGGTTTCAGTAACGACTTTAGTATATAGAAGGTATTTGATGTCGTAAATCTTGTAGTTTTCCTTTTGGGCTGGCAACGTGACACAGTAAGCATCTTGAGGTCGTAATTCCTTCGTCTTGTCGTCTCGATTTTTAAACTGGTGGACGTTGATGACAGGGAAATCCTTCTCTATCAGTGCGTCTTTCAGTTCTTCCTCCATAACTTCGGCAGGTAGACGTTTGACAACCACTTTGAGGTTCTTGTCCTCCGCGGCCTGATGTGTAAAAAAGTGGATGTCATTCGACACAAGGAAATTGATAGCCCGCCGTTGATCTTCATAGGAGTCAAAGTCATATTTGATCCTGTCTCGTTGGTAGATGGCCTTAAGACTGCCGTCAATATTCGCTTTCAGCGCCTTGTTGAGTTCCATGTAGTTCTTGGTATGGTAAATAGTAACGGGCGGGACTTTGCGTAGTAAGTTCCGGCCAGGGCCATCTGTCCCCTCTTTATCTGCTTCGAGATTGACATCACTCGTCTGGTCCATACGTTCTGGGGCATCTGTAGTATCTTCCGTCGCAATGGCCGCATAACGGTTGGAAGTTTTAAGTTCTTCTGGACGTTGTCGCTTCCGAGAGTTGTTCTGCTTAGGAGAAGCGTTGAGTCGTTTTCTTTGGCGAACTAGTGTAAAATCGCCCTCTCCGTCGGTGGTCTGCATGGTCCAAACTTCTTCAGAGGAGACTCCCTCCATTTCGTCGTCGTCGTCGTCTGGTGGAGAAACTTGTTCCACGTCGTCTACTTGTTCTTCATGCTGTGAAGGAGGAACTGTACTAGTGCGATTGTCGTATACTTGATGACTTTGCAGAATCATGTGTTGTATTTCACGTCTCAGTTCCCGTTGTTGCCGATCGTTCTGCGTTAGCTGATGTCTCTCGTCAGAGGGGTTTGACGTATGTTGTCCTTCGCTCTGCATTCGCGTATCGCTCGTCGTGGTCACGTCCTCATTATGTTGCCTGTCAGAATCCGTTGTCGTTGCAGGGGTCGTCGCCGTTGTATCCGTCCTGTTGGGAGCGGCCGCCGGGACGGCCGGCAGGGCAGGCCCCACCGACCGGCCAGCGGCCGGCCCCGGCGCGACCCAGCCGGCTGGCTCGGACGCGCGCGTTGCGTTGTCCGCACTCATCGGCATCGCGCGCTCAACTGACTGTTGATCACAGTCGTGAACATTGTTCGTTGAAAGCTACTTCGGCAGGACGTGCGGTATTCGGCGTGTACTCTGCTACTGAAGTTGCAAGCAGTTTGTGCTCATTGTCATGCCGGGTTGGAGTCCGGTGTGACGTTTGAAAGTACTGGACGCGGTGGCGGCTGCTGGATGATACCCGTGGATCTCCGACTACGAGTAATCTTCGTTACATCCTTCTCTCGGCGTTCTCTAAGCAAGCGTTTGTCAGTGGCCGCTGAATTTTACCAGAAATCACGGTGAGCAACCGATTAGTGTGCAAGCCACTTGGTGTGGTGTGGTTTGGTGGCTATTTTGACTCCGTACCCTGGTTGCCTGTTGTTATATATACAGGGTGAAAAGTATTTAAACCGACAAACTCTGGGAGGTTGTAGGGGACATCAAAACAAATATTTTTGCCTAATATCATATTTTCCGATCAGTATTATATATACCGGTGGAGGCCGTATTACGTTCTTCAGTTGATAGAGGCCGTATTACGATCTTCAGATGTTAGAGAGCGTATTACGCTCTTCAGTTGTAGGCAACTGCTGTCCACCAGTTTAGTAGTGCATTGTCTCAGTTTACTAATGGAGCGATACACTTGGAGTGAGTACACTGACATGGTAGGTGCGTACTACGTACCGCACCACAACGGACGAGCTGCACAGAGGATTTATCAACAACAATATCCTAATCCCTGTATCCCGCATCATACGACCTTTGCTGCTGTGTACCAACGTCTGCGTGAGACCAGTTCAGTTAGCAGATAATCTGCACAGGGATGCCGTCGCACGGTAAGAACGCTGCAATTTGAGGAAGCTGTCTTGCAACATGTGGAGCGGAATCCTTCAATCAGCACTCGTGCAATTGCACGCAACATGGGGACGAATCAGACGAATGTACGAACAGCTCTTCGAGAGCAATTGCTACGTCCATTTCACTTACAGCGTGTGCGCACCTGAAAGCAGTTGATTATCCACCCAGAGCACAGTTTTCGCAATGGTACCTGGAACAGTGTGAAATGCATCCTACATTTCCATCCTCTGTGTTGTTTACCGAGGAAGCAACTTTCGGGCGTGATGGAGTCTTCAACATGCGCAATTCGCATGTTTGGAGTGAGGATAACCCACATGCCACAGTTACTTGCGCTCATCAAGTGAGTTCTTCGTTAATGTGTAGGTCGGTGTTGTCGGGGTTTGTTTAATTGGACCGTATCTCCTACCTAGGCCATTGAATGGCAGGCACTATTACAATTTTCTCGCCAGAGCATTGCCAGAATTGCTGGAAGACGTCCCGCTCCCTACAAGACAACGCATGTGGGTCGAACATGACGAGGCGCCAGCACATTTCAGTCGTCGTTTGCGTCGATTCCTGGACCGACGGTTCCCGGAAACGTGGATTGGCAGAGGTGGTCCTGTACCGTGGCCTGCTCGATCCCCAGATATGTCCCCTCTGGACATTTTTGTGTGGGGAGAGATGTGCAACCTTGTTTACGCATCTCCTGTTGCATCATAAGAGGATCTGGTTGCCCGGACAGTAGCAGAAACAATTCAGGGTCCTCCTGGGGTTTTTGCCCGTGTCAGTCAGAACATGATCCGACGGTGTAACCTTTGTTTACGTGTCAATGGAGGCATTTTTTAAAATTTACTGTAATTGAAATTGGGTTTATTAATGTGCTGTCTCTCGGTCATAAAAAATGTAAAAGTTTTTGTTGGTTAAATTAATTGGCCGCCAGAGAAAACTTCTTCCACCCATTTAAATAATCCTCATAGGAAAAAATGACATTAGGGAAAAATATTTGTTTTGATGTCCCCTACAACCTCCCAGAGTTTGTCGGTTTAAATACTTTTCACCCTGTATAAATATGATATTGATGAAGGGTTTCCCTGGTACTACTTGAGTCCAGTGTTGTCAGTGTGTGTGTGGGCTTCTGACAGTCACTATTCCAAAACGGATTTTAGAGTCTAAGGTTATAGAACGCAGATGTAATTCTTCTGATTTACGAATTGTACTTTACACTCAGTCAAAATTGTTGAATTTAGCTACCTTACTTCTGAGGTCCCCCCCATGAACCATGGACATTGCCGTTGGTGGGGGAGGCTTGCGTGCCTCAGCGATACAGATAGCCGTACGGTAGGTACAACCACAACGGAGGGGTATCTGTTGAGAGGCCAGACAAACGTGTGGCTCCAGAAGAGGGGCAGCAGCCTTTTCAGTAGTTGCAAGGGCAACAATCTGGATGATTGACTGATCTGGCCATGTAACAATAACCAAAACGGCCTTGCTGTGCTGGTACTGCAAACGGTTGAATGCAAGGGGAAACTACGGCCGTAATTTTTCCCGACGGCATGCAGCTTTACTGTATGGTTAAATGATGATGGCGTCCTCTTGGCTAAAATATTCAGGAGGTAAAATAGTCCCCCATTCGGATCTCCGGGCGGGGACTACTCAAGAAGATGTCATTATCAGGAGAAAGAAAACTGGCGTTCTACGGATCGGAGCGTGGAATGTCAGATCCCTTAATTGGGCAGGTAGGTTAGAAAATTGAAAAAGGGAAATGGATAGGTTAAGGTTAGATATAGTGGGAATTAGTGAAGTTCGGTGGCAGGAGAAACAAGATTTCTGGCAAGGTGACTACAGGGTTACAAACACAAAGTCAAATAGGGGTAATGCAGGAGTAGCTTTAATAATGAATAGGCAAATAGGAATGCGGGTAAGCTACTACAAACAGCATAGTGAACGCATTATTGTGGCCAAGATAGATACGAAGACCACACCTACTACAGTAGTACAAGTTTATATGCCAACTAGCTCTGCAGATGACGAAGAAATTGAAGAAATGTATGATGAAATAAAAGAAATAATTCAGATAGTGAAGGGAGACGAAAATTTTATAGTCATGGGTAATTGGAATTTGAGTGTAGGAAAAGGGAGAGAAGGAAACGTAGTAGGTGAATATGGATTGGGGCTAAGAAATGAAAGAAGAAGCCGCCTGGTAGAATTTTGCACAGAACATAACTTAATCATAGCTAACACTTGGTTCAAGGATCATGATAGAAGATTGTACACATGGAAGAACCCTGGAGATACTAAAAGGTATCAGATAGATTATATAATGGTAAGACAGAGATTTAGGAACCTGGTTTTAAATTGTAAGACATTTCCCGGGACAGATGTGGACTCTGACCACAATCTATTGGTTATGACCTGTAGATTAAAACTGAAGAAACTGCAAAAAGGTGGGAATTTAAGGAGATGGGACCTGGATATACTGAAAGAACCAGAGGTTGTACAGAGTTTCAGGGAGAGCATAAGGGAACAATTGACAGGAATGGGGGAAAGAAATACAGCAGAAGAAGAATGGGTAGCTTTGAAGGATGAAGTAGTGAAGGCAGCAGAGGATCAAGTAGGTAAAAAGACGAGGGCTAGTAGAAATCCTTGGGTAACAGAAGAAATATTGAATTTAATTGATGAAAGGAGGAAATATAAAAATGTAGTAAATGAAACAGGCAAAAAGGAATACAATCGTCTCAAAAATGAGATCGACAGGAAGTGCAAAATGGCTAAGCAGGGATGGCCAGAGGACAAATGTAAGGATCTAGAGGCTTATCTCACTAGGGGTAAGATAGATACTGCCTACAGGAAAATTAAAGAGACCTTTGGAGATAAAAGAATCACTTGTATGAACATCAAGAGCTCAGATGGAAACCCAGTTCTAAGCAAAGAAGGGAAAGGAGAAAGGTGGAAGGAGTAAATAGAGGGTCTATACAAGGGCGATGTACTTGAGGACAATATTATGGAAATGGAAGAGGATGTAGATGAAGATGAAATGGGAGATACGATACTGCGTGAAGAGTTTGACAGAGCACTGAAAGACCTGAGTCGAATCAAGGCCCCCGGAGTAGACAACATTCCATTGGAACTACTAACGGCCTTGGGATAGCCAGTCCTGAAAAAACTCTACCATCTGGTGAGCAAGATGTATGAAACAGGCGAAATACCCTCAGACTTCAAGAAGAATATAATAATTCCAATCCCAAAGAAAGCAGGTGTTGACAGATGTGAAAATTACCGAACAATCAGTTTAATAGGCCACAGCTGCAAAATACTAACACGAATTCTTTACAGACGAATGGAAAAACTAGTAGAAGCCGACCTCGGGGATGATCAGTTTGGATTCCGTAGAAATACTGGAACACGTGAGGCAATACTGACCTTAGGACTTATCTTAGAAGAAAGATTAAGGAAAGGCAAACCTACATTTCTAGCATTTGTAGACTTAGAGAAAGCTTTTGACAATGTTGACTGGAATACTCTCTTTCAAATTCTAAAGGTGGCAGGGGTAAAATACAGGGAGCGAAAGGCTATTAACAATTTGTACAGAAACCAGATAGCAGTTATAAGAGTCGAGGGGTATGAAAGGGAAGCAGTGGTTGGGAAGGGAGTGAGACAGGGTTGTAGCCTCTCCCCGATGTTATTCAATCTGTGTATTGAGCAAGCAGTAAAGGAAACAAAAGAAAAATACGGAGTAGGTATTAAAATCCATGGAGAAGAAATAAAAACTTTGAGGTTCGCCGATGACATTGTAATTCTGTCAGAGACAGCAAAGGACTTGGAAGAGCAGTTGAACGGAATGGATGGTGTCTTGAAGGAAGGATATAAGATTAACATCAACAAAAGCAAAACGAGGATAATGGAATGTAATCGAATTAAGCCGGGTGATGTTGAGGGTATTAGATTAGGAAATGAGATACTTAAAGTAGTAAAGGAGTTTTGCTATTTGGGAAGCAAAATAACTGATGATGGTGGAAGTAGAGAGGATATAAAATGTAGACTGGCAATGGCAAGGAAAGCGTTTCTGAAGAAGAGAAATTTGTTAACATCGAGTATAGATTTAAGTGTCAGGAAGTAATTTCTGAAAGTATTTGTATGGAGTGTAGCCATGTATGGAAGTGAAAGATGGACGGTAAATAGTTTGGACAAGAAGAGAATAGAAGCTTTCTAAATGTGGTGCTACAGAAGAATGCTGAAGATTAGATGGGTAGATCACATAACTAATGAGGAAGTATTGAATAGGATTGGGGAGAAGTGAAGTTTGTGGCACAACTTGACCAGAAGAAGGGATCGGTTGGTAGGACATGTTCTGAGGCATCAAGGGATCACCAATTTAGTATTGGAGGGCAGCGTGGAGGGTAAAAATCGTAGGGGGAGACCAAGAGATGAATATACTAAGCAGATTCAGAAGGATGTAGGTTGCAGTAGGTACTGGGAGATGAAGAAGCTTGCACAGGATAGAGTAGCATGGAGAGCTGCCTCAAACCAGTATCAGGACTGAAGACCACAACAACAACAACAACAACAACTTCTGAGGTAGGTCTATAGTTACCTACTTGCTACTATAGCGAGGTCGAGCTATTTACTAATTTGTTAGCAAGTACAAAAAAAGGTAAAGGAGAATTTCTGCACTTGTAGTATGTTAATGTTTACTAATTAACGAGTTGTCTCTGTGTTGCAGGATGGGTGGTGTTATTTTTTGTTATTTGTGATCTTGTTAAAGATGCTTGAGAATCATGACCGAAATTTGTAATGAAGATAAGTACTAATGTGGTAGCGGCAACCGCCGTCCTATGTTAGTAAAGAAGTAGGAATTATTGCTACTGATGTCGCCTCCACCACCGCCCCTTATCATCATAACTTTGAACCACTTTTGTCAGTCATTTCGTCTACTTCGAAGGCAAAGGCGTTTTGATAATTACTGGAAATAGGCGATAGGTGATATTTGTGACATAATCATTTGATCATATTTTTTGCTGTTTGTAATGTAAATATACTTTTTTTAATTAACATTCTTTACAGAAAGGAAGTGATTTTATACTGTTGTCCTTTTGAGGTGTTTGCCTTTAGTTGGTTACCGAAATTTTGTCTTTTCAGTTAATGTTATTCTTGGATGTTTGATTTTAAAAATAAATTCATTAGTGCTATTAGAAACGTTAATTAATTCAATATGGCTCAGTACCTTTCCACTCAACACCAGCTGCCTACCGCATTTCGGTGTTTAATCAACTATTAATGAGTTACTTTGACATAACACGGGAAATTTTTCATCATTCAACAACTGATAATTTAAGATTTTGTTTGAATGTTGTGGTCTTTTCGTGACAACAGTTCAGACATAGTCATTTGGGTAGGAGCATTTGCCTTTGTGTTACAACCGTAGTCGATTCGTCTCTTATGAAGGGCCCAAATGAGCTCCGGAGTCGTATTTAGCACTCATATAAAGCACGTTTTTGTGATTCACTTAATTTAATCATGACGAATCAGACTTTTCGTGTATTATCAATTGATGACCGTTTTATAGTGGGTACCACACTTATACTCAGGGTAATCCAAAAGTCCGTTAGCATTTGGAAATTCTGTACTGTAGGTAGAGAGATAAAGCATAACAACTGATTTTAAGGAAACAAGATTTTTTTTTAATAATATCACATGATGTCGGCCCTACCACTACTATTGTAATTTAGTGTGCTTTTACCTAAATTAAGGCCGGCCACTGTGGCCGAGCGGTTCTAGGCGCTTCTGTCTCGAACCGCGCTGCTGCTACGGTCGCAGGTTGTAATCCTGCCTCGGGCATGGATGTGCGTGATGTCCTTAGGTTAGTTAAGTGTAACTAGTCCTAATTCTAGGGGACTGATGACTTCATATGTTAAGTCCCATAGTGCCTAGAACTATTTGAACCATTTTGAACCTTAATTAACAGAAAAACCTGTCTCTACGTTGCCACGAATAACCCTCTTACTAAGTTTAGTTTAGTTTCCAAATAAAGTTCACTATGGGTGGATACTCATGTTAATATGAAAACCTAATCAATAGAGTTTACAGGAATTCACTGTGTATTGTGTCCAACGGATAAGTAAATCAGACTATTCACTTCTTTTCCTAAGATCTTACCCAGCGGTTAGGTAGAAACTCCATATGAATAATATTATTTTGAAGCTAGTACAACTCAGTTCCAAGTTCATTCAGTGGTTTAAAACATGTACTAAAGGTCGCCAGCCTATCCAGGCAATGAAACAGTGAAGTACTGGAAAAGCAGAAGTATTAATTTTGCCTACTTTCTTGCTACTGTTTAGTTTGGTTCTTCAAATAAATGTTACTCCACTTAAACAATGTTGGACTATATCCTTATACATTACGTTTTCCAAAGAGAAAAATCCCAGTAGATATATTCAAGGAAGCTAAAATAATTTGGCCAGGAGGGATCTTTAGAAAAGCACTTTCCATAATCAACAAACTTAAATACTAAAATACTTAGATACTAAAGGGTACAATTTTACTACTGAACATTTCACTTCAAAAAAATTCCTTTCTTGATGGAATTTACTTTCAGTAGCTATTACTGTTTGAACTAACTCTGTATAGTCATTTAACAGATTCTAGTAGCTTGCCCACACTCTAAATTTTACGTAATCAAACTTTTACTACAACACTTAGCAAAACTTAAGAACACTTTGTTATTATTTACACAAAAACAATTTAAATGTTGTCTCTTTATATTATCTTGGAACTTCATAAGTCTGTAAAACAGGATACTCGGATTCATCAAACCCCAGGAAGAAATAGCATATAGGTGTATGATTAGGATGAAATGACAGGGTGCCCGGTTTCTTTAAACTTCAAGAATTATTATTAAAACATAGTTTAAATTAATGATTCCGCTGTACATAAGTAAAAATGCAAAAAAAGTATTAATTGGTGGCTCTAGGCATAGGTGTGCCGAACAATTATGAGAGCTACATTACTCAGAGTACGTCCTGAAAGTCTCTTGCTGTATGGGCTCGATTTCTCTTCTTGGCGTCGGTAAGTTCTACATACAGTAGCCCAACAACTCGCAGCTGTGCCGTAGGCCGTTTGCAGTCTTCATCCGAGGCAATTTTTTGTAAATTTGCAGGCAAAGCTTCTCCTGCTCCATAAAGGTGTCGCCTGAATCACTGCTGCCTACAGACTGTGTGACTTACTTCCCGCGCTTGCTCTAGGTAGCGCGCCAATTCGCCCTAGCCACCTTTTCCACTCCCCAGAGCCACTTTCGTTTCAAACGAAAGCAGACTGGCTTTCACATAACACTTATTTCTCACATTGTTCCTAAGCGTGACCATTTTTTACAATTGTCAAATTTACATCAAGCTGAACAATTTATAAGTACAAATATTTTTAAATACAAAATGTCACCATAAAATTATTTAACGGAACAAACAAGTTACATAGCATTTTACATACGTTACTCACATGCAATGCAAAGAACCTCGAACTCCAGTATGGCACACGTTACATCCACAGGACGTAGAATACCAGTAGGCGAAAATTTTATAGTAAATTTTATAGTAAAAAAGATTATAAAAATTTAAATGAATCATAAATAAATAATTAATAATACATGTAGTCGAGGGACAATTTTATGAACAGCAGTGTACAGCATATCAGTAGGTGTGGTCAGAAACTGCCGTCGGATATTGTCTTTTAGCGTCCCTAACGATGTTGGACGATCGCGGTAGACTCGTGACATCAGTTAACCTCACAACCAACAATCACACGGACTGAGGTCTGCGGAGGGCAAGCACAATGGAAGTGGCGGCTCGGCACGCGACCCTCACCAAATGTTGTGGGCAAGAAGTCTGTTACACGTGTAGCAACGTGGTGTGGAGCGCCGTTCTACACGTGTTTATCAGCCAGGCTAGGGATGACGCGAGTCTGTGACACATGGGCCCACTTCGCACCAGTCACGGTGAAAGCACCGCATTTCCTCGAAGAAAGAGGGTCCCGTGATTGATGTTGTAAATCCACCCCATAGCCTGATAAATCCACATCATACCATGACCTTCTTATCATGGAGTGGGGTTTCCAAACAATTCTGGTAAATTTGGTAGCCCAGTTCCGCAATTGTGGATGCTGAAGGACCCTCAGAGCGCAACCTCCCGTGGTCGGTTTCGGCACTCGTTTTTGGTTTCAATAAAACCCCACCTTATTTCAGGGAAGTGTGTGCCAATATTTTGCTCTCTAGCTATATTATTCTGCGAATATACAGGATGTTACAAAAACGTATGCCCAAACTTTCATGAAACATTCCTCACACACAAATAAAGAAAAGATGTTATGTGGACACGTGTCCGGAAACGCTTAATTTCCATGTTAGAGCTCATTTTAGTTTCGTCAGTATGTACTGTACTTCCTCGATTCACCGCCAGTTGGCCCAATTAAAGTAAGGTAACGTTGACTTCGGTGCTTGTGTTGACATGCGACTCATTGCTCTACAGTACTAGCATCAAGCACATCAGTATGTAGCGTCAACAGTTTAGTGTTCATCATGAACGTGGTTTTCCAGTCAGTGCAATGTTCACAAATGCGGAGTTGGCATATGCCCATTTGATGTATGGATTAGCACGGGGCAATAGCCGTGGCGCGGTACGTTTGTATCGAGACAGATTTCCAGAACGAAAGTGTCCCGACAGAAAGACGTTCGAAGCAATTGATCGGCGTCTTAGGGAGCACGCAACATTCCAGCCTATGACTCGCGACTGGGGAAGACCTAGAACGACGAGGACACCTGCAATGGACGAGGTAATTCTTCGTGCAGTTGACGATAACCCTAATGTCAGCGTCAGAGAAGTTGCTGCTGTACAAGGTAACGTTGACCACGTCACTGTATGGAGAGTGCTATGGGAGAACCAGTTGTTTCCGTACCAAGTACAGCGTGTGCAGGCACTATCAGCAGCTGATTGGCCTCCGCAGGTACACTTCTGTGAATGGTTCATCCAACAATGTGTCAATCCTCATTTCAGTGCAAATTTTCTCTTTACGGATGAGGTTTCATTCCAACGTGATCAAATTGTAAATTTTCACAATCAGCATGTGTGGGTTGACGAGAAACCGCACGCAATTGTGCAATCACGTCATCAACACAGATTTTCTGTGAACGTTTGGGCAGGCATTGTTGGTGATGTCTTGATTGGGCCACATGTTCTCCCACCTACGCTCAATGGAGCACGTTATCATGATTTCATACGGGATAGTCTACCTGTGCTGCTAGAACATGTGCCGTAACAAGTACGACACAACATGTGGTTCATGCAAGATGGAGCTCCTGCACATTTCAGTCGAAGCGTTCGTACGCTTCTCAACAACAGATTCGGTGACCGATGGATTGGTAGAGGCGGACCAATTCCATGGCCTCCACGCTCTCCTGACCTCAACCCTCTTGACTTTCATTAATGGGGGCATTTGAAAGCTCTTGTCTACGCAACCCCGGTACCAAATGTAGAGACTCTTCGTGCTAGTATTGTGGACGGCTGTGAAACAATACGCCATTTTCCAGGGCTGCATCAGCGCCTCAGGGATTCCATGCGGTGTAGGGTGGATGCAAGTACCCTCGCTAACGGAGGACATTTTGAACATTTCCTGTAACAAAGTGTTTCAAGTCACCCTGTTACGTTCTGTTGCTGTGTGTTTCCATTGCATGATTAATGTGATTTGAAGAGAAGTAATAAAATGAGCTCTAAAATGGAAAGTAAGCGTTTCCGGACACATGTCCACATAACATATTTTCTTTCTTTGTGTTTGAGAAATGTTTCCTGAAAGTTTGGCCGTACCTTTTTGTAACACCCTGTATAACTGAATGTTACCGAACTTCTGGGGCAAACTGTACATTAAGCTCAAAACAGGTAATTGACGTAATTAATGGAAGTTTTCTATAACAGAAAAGTCATTTTTCTTAATAAAAAAAAGAAGAAAAAGAATGTCCAAAGAGTAGCAGTAGAAACAAACCAAATCAGAACCATCGAAGAACAGCCTGCAAAATGGCCGACAAAACCTCCCAAAGTGAAGAGAAAGATATATATATATCTCGAGCTCCACTCATTTGTTCACATAACGAGCATAGTTGTAGTGATGACTATGTACAGTATGTGGCATATGATCATTAGTATACGCGGGAGAACGAACACTGATGAACTTCAACGTGCTTCAACAGGTATTAAGCAATGTGATCATCCTCAAGAAAAGATTTTGAAATTTTTTTTCCTCTATGGCTACAGAATTCAAGTCGTCTACAAAAGCGTGTAAACAGATTTCATCTCAATAATTTCTTTCCATTAACATTTTTTTCAAACAAATTCGCCATTTAAGTATATGATCTGATTAATAAGTTTTTATTGACTCACACTGTCAGTATCATTAAGAATGGAGTTCACTCCCTTTTAGTGTTACCCTTACTTTCAATTCTGATGAAAATTTCAGAATTTAAGATTGCACTTGGAGTACGGTACGATGGAAGTTGGCCTTACAACGCTGTAACATCCCCGCGTCCATTTACCCTCTCGTGGCCAGACCTCTGCAGAACAGTGTGTTTAAATATCAAGCGGCAGGTCTGTATCGACAACTGAGGTGTACCAGGGTACGTGGATGTCAGTTTTTGTTCCCATTCCTGGGGCAATAAATTTCCGATCCGGCACACGTGTCAACCGAAGCGTTTGCGAATTTATGGCCCCTCCCTCGTTATCTTCGCTTTAGCCCTCGAATGAAACTTGTTTGCCAATAGTCCGGTATCGCACGCTTCTAAACAAGAAATCGCTATCCGACCACCCAACGTGCCTCCTAATACGTAAATATTTCGTGACGAGATGTGTGCTGCGTTACCTGTTATTTTTCATAGTAGAATTTTAGAGTATACGGTATATTAAAGCGAGGTTTAGCCAGTATTAATCTGAATTCCTTGATACTCTAGCTAAATATTACAAAAGTCACATTTTCACACGTTTATCCCTGTAAAACGCAACTTGAGTCTCTTACTCAGCTACTGCCTGCCGTCACTTTGTATGAATGTATGATGTATCCATTGAAACTACGTTCGTTAGAAAATTTTGTCGTATTTCCTATGAACTGTAAATGTATCTTATCTATACTAATATGCCCTGCCGGAAAAGAAATTAGTACACCTGGAAAGACGACGTCGACTTTACTCCGATGCTGGCATACGCCACCTGCGGTATAGTAGATGTAGCGACAATGGTTTCAGTGTCGTCTTCCAACAGATAAGAGTAGTGGCATAGCAGCTGTCAGAGAGCCGTCTGTGCCTACCATTTACTAGGGTTTGCTCACGGCGAGATGGGTCAGAGATGTGCAGATGTGTGAAGCAAGCAGGCGACTATTCCGCGGAGATCAACTCGTGCTTCCTACAGCCAACTGAGTGAGGTTGAAAGTGGTCAAATTGCGGCCTTCCGAGTGGCGGGATGGTCCTATTGTCACTCTCACAAAGTAGGACGTACTGCGTCACATGCGGAGCGATGCTCGTATCGATTGTTACGTGAATATTCTCAGATCTGTAGACGAGGTTCTGGACTTCCGAGCAGCACACATGCACACCGGGATCATCGTATCATAAGGGAAGCAGTGACCAACCGTACAGGTACCACAATACAGGTGAGGTGGCTGTGACCACAGATGTGTCAACATAAACCGTTGCGAACCAATTATTAGGAGTGAGACTACTGGCACGCACGCCTCTAGACGGTCTCCGACTCATGCCACAACATCGATGTGCAGAGCTCGACTGGTGCCGTCAGAGGATCACCTGGAAGGTGGAATGGCGCGCCATGGTCTTCAGTGACGAAAGCAGATTCTGCCTGCACACCAATGATTTGATGGTGGTGTGTGCATGCGGCTTTGACCTGATGAACACAGTCTCGTAGAGTGCACTCGTCCATCACACCAGTCCCACCGCAGGCTTTATGGTCTAGGGTGCGATAAGCTTCAACTCTCGTTCTCCTTTGGTATTTCTGGAGGGGACACTGACAAGCGCTCAGTATATGCAGAATTTTAGATGGCTGGTTCAAATGGCTCTGAGCACTATGGGACTTAACAGCTGTGGTCATTAGTCCCCTAGAACTTAGAACTACTTAAACCTAACTAACCTAAGGACATCACATACATCCATGCCCGAGGCAGGATTCGAACCAGCGACCGTAGCTGTCGCGTGGTTCCGGACTGCGCGCCTAGAACCGCGAGACCACCGCGGCCGGCTAGAATTTTTATCCAAGAGGATAATGCTCGCTCACACTGCCTGCGAAACTCAACGTGATCTGCATGAGATGCAGCAACATCCTTGGTCAGCACAATCTCTCGATTTGTCTCCAATCGAGAGTGTGTCGGATATGATGGGATGAGAAGCGACTCCTGTGACTGATCAACCAATAACTCCCACAGGGCTACGTGAACAGGTCGACCAGACGTATCCCGCGACAGTATTCACCCTCTGGACCACCGATTGGGAGCCAAAGTGAGCGTCTGCATTGCCGCCCGTGGAGGTCACACCACGTACTAATATCAGTGTTTCAGCATGGTTCGATCCTTGGTACTTCAGATTTGCTTGTACTGTTGATCTGTAAATGTATTCATTTCATGTACTTCATATGCACTATTTCAACAGTGCATCTTGCGTAATTGGAAGTCTCTAAAATGGCGTACTGCTTTTCTTTTTTCTTGCAGTGTCTGAAGCAGAAACGTTGTTTCCAAAAATTTATTATTTAGATCGACTGCGCGAGAAAAAGGCACCCACACACTTCCACAGCATTTCTTTTCTCACAGTAGGTTTTAATTAGAAAATAGCGTGAAAATTTCAAGTAAATAGGTCAACAATTTTTCAAGGTATTTTTCATTCCTACTCTATATGGTTTATAATAATTCCGATTTCCATATTTTCGAAGTCGGCAGAGTCACCAAGACGAGCAGGAAATTGTGCCCTGATGCAGTTGCCATGAATATCTCACATTAGGATTTAAGAAGAAATCCAACGCATATTGTACTGTTCTGTCACCGGTTCTGGAGCCAATTCTAACATTAAACTAACGAAACAATGGGTGAAGTTTACAAGAGACATTCCTATAAACGGGGAACGAGGAGAGTTAAATTTCTTTTCGGCCACGTAGTCACTAGCTGTGTTGCCTCTGTTTAGATGAAACCCCAAATTCAGAATCAGAAATCCTGTCAACTTTGGAAAGTGATTTAGGAGGCAATCTGGTGCAGCAGATTCAGTTCTTTATTAGTTTCTGAATTTTTAACGGGTATTCTAAGTAATCTACTTACCATTTATCGGAATAAGGCAATCTTTTGTTGTTCTGAGTGCCAAGAGTTCTGAGAAATATTGACATCAGTTGTTGTAGGCTTACAATTGCCATTGTGACTCTGGTTGACGTTAGATATATATAATCCCAGAAAATTAATTAGCATATTTTGCTATTGTTCAACGTGAAAATGAACATTGAAATAAAGTTCGTTTATCTTATTGCCTGACAGAGTAATGTCATCTTTAGATCCTAAATACAACAACAGAATGTTATCTACACATCGATTGCAGTAAGTCACTTTCTCTGTTTCTTGTAAATGCTTACTGAAGAACTGGTTTTCAAGATGGTTGATAAACATGTAGGCAATAGTTGCAGTAACCGGATAGCCCACTGCTCGTAGCCCTTCCTTCATAAAAATCTTATTGTCGAACGAAAAGTGATTGTAGTGTAGTAGTAATGTTAGTAATTGTGTAAGTTCGACAACTGCACCCTGTCACATCGTTTTTCAGTTGGAAATATTATTTTCAATTATCTCAGTAGTTTCGCCCACGGGAATATTTGTGTTGAGATTGGTACTGTCAAACGAGGCAAATCTGGCTCCTTCTGGAAGGGAAATTGGTATGATTGAGTTTTATGGGAACGATTCCCATAACTCTGTGCATAGTTTGCCAAATTTAATGTTAGAATTGGCTTCCAAAGCGATAACAGTTCCTCAAAGGGTACTGAGGCAGACAATACCCGAAGAAGGAGTGGATTCAAGAAGCATTAGACTGAACTACTGGCCATCAGACATCCTTTTAGAACACACATGACTTACAAGAACCAAGTGGCCACAGACGGTGCTCCAGGAATCGACCTCTGAGTAGGTCCAGCAACAAATACTTTCGCGAGCGATGAGATAGGCAGCCTAGAGTTGCATTCACTTCACCAGATGGTAACTCAGACTTGTGGCAGTCTAACGAATGACTAATGATAATCTTGCTGAAGCTACCTGACGTCCGATAAACAAAATGCAACGATGAAACTATACGACAAAGCCGGAACCGACGGATTTCACTACATCCCCACAATACTGTGCTTAGAGTGCCCGGAACGAGATAGGAATCACTACCATCAGAGCAGAAGAATCGCCAACCAGCCTGCAATCAAGAAAGCTGTCAAAACCACACGCATTGCCGGACAGCAGCGGCAAGGAGAGGAATCGTTCACTGGCGATACATACACTTAACCCCAGGGCAGGTAACTGGGGCTTTAGCAGCCACCAGGCAAGAAAAATTACCGCTGGTTGAACTTAACATATTGTAAGAAGTTGAACGCAGTAAATACTAATAAGAAGCCGAAGAAAGCTAATCAGATAGGCCTTCCCCAAGCACTCACTCGCTGCTCTTCGCCTCGGCGACGCTATGAGTAGCAACGCGAACCCAAGCCACTGGAGCATCGCGAGATATCACAGTGGTTTAGGTTTCTCAACTTTTGATTGAAATGCACTCATCTTATAGCTTTCTGGATCCGGTTTACGAGGAGGTCTTGCACCCTCATGACCACAGCCCTCCCATCTGGCAGTGCATGCGTGCCATCAGCGGTCCTGGCGTGTTGTGACACTGAGCAGATCTGGCTCCTCCTGAGTTCCTACCGAACTGGCACATTCACACGACCCGGAAAAACAACGACGTCGCCGCAAAGATAGTGCAACTGTTACTACATACCGATAACAGCCGCTGCGGCCACTAGCGGACAGGACACGCTTGCGAAACCGACTGGCGCCAGTCAACGCGAGAAGAAGACAAACAACCGCAACGATGACACTAAACAATACCGTCTGGCCTTCAAGAGAGCGCGGAAACCTACAAACTGCACCAACGCGAGGTGCAGCACAGCTCATATACAGGGTGTTACAAAAAGGTACGGCCAAACTTTCAGGAAACATTCCTCACACACAAAGAAAGAAAATATGTTATGTGGACATGTGTCCGGAAACGCTTACTTTCCATGTTAGAGCTCATTTTATTATTTCTCTTCAAATCACATTAATCATGGAATGGAAACACACAGCAACAGAACGTACCAGCGTGACTTCAAACACTTTGTTAAAGGAAATGTCAAAATGTCCTCCGTTAGCGAGGATACATGCATCCACCCTCCGTCGCATGGAATCCATGATGCGCTGATGCAGCCCTGGAGAATGGCGTATTGTATCACAGCCGTCCACAATACGAGCACGAACAGTCTCTACATTTGGTACTGGGGTTACGTAGACAAGAGCTTTCAAATGCCCCCATAAATGAAAGTCAAGAGCGTTGGGGTCGGGAGAGCATGCAGTAGAGTATCCCGAACGAAATCATGATAACCTGCTCCATTGAGCGTAGGTGGAGGAACGTGGGGCCCAATCAAGACGTCACCAACAATGCCTGCCAAAACGTTCATATAAAATCTGTGTTGATGACGTGATTGCACAATTGCGTGCGGATTTTCGTCAGCCCACACATGTTGATTTACAATTTGATCACGTTGGAATGAAGCCTCATCCGTAAAGAGAACATTTGCACTGAAATGAGGATTGACACATTGTTGGATGAACCATTCGCAGAAGTGTACCCGTGGAGGCCAGTCAGCTGCTGATAGTGTCTGCACACGCTGTACACGGTACGGAAACAACTGGTTCTCCCGTAGCACTCTCCATACAGTGACGTGGTCAACGTTACCTTGTACAGCAGCAACTTCTCTGACGCTGACATTAGGGTTATCGTCAACTGCACGAAGAATTTCCTTGTCCATTGCAGGTGTCCTCGTCGTTCTAGGTCTTCCCCAGTCGCGAGTCATAGGCTGGAATGTTCCGTGCTCCCTAAGACACCGATTAATTGCTTCGAACGTCTTCCTGTCGGGACACCTTCGTTCTGGAAATCTGTCTCGATACAAACGTACCGCGCCACTGCTATTGCCCCGTGCTAATCCATACATCAAATGGGCATCTGCCAACTCCGCATTTGTAAACATTGCACTGACTACAAAACCATTTCGTGACGAACACTAACCTGTTGATGCTACGTACTGATGTGCTTGATGCTAGTACAGTAGAGCAATGAGTCGCATGTCTACACAAGCACCGGCGTTAACATTACCTTCCTTCAATTGGGCCAACTGGCGGTGAATCGAGGAAGTACAGTACATACCGACGAAACTAAAATGAGCTCTAACATGGAAAGTAAGAGTTTCCGGACACATGTCCACGTAACATCTTTTCTTTATTTGTGTGTGAGGAATGTTTCCTGAAAGTTTGCCCGTACCTTTTTGTAACACCCTGTATAGAGAACAACAGCCGTCCTGTCACTCTTCCCTGGGGCAGTCCGGACGATATCCTCATCGAAGGCAACATACTGGGCTCTGTTATTTAAGAAGTCTTCGAGCCACTGAGATATCCGTGAACATATGCTCGTACCTTCGTTGACTGTCTGCAATGGGGCACCGTGCCAAGTAGTATGGAATCAGTTTGTTGGTCTTCATCCATAGTTCGCAATATATCATGTGAGAAAAGGGCAAGCTGAGTTTCGCACGAGCTTTTGAAAAAAATGGTTCAAATGGCTCTGAGCACTATGGGACTTAACTACTGAGGTCATCAGTCCCCTAGAACTTAGAACTACTTAAACCTAACTAACCTAAGGACATCACACACATCCATGCCCGAGGCAGGATTCGAACCTGCGACCGGAGCGGTCACGCGGTTCCAAACTGACGCGCTTAGAACTGCACGGCCACACCAGCCGGCGCACGAGCTTTTGAAATCATGCTGATTCGGGGACATAAGCATCTCAATAAGTCAAAGCACTTATAAGGGGAAGATGGTACACACAGATCGCAGCTAAAGGCAAGAATGTTGCATATAGTCTGTGAAAATTTGTAACAGCGTGGCGAACGCTTGTGTCAAACGCGTAGCGTAGAACGCAACGCGAGGCCGAATAGAGCTACGGGGTCACGCGCTCTTCCGGTCGCGCCTTCGGCCTCAGCTCGCGGGGGCGCGGCTGCGTACGCTGTTGCGCGCATAATGGATGCAGGGAGACGACCGCTGACGTTCCCGGGCTGTTTTCCTGCGGCAGTGTCCTCCCCCTCCCCATCCCCCGGTGCGAGTGAACATGTCGCGGGCGGAACGTAGGTTTCGCACGCAACTGTCGTGACTGCCAAATGCGTCGGCGACATCGCGGCTTAGAGTGCAGGCGAGGCAGCGGTGCAGGATTTCAACATAGCATTGTCTGCCCCACTTTCTAACGGTCCAGTTACGTATGTTTACTTTTTACGCCACGCTAAAAAAAGTAATTTCAAATGCAGAATAGTAGAATAATGAATCCCAAAACGTTGCTGAGTGATGGCTGAAGGGTGATAAATGGGAAAAAAGGTCATCTTTCGCCCTTAATTCTCATTAATTTATCGAAGTTTTCTTTCGAACACTCTCGTTGTTCATAAACAATCTTAGTAAGCTGTTTAGAATGCATCTGCAGCGCTTCTCAGTCTTTAAAATGTAGCGTAAGAGATGTTTAAGAAAATAATAATTACTTCTGTTCAGGAATCGTATGCGGTTTAAAAATACAACGTTGCAGACAATATTCTGAAAAGATAGGACTTCGCGGTGGAACTCCTATTGTAGGCACTAGCTTGCCTCAAAATAATTGTTCAGATGGCTCTAAGTCAATGGAAATTAACATCCTGAGGTCATCAGTCCCTTAGACTTAGAATTACTTAAACCTAACTAATCTACGGACATCGCACACATCCATGCCCGAGGCAGGATTCGAAGCTGCAACCGTAGCAGCAGCGCGGTTCCGGACTGAAGCGCCTAGAACCACTCGGCCACAGCCGCCGGCTAGCTTTCCTCAGCTAGTGGGTGCTACACTGCAGTTAAACTACAGAAAGTGTGGGAACTCACTACGGTAGATAAGAAGTGTGAAAAGGGACGTAGCAGCTGGTTATAAATAAAGTGCAATTACTCACAGAGGTCCACTGTGGGCTGTCATTATCGTATGGAAGAGCGAAACTTGTTAGATGCGCTGCTGCTTTACAGCGAAACCGATTTACGCTGAAAAAAAAACTGTTCCAATTTTTGCCACCGGGAGAAAATCTGGCGCTGTGAATGCAAGACAGATGTACAGAAATGGCCCCACATACAGGATGTTTCTGTAAGGAGATAGAGGCTGTTATACCGGACAATTCGACGCAGGGAACCTGGAGTCAGAGAAGCCAGCTTAAGGAGATAATACGAATAAAATCACATTACTGTGTACTTTTTTATTTGCATCAGTTACAGTAACTTCAAATACAATTATTGACCCAATGAACGTACTATTTGTACTGTATCCTAGAAAATCTGCCGAAACTGATGGCCATCAACCTCAATGCAAGCAGGACACCGGCGAAAAAGATTCTGACGCACCCTGACACATATCCCTGGTGTATTTCGAATCACTTCATAGGTAGCTAGAATTTTGGCTATTAATTCCATCTCTGTATCCACTGCGGTCTCATAGACAAGTGACTTTAGATATTCATAGGAAATAACTGAGGGGATTCAGGTCAAATTATAACACCCCCCTGCTTCCCCGTATTGGCGAAATTACAAGTTGACAATGGCCGTGAATTATGAATTTTGACCCGCGTCGGGATAAGGCATCCGAATCCGAAGTAAATAATGATTATTCCGCGGGAAACATGAGACGTTATAACTTGATCATTATTGAATGAGTAATTTCATTCAATAACGATCGGTAAATGAAATAATGGAAATAATTTGGAAATAAATTTTGCCAGTGGAAATTTTGCCGAAAGAAATGATTAAGTTGTAAAAGGAATTAAAAAATCATTCGCCAGCTCAACTGATGAGCGACAGTACTGTTAAGTACGTGATTTATTGTGTCAGGCTCAGTAGTCATATAAAACAATGTCATAACAATCTAACCGCACTTATTTTGTTCATAATTTGTCAGCTAAGTGCAATTCTCTATCGAGATTTTGAATAACGGACTGTCATTCTGTCTTTAAAATTAGGTACTTTGCACAGTTTAATCTACTGATAATGAAATATATTGCCAATAATTGATTAACTATGTTTTGTCTGATAATAATTCATTAATTGGGGGATTGTCAGGTGGAATAAGCTTTATAGTTACATGAAATATCCTTGAATTAACTTCAGCTGAATATGCATTGAAATAAATCTTAATAATCAAATTTATTACTTCAGTCTATTATTAAGTTACTACGGTTGCCGTAAGATTATTAAGGGCAACAATTAACTACGATAACCAGTCTGAAATTTACTCTTCACCGTCTATGCAAATACTTTTATAATTAACATATTTTCTCTTGATAATGGTGTGTCACACTCGGTTCAATACGCTAAGGATTGGAAGGAACCTACTTGGTGTTATTGTCGGGTGGAATGTAACTGCAACACTTCGATTATAAAGTGCTTGTTATTAATTGTTCAACTTCAGAGAAAAGCACAGTCACCGGCAAGCCTTCTACAATTTTATCCTACGAAAATTACATAGATCTTACTTCCCTCGTTGTCGGTGGATCGATGGAAGTCCACGACAGCGACACAATGTGGCATCGGGCTTTTACTGTTGCGACTTGGGCCCACAGTGCCCTTCACATTTAAGTCCTCGTTTCTTCAGCACTATGCCCATTAATCCATAATAACTTGCCCGGCCATGCTTCCAGATATGCCGACCATTACTTTCCCGTCGTACTTAGATCCACACACTAGCCGTTACATGTAACACAGCTAGGACTAGCAGCACTCGACTGTACTTCTTACTCCGAGCACGGCGTCACAGTTACTACTAAGCGCTGACTTCAACGTTAACTAAATATGCCTGACTTGCCAGTGTTAAATATTACATAATTTAAACATAGTGTTTACAATACATATTTACACTAGACAATACATCGTATACAAACAGTTTCATGTGTTAAGTAAGCGAAAAAATTCATAGCAAGGACTGCGTTGTAGCGTCACAAGGTGACCTCGCAGGCCGTGGAATAGCTCCTCCCTTTCCAATCCAGCGACCAGGATATACAGCGCTGAGATGGTTGCAGACTGCCCTACTAAAGTAAACCGGTGCAGTGTCGTGTTGTATCCACATCCTCTCACCAACAGCCAAAGGTGCGTCCTCCAATACCTCAAGTTGAACACTTTGCATTAACCTCACGTACAGGTGGCCGTTCAGAGAGAGCCACGTGGAAGATATGGCCCAATGAGATTGTCGCCTACAATGCCGGCCCAGATATTCACAGCAAAACGTGCTTGATAATGTGACTCTACTAGAGCGTGGGAATTACCTCATTCGACACATGGCTATTCCTGCAGTTCGATATATCATAATGATCAAATGAAGCCTCGTCAATAAACAGCACGATTCGATGAAATATTGTCGATCAATCTATTGCTAGAGCAACCACTGTCACAATGCGACCCTTAGTGCAAAGTCAATTGCATGGACTCGTTGTGGGTGATATGGGTGTAGTTGTTGTTCGTAGAGTGCTCGTCACACGCTAGAATCTGCAGCGTCCATTTCACGTGCAATACGACGAGTACTTGCAGTGGCGTCCGCAGCAACACATTCGAGCACCTCTTCATAACCGGGTGTGCGAATGGTCTTCACGTTTTCAGGTCCCTCGTTTCTTCTTTCGAAGGGACCAGTCTGACGCATTCGTCGATCGAGAGAAATAAACACTCGTCGAAATGGATGACGCCTGTTAGGAAATCATCCATGTACAGCCTTTCAGTAGCAAGAGCATTGGTACGTACTTCCCCATACACAAGGTGCTTGTCAGTGAGTGTTATGAAACTGTACGGGTACTGCCCCATAGTATTCTACTGAACGGCTCTGAACGGTACTGAGTAATCAATGGGTCTGTTTTGATTCATAGCACATTCTGTCATGGGACAGTGAAAATGCAATACTACATAGCCGTGCTATGGACAATTAAGTAAACAAAACCTGAATCATGATTTCCTAGCAATGAGACTCGTCCTCCTGGTTGCCTTGCAGGCAATAAAGAATTTACATGTAAATAAACGCCGCAGCACGTGTAAACTCGTACGCAAGTTACTTGCATATAAGCTAGAAGACACTAGTGCTAGACAAAGCAGTAGACAAGTTTACTTCCATATCTCCTTAAGCTGACTTCTCCGACTCCAGGTTACCTACTTCAAATTGTTCAACGGAACATTCTCTATGACCTGTTTCATTCTTGCACGCTATTACGGGAACACCCTGTATAAAGGCCAGAAAATCTGTGTATTATAAAAGTTCGGAATAGGACAACCTTCCCATTAGTGCGAAATGGTGGGCCTGGGTCAGTGCAGACTGATACATCTACATATACTGCGCAAGCCGTCATATGGCTCATGGAGCACGCCATCTTCTACAAATACTAGTCATTTCCTTTGCTATTTCACTCGCAAAGGGAGAGAGGCAAAGCCGACTGTCTGTATATCTCAGTACGCACCCGCATTTCCCTCAACTTTTCTTCGCGGTCTTTAGGCGAAATCCTCGTTAGCGACAATAGAGTAGTTTTGTAATCATCAGCAAATTCCGGTTCTACAAACTTTCCCAATAGTGTTTCTTGAGGAGAACGTCGCCTGCCCTCCAGGGATTCCCATCTGCATAACCCTAGCATGTTGTTCGAAACTACCGTTAACAAGTCTTTGAACTGCCTCGATGGCTTCGTTTAATCACACGAAGTAGGGAGCCCAAACACTCCAGAAGTACTCAAAAATGTGTTTTACTAGCGTTTTATACGCGGGCTCCTTTGTAGACGAGCTACACTTTCCTAGTATTCTCGAAATAAACCAAAGTCGATAATTCGCCTTTCGTACCATCGGACTTAAGTGCTTTGCGACATTAGGTCTAGGTACGTAACCGATGAGAGTATACCAAGCAGCACACACGTAATACTGTATTCGAGTATTATGAGATTTTTTTGCTATTCGTCTGCGTTATATTACGTTCCTGTACATTCAGAGTAGGCCACCATTCATCAGACCTAATAAAAATGCTAAGTCATTTTGTCTTCTATAATCACTCCACGATGGCTGTTTCTCGCACACTACGGAGTCATCACAGGGCCTCAGACTACTGCTCACTCTGTCTGTCACATAATTTATGTATATGGAGAACAATAGCGGTCTCATCACACATGCCAGGGGCACTGATGACGACGCCCTTCTATCTGATTAACACTCCGACGTACCAGGTTCTATTACTTAAGAAATCTTCGAGCCACACACATATGTGGCAACCTATCCCGTACGCTCCTACCTACATGAACAGACTTCAGTGAGGCAATGTGTTAAACGCTTCCTGGATATCTAGGAATATAGAATCTACCTGTTGTCCTTCACCCACGATTCGCAAGATATCGTGACAGAAAATGGCAAGCTGAGTTTCGCACGAACGATGTGTTTTAAATCGGTGATGATTTGTGAACAGAATGTTTTCTGTCTCAAGAAAATTTATTACATTATTTCTTAGAATATGCTCAGTAGTTCAACAGCAGACCGATATTATGAATATAAGTCGGCAATTTTGCGGATCATATTTATGTCCTTGTACATGCGACACCTGAAATTTATTTCAGTAGCTCGGAACGTCGCACTGGGTGAGAGATTCGCGAGAAATGCAAACTAAGTAACGCTACCATGCCGAAGAACATTGTTTGTCAAATCGATTTATAGATTTATCCGGGTCAGGCCATTTATTTGTTTCCAGCTCTTTCAAAGCGAGGGATGTCTATGTGCCTACAAGTGGGTTTGTGCGATGGGCAAACCACGGTGTCTGTACAATCATCCTCTTTGAATAACTTTTTAAACGCGACATTGAAGGCTTCAACATATTTTTCCTACCGTCTACTGCCATCTTGTGGTAGGTAGCACGAGACATGTTAGGAATGTATTAATGATAGTCTGAATCGACTACAGAGAATAAGTAACGTGTTAATGCCATATTAGATAACAGAAAAATTTCATAATGTTCACACATTCAGTTATGGAAAGTGGTTACTGAACGCGAAAAATTTTCGTCAGAACTCATAAGCATAGCTAACTCGTTTCGTGAAAAATGACTAACAACGATAGGAGGTGTTATCAAACCCAGAGAAAGTGAGAATTATGCGTACTTATTTTGTAGGTTTGGCGAGCAGCTCCGCTATACTTTTGTACTGGCTATGCAGACCTGTTACATAGTTATCTGCGTGAATCTGACTTCGTCACATATTTGTTGCTATGGCTACTTGGAAAAGATTTCTGACGGTAGGACAATGCTCTACAATTTGTTGCTCCACTTTGTTGAATAATATCGCCTATACAGATACATTTTAATTTTAAGTCCCGGTTCTCTTTCGTTCAAATGGTTCAAATGGCTCTGAGCACTATGGGACGTAACTGCTGAGGTCATCAGTCCCCTAGAACTTAGAACTACTTAAACCTAACTAACCTAAGGACATCACACACATCCATGCCCGAGGCAGGATTCGAACCTGCGACCGTAGACTGTAGCGCCTAGAACAGCTCGGCCACTTCAGCCTGCGTTCTCTTTCGTAAAAATGGTTTTACGTGATCGTCACCTGTCACATCGCTTATAAGTATTACCACTGAGTACTTAACTCAGATGTTCACCGGTAATCTTGTAATCAGCCACTATCATGTTCGTCATGATTTTTATCTCACATTCTTCCACATTTATATCGATCTTCCATTCCTTACACCACGGGAAAATTATGTTCAAGTCTTTCGTCTAGGGAGGATACTCTCTTTCATATAATAGCACCGAAATAAAACAATCTTATACTATTATTCCTGTCAGTAAAGTCGCAGTTCGTAGTAATAGACGGCAAATCATTGAGTAAAATTGAAGTGATATCAGGTGTTCCGCAGGGAAGAGTCATAGGACCTCTGCTGTTCATGATCTATATAAATGATCTAGGTGACAATATGAGCAGTTCTCTTACGTTGTTCGCAGATGATGCTGCAATTTACCGTCTAGTAAGGTCATCCGGAGACCAGTATCAGTTGCAAAGCGATTTAGAAAAGATTGCTGTATGGTGTGGCAGGTGGCAGTTGACGCTAAATAACAAAAAGTGTGAGGTGACCCACATGAGTTCCAAAAGAAATCCGTTGGAATTCGATTACTCGATAAATAGCACAATTCTCAAGGCTATCAATTCAACTAAGTACCTGGGTGTTAAAATTACGAACAACTTCAGTTGGAAAGACCACATAGATTATATTGCGGGGAAGGCGAGCCAAAGGTTGCGTTTCATTGGCAGGACACTTAGAAGATGCAACAAGTCCACTAAAGAGACAGCTTACACTACACCCGTTCGTCCTCTGTTAGAATATTGCTGCGCGGTGTGGGATCCTTACCAGGTGGGATTGATGGAGGACATCGAAAGGGTGCAAAAAATGGCAGCTCGTTTTGCATTATCACGTAATAGGGGAGAGAGTGTGGCAGATATGATACGCGAGTTGGGATGGAAGTCATTAAAGCAAAGACGTTTCTCGTCGCGGCGAGATCTATTTACGAAATTTGTCACCAACTTTCTCTTCCGAATGCGAAAATATTTCGTTGAGCCCAACCTACATGGGTAGGAAAGATCATCAAAATAAAATAAGAGAAAACAGAGCTCGAACTGAAATGTTTAGGTGTTCGTTTTCCCGCGCGCTGTTTGGGAGTGGAATGGTAGAGAGATAGTATGATGGTGGTTCGATGAACCCTCTGCCAAGCACGTAAATGTGAACTGCAGAGAAATCATGTAGATGTAGATGTATTACTGACACTATCTGACACATAGTTTACGCCCACTGACAGAAAAAACAGCAAGACGAAAATTAATGAATGTAGACTAATGATATTTCTGGAATACACTTGTATAGGTAACATATTTAAATGACTAACATTGAAAAAACACAGGTTAACGTACGCACGAGATAAGCAATTCCGAGTATGAATTGTTGGTACAATAATAACCGGTGCAATCGTCGGAATGTTGAACGCAACCATGCAAACGTGCATGCATTCTGTTGTAAGGTGCCGGATGTCACTTTGTGCGGTGGTGTTCCATGCCTGTTGCACTTGGTCGGTCAGTACAGCGCCGGCTATTGCTGGCTGTGGATGTCACTAGGCTAGTCGTTCGATGATGCCCCGTATGTGCTCAATTGGAGACGGATCTGGTAATCGAGCAGAAGAAGGCAACATCTCGACACTGTGTAGAGCATGTTGGGTTGCAATAGTAGTATGCGGGCGAGCGTTATCTTGTTGGACAACACGCCATGGAACGCTGTTCATTAATGGCAGTGCTACGAGACGGATCACAAGACTGACATAAATTTGCACTTGCGGTGCGTGGAATAACCGCTAGAGTGCTTCTGCTGTCATACTAAATCGAACCTTAGACCGTGACTCCAGATGTACGCCCAATGTGTCCAGCACGGAGACAGGTTGGCTTCAGGCTCTTAATTAGCTTCCTTCAACCAATACACGGTCATCACCGGCTCCGAGGAAGAATTGGCTTTCATCGGAAAACACAACAGACCCTCACCCTGCCCTGTATCGAGATCTCGCTTGACACCACTGAAGTCGCAGATGATGGTCGTTTGCTGTCAGTGGAATGCAAACCACAGAGTGTCTGGCTGGGACCTGTTGCTGAAGAAAACAATTTGCGACAGTTCCTTGCGTCGCTGTGGTGTAGACTATTGCTCAAATTGCTGCTGCAGGTAGACTACGATGCGCCAGAGCCATACTTCAAGCACAATGGATTTCCCTTCCAGTAGTACGACATGGCTGTCCGGAGCCCGGTCTTCTTGTGACCGTACATTCTCGTGGCTGCCACTACCAGCAATCATGTACAGTGGCTACAGTGCTGCCAAGTTTTTCTGCCATATAGTAGAAGAAATATCCAGTTTCTCGTAGCAGTATTGTGACGACTGAGGTGTTGATAATGGTGTCTTTGTCAACTTAACGGCCTTCTTGACAAACATCAGCTCACCAAGTCAAATCTCAAAGGTAACTAAAGCTCACGACCGTTAAAGCGTGTATTTAAAGCATTCCTGATTTGCATACTTACACGACTGGCGTGAAACAGAAATACTCATCATCGTTCAGATGCCGAAATACACCTACCATCCTTTCTTTATGCTGCAGAACTCCTTCTCGATGTTACAGTTTCGTTTCTTTCTGTCAGTGTACGAAGGGTGTACAAAAGAATAGGTACAACACACAATGTGGGTATAATTTCAGTCTTTACTCAAAAATAATCACAGAGGCCCAAGCACAAATGTTTCTCGAGCTGAAGTATTCCCTATTCCCAAAATTCCTGTGGCTGTGGCAGGAGCCACTCCTCCACTGTGCCGTTCTGTTCCTCGTCCGACTTGAAGAGCTTCCTCTTGAAAATCAAAGAAAAAAAAAACAGACCAAACACGTGAAAGTAACAGACCTATACGTCCAGGCTGTTGGGTGTATGCTCAAACTGCTCCCACTTGAGCTTTACCTTTGCACTTTGCGCGAGCTTGGTGACATGTGGACGTGTGTTATTGTGGAACAGAGCCACTCCCTCCATGAGCCTCCCAGGCCCTTGGCAATGGACTTACATAGGTTGTGCGGTGTCTCACAGTACATGTCTTAGCCGGCCGCGGTGGTCTAGCGGTTCTGGCGCTGCAGTCCGGAACCGCGGGACTGCTACGGTCGCAGGTTCGAATCCTGCCTCGGACATGGGTGTGTTTGATGTCCTTAGGTTAGTTAGGTTTAAGTAGTTCTAAGTTCTAGGGGACTTATGACCTAAGATGTTGAGTCCCATAGTGCTCAGAGCCATTTGAACCATTTGAAGTTAATGGTCTTGCCGTACTCGAGGAATTCTATGAGTACTGGAACCCGGATGTCGAAAAAGATGGTATCACCTTGCCTGCTGAGTGTACGGCTGTGAATTTTTTAGGGCTAGGTGACGATGTGTGCTTCCATAGCGTGCTATCCCACTTTGGCTCGAAGTGATGGCACCAGCCCTTGTCACTAGCGACGATCCGCTGCAGGAAAGCAGGGTCCTCTTGTTATCCGAACAGGTTTTGCTGTGCTAGTAGTCCCATACGCAGTTCCTTACGTGGTTTGCTGAGGTTCTTCGGAACACATTGCGCACGTACCTTCTGGTAAGCCAACTATCGTGCACAGTTTTCCACACCATTCCAACACTGGCACCAACCATCATTCGCGTTGTGACACGCCAATCGTTCACCTTGTTGATATGTTCGACCATGGTCACTGTGTTCACCTGGCCTGGTCTCGGGTCATCACTCAAACACTGCCGGCCTTCACGAAAACGGCCACTCCACTCTCTCAATGATTTGTCAGACACACAGTCTCCCTTGTACAGGTCCACCATCCTGCGGAGAATATCAGCCGCGTTAACCCCCTCTACAGTCAAATATCTGATGATGCCTCGCTGCTCCTCAGTCGTCGAATTGCGGAATGTGAACGCCATGGTTATACCTCACACTCACTGTAGCGTCAAATGGACTTGACGCAGAAGTGCGTGCTTTGCACCCGCGTGATGCGCCCGCGAATTCACACAACCACTTCTGACGCTACATTCGGATCCCTAGATGTCTCACTACGATGTTGCAAAGTGACATGTGCAAACTTCAACCGGTTTCGTTCTCATGACGTTCCGTACCTTTACATTTGAACATAGCTAATACATTGACAACAAGGCTGTTGTGCACCATATCGACTGATGGTGCTCCTCAAGTACACAGATACAGCGCTGACGTGGACTGTCCATGGGAATGAGCGACCGTACAAACTCTTTTGGGAGTGACGCGACGGATGATGAGCAGAGACGCAGTTTCGGGTATCGGTACTTCAACTCATGCTGAGGAGCCAAGATTCGAAGCAAACCGTTCGTTGCAGAGAGACTTACGGCAGATCTGAAGAGACAAGTGAAAAACGAGCTCGTGTATAAAGGTAAAAGGGTGAACGCATTGTAACAGAGCTGAAATACACATAAATGATCTTTTGGTTACTGGCTGGAATGTTTCGTCGACGAATGTCAAGAGTTCAGTGAAACTAACTGCTAGTGTCTATCACCACGTCAGCTCTTAATGGTCCATGATTCTGACGAAAATGTAGCAATATGTCTGTGACTACAACCCGTCATTCAGTGCTGATTAAATATTCTGGGGATATCAATCGATTGGCAGTGTTGTCTTGCCGCAAGGTTTCAATGATCTACGAAACATCTTCGGGTGAAACGTTGCTACCAGACGAAGCCGTTACCCGAATGGTATCCCAAAAAGATTTCATTAGTAAAATTTGCCGAGAAAGCCTGCATTACATTTTATGTATTCATGTATGCCGCATGTAATTAAATTGCAGCACCAGAAAGGATAGTAAGTAACTATGTTTTAATTATTCTGTATATAAAGCGGTGTAGTGTGTAAGATGCTGCTTTCACGATCAACAGCCGCTTTCAGCTAAGAATGAAGTCGCAGACTGCGATTATAGTTTCGCATCAGCTGTAGAATATTTCAGAAGAAATGGAAAATTTATGCTGGACTGGGAATCGAACCGTATTTCCCGCTTGTCGCGATCGATCGCGTTAACGAGTTTTGCTATCCGAGCACGCTTCCAGAAGTGGCCAAAACCTGCATTTGTCGTGGTGTCTACTCTCCCATCTGCTCAGACTCTATTATCGTGATTCGCGTACAGGGTGTGACAATGTCATTTCCCATTGCCTTGCTACGGCGTGAAATACTGCAGTGTAGTGTTTCTGAGCACAAGGACGAGTAGACATCAGGACGAATAGATATTTGGGCCGGTCCAGGAAGCTTTCCCTGATAGACGATGTGGTTAACACCACCGCTCCATCTGCCAGGAAGTTTCATATCAACGCACACTCCGCTGTAGAGTGAAAATTTCATTCTAGAAACATCCCCCAGGCTGTGGCTAAGCCATGTCTCCGCAATGTCCTTTCTTCCAGGAGTGCTAGTTCTGCAAGGTTCGCAGGAGAACTTCTGTGAAGTTTGGAAGGTAGGGGACGAGGTACTGGCGGAATTAAAGCTGTGAGGACGGGACGTGAGTCATGCTTGGGTAGCTCAGTCGGTAGAGCACTTGCCCGCGAAAGCCAAAGGTCCCGAGTTCGAGTCTCGGTCCGGCACACAGTTTTAAACTGTCAGCAATGAAACTAACCCAACGGGACATAGAGCCAACTAAGCTAGGATGGCAGATATGTGAAAATTGTTCAATGCTGCCTCACCACTATGCCAGAGTACCACACTGCAGTGGCTGGTAAGTCGTGGGTGCCAGTCTTTCGTCAACCAATAACCAAATGACTTCAGTGAGTGGGACGTCTGAAAAATATGCTTAAGGTGGCCACAGTTGGACACCACCTGCATCAGAGTGGTTCTGGGCATCACGGACTAATTGCGGTCTTGCAAAATCTTGTTGGAAGACGACGCCAGTGAGACCTCGGAAACAGATCACAGCCACCGGCCCCAGCACTTGTGGAATGCAACAGCAGCTGTGCATCTTGCCGGCAGTGCCTGACACAGATGATGCTGTAGGGCAACCTATAGCACCTCATACCATTACATGTACTGGACCCATACGACGATCACGAATGCAGTCCGGCAAATGCAGTCTGGCACATTCGATTTCCGGAGAGGCTCAGTTCGTGGAGACATCCATCGTGCTGCTGTACATAGAATCAGAAACTGACCGCGCAGATAACGAATTGTTGGTCCCGTGTCCAGTGTTGTCTTTGGTAGCAGCACTGTCAGCGCGACACACTCTGTTGCCGTGTCAGAGGAAGCTGCAACAATGCTCGACTTGCTGACAGTCTGCGGTGCTCCAGAAATTTTCGCACTGTCTGTGTGAATACCGGTCTTGCTGTCAAGAAGTCCGTTTCCTGACTCACGACGAGAACACAAGTGTCATCATCCGATTTTCCAGAAACATCGCTCATTGGAAGGCGGGTATCGAAAAGTGAACACGTGGCTCAGGTTATCCATAGATACTGGACAGTTTCTGATAAAACGACAGTCGGAGCTCTCGAAAAATTTTCGAAATACTTTGTGCCTTTTACCGTGCGATAACGTCATAAAAATGGCGGGTCAGTGATTAATATTGCGGCTTATTACTTTTGGGTCTCGTGTTCGAAACTCGATTATTTTTTATTTCATTTTTATTTTAATTGTTTTCATTCATCTAACTATGTCCGTAGAAGGCTACAACACGCGTCTTTCTTGGTTGGTTGGCTGATTTGGTGGGTGGGGGTGATGGGGGAGGGGAGGGGGTAGCACCAAACAGCGAGCTCATCAGTCCCATCTGATTAGGACAGGATGGAGAAGGAAGGCGCCCATGCCCTATCGAAGGAACATTCCTGGCATTTGGTCGATGCGATTTATTGAAATCATGGAAAATCAGGATGTCTGGAAGCGCGTTTGTACCGCCGTCCTCACGAATGCGAGTCCAGTGTGCTAAATATTTCTTAGCAGATTAGGGTATGCGAGAGCGTTATATTAACTGCAAAAATACAACTGGATTTCACAGTAACCGTCTCACACCTATTACATAATATAAATATGTATTGTATGTTGAGAGGTCACAATACTTTTAAATTCTCACATTCCATTATCATATCAATTCATACATTAATTATTACATTTCATTCATATGCTTATTGTTCAGGAAGATTTGGTCTATTCCCTTGGATGGTACGGATCGTAGAAACATTCGAAACACAGATATTCCGAACACCCGGAGCATCTCAGATATCTATGTATGAATATGACTCAGGAGAGAAATGTCGTTAATACTGACGAAGATTTCGCACGTTTGTAGTAATTTCATGCCAAATCATGCATAACGGATGAGCCTTCCGAAAACTCGCACCTTGTAACTGATTATGATCGAAGGTACACTACAGGAATTTCATTGAAAACAACTGCAAATAGCTTTCTCTCTCTCTCTCTCTCCCTCCTTTGCTTTTTTTTTAAAAAAATTCATTCGTCGCACATACAATTAGTAAACGAATTAGGACATCGTTATATCAATATACACTGGAAAAAAATCATGTGGTAAGCAAGTAGCGAAATGTGTGTATAAGTGAAAAAATAAAATTAATAATGGGGTTTCGAACATATGGCGGAAAACTAAGTGCCGCAAAGCTAACTTCTATGCCACTATTTCCTCTCAGGATATCACGCGATTAAGGACACATAAACTAGCTAGAAAATACATTGAAAACTTTGATCGTTGTTCTTTTTAAAACATGGTTGAGTATGTGCTGATAAGCCGAGACCTCTGTTCACTTATTTTGACCCCTCTTCTCCCGAGTGAAAGTTCTGTGAAATCAGATTGTGGCACTGGCCGTGTTCTCTTCGTCAGTGTACGCGAAATGACTGTACGGGCCTGCACGGTCAAGTGAAAAATATTTCTCATCTCTCAGGCTCTAATCATGTGGCACTGCGACGGTTTGAGTATGACCCCTCACACCCACCGATTCTATATTCATATATTAGTCATCGGATCCCGACGAAACCGAGCAGCAGTGTTGTTAAGACATACAGTAGCACTGATAGCCATCGATGCTTCCGCAGTCAAATCCTTATACGTGCTGCTATGGGTTCCTCCTATCCCTTACACGATCTTCCCATAAACAAACAACAATCAAATCAACTTTGAGTTTGAGAAAGTGAGAAACTAGTCGTGTAATATTTCCTTATGCAGGGCGTAGCGGGTATGAGTGCAGTGCCGACGACGGTGTGCTGAAAAACATTACATCGGTATTTACGTCATTTGCAGACTAACATTTTAGCTTTAACAAGTCGTATGTTTTCAGATTTGGGTAGTACCTTCGTTGTGCTGGAACTGCGCGTGAGCGTGTGTGTGTGTGTGTGTGTGTGTGTGTGTGTGTGTGTGCGTGTTGTGTGCTTCCTGAAATGCTAATGGCCCTCGACTACATGGGTAGCGGCCTGTTATTGAGGTGTGGACGCGAGGAAGCAAACCTGACAGTCAATATGGACCCAGGTCGTTCACCTCGCATCCCAGACACAGCCATGCAGAAAATATCAGGTCGTAAAGTTTGTGACGTGTTTGTGGGAAGACTTCTCGAAGCAGAGAAAAAATAATCATCACTCTGATGTGTGTGCATATTAAGATACCACAAACAAAAATATCTCCCCTTATACCTGTTACACCCTGCATATGGAACGTTAATAGGTTTACTCTTACTCACTTTGGTTATCCAATCACGTTGTAGAGTTCATGCTATTTTAATGTTTGTTGAAACGTTATCTTCACGGTGCTGCAGTTTTAATGGTCAGAAGACTATTTTAATTGGTCATATATACGCTGCACTACATGTTTCCGTCCATTATCCATACCTGGTGCCTTATAGCACTTATCTTTTGCAGTGTTCTGACTAGCTAACGTTTATGACAGAGCATTTACAACCACATGATTGCTCTGGAGTGCCAGGCAGAGGGTTCATCGAACCACCTTCAAACTATTTTTCTAACCTTCCAATCGCAGTACGCAGGAAAACTAACACTTAAATCTATCCCTATGAGCTCTGATTTCTCTTATTATTATGGTCTTTTTTCTCTATATGGGTGAGAGCCAACAGGACATTTTCGCACTCTGAGAGGAAAATTGGTGGCTAAAATTTTATGGGAAAATCCTGCCACCACAAAAAACGCCTTTGTGCTAATGATTGCCACTCCAATTCGCATATCATATTCGTGGCACTCTCCCTCCTATAAAACGATCTCCACTTCTTTGGTCTTTTTCTATGTCCTTCTACAATCCTAATGTGGTTCCACACTTCACAGCAGTGCTTTGGCAGACAAGCGTTGTGTGTGCAGGCTCTTAAGAAGAGCGTCGAATTTTCTAAGTGTACTGCCAACAAATCGTAGTCTTGCTTTCCCCACAGCATTGTCAATGTGGTAATTCCAATTGATATTAGTCGTAATTATTAGCCCGAAGTATGTAGTTGAATTTGCAGCCTTTACATTTGTTTTATTTATCATGTAACCGAAATTTAGTGAACTCCTTCTAGTATTCATGTGTATGACGTTACGCTTTTCACTGTTTAGAATCACCTGCCACTTTCCACACCATACAGATTTCAAGTGGGTCAAATGGCTCTGAGCACTATGGGACCTAACACCTGAGGTTATCAGTCCTCTAGAACTTACAACTACTTAAACCTAACTAACCCAAGGACATCACACATCCATGCCATGGGCAGGATTCGAACCTGCGACCGTAGCGGTCGCACGCTGCCAGACTGAAGCGCCTAGAACCACTCGGCCACACCGGCCGGCACACAGATTTATTGTCTGAAACATTTTGCAATTGGTTTTGATCTTCTGATGGTTTTACAAGGCGGTAAATGCAGCATCACCTGCATAGAATGCCAGAGGGCTGCTCAGATTGTGTCCTAAATCGTTTATGTTGATCAGGAAAAGTAGAAGGCCAGTAACATGTCCTTGCGAAACGCCTGGTATCAATTCTCTTTTACTCGATGACTTTCCATAATTTACTGCGAACTATGATCTTTCTGACGGGTATTCACGGATCCATTCACACAACTGAGACGATATTTCATAAGCATGCAATTTGATTAGAAGTTGCTTGTGAGAAACGGCGGCAAAAGCCTATCGAGGATCTAAAAATATCGAATCAATTTGACCTCCCCTGTCGATAGCACGCGTTTCCTCGAGCGAAGACAGAAGAGGAACACGGATTTTCTGCTTTCGGTGAACAGTTCCTTTACTAACATTTATCTACATTTGCTGGTTTCATTCATGTTTCGTACACTCGTGTAAAATGACCTAATTGCCTAAACGTTCGACTTAGACAGAAAATTTTTCACTACAGGGAGGTATAAAAAGAGGAGGTAGTATATGCTGATGCTAAATCGCATTATTCTTATGTGGAACAGAAGGCATCAGTCCATATCGCAAATGGTCTTCATTTTTATGGTATAGTAAACAGTTTCAAGCGTACATAGACCATCGACAAACCAGTGATGTATCTGAAATTAATAAAGTTGTCCAGCAATAATACAGCTATTTATCTTAAATAACGTTATAAACGCCACTTAGTTACGAAACAGACAGAAATCGTCGAATATACCACTTGGTAATGCATCACGTCTATGTGGGGAGTCATAGTAAGTGGAAGGAGCACCTGCCGTTAACTGTTGGGTAGCTTAGGAATACTAATCTCTATATGTAAAAATAAGAGTAGCCTCTTCGCCCCCATCCGTATATGAGGAGCTAATCTAAGGAACCGCTGTAGTAATTTTGATCTGGTTACATATGTAACTTATTAATATTTCATACAGCTTGTTTGAATTGTGATGAATTAAAGTTAAAATGTGAAAAATACACCATTGCCACCTAGCGAACAGCCGCCATAGTTCGAGAGAGCAGCAATGTCCTTGAGGCGGCACGAAGCATGATCAAATTCACATCTGGTGTGATGGTCTACTTGCCTATAGACACAGAGCTCGACCCAACGATCTCCACATCATCACCTAAACAGTCATTAATAAAGGGGCATTTGGTAAGTGTTATATAGAGTATGTACGACAGACAGCCCGAAATTTTATTAATATTAAGTGTCATACCACTTAGAGAAAGCTTTTGACAGTGTTAACTGGAATACTCTCTTTCAAATTCTAAAGGTGGCAGGGATAAAATACAGGGAGCGAAAGGCTATTTACAAACTGTACAGAAACCAGATGGCAACTATAAGAGTCGAGGGGCATGAAAGGGAAGCAGTGGTTGGGAAGGAAGTGAGACTGGGTTGTAGCCTCTCCCCGATGTTATTCAATCTGTATATTGTGCAAGCAGTAAAGGAAACAAAAGAAAAAATCGGAGTAGGTATTAAAATCCTTGGAGAAGAAATAAAAACGTAGAGGTTCGCCGATGACGTTGTAATTCTGTCAGAGACAGCAAAGGACCTGGAAGAGCAGCTGAATGGTATGGACAGTGTCTTGAAAGGAGGATATAAGACGAACATCAACAAAAGCAAAACGAGGATAATGGAAAGCAGTCGAATTAAGTCAGGTGATGCTGAGGGAATTAGATTAGGAAATTATACCCTTAAAGTAGTAAGGGAGTTTTGCTATTTGGGGAGAAATATAACTGATGATTGTCGAAGTAGAAAAGATATAAAATGTAGACTGGCAATGGCAAGGAAAGCGTTTCTGAAGAAGAGAAATTTGTTAACATCGAGTATAGATTTAAGTGTCAGGAAGTCGTCTCTGAAAGTGTTTGTATGGAGTGTAGCCATGTATGGAACTGAAACATGGACGATAAATAGTTTGGACAAGAAGAGAATAAAAGCTTTCGAAATGTGGTACTACAGAAGAATGCTGAAGATTAGATGGGTAGATCACATAACTAATGAGGAGGTATTGAATATAATTGGGGAGGAATTTGTGGCACAAGGCAATGCGAAGGGACCGGTTGATAGGACATGTTCTGAGGCATCAAGGGATCACAAATTTAGCATTGGAGGGCAGCGTGGAGGGTAAAAATCGTAAAGGAAGACCAAGAGATGAATACATTAAGCAGATTCAAAAGGATGCAGGTTGCAGTAAGTACTGGGAGATGAAGGAGCTTGCACAGGATAGGGTAACATGGAGAGCTGCATCAAACCAGTCTCAGGACTTAAGATCACAACATCCACTGGAGTTCCATGCAGTTGGATGGTTGTTTGGTCGGTTGGTTGATTTCGAGGAGGGGGCCAAACAACCAGGTCATCGGTCCCATTGGGTTAGGCGTGGATGGGGAAGGAAGTCAGCCATGCACTTTCGATAGATCTACCCCGTCATTTTCCTGAAACGATTTAGAGAAATCAAGCGAAACTTAAATCAGGATGGCCAGACACGGGTTTGAACCGCTGTCCTCCAGAATAGGGGTCCAGTGTGTTGCATGCAATAAATCGTTGTTTGCACAGCATCTGTTACAAAATAAACACTCAAAGACAATGTAAAGATTTTACATAACACTACTAAGGGTCTTGAAAGATCTTATATTAGATGTTCTTTAAGAAAGAGAGATATATACAATCAGTGTAAAAAAAATCAGACCCAAGTCATTTTAACTATCAACTTGATTTCAAGACAAACATATTTACGAGTTATTTGATGATTTATTAGTAGAGTTCAAAAAAATCTGCGATGTGTAGCGAAATTAAAATCACAGTGAAAATCTGATGAAGATTTGGGCAGATGTGTTCTGCAGTGTCTCCAGTACATCAGTCAATTTTCTGAGCGCAACAGTGAGCAATTGAAGATGCCTAGAGCAACAGAGTCTCCTGCCAAGTGTGAAGTGCGTGGTGTCACTAGCTGCTGGCTTTCGCCTCATTTCCTGCAGCCCGCAGAAGGTAAACGTCATGCGTGACAGCGTAGTGCGTCAATGTTGCAGAACCTCACTGAAGCTGTAACACAGACACTCCTGCAGCGATTTCCACGGGAAGTGTTTGATCACTCTGGACATGGTTCCCTCTGATTTTCATCTCTTTGCTGATATGAAACGCTGGCTATGAGGATGGTATTTTGGTACAGGGAACGAGACCAGACCAGTATAGAGAATTGGTACAAAGTACAGGTGGCTGTTTTTTGTGACGAGAGTATTGGAAAGCTGATACCACGCTGCAACCGATGTCTAATTCGAAGCAGCAACTATGTAGCGAAGTAGCTGTATGATTTAGCTAAATGTTGCGAGTAAAACATTTTAGATTTTAACCGTGGTTCCCATTTGCGACCAATCAGAGCACCGAAAACAAAAGTTGCCATACAATGTGTTTACTACTCTCCTGCTTTAAGCTTTCCTATTAATGCTTGTGTTTTTATGGCATCTAGGAATATAGTTTAATTTTCTGTACAGCTTTAGTACACTATTTTACTTTCTATTCAAATCTTCTAATATACTCTTTACCTTTTACAACTAAGATATGCCTGTTAGGTACAAAACAAGGATAGGGAGAAACTTGCGACGTCTGCTGGAAAGCCATATAAAAATTAAACTAAACCTATACCAGACGTGTAAATGTGAAATGTAAAGTAAAACTGAGTATATTTCTGCCGATAAAAACCAAAACTGATATGGCAGGTAACTATAAAACCGACGCATCGTCAATATATTTTTTGTGGTAAACATGTTAATAAAATGTGTACTTTAGTTTCAAAGGGTAACTATACAATGTAAAGACATCCTTAGCAACCATGGACATCCTATATCACTAAGGCTAAAAAAAAAAACTGGGTTCAAAGATGGAATACTACTTTTGTCCCTGCTGTTGAAGAATTAAGTCAGTTACCTGTTCTGACGCACAAAGTATTTGCTGTACGTATTTTCTGTTGTAATGTACTGTACAAAGGTAATTTCTCCTTTTCTTACTCAAAACGTCTCCCTCCCTGTGGAAATATTTATGCGGGAAATAATTATTCAAAGTGAATTGTATAGAAGATCGCCCATGTGGCTTTCTTTTGTCGTAATGGCTCGCAGGCGTTCACTACGTGGAATTTAAAATATTAAATATTGGGCTTCACCCTTACGTTAACATAATAAATATTTCGAATACTGATAATAATTTTCAACCATTAATATTTGCAAAGTTCATTTTATCAGAATTTTTGCGGACTTGCGTGGATACGTTTAACTGCAGTAGGCAACCAGGCAAAGGTTAGCTTCACGATATCTTTGATTTTGCAATTTAATTTATTTCTGTCAAGAAAATGTTTAACCTAAAATGAAGCCAATGTGATATCAGTGAAATTATTTATCATGAGTACAAGTCCTTATGCTACGCAGGTGACTATATTGTCTCTTTCTTCGCAAGAATTAATTTAACGGGCATAACAGTAATAGTTTCATGCTACTTCTGACTGTCTTTGAGATAGCCACGAGTTTCGATAACGTAATTAAACATTCACAAGTAAACGGTACCCCTTTTTTTTAATATTTGTGCCTCCATAGCAACCGTGTTTATCGCCAGCGTATAAGTAAGCCGCATTTACGAGCGTGCAGAATACACGCGACGCCAACAGTGTATTACATATCCTTCGCCTTTTTCCCAACAATCCCGAGCACACATTATATTAAAATCAAAAGCCTTTAATGCCAAAGAAGTGAGGGGGACGATATAAACTCAACTCACGCATGGTGCTTGTGCATGTATTCCAATCTATCTTACCTGAGTGCACATTGTCCCTCTATTAAGCCTTGCGCTAGGTGGCAATAGGGGGAAGGGGTGGGGGACTGGCTGTAAAAGCACTGAATGCTGCTTAATTTCATATTTATTATTTCTCAGCAACATACATCACAAAAAATTGAGTATTCCTTAATTATTTTCCACGTACGTGGTAAGTAGTTGCTGAAACGCTGGTATTAAAAGATATGAAGCGCCACAGAAAACTGTACATTTGCAACTGCGGCTGGAATTGAAAGCATGTTAATTTTAAAAATCTGCAAGCAAATCTTCAGAGTGGAGCTTGAAGATTACTGAAAAGTGGACCTTGCTAGAAATGGTGTTTCTCCAGCTTCCACATTCGACTCATAAAAACGTTTCTGCTTTGTCTCTGCAGGAGATCCTATTGTTATGACAGTGACTAGGGTCTCGCATCGTCTCCTCAAGAGAAATCTCATAAACCAAGAGACGCTGAGATGTGCAGCTCACGTAAAATGGCTGGGAAACCTCGTCCAGTGGTGGACCTCTCTTGTCAGCCCGTGTCACATGACTGCACCTGCTGAATTCCAGCCGTACTATGTCTCCGAAGTCGCCTCTTATTTAGACTGAACCATGCAACACAGTATTAGAATCTATACTACATTGAATACCAACTGGAAACCAGAGGTACTGTACATACATCTCGTCAGACAGTGGGGATTAATTCTTCTGACATGATTGGTCTAGTTAATTCTGATTTATTATTAGTTGTGGGACATTTATGTAAAAAATGGTCACATAACAATCCTATGACTGTAATATCAGTGAGTCACTACTGAAATGAGTCAACTCACACAAATACCGGGTGACCATCATTGAAGTATATGAAAAAAAAAAACAAATTAGTTGCAAACTACGGCGTTTACACGCTTTATTCAACACGTAAACGTAACTACAGATATAACGTGTTCGGTATGCCTGCCATCATTTGCGATGACTTGCTGCAGACGAATAGAGAAATTCTGCATGATCCTCTGAAGTGTCGGGGCATCGATGCTGTCGATGACCTCCTGAATGTCTGTTTCCACCTCAGCAATGTTTTCGGGGTTATTGCTGTACGCCTTGTTTTTAATACAGCCCCAGAAAAAGGACCGACAGAAAGCAGTCGCATGTGTTCAGATCCCGCGAATATGATGGCCAATCGAGGCTCAGGCCAGTGGCCTCTGGGTATCCTAGAGCCAGAATGCGCTCCCCAAACTGCTCCTCCAAGACATCTAACACTCTCATGCTTCGATGGGGTCGAGCTCCATCTTGCATAAACCACATCTTGTCGAAATCAGTGTCACTTTGGATAATGGTGATGAAATCTTCCAAAACCTTCACGTACCGTTCGTAGTCACCATGCCAGAAAGGAATATCGCCCATATTATTCCGTGACTTGATATTGCAGGCCGGCCGTGGTGGCCGAGCGGTTCTATTAGGCACTTCAGTCCGGAACCGCGCGACTGCTACGCTACGATCGCAGGTTCGAATCCTGCCTCGGGCATGGATGTGTGTGATGTCGTTAGGTTAGTTAGGTTTAATAGTTCTCAGTTCTAGGGGACTGATGACCTCAGATGTTAAGTCCCATAGTGCTCAGAGCCATTTGAACCATTTTGATATTGCACACCATCCGTTATCTGTTGAGGATGAAGAGACTTCTCGATCGCGGAACGTGTATTCTCAGTCCGCCAAATGCTACAATTTTGTTTATTGACAAATGCACCCAAATAAAAGAGGACTTCGTCGCTAAACCAAACCATACAGCGGATACTAATTACTGATATTCCGCGCGGCCAACGGTGCAGTTTGAGTGAGCTAACGCAAACCGCTCAGGAGTTTTGACAGTTTTATTTCATACAGTTTAATTTCACCCTGTAGTTTGGTGTAAAACCTTTTAGGGATATGAAGTGGAAATGCTCTGCTATGGATAAAGCAGGTGGCAAATTTCAGTTTATTTGTAGAATACTGTGGAAATGCAATCATTCTTGTGACCCATTCTAGAATATTGTTCAGGCATAAGGGATCCATACAAAGTAACGCTGTAAGGGTATATGAAACATTTACAGGGAAAGGAAGCATGAGAGTGTCACAGGTTTCTTTTAGTCCATAAGAGTGTCACGGAGATTCTGAAGAAAATGAAATGGAAGACCCTTGAAAATAGACATAAACCGTCCAGAGAAAAGCCAACTTACAAAGCTGAATAACTGGCTTTAAATTACGACCATGCAGTGGAACTCTATTCTTCTACTGACAGCCGATGGGCGCATATTATTCCTGGAGTAGCGACCCTTTCCAGCGTCCTTTTCCTTGTTAACTGGCGGAATCCTCTCTACACATCTTTGCGTCGATGTCTGCAGTTCCTGCGCCACAATCTTTGGCGAGATACGCACGATCAGATAGTATTCTCTATTGTGCACGGAGGGCATCATCGTGTATCAGCCTCCATTTATTGGTTACGATGTTTTTATAACTATACACACGCTGTTATTTTTTATGTCTGTTGACGTTGTTTAGGTGTTCAACTGATCTCGCACATATCGATGGGAGGAGCTCTTTCTATACACCCAGCAGCACCTTTATGACAGCAAGCAGTTGACGACAGTTTCTCTTACATTTGCTCCACGTATCGACTCCACACGCCATCAATGGGCTTATACACGACAATTTATTTGTTTTGTAACTATGATCCCATCTAATTTTATTTAAGGTGAATAGCTGTATTATTTCTGACCTATTTTATTAATTTCGGAGACACGTTGGTCTGAAGACAGGCTATGTGGGGCTGACTCCGGTTACTGTACCTTAAAAGTGAACCCCTTTTCCGATATAGACTGTCTGTTTTTTCTTATATTACGATGCAAGATCGCTGACGTTCCTGTTATGAGCTTTAAACCTAGTACTCATTATTCTTATCCAGCTTTTTATCAAGACTGATTTTTATAATCGTGCTGAAAGAATGAAATAAGATTGTTGAGGGGAGATTTGGAGCTGTCTATGAACTATGAACCACACGAATAATACTGTTTAGTTTCATTTGAGTTGTTCTGAGTGTATTCAGTTGTGGGACGGCATTGGACCGTTCGGCAGCTGTTCTGAGTGATTTTAAAGTGTTTTTGATGTATATTTCAAGAATAGAAAAGAAATTTGTATTCTTGTGTAACTATTATCAGTGTTTCAGCAAGAAACGAGAGTGAGTTCAGTTGAAATGGTTAAATACAGTGCGATTCAGTTGCCACTGTCTGCGTGCGGAACCTGCAAGGCCTTTGAAAACGAGGCCTGAGATTTTGATATTCTCTTGCTAGCTACACACAAACCATTGGTCTTACAGAAAAAAATGTACAGAGCCTTCTGGTAGGATATTTAACGTTTTTAAATTTTGTAGTGGCCTAGGTTTTTGCTGGAGGCCACAGTTATTAAAGAAAAACGCATTTGAAGGTCACTTTTGTACTTTTCTCTTGAATAACTCGAAAGCTGTGGCCTACAAAAAGAAAAAAAAACTGCCCCAGTACAAAATTTAATTTCACTAAATTTCCTAGAAAAAGCTCCCATTCGTTTTTTCTGTACGACTAATAGTTTGCATGGGTAGCGATCAAGAGAATACGAAAATCTTATGGGTGGTTTTGAAGGTCTTGCAGGTTGCGGACAACGCAAAACAGCTGAATCACCCTGTGTAGAGGTTCTTGTGAATTCATTGCTAAATGAAAGAGGGAGCAACGTCAGAGAGACTGACAGATGAACTGCCTGGAGAACGCTCGCCCCCTCCAGCGACGACGCCGCCTGCCTGGAGTTTAGTTCCGCAGCCGACCGCAGCGACTGCTTCCGCATCTTCCGCGCGGCTAGCCACCGCCAAAGTTGCTCGCTGCGCAGTTGGACGACAATAGCTGCGGCGGCGGATATTACTCGCGATACGTACAGCACAGTTCCCTCCTGTGCGGCGTGTAGTCGGAATTCAGTCTTCCTGCTGTCGATGATGAAACTGCTGGGACACAATGACGGGTACAGTGCAGACAAGCTGTAATGCGCTTAAAAACTTTAGCAAGTAGTGTCACAAAACAGTGAGAAGAGGATGTGCTAATTACTTTATTCTCCTTCAAGATATTCTCCATTGGTTACAATATACTTTTGGCAATACTTCCAAACTGTCAACGAAGATTTCTTTCCGAAACTACTGCGGAAGTTAAGAGGTGCCAGCGTGGCTAGCACTTGGATAGGTGACCATTCGGTTCTACCGCGAGCTGCTGGCAAATGGGGTTACTCAGCCCCACTGAGGCCAATTGAGAAACTACTTGATTAGGAAGTAGAGATGGGGGATGCGCTCTTGAACTGATTCATAGAGTTGAATCTTTCAAAGGAGTGAACAATCAGTGATTCAGAAAAAAAGAACGGTAGCTCCAAACGTTTCCCACGGCAGAGAGAGAGGGAGAGAGAGAGAGAGATGGAGCATATCAGCAGCGCCTCTGCTGGTCGCAGCACAGTGCACGCCACACAACACAGCCAGCGCCGGCCTCTGCCCTCCTTCTACCTTGGCTGCCTGCATCGTGCAGTGCCCCATTGGATTTTGTGTTTCACATATGCCATGCTGTCTCTGTGCGTCATCTGCCGTGTGCAGTGTCTGGCGCAGCTTAACTTCGCATCGCACTCTGTCGGCGATCGTTTCAGTCGCACGTCCTGCCCTCTGGGCAGTTGATGCGAGCAACAGGACAGAGAGCCACCTAGCGGATAACATAGGAACTACTTGCAACAACCTGCTCGCAAGGGAATGGACGATTTGTCTCGGAGCGGGTGAGTTCACCGCTCCCCCCACCCTCGGAACTCGCCCGCTCAACGCTCACCCCACCGTTCTCAACTCTAGCCAGAGCGTTGAGCAAAGCAACTCAGGTGTCACTCTGGTCTCTGTGGTCTTAGCTCACGCAGTAATACAGCTCGCGGCTCGACCTGCTCGACTCAGTGCTTCTGCATTGGAGTTCGTCTCTACTGGATATTGTTCTTCGTAGTAATACCGCTATGTATATTACATTATTATGTTATGTATACATCATTTGTTTTTATTTTATTTTTATTTGTTTAAACTGAGCAGATTAGGTTCCTGACAACTCCTCTTACTATAGGATTTTTATTATGGACACTCGAATTTACACTTTAATTACGAGCGAACCGATAAACGTATCGCAAAATGTGATACACCAATATTTTCCTTGTTTTATTCTGCGTAAGGCTATATGCAGCACTTTCGTTTTACAGTCAAATTTATATTTTTTTTTTCTTATTCTGGTACGGATTTTGCGATTTTAGGCGTCTTCGGAAGGAAACGTTCACTTTAAAAATATATGGCTTGCGATGTATTTGTATGAGGTTAATGAAATTTTAATGCATTATAGCCAAATATATTGTTAATGTAAATCTCAAGTTACAACATTTTCCGATCACCCAAAAAACCACGATAGGGCAAAATAAATCAATAATCAAAAACTTTGTCATATCGTGGAAATTTCAATAAACAATACAAAATTCTTACTCATTATCTGTGTTACTTCAAAATAGCATCAAATAAGATCAAAATACAGGTATAGTACTGGAATAAACCAAGTTTAAAGGGCAATGTGCCTTCCATTTATTTTCTATTGTAAATGAGTGGTGAGTCATGAAAAAGAGCTAATTCATTTCAGGGAGTGAACAGTTCTGATCCGATCTCTGAAAAGAACAGTTTTGCCCATCTCTATTAGGAAGTAGACGCTCCGATCAGGAAAAATGGGCCGAGAGAGCGGTGTACTGACCACATGCCCCTCCATACCAGCATCCAGCGACGCCTACGGTCTGAGGGTGGCACGGAGGTCGGTCGGTACCCCTGCACCTTCCGAAGCCTGTTCAGACGGAGAGAGAAAAACTATACAGCGCATCAGAATTAAAAGATCACTTTTTCGAAACCCAGTTATTGTATCCCATTGCGACACGTAAGTTTAAAATTTGTCTGGAAGTTGTATCCAACCTTCCTCTGTAATGATGTAAAAGTATTGCGCCTTGCGACGTCACACTCGGACTCTTCAATGCTTCAAACAGCTGAGTATCGGCTCCTACGAAAAAAAAAGGCCACAACTATAAAATTCATATGACATGTAAAGTGGGTCAATGTTATGACATTGGCACACTATTTCACCACAGCTCTGCCAGGCGCCACCGTGGCGTAGCGTGTCACATGACGGAAAAATCGTCACAGCCCCTATCATCGACATTTCACGCCTTCTTTTGACGCCTCTGCGATGGAGGCCAGAACCGCAATGCCTAGCGTTAAAATTGGACAGTTGTTTTATCGGTGGGGAGGAAAACATTTCAGACACGGCCGCTCAGAATGAACACGAAAAGGCTTCCGAGTGTGGCGTAAAGCGCAACAATGAACCCACCCATTTCTTTGAGACGTTGATTCCCACACATACCGCAGTCGAAAACGACAGTTTTCAGTGCGATGAGCAACAGCAAGATGTTCTCGACACTCTCTGATACTGCTGATACCTCATTGACGCTTCATCCGTTTGAAAGGAGACGTCGGCTAACAATCACACTCCGCGTCATGTGCGTAGACTGCAATGTGACCGCAAGCTTTGCTCTTGTATACAGAATGGAACCACGAGGGAATGTTAAAAACCATTCGACGAAATATGAACGTGATGCGATGCAGCAAAAGGTGCTTTCCGGCTGTCCTCCTTGACAACTCCTGTCCCGCAATCACTGTGAAACGGCAAATGGTCCCTATAAGACACTCACCCCTACAGTTCACAAAGCTCCTGGAGACTCCAATCTATGAGAACTTTAGAAGTGTGTCTTTACATAGAAAAACCTTCGAAGTGGCCCTAGGGACACTGAGCTGTTTTGTTCACGGAAGAGTCAATGTCGCAGCCATCCGTGATCATGCTATGGGAGAACATGAAGGAGAATCACCAAATAAGTGTAAGTACTCTTTGCTCTTTCAGATCAAATTGAAACTTCGCAGAGTGGTTCTGGACGCTCCCAGTGGTTCCATCCCATACATCACAAGCAAAAATTGCGTCCGCACAGTTGTGCTTCACAGGAGTGAGATCACATTCGGTAGGGTTGTTAGGCCACGATGATCTTCATCTACATCTACATTTGTACTCCGCAAGCCACCCAACGTTCTGTGGCGGAGGGCACTTTACGTGCCATTATCATTACCTCCCTTTCTTATTCCATTCGCGTATGGTTCGCGGGAAGACCGACTGCCGGAATGCCTCCGTGCGCGCTCGAATCTCACTAATTTTACATTCGTGATCTCCTCGGGAGGTAAAAGTATGGGGAAGCAATATATTCGATACCTCATCCAGAAACGCACCCTCTCGAAACCTGGACAGCAAGCTACACCGGGATGCAGAGCGCCTCTCTTGCAGACTCTGCCACTTGAGTATGCTAAACATCTCCGTAACGCTATCACGCTTACCAAATAACACTGTGACGAAATGTGTCGCTCTTCTTTGGATCTTCTCTATCTCCTCCGTCAACACGACCTGGTACGGATCCCACACTGATGAGCAATACTCAAGTATAGGTCTAACGAGTGTTTTCTAAGCCACCTCCTTTGTTGATGGACTACATTTTCTAAGGATTCTCCCGATGAATCTCAACCTGGTACCCGCCTTACCAACAATTAATTTTATATGATCATTCCACTTCAAAGCGTTCTGCACTCCCAGATATTTTACGGAAGTAACTGCTACCAGTGTTTGTTCCGCAATCATATAATCATACAATAAAATATCCATGGACCTTTCCGTTGGTGAGGAGGCTTGCGTGCCTCAGCGATACAGATGGCCGTACCGTAGGTGCAACCACAACGGAGGTGTATCTGTTGAGAGACCAGGCAAACGTGTGGTTCCTGAAGAGGGGCAGCATCCTTTTCAGTAGTTGCAGGGGCAACAGTCTGGATGATTGACTGATCTGGCCTTGTAACACTAGCCAAAACGGCCTTGCTGTGCTGGTACTGCGAACGGCTGAAAGCAAGGGGATACTACAGCCGTAATTTTTCCCGAGGGCATGCAGCTTTACTGTATGGTTAAATGATGATGGCGTCCTCTTGGGTAAAATATTCCGGAGGTAAAATAGTCCCCCATTCGGATCTGCGGCTGGGGACTACCCAAGAGGACGTCGTTATCAGGAGAAAGAAAACTGGGGTTCTACGGATCGGAGTGTGGAATGTCAGATCCCTTAATCGGGCAGGTCGGTTAGAAAATTTAAAAAGGGAAATGGATAGGTTGAAGTTAGATATAGTGGGAATTAGTGAAGTTCGGTGGCAGGAGGAATAAGATTTTGGTCAGGTGAATACAGGGTTATAAATACAAAATCAAATAGGGGTAATGCAGGAGTAGGTTTAATAATGAATAAAAAAATAGGAGTGTGGTTAAGCTACTACCAACAGCATAGTGAACGCGTTATAGACACGAATCCCACGCCTACTACAGTAGTACAAGTTTATATGCCAACTAGCTCTGCAGATGATGAAGAAATTGATGAAATGTATGACGAAATAAAAGAAATTGTTCAGGTAATGAAGGGAGACGAAAATTTAATAGTCATGGGTGACTGGAATAGGAAAAGTAGTAGAGTAGGAAAAGGCAGGGAAGGAAACATAGTGGGTGAATATCGATTGGGGGAGAGAAATGAAAGAGGAAGCCGTCTGGTTGAATTTTGCACAGAGCATAACTTAATCATAGCTAACACTTGGTTCAAGAATCATAAAAGAAGGTTCTATACGTGGAAGAATTCTGGAGATACTAGAAGGTGTCAGATATGATGGTAAGACAGAGATTTAGGAACCAGGTTTTAAATTGTAAGACCTTTACAGGGGTAGATGTGGACTCTGACCACAATTTATTGGTTATGAACTGTAGATTAAAACTGAAGAAACTGCAAAAAGGTGGGAATTTAAGGAGATGGGACCTGGATCAACGAAAGAATCAGAGGTTGTACTGAGTTTCAGGGAGAGCACAAGGGAACAATTGACAGGAATGGGGGAAAGAAATACAATAGAAGAAGAATGGGTAGATTTGAGGAATGTAATAGTGACGGCAGCAGAGGATCAAGTAGGTAAAAAGACGAGGGCTAGTAGAAATCCTTGGGTAACAGAAGAGATACTGAATTTAATTGATGAAAGGATAAAATACAAAAACACAGTAAATGAAGTAGGCAAAAAGGAATACATACGTCTCAAAAATGAGATTGACAGGAAGTGCAAAATGGCTAATCAGGGATGGCTAGGTGACAAATGTAAGGATGTAGAGGCTTGTCTCACGAGGGGTAAGATAGATACTGCCTACAGGAAAATGAAAGAGACCTTTGGCGAAAAGAGAGCCACTTGTATGAATATCAAGAGCTCAGATGGAAACCCAGTTCTAAGCAAAGAAGGGAAAGAGAAAGGTTGAAGGAGTATATAGAGGGTCTATACAAGGGCGATGTACTTGAGGACTATATTATGGAAATGGAAGAGGATATGGATAAAGATGAAATGGGAGATACGATACTGCGTGAAGAGTTTGACAGAGCCGTAAAAGACCTGAGTAGAAATAAAGCCCCGAGAGTAGACAACATTCCATTGGAACTACTGACGGCCTTGGGAGAGCCAGTCCTGACCAAACTCTACCATCTTGTGAGAAAGATGTATGAGACAGGTGAAATACCCTCAGACTTCTAGAAGAATATAACAATTCCAATCCCAAAAAAGCAGGTGTTGACAGATGTGAAAATTACTGAACTATCAGTTTAATAAGTCACAGCTGCAAAATACTAACGCAAATTCTTTACAGACGAATGGAAAAACTGGTAGAAGCCGACCTCGGCGAAGATCAGTTTGAATTCCGCAGAAATGTCGGAACACGTGAGGCAATACTGACCCTACGACTTATCTTAGAAAATAGATTAAGGAAAGGCAAACTTACATTTCTAGCATTTGTAGACTTAGAGAAAGCTTTTGACAATGTTGACTGGAATACTCTCTTTCAAATTCTAAAGGTGGCAGGGAGCGAAAGGCTGTTTACAATTTGTACAGAAACCAGATGGCAGTTATAAGAGTCGAGGGGCATGAGAGGAAAGCAGCGTTTGGAAAGGGAGTCAGACAGGGTTGTTGCCAGTCCCCGATGTTATTCACTCTGTATATTGAGCAAGCAGTGAAGGAAACAAAAGAAAAATTCGGAGTAGGTATTAAAATCCATGGAGAAGAAATAAAAACGTAGAAATTCGCCAATGACATTGTAATTCTGTCAGCGACAGCAAAGGACTTGGAAGAGCAGTTGAACGGAATGGACGGTGTCTTGAAAGGAGGATATAAGATGAACATCAACAAAAGCAAAACGAGGATAATGGAAAGCAGTCGAATTAAGTCGGGTGATGGTGAGGGAATTAGATTAGGAAATGAGACACTTAAAGTAGCAAAGGAATTTTTGCTATTTGAGGAGCGAAATAACTGATGATGGTCGAAGTAGAGAGGATATAAAATATAGACTGGAAGTTGCAAGGAAAGCGTTTCTGAAGAAGAGAAATTTGTTAACATCGAGTATAGATTTAAGTGTCAGGAAGTCGTTTCTGAAAGTATTTGTATGGAGTGTAGCCATGTATGGAAGTGAAACATGGAAGATAAATAGTTTGGGTAAGAAGAGAATAGAAGCTTTCGAAATGTGGTGCAACAGAATAATGCTGAAGATTAGATGGGTAGATCATATAACTAATGAGGAGGCATTGAATAGAATTGGGGAGAAGAGGAGTTTATGGCACAACTTGACAAGAAGAAGGGACCGGTTGGTAGGACATGTTCTGAGGCATCAAGGGATCACAAATTTAGCATTGAAGGGCAACGTGGAGGGTAAAAAGGGTAGAGGGAGACCAAGAGATGAATACACTAAGCAGATTCAGAAGGATGCAGGTTGCAGTAAGTACTGGGAGATTAAGAAGCTTGCACAGAGCATGGAGAGCTGCATCAAACCAGTCTCAGGACTGAAGACAACAACAATAACAACAACAACAGTCAGTTGCCACTCGCTGCACCAAGTGCCTATCCGCTGCAGATCACACCGCATTTCGCTGCTATTTTCTAATGCTGTAACTTCTCTGTATACGACACCATCATCTGCGAAAAGCTGCATGGAACTTCCGATACTATCTACTAGGTTATTTATATATATATTGTCAAAAGCAATGGTCCCATAACACTCCTCTGTATCACGCCAGATGTTACTTTAACGTCTGTAGACGTCTCTCCATTAAAAACAACATGCTGTATTCTGTTTGCTGAAAACTCTTCAATCCAGCCACAAAGCTGGTGTGATATTCCTTAGGCTCTTACTTTGTTTATCAGGCGACAGTGCGGAACTGCATCGAAGCGGAACTGCATCGAACGCGTTCCGGAAGTCAAGGAAAATGGCATCTACCTGGGAGCCTGTATCTAATATTTTCTGGGCCTCATGACAAATAAAGCGAGTTGAGTCTCACACGATCGCTGTTTCCGGAATCCATGTTGATTCCAACAGAGTAGATTCTGGGTTTCCAGAAACGACATGATACGCGAGAGGTTTTGGCTGCGTTTAAACTTGCAGTGGAGCTCTCTTTGCTTTCGCAGTAGTTTCCTAACTTTGTTGTTGAACCACGGTGGGTTTTTCCCGTCCGTCACAGTTTTACTCGGTACGTACCTGTCTAAAACGCATTTTACGATTGCCTTGAACTTTTTCCATAAATCTACAACAGATCGACGTCGGAGATATAGGTCTATAGTTTTGCGCATCTGCTCGACAACCCTCCTTGAAGCCTGGGACTGCATGTGCGCTTTTCCAATCATTAGGAACCTTCCGTTCCTATAAAGACTTGCGGTACACGGCTGTTAGAAAGGGGGCAAGTTCTTTCGCGTAGTCCGTGTAGAATCGAATTGGTATCCCATCAGTTCCAGTGGACTTTCTCTGTTGAGTGATTTCAGTTGCATTTCTATTCCTTGGACACTTATTTCGATGTCAGCCATTTTTTCGTTTGTGCGAGGATTTAGAGAAGGAGCTGCAGTGCGGTCTTCCTCTGTGAAACAGCTTTGGAAAAAGGTGTTTAGTATTTCAGCTTTACGCGTGTCATCCTCTGTTTAAATGCCATCATCATCCCAGAGTATCTGGATATGCTGTTTCGAGCCACTTACTGATTTAACGTAAGACCAGAACTTCCTAGGATTTTCTGTCAGGTCGGTACATAGAATTTTACTTTCGTATTCACTGAACGCATCACGTATAGCCCTCCTTACGCTAACTTTGACATTGTTTAGCTTCTGTTTGTCTGAGAGGTTTTGGCTGCGTTTAAACTTGCAGTGAAGCTCTCTTTGCTTTCGCAATAGTTTCCTAACTTTGTTGTTGAACCACGGTGGGTTTTTCCCGTCCCTCATAGTTCTACTCGGCACGTACCTGTCTAAAACGCGTTTTACGATTGCCTTGAACTTTTTCCATAAACACTCAACATTGTCAGCGTCGGAACAGAAATTTTCGTTTTGATCTGTTAGGTAGTCTGAAATCTGCCTTCTATTACTTTTGATAAACAGATAAACCTTCCTCCCTTCTTTTATATCCGTATTTACTTCAATATTAAGGGATGCTGCAACGGCCTTATGATCACTGATTCCCTGAACTGCGCTTACAGAGTCGAAAAGTTCTGGTCTGTTTGTTATCAGTAGGTCCAAGATGTTATCTCCACGAGTCGGTTCTCTGTTTAATTGCTCGAGGTAATTTTCGGATAGTGAACTCAGTATAATGTCACTCGATGCTCTGATCCTACCACCCGTCACAAACATCTTAGTGTCGTAGTCTATATCTGGTAAATTGAAATCTCCACCTAATACTATAACATGCTTAGGAAATTTATGTGAAGTGTATTCCAGATATTCTCTCAGCTGTTCTGCCACTAACGCTGCTGAGTCGGGAGGTCGGCAAAAGGAACCAATTATTAACCTAGCTCGGTTGTTGAGTGTAGCCTCCATCCATAATAATTCACAGGAACTATCCACTTCTACTTCATTACAGGATAAACTACTACTAACAGCGACAAACAGGCCACCTCCGGTTGCATGCAATCTATCCTTTCTAAACACTGACTGTGCCTTTGTAAAAATTTCAGCAGAATTCATCAGTGGCTTCAGCGAGCTTTCCGTACCTCTAACAATTTCAGCTTCGGTGCTTTCCATCAGCGCTTGAAGTTCTGGTACTTTACCGATGCAGCTTCGAAAGTTTACAATTACAGTACCGATTGCTGCTTGATCTCCGCGTGTCCTGACTTTGCCCCGCACCCTTTGAGGCTGTTGCCCTTTCTGTACTTGCCCGAGGCCATCTAACCTAAAAAAAACGCCCAGTCCACGCCACACAACCCCTGCTACCCGTGTAGCCGCCTGCTGTGTGTAGTGGACTCCTGACCTATCCAGCGGAACCCGAAACCCGACCACCCTATGGCGCAAGTCGAGGAGTCTGCAGCCCACACGGTCTCAGAACCGTCTCAACCTCTGATTCAGACCCTCTACTCGGCTCTGTACCAAAGGTCCGCAGTCAGACCTGTCGACGATGCTGCAGATGGTGAGCTCTGCTTTCATCCCGCTAGCGAGACTGGCAGTCTTCACCAATTCAGATAGCCGCCGGAAGCCAGAGAGGATTTCCTCCGATGCATAGCGACACACATCACTGATGCCGACATGAGCGACCACCTGCAGATGGGTGCACCCTGTACCCTTCATGGCATCCGGAAGGACCCTTTCCACATCTGGAATGAATCCCCCCGGTATGCACACGGAGTGCACATTGGTTTTCTTCCCCTCTCTTGCTGCCATATCCCTAAGGGGCCCCATTACGTGTCTGACGTTGGAGCTCCCAACAATCAGTAAGCCCACCCTCTGCGACCGCCCGGATCTTACAGACTGAGGGGCAACCTCTGGAACAGGACAAGCAGCCATGTTCGGCTGAAAATCAGTACCAGCCGGAGACAGAGCCTGAAACCGGTTCGTCAGACAAACTGGATAGGTCTTCCGTTCAGCCCTCCGGAATGTCTTTCGCCCTGTGCCACACCTCAAGACGACCTCCCACTCTACCACAGGTGAGGGGTCGGCCACAATGTGGGCAGTATCCCAGGCAGCCACAGCCGTAGTCCGATCGGGGGATGCGTGAGACGAGCTGGCCGTCCCCGACAAACCCCCATCCGGACCCCCACAGTGATGCCCATTGGCAACAGCCTCAAGCTGTGTGACCGAAGACAACACTGCCTGAAGCTGGGAGCGAGGGGATGCCAACTCAGCCTGCATCCGAACACAGCAGTTGCAGTCCCTATCCATGCTAAAAACTGTTGTGGAAAGATCGTCTGAACTAATCTACAGAGATCACAAACAATTCGACACAAAATTTAAATGGTTATTAAAATGCAAGATTGCCTAGTAAATGCAGTAATGCTGCTACTTGCGCACTGCTGACACACTGCTCGGCGGCAGAAGGAGACTACGCGATTTTACACTATTCAGTTACTAAAGCGCGATGCTACAACTCTGAAATACTATAATACGCCCGAAATTTATGAATTAAACAATGCAAGTACCAAAAAACACGCAAAGAAATTAAGAATTGAACTATGTAACAAATAAGTGAGCTAAGAGTATACGACTTGCTGCTGGCAGCTGATTATCCAACGGCGGCATGGAGCGCACTGGCTGTGACCAACCGAGACTGGCCGTTCAAAACAAAAACAGAATACAGACGACTACGCGAATGTACACTATTCAGGTACTAAAGCGCGATGCTACAACTCTTAAATACTATAATACGCCCGAAATTTATGAATTTAACAATGCAAGTACCCAAAAACACGCAAAGATATTATGGTTCAAATGTTCTGAGTACTATGGAACTTCTAAGGTCATCAGTCCCCTAGAACTTAGAACTATTTAAACCTAACTAACCTAAGGACATCACACACATCCATGCCCGAGGCAGGTTTCGAACCTGCAACCGTAGCGGTCGCGTGGTTCCAGACTGTGCGTCTAGAACCGCTCGGCCACCCCGGCCGGCTAAAGAAATTAAGAATTAAACTATGTAGCAAATAAATGAGCGAAGAGTATACGACTTGCTGCTGGCAGCTGCTTATCCAACGGCGGCAGGGAGCGCACTGGCTGTGACCAACCGACACTGGTCGTTCAAAACAAAAACAGAAGACAGACAACTACGCGAATGTACACTATTCAGGTACTAAAGCGCGATGCTACAACTCTCAAATACTATAATACGCCCGAAATTTATGAATTAAACAATGCAAGTACCCAAAAACACGCAAAGAAATTAAGAATTAAACTATGTAACAAATAAGCGAGCTACGAGTATACGACTTGCTGCTGGCAGCTGCTTATACAACGGCGGCAGGGAGCGCACTTAGGGAAGTGTTGGAGGTCCAGGGATGTATCAGCAGGGTCAACAGTTGTCAAGGAAGTCAACCTGTTTCCCGTTGCACTGCGAGCTGTAATTTTTGCCCGGTAAATGTCTAAGAACGAACGCTCCAAAAGAAAGGGTGCCTTTGTTGTCGCCCTTTATGGCACCCTGTGAGGCATTCGAGTTGATTCTGAGAGTTGGTGTGTCTGAAATGTTTCCCTCGCTCACTCACAACAACATCGCTTGATTTCAAGGCGGGGTGTCGTTGTTCTGACCTCCATCGCAGAGGCATCAAAATAAGGGGTGAAATGTGGCTGAGGGGGGCTGTGAAGTTCTTCCCATCGTGTGCCACGCCCACGGTGACGTTGGCCAGAACTTTGGTGACATTTGGCGCCAGTGAGTTATTATTAACCCACTTTACGCATCACCAGAACTTCTGAATTGTGGCTTTTTATTCACATGTATCGACACCTTATTGTTTGAAGTGTCGTCCAGCCTGACGGTGACGCCACTTGCCGCCAAGCTTGTGCACTGTCACAGAGGAAGGTTGTAGGCACCTTTGAGCCAAATTTCAAACTTACATCTCGCAATGGGAGACAATTACGGGGTTTAGAAAAAGTAATCCTTTAATACTATTGTGCTGTGTATATCAAGCACATTAAGATATGCAACCCAGCTTACGTGTGGATGATGTAACTTGGGTTGCCTATCTTAAGTGCATTTCATATTTTTCAGGCCAGTTTAATTATGCCTACATTGTATCTAAGCACTAACAGAAATAGGTTTACAAAGTGTACTGGAAATATAAGATCCACTGCGCCGTGAAAAAATATATTCTTTAGAAATTCTTATACAGGTGATGTCGTACAAACCTATACTTCTTTTTCCCAACACCTTCGTTCACTTCTCAATACTTTTTAGACGTTGTTGCCCTAGCTTGTAGAACTTCTCTGCATAAAAGTTATCTGCCTTGTAACTGAAGCCGTTAACAACGGCAGGTTTCAGTTCTTCAACGTCTAAAGACAATTTCCCACTGTTTCTTTTGCGATACCTGGCTCGCAGGGTGGGTGGTCTAAGCCTTTCACAACAGCATGTGAACGGCTATTGTTTTGTTGTGTAACTATTCCAGACGACAGTTAAACTAGTCTGTGCATTGGATCAATACCTGTATTTAGGATTGCATCCCTCCGTTCCGCAAGTGTCTGGTACTAGACTTCAGACGTGTTTCTTAAATGTTTATCCCGTCTAGACTGTGTCAAGCAAAGAACAGTTTTGACACTTAACTTGATTTACACATCTGTTGCCTTTCTTTACCTGTACATTCTTTTGTGTGTTAACAGTGGTTTTACTTTATAACTGACAAATTCCATTGAGATATTGGGATTCTTGAATGCTGGATCTGAAGAAGGAATTTAAATGTACGTTTAATCTAATTACTGCTGTCAGGGTTATTTCTTATAAAGACAAACTCACAGAGAGACATGTATCACATCCCCTTTATCACACCTTCTGCAATACTTCGTAGAAACCACGGATGAAATTCATACTTGTGAGTACAGTTACCTGCAGCAGTTACCGAGTTGCCTTCTTCTCACTGGAGATCCAATGCAGACAGGAAGTGGCGAACAATGTTGTAAATTGAAATTTATGGTAAGTTCCTATGGGACCAAATAGCTGAGGTCATCGGTCCCTAGGCTTACTCACTACTTATTTTAGCTTAAACCAACTTACACTAAGAACAACACAAACACCCATGCCGGAGGGAGGACTGAACTTCGACGGAGGGAGCCGCGCGAACTGTGGCAAGGCGCCCTAGACCGCGCAACTACCCCGCGCGGCGTGAATGTTGTCACTGACTGGCCGTGCCCTCAGGACGATGTGTTTTAACTAACGTTGCGTTTGTTTCGGCCAGTGTAAAGCATTCAGTGTCATCATAGGTTGTATTAACGCTCTGAACACCAATTACACATTTATTATTTCTGTATGGAAGGACAATACGGTGTAGCTGGAGTGCCGCATTTCACGAAAACTAACATCGATCAATATTCATACCGTAATCAGGGTCTCTGGCGGTAGTTCACAAGTTAGATACTCACAGCAGTAGATCTTTAGATCGCATTTTGACTGATTGGGTGAATGGCGGTAGTTCACAAGTTAGATATCCACAGCAGTAGATCTTTAGAGTGCATTTTAACTGATTGTGACTTACGGATAACCTTAGATCGACTTACGTAATTATACAAGACAATCTAAAGCCATACTAGATTATTCCTCTCGGACCATTTTACTGACACAGTCCAGCCACGTTAATGTGATCACGGGGTGTCAGAAACCTAAAGTACTATCTGATGCAGAGCGGATCACAATGAGACGTGCAGGGATAGAGTCAGTGAAATTCTAAAGGGATGTCGAGCCATGCCGACTGCAATGCGGTGGCCAGCTGCGCTAGGTTTCTCGGTTGAGGATCTATGGTGGTCCAGCAGACTCTCGATTGGGTTTAAATCCTGAGAGTTTCATCCCAGGATGTACGGTGAACTCATCCTGGTGCTCACTGAAATACACACGTACACTGTGAACCGTAATAGGCGACCGCGGTGGCCAAGCGGCTCTAGGTGCTTGAGTCCGGAACCGCGCGACTGCTACGGTCGCAGGTTCGAATCCTGCCTCGGGCATGGATGTGTGTGAAGTCCTTAGGTTAGTTAGGTTTAAGTAGTTCTAAGTTCTAGGGGACTGATGACCTCAGATGTTAAGTCCCATAGTGCTCAGAGCCATTTGAACCATTTTTTGAACCGTATTACTCGTTGCATTGTCCTGCTGGTAAAGGCCACCATGCGGAGGAAATACAAGCTTCATATTGGGATGGCCATGATCGCCAAATATAGACGAAAGCTTGTGTTCATCCGTTGTGCCCTGGAGAATGCCGAGATCACCCACGGAATACAGCGGAAACATTCTTCAGACCACAACTGTTGCAGAGACTGTCAGAAGTTTCACACCGTACACTTCAATGACCATCCATCCAGTAGAGCAAGAAACGCGACTCATATGAAAACGCCACCATTTGCCACTCAGTGGACGTCCAGTGGACGTACTGGGCAAGCTCCGGGTTACGTCGCTGATGAACAGCAGTCATCACGGGTGCCCGAACCAGGAACATGCTGTGGAGTCCCATACATAGCATCCTTCACTGAACGGTCTTTGAGGAGATACTGTTGGTAACCCCATTGTTCTCCAGTTTCATGTCTACTTGCCCGTAAACACTTCCGCAGCCCTGACGTCTATGGCCCTTGGTGTACCAAAGATGCCTCGACGCTGGTTGTGGCTAGTGACATTCTGTCATACACGGTATACTTTAATCACGGCAGCAGACGGACAGTTTACAGCTTTTCCCAATTCCAAAACGATTCCACCCTTGTCCCGAAAGACAATGACCATGCCCTTTTCGACGTCACATAAATCGTTCCTTTTCCACATTAGGACAACGGCTGCACTGTTACCGCGTTCCCACTACACGCTTTGTACACGGTCAGTCACTAATATTGCCACCTAAAATAACTCCGAAAGTGTGATAGTAGCTGAAACGTTTGTGGTGAAAATGTTGCATGGTACAACGGGGGCCATAATACGACGTTGGCTTTTTGTTGCTAGGTGGGGTCGCTTCAGAGATATTAAGGTCAACTTTGTTTTTCCAAATGGGATGCTATAGTCTGGTACTTATTTTCTGATAGCGGCTATCGACACAAATCCAGTGGTGTGTAACAGTAACGCATTTGAAGATCAACGAAAGATCAAACGTCGATTTACAGAAGGTGTTCAAAGTGATGACCATTGATATCAACGCAGTGCTGAAATCTTCTTATCATGGATTGAGTGGTACTCCTCATCACTTTCGCACTTATCGAAGCACAATCTCTGACAATTGTATCTCGTATATCGTGCAAATAGTAAATATTCGCCGAATACGGGGTATCCATCTAACCTGCCATTGACATGTAAGCACCATTCGACTGTTTCGCAATACAACACCAATAGGAACGGTAAGACTAGTATCGTCGAATCAAGCGAATGTGAATGATGTATTCCTTCGAATAACAAGTCGATGTTCTTCTCATTTATGGAGAATGCCAACTAAATTCAGTGAGAGCTCGAGACTTATACACTGAAAGATATCCTCAACGTACTCACCCTACACGTCGTACATTTAAATATGTGTATGATAAATTGAGAACAACTGGATCTTTAACGCATCGGAAACATATACTGCCAAGGAAAGTTACTAATGAGGAAACTCTTGCCACTGTGATTCGAAATCCTCGTGTCAGTTCGCGTCAGATCGCAAGGGAATCCAGCATGAGCCAGAGTAGTGTTGTTCTTGTTCCGCATCTCCATATATATCGTCATTACCACATCAGTCTCCACCAAGAATTAACTGATACGCATTGTATGCATCGCATTGAATTCTGCCGATGGGCTCAACTTCAGATTCAGAGGGTTGACACATTTATTAGTTTGATTTTATTTACTGACGAGGCTACGTTCACGAACCATTGAATGTTAATTTGCATAACATGCTTTATTGGACAACTGAAAATCCATGCTGTCTGCGGCAACTTCCACACCAAAAACCGTGGTCGGTGAAGGTATGGTGTGGGATTCTGGAGGACGGAATTATAGGCCCCTTTTATATCGAAGAAAATCTTAATGGTATAAAGCACACGACATTCCTGCAAGAAACATTTGGTCGGTTATTGGACGAAATACCTTTAGGAACAAGGAACAGAATGTGGTACCAACACGATGGATGTCCGGCATATTTTTCGCTGGTGGCTAGAAATGAGTTACAAAGACAGTTCCCAAATCGTTGGACTAGATGCAAAGGAGATGTGTCGTGGCCGGCTCGTTCGCCAGACTTGACGCCGCTGGATCTATCTCTTGTGAGGATTCGTAAAAGACATTGTTTATAAAGACGTTCCAACTACACCTGAAGATATGTGAGAGAGAATTGTCAGAGCTTGTGCTTCGACAAATGACAAAATGATAAGGAATACCACTCAATCCATGATAAGAAGATTTCAGCACTGCATTGATACCAATCGTCATCACTTCGAACAACTTCTGTAAATGGACGTTCGTGCCACCTTTGTGACCTTCGTTGACCTTCAAAGTCCTGACTGTTACACGTCACTGGATTCGTCTCGATAGCTGCTATCAGAAAATAAGTACCAAACTACAGCATCTCATTTGGAAAAACAAAGTTGACCTTCATATCTCTGAAGTGACCCCACCTAGCAACAAAAAACCAACGTCGTATTATGGCCCCCGTTGTACCATGCAACATTTCTCTGACAAACTTTTCAGCTTCTATCATACTTTCGGAGTTATTGTTGATGGCAATAGTTAGTGACTCACCCAGTTTACCCTCCATTGCTAGTGCTGCCAGCTGCCGTCTGGGAGTGGTTATTGCACGTTCACGTGGAATGTAGGTGGTGGACCATGCTGTAATTTTCGTACTCAACTGTGCCCCAGCGTTTTGTCTTGTGTGTTAAAATTCCACTTGTAACAAGTGACTCACTGTGTGGCCAAAGTTATTCAGAAACGTCCACCGCAATTTCACAGTGCTGCGTTATACTATAAGATGTTTTTTCTTGCGAAAAGAAGTTTGGTTGATTTGTCAGTAAGCTCAGAACGTCTCCGTTCTTTCCGTTATGATGAGTAGTCTCACTCCGTAGTATTCAGGTGATCTGCGGATCAGGTAGTGACTTGAAACTTCCAGTATAGTTGAGAACTGGATGACAATGTAATATTAACTCGTCATAAGTAGTATAGAGAGCAACTGTCATTGAGAAAAATCACACAACAATTCGTATCATTTGCAGCGCAACAAATTTGTTAGTGACTTAGATGAACTATTAATGCCTCAGTTACTTATTACATGCACCCTACTGTTTCGTTTTAAACTTTACATGTATTGTTATAGCTATTAAAAATTCAGAAGCGTAGATTTTCAGGACTAACTGAACGGCGCTAGGTATCTCTATGGGGCTAGACGAATTTATTTCACACTTTTAATAGTTTTCAAAGAGTGTTATTTTAAAAAGTTTTTATTTAATTAGCTCTTTTATATTGTTGTGACTGAAATTATGTTGTGATATATTGTTGCTGTTTTTGAAACCTATTCGCTCGTTCCTTCCTTTCTGGACAGTCTTAGTGTTGTCCATTGGCCAGAGGTAAAGTGGGACACTGAAGCGGTCATCCCAGCGTGGTTGTGTCGTGTTTTGGCGACCCTGCCAGGGGTGCCTCCAGCGTCGGGCATCAATGGCGGACCCTGTATCCCTCCCACCCTTCCTCCCACCGTGATAGATGACTGTTGGCCACTGTGTGTGTGTGTGTGTGTGTGTGTTGGGATAGTCAGCTGTCCCTGGCTGCTGCTCCCTTTCCTCCATTCACAGTATGGCCGAGGGTTATTGATGGCCCTCTACCACACACTGTGTCTCCATCTGTGACCTAAATACAGTTTCCTTTGTTCTGCGTAATAGGATCTGTTACTCGTGATATCTCTTCTTATTGCACGTAAATGAGCACACAACTATCTGTAGTATGAACGTCAGAAAAGATGAGAACTGCATCTCAGTTCACCTGAGGTACAAAAGTAAGACAACAGGCCATTCACTAAAATAAAACTTTATTCTACCATGAAACAGTAGTTTCCTTTTGATAAAATGACATTAAACTTTATGTGAAACCGAAAATGAATATATTTTATCCATTTGAACTTTCTCATCTTCACGTTTAGGCTCAGCTTTAGTTATCATTACATCAGCATTTAGCGGATATTCTATTTGAAACACTTTGGTAACACCTCCAAATCATTCTTCTATCTCTCTTACATTTTTCAAGTTAGTAGTTGAAACATATTTTCTAGGACTTCAATAACAAGTGATTATCCATTTAAATGCACACTCATAAGGTTTTCGGTTAACACGATGTGAATAAAAATCATGGAATGAAAATTGACAAAACTTACTATTAAATGCAATCTTTGATGTCAGTATTAAGACTTGTTCTTCAAGAAATGTCTTATTTGAGTCTTTATATATCATTCCTTATCCAGTCCCTAAATTAATGTAATGTGTAATTACTCTAACATTGTTAGTAACACCGTCTTCTTATTTATTTCTATGAAACATTAATTCCCTTGTATTTTAATAGAACAACAGAACAGGTATCTGATCAGTATAAGTATTAAAGTTCCATATGCCCATACATAAATCTCATTTTTATTCTATTAGTAAGTCATGCAATCCAACAAGATGCATTAGAGGTCATATAGTCACTGTTCTTAGATCACAAAATTTGAATGAAGAACGATAGGGAATAAATTATCCAGATCTATGCGCATGGCGCATAGCTCTACCGATCTTCCGAGCACCTCTAGAAATTTTGTTGACTTTATGACCCTAGAAACACATGATACTCCGAGAGGGGAGGCTTCATGTCACCCTGTGGTGACTGCTTATGATTGACAGTCAGCTAGATAGGTACTGTTCTTATTGTGTCGCAGTACGAAGAATACTGGTTTACTATGGTAATTCAAAAAATGGTTCAAATGGCTCTGAGCACTATGGGACTTAACATCTATGGTCAGCAGTCCCCTAGAACTTAGAACTACTTAAACCTAACTAACCTAAGGACAGCACACAACACCCAGCCATCACGAGGCAGAGAAAATCACCGACCCCGCCGGGAATCGAACCTACTATGGTAATTACCGTATTTTAGTCTGTGGAGTAAGTCATCTGCTGATTATGATCAGGTACCTTAGTACTCCGTTCTGACATGTAATGTTGGATAGGTGCACGTAACCTTTTTCAGTGACATTAATAAAGTAAATAGATACAAAAACTGAGATTATAGTCATCAATAATATATTCTCCTTCACTATTTCCAATAGTTTGCTAACTTTGAGGTAACTTTTCGATTCCGCGACTGTAGAAATCACGTGGCTTTGAGCAATGTTCTGAGCGCATTTTCATCCAGAAAGGAAGTTCCCTGAAGGTTGTTCGACAGAGAGGGGAAAAGATGACAACTTGAGGCCACAAAATCAAGTGAATAACATGGTTGCGGAATGACTTCCCAACCCAATTCCTGTATGTTGTTTTTTGTGAGTCCAGCAGAATGCAGGCGGACGTTATCGTGGAATTGCATCATTTGACGTAGTCTTCTTAGTTTTTCTTCCGGGATTGCGTCTGTAAGACGTCTCAGTTGTCGACAGTAATTGTCAACATTGATCGTTACACCTTGCAGAAGAAGTTCGTAGTTCAGCACACCAACGCTGCTCCAGTATAACATTCTCTTCTGTGTACGTGTGCAGGTATATGTACAGGGAGTTGCTGCTTTGTTTGGGGTCCAGTATTTCTTTATTTCCCTTATGCAAGCGTAAAGACGCCATTTTTCGTCACCAGTAACGGTACAGGTTAGAAATGGTTGGTGTTGTTCACGAGCAAGCAGAGATGCATATATGGCGACCCTCTGATTTTTTTGATTTTGGTTTAGAGCACGTGGGACCCATACACACCATTTTTCAGTTTCCCCATTGCATGGAAATATCGAACGATGGTGGAATGAACTCAGTTCATCACTTTTGCCAGTTATCGAGTGCACTAACGTGGATCACTATAGATTAATGTGTTTAAATGATCTTCATCAAAGCTCGAAAGTCTTCCAGAACATGAAGAGTCACTAAGATGAGAACGATCCTGCTTCAAACGAGAAATCCGCTTTCTTGCCGTGCTTTGTCCAATGTCATCGTCCTCATACACGTTTAAAATGTTTCTGGCTGCCTCTACTGCTGTTTCCCCTCAACTAAACATAAACAAAAGAATATGTCGAAATGTTCCAATGTCTCCTATTGCCACTCCCTTTTTGTAATGTTCACGGCTCCACTCACTACCTTCAAATAAAAAATGACAGTATTTGAACTCAAATACCAACAGTAAACTACAAATATAAATGACAATCGATAAATAAACATATAGCAACCTAATTACCAACGTGAAAAACACAACGCTACGAAGATGTGCACCAGCCTAATAGTTTCGCAACAGTGACAGTTAATGAGAATCGTCGTCAGCCAGTGACCATCTATAGACGTAGTGCGATTTGGAGTTAATGCGCAGTGTCTTGAGTGACTCTCAGAAATATTTGGTGTAGAAGTCATCCTGTTTTAGCCTGTTAGACGACAGAAAGCAAAATTCCGTTACTACAGCCGGAACAAACTACCCTTACGCATCTTTACCTCTGATTTCCAATACAGGTTGCTTTTCTGCCTCTATCTCCGGCTCACTGAAAATTATTACTGAATAAATGTCATGAATGCTATCTACATGCCAAGTTAATACGTTTTTAGAATCCAGACTTTTCAGCCAATGCGTGTTCTTCCACCCTCCTGCTCCTACCCTTTTTGTAGCTGTTGTGATTAGATGGAATCATTTCGTCTCGCCTTCGTCAGACTCTGACAGGGGGTACAGTCCTTCAGCTGTCCAGTTTTCCAAGTCGTGTTCGTTGACAGTGAGGCGAATCAACGATGGTGCAGTAGAAACTGGCCCAAGGTAGATCAAATTTCTGGGTATTTAGGTTACGTGTTATCAAGGCACATATGGCATACTTCACGCTGATTGCTTAGTTACAGCAGGTGTCTCTCTGACTCCGGTATTTCATACCAGGAAATAATGTCAATGCTGAAGCACACGGCAGCAAATTTCCGCTATAGACACGATTCAGAGTAGGAGCCTTTCTTGACAAAGGATGCCCATCTTTTCCTTCAACTTCGAGGTACGAATTTCAGCCAGTGGAGAATCCGTGAGACAACTGTGCAGCAGTAACGTAAGCGGGCTCATCTGCTCGAGGAAACACTCAGAGATGAAGGATAATGGCTGTGACTTGTCCGCGACAAGAGCTCGATCGCTGTACCTCGTTTCCACCAACACCCTACAGTGGTCGGCTTTCCTCTAGTCCAGGGCCGGCCACGGCGTTCAGAGCCATACGCGAGCCAGACGTGCGGGCAGCGTGTCGGCTTTGCTGGGTCATTCTCAGAAGTACCCGGTACAGCGCCACATTTCGTTTAATTTTGCGGTGCGGATTTTTCAGTCAGTGTAACTCTCTGCAGTTCCGAAGAATCGTGGTGTGAGCACTCTTTACCCTTGCTGTTTGCTCGTGGTATGAAGGACGTTAACAGGTCTAGTGGTTGTTTGCACAAAAAGAGGAGTCTGTGGATCTATCGCAACAATCTTTTGAAAATGAATGGGAATGACAGAGGGAATGGATTATAAACGTCAATATCTATTCTGTAGTCGCATAATCGACAGGTATTCCATATTTGCTATGGAAAATGGATCTATTGTCACAATCTTTAGAAAATGAATGGAAATAACAAATGGACTGGATCACAAATGTCAATATCTATTACATAGTCACACAATTAACAGGTACCATAACTATGCTATGGCACCACAGTACCGTATGAAATGTTGCTATGTAATGTAATACGATTGTTATATTCCGGTTACGAGTACCAGCGATGATGCGCTAGCGTAATTGAGACGACAACGCTCTTCGCTCTGGCAAGAACGCTCTTTGCCGTGAAAAGAAAAGAGGAGCATCTATGCTTTTTGTAATTGTTGGAGATAAGAAATGCCGATTGGATATTGTGATTTTTTTTTGACGTCAGATAAATTCGTCATATAGAAGTAATTTGAACTGCAAAGATCAACTTGTAATCGCAATTACCAAGAATAAAAATTGAATTTGTGAGAAAGAAGGTAAATATCGTTTACGAACCTTTCTTAGATGCTGGATTGTCGGACACTCTTAAAAACTATAAGTGTGTTTAGCAATACAGCGCATAGTAATTTCTTCGCGAATTAACAATACTGGTCGAATCTCCTACTATCACGGTCCGAACGACGCGCAATATTTCGCCGTCAGCTTGTGTGTTCAAGACGTTCGTATGCGACCAGTTTGTTAGTCAGAAGGTACCATACAGCCACTGTTGTTCAACCTTATCGTTCTGAAACTGTTTCTAGAAAAAAAATCTTACGGCGACTGTTAATATTGTGGCTGCTAAGGGGGACGGCGCCTTCATCGAGAGTTGCAGTTTTGTCCGACTTCGCCTGGCGTTGTCAGACAACTGGAGAAACGGAAACCTCCGACTGCCAACTCATCCTGTACCTAACCAGTTCTCTCCTTACAGCAGCCACGAAGAAAACACAGTCATCTAAAGCCAATTTTTTTCAGAAATTGTATTAGACAGTTAAAAATTTTAGAATGTATGTATCTAGGCAAAAAATCAAAATAGAGTTTTTTTAATGCAGTACCTGTCTTATCTGTGTCAAAGTCAAAGGTCTACCAAGTTATTTAATTTTTTTCTTTACGACGTACAAGAGTTCATTTTAGAAGTGCCATGCAGAAAGAGTTTAAAGATGTAGTTGACAATGAAAGAGCAAAAAAATTACAAAAATCCACAGCCTGGATTCATTCTTCTGTACACCAAGATCCACTCTGTGCGAAAGTTATAGACGTCAAGCACATGGTGGAATGAATTTTAAAGTTTCTGAGGTCTCACGCATTATCCCACTGTTAGTTTCCCACTGTCAGTTTCAAATAGAAATTAACAAAGAGTGTCGACCCTTCACATATTACTGAAAAGTACGTTGGTGAAGTCAAGGGTCATGCTTGGAACTATTTTTCGATCTGAAAGCCGCTACTATTGAATTTATGAAAGAAAAGGAGTGCAGGAACGAAAATTAGAACATACGGAGTGGATCGCAGACTTCAATCTTAAGTGGATTTGATTGCACAGCAAGACATTTGAAGATGAAAAGTAATTTATTTTTTATTTTGATATGGATGAATCTGGAAAAAAAATGGCAATGTACAAGCGACCAGATTTCTAAGTTCAGTGACGTAAAGAAGACACCAGGTTTGAAGAGCTCATTGTGGCTTTGAAAGAATTACAAGAATAGTTTTCTAAATGTTTTGAGGATACTGCCAATATTACATCGATTTTCGAGGTGTTTTCGATACCAGTTGTTGTTTCTGTTGCAAGCACCCCTTTGTATGCGCGAATGGGACTGACTGATCCTCAGCGTAATTCCCATTTTCAAGACTAATCTCTTTAAGTTAGAGCTGTCTCAGATACCTACATTGTTTTCCTGAGGTATACTTTTCACGTCTTAGTAATGACGTTCCAAACATGGTAAAATATTTCGATCAACATAAGTGTGTGAAAAGATTTTTTCGATTATGAAGCTAAACAAGTCATGATTACACGGCAACCTGAGTGAGAAAACTGTGGAACTGGCTGCGGTTCTCCGTACGCCAAACCTTTCTACCAGATAAAGATTATATTACGTCCTCAAAACGCCAAAAATAATTAAATAATACTGAAAATTTGTTTCACTTTGATATATGTTTATGACAAATATGAAATATGATTAAAGGTCGTATACAGTGCCACTGCACTCGCATCCAAACATAGCACATTAGTTCCCCCTCTCTTCCTTCCCCTCTCTTCCTCTCCCAACAGCTGAGAGAGCATGGAATGGTAGTGGGGAAAGTGCGCAGCCAGGTAGAACGCTAGGGGGCGTAAGCCAAAGCAGGGTGCATGAGACGAATTCTTGCCCGGCCCTGCTCTAGCCCGAAATTTTGAAACTTCCATTTATAAATTATCTACCACTAACTGCTCTTTACTGGAACACACAAAACTACCCTATGAAACAGCTAAATTTCATAATTTTAACATTTAAAATAGACTGTGAGATGTTGTTCGAGGATGTGATTTAACTTCTTAATCTATTCTCGAAGCAGTATCGATTGTGACTTCCTATCTGCAAGCTGTTTCATCGAAACCAAAATTTATATGAATTCAGTTTCGTTTTTCCTTGTATGTAAGACATATTGATAACCTTGGCATAATACTGCAGACTGCATTCTGATTCGACTGATACCATACAGTTCCCTCCGAATTTGTTCCATGGGGGACCAATTCATTTTGTTAATTTTAAAACTGTGTCATGTATGAGCAAAGGAACCAGTTTCGTGATACTCAGATTCAGTTAAAAGGCTGTTCTGAAAAGTAACATTTACTTAGTAGATGATGGAAGAAGAAAGAACATGATTTAGACCTAAAACTGAAATCCAAACACACCATTTGCATTAATATTACTAAAATATAAATCAGAATGTCAAATTCTCCAAAAGTTCAGAAATACTACAGATACAAAATCTCAGAGTAGTTTCGGAATCAACACAAAAATTGTTTTAAGATGACAAATTTCATACATTCAAATCTCAATCATTCAGTCATTTTAAATTTCGTACAGATTTCGCTTTTTTTTTTTTTTTTCTAAGAAGGCAGTCAGCTTTCTGACAATAATAGTGGGTTCACGTTTGCTACCACATTACTATACACGGTCTAATCACATTAATGGGACCACCGTTTATATCTGACGTCAACGAACAGCAGCCACACACACACGACAGGTGGCAGCCCTGGCAGTGACGCGTACATAAAGCGTGCCAGGGAGACGCAGAAAACCATCGTTCCGTTATTGTAATGCGGACACGGAGAGATATATGTGACGTCCAAATGGGCATGATCATTGACTCTGGAGCCAAGGGTGGTAGAATTTCGAAAAGCGCTAAGTAAGTTAAACGTTCGCGTACCGCAGTGGTTGATGCGTACCATGCATTGCAAAATGGCGCTTTCCAAAACTAACGCCGAGGCAACTGTAGTGCATCACACGCCATAGATGACAGAGGTGAAGGATGACTGCAGAGATGTGTAAGGGCGAATACACGTGCAGCTGTTGATCAACTGGTCGCCCAGACGAACCAAACGGCTACCAACAGTGTCTCCCTAATGACCGTTCATCTAACTTTGCCGCGGAGGGACCTGGGAAACAGAAGCCTGGTTCATGTACCCACGCTGACTGCTCTTCAGAGGCGATGCAAGCTTGAATTGGAAAGCCAGTACCGCAACTGGAGGTCCACGGCGTGATGAGAGGTGGCCTTTCAGATGAATCACCTTTTATGCTCCATCGAATACGTGAAACATTTGTAAGAAAATACTTTGCAACAGACGCCGGAAGAGTCCAGACTGTAGGAGTGAGCGTTATGGTTTGGGGGATATTTTCGTGGTATTCACTGGGTGATGTCGTCATTCTCGAAAGCACAATGGACCAACATAAGTATGCATCTATCCTTTGGAGACCGTGTCCACTCCTACATGCAATTTGTTTTTCCTCAGCACGACGATATCGACCTGTAGGACAATGCTACGTGTCACACAGCTGGCAGTGTACGTGTGTGGCTAGGAAAGCATCAGGGTGAGTTTAACGTACTCCCCTGGCCACCAATCTCCCCGGACTGAAACCCAATGGAGAGTCTATGCAAGCACCTCGATTGGCTGTTAGTACTGTGGTTCATCAATAGAGAATCCTAGCGCAGCTACTCAAGGCACTAGAGTTGGCACAGCTCCACATCACTGTTGACCTTCCAGATCCTCAATGACTCTCTTCCTGCATGTCTCACAGTGGTCTGCGCAACAAAAAGTTGTTAGGCTTTTAATAGTTGGTCACATTGATGTGAATGGGGAGTATACATCTAAACGAATTTAGTGTGCGACGGAGACACTATTGCAAGTTAATACAGATATAAATTAAGATAAAGCTAGCCTTCTGGCAGCTTTAATTCTATAGTCATATACATTCTTTTACTTCGTTTTAGTGACGTCACGTCCCTTAAACTGGTAGAGACAGGGACTAGTTTTGAATATACACCGTGGAACCCAAAGTCGTGTCAGACCTCCGTTTGGCCGGTGTAGTGCTGACCGTGGACATGACATGTACTCATCAAGTCGTTGGAAGTCCCCTGCAGAAATACTGCACCATGTTGCAGCATTTTGTCCATGAACTGAACTTTCGATTGTGTCCCATACATTTTCGATGGGATTCACGTTGAGCAATATGGGTGGCCAAACCATTCGCACGAATTGTCCTGAGTGTTCTTCAAACCAGTGGCAAACAATTGTGGCCTGGCAGGATGGCACATGATGATGATGAAGTTCCATACTCGGTGACAGAGCGTAGGGGAACGATGCTGGAGATCCGCACCGCCATACTAGGCAAGGTCCTAGTGGAGGTGGTTTGCCATTGCCTTTCCCCGACCGAGGATAGCACATTGTCATCCATAAAAAGGAAGACCATGAGTATCTGTAAGTGGTCTCCAAGTAGTCCATCGTGACCATTTCCAATCAATGATCGGTCCATTTGGACCAGCGGACCCTGTCCAGTCTACGAAACTAAGTCAAGACAATTATGGATCTATCAACAGCTTGCACAGTGCCTTCTTCACAACTTGAGGCCATGGCTTCGCAGGGTCTGCGCCACACTCTAACCTAACCATTAGCTCATACCAACTGAACTCGGGTCTCATCTGACCAAGCCGCGGTTTTCCAGTTATCTCGGGTACAACCTCATCGTTAGAGGACTCGCACAACAGACAAGCAAGGTGGGCTGCCGACCTCCTTTCTAAAGATCAGATTAAAACATCACCAGTGAATGTAAACATCATCAGACTTTCCGCATAAACACGCCACTACTTCGTGACAGAAAGCCAATGTTGCTAAGCGTAGCGCTCCGCAGTATCGGTGTTACAAGCACGCTAGCAGTGTCAGAGCGGCAGTGTCTGCCTACAGCTAGGACAGCTCCGGCAATTAGTACGCTGGCTCTAGCCCAGTAGACACTTACGGTAGTGTTTTTGTAGAAAGTGGTATCTTTTTGGACGTAACGCCACTTTGCAATTGTGGTCATAGTATTTTGGTTATTATTTCTTTTCACTGTCTTCCACTCTCATATGGCTTTTGGCACCACCAGAATTATGATTATTGTGTTTCTAGTTGTTCTTGAGTTTGAAAATCAGTGAAAGCCCAGAAGGCGTTTTAGTCAAAGCAAAGTGTGTTCAAACTTGACTGCAGGCCACTGAACAACCAATATGGTCACGAGTGCGGAAAGGGAGATGCAGGTAATATAGTGGTGTTAGGAAAGGCATTCGCGCCGTTCGTCTGCTGCCATAGCCCATTAACGCCAAATTACACCGCATTGTCCTGGCGGATATCTTCGTCACTGACTTCCGCGGTTATTTCAGGCAGTGTTGCTTGCCTGTTATCTCTCAGAACCCAACGAAAATGCCGCTGCTCTTGGTCATTAAGTGAAGGCCGTCGACCACTGCGTTGTCTGTGGTGAAGGGGTAATGCCTGAACTGTTATAGTTTCGGCACGCTCTTGACCCTGTGGATCTCGGAATATTAAATTTCCTAACGATTTCTGAAATAGAATGTTCGTTGCGTCTCGCTCAAACTACCGGTCGGCGTTCAGATGTGTCAGTTCCCGTCGTACGTCCATAATCACGTCGGAAACCTCGTCACATGAATTAACCGAAGGCAAAGGACAGCACCGCCAGTGCACTGGTCCTTCATACCTTGTGTACGCGGTATTACCGCCATCTGTGTATGTGCATACCGCGATCCAATGTCTTTGTCACCTCAACGTAGTTTCCACAGACGCTGAAGGGTCAGTAGAGAGTGAACTTGTGTAGTAGTAGGTCAAATACACCTCTGATACTTCCAACTTTGTGAACGCCAACCAAATGTAGGTTGGCAACATTTCTTAAATATTTCCGGTGTCAGTCATTACTGACTTCCATGAGTTGTTTGCAAAATAAATTGTGAGTTATTGAGAGGTGTTTCATTTGTCAGTATTTACACTGCAGAAATTTACCAAACTTTACAGCACAAGTGAACTTCGGGACCAGAGACGAGGAATCGACTGCAGTCATCAAATTGATCACATTACATATAGGAAAGTCTAAAATTTTATTTAGTGGCATGTTATATTGATTGTTGACTCAGAAAGTGTTTCTGTTGAGCCCACGCATATCTAGCATCATCAGACCTGACCATGTAAACAGTTTGACCTATTCGTTAACATTCTAGTTAGCTGAGAGGAGACAGAAGAGTTCGCAATTGAAAACATTTGGGTCGAGACGTTCCTTTAATTCCCTTACAATTAAGCGGAAGCTCCACAATACGTAGAATGGAGCTACTGTAATAGAACTTTCGTAAAACTTATTTCTGCAGTACTATGTCTCATACAACAGTATCAGGTGTCCATACGTCCATCTTCTAACACACCTGTATGAGGGTCTACCGTGTGATTTGCATGTGTGGAAAAGTCTATGACTCACCTGTTAGAAGTACAAGACAGTCCTCACCAGCAGAGCACAAATAATCGTCGGCCAGTGTTGTAGGCACAGAATAGGCAGCTGCAAGGATGGTGAGAGAAGGTGGGGTTCCTCTACGGATACGCGCTTCTGTGACAATGGATGTCAATGGGTCACTTACCAAGCACTTCAGTCAACAACCTTTGTGTACTCACTGACAAGTGGATCATCAGACCTCTCACTCATGGTGTTTGGTGAGTCATACGTATGTACTAGACGGACCTGTTCTGAGTAAGTAACTGTCGGATTTTCGTGCGACGGCCCCTACATTCCAAGAAAATCGATATTGAAGTCTTTTTCGTACGAGCTATACCTGTAAACTTAATCACGATTCAACCGAAGAGCGTAGCTCAGCTTTAACAGTTTTTGGCTACTGCTATGGATTCGAAAACGGCCCCTATCCTTTTTTTGTTATTGTTTTCAACTTCAACGTACATTGCGTCATTAAATAGTATACACAGATGTGAAAAAAGTCGCGATATAACGAGATGCACATATATACATTGTGGTAGTATCAGATACACAAGGTATAAAACGGCAGTTCAATGTCATTCGTACACAGATGATTCATGTGAAAAGATTTGCTACGTGATTATGGCCGCACGACAGCAATTAACAGGCCTTGAACGCGGTGTGGTAGTTGGAGCGAAACGCAAAAGCCATTACATTTCGAAAATCGTTAGGGAATTCAGTAATCCTAGATCCACAGTATCAAGTGGGTGCCGAGAATGTCACATTTCAGACGTTACCTCTCACCACGAACAATGCAGTGGCCGATGACCTTCACTTAACAACCGAGAGCAGCGCCGTTTGCATAGAGTTATTAGTGGTAACAGACAAACAACACTGCGTGAAATAGCCGTAGAAATGAAAGTGGGACGTACGACAAACGTATCCGTTGTCACAGTGAGCGAAATTTGTTGTTAATGGCAGCAGACGACCTACGCGAGTGCCTTTGCTAACAGCACGACACTGCCTGCAGCGCTTCCCCTCGGTTCGTAACTGGCGTGTTTCCGGAGTCACCTGCAGCGTCGCCAACCCGCAACGTTCTACCGCTATGCGGGTCATCGCTCCAGCTCCTTAGGCACACTGGCCGATGTCAGCCGAAGTTGGCCTGGCCTACAAGAAGCAGTCTTGTTCAGAGATCGCCCACAAGAGCGGTAAGGGCCGACACGTCTACAAGCGTTTCGATGCATCCTCCCCGCCATTTTCCTGTCATTCCAAGCCCAAATCGTTAGACCCATAGTTACCTGTTAGTCACCCGCCAGGCGGGTATAATTGCCCTCGTCCGGCGAGCAGCCGGTAGTTCCGTGTCTGCCATCAGAAGCAGAAGATCGCCAGCAACACGCTGCCGCCAGGATTCGACGTCGTTGTTAATACCCGGAACCACCGCTCATCGCACGGCTGTGGACTCTGAGACTGGGACTCCATACACTGCTCGTGGGATGGGACTTCAATTTTCTGTTTACTTTTATGTCTAAGATAATAGTCGTTTTCGTCTGCAAGAGAACTTTCCAGAGGATAGTCTCAAGTAAAGATTTATTTACTCTATTTTTCAGGAAGTTGTCAAAGAAGTAATTCCTTTATTTTCTAGAAGGACTTTTCTTATTTGTTTTGAACTGCTAACAGATCACAGAAATTACGTTTGTGAATATACACTGATTGTCTCAATTAATTTCTTTGTGAGTGTAATCACTGTTGTTGTGATCGTTGTTCCCAGACTTGTTCCCAAACAATGATGGAACGTTTATAGATGACAATGAATCATGACACTCGACCACAGCTTTTCGCGATTGGTTTGAGGATCGTTCTGGACAATGCGAGCTAATGACATCGGCAGGTCGCGCGAAATGAATCCCATCGAACATTTATGGGGCATTGGCGAGAGGTCAATTCGTGCTCAAAATCCTGCATCGGCAACATTTTCGCAATTAAGGAAGCTACAGTGGCAGCACGGGCCACTATTTCTGCAGGTGCTTACAACGACTTGTTGAGTCCCTGCCACGTCACGTTGCTGCACTAGGCCGGACAAAAGGAGGTCCGACACGATATTAGGAAGTATCCCACGAATTTTGTCATACAAAACTATACATAAGTCATTTTCATCGTAGCAATGTCATTAACACGTAAATCATTACAGCAAATTTCCCTGAAACCAGTATTCCGCTTGTTAGAGGCTGGATTACAGAATCGTCTTACTGGGTATCGCTTATACCCCTTGACGTCATGCAACGTAAACGTAAATTCTGGTGGTATTTGCCGTAGAAGGAACCGAAACACAACACCGTAGAACATCAGGCATATTTAGTGAAAGCTATTGCCTTGCAGGCACACGGGTTGTCAATGCGATTCCGGAAAGCACAGTTCTGAATCATCCCTCGGACCGATTTATCTGTTAGTCACCAGTGAGTTGGGAGCATTTTGAATTATTTTATTTTCCGTGCAACTTTAAACCTTCGCGTAAAAATAAAAATCAAAGTATTGGCAGAGTGGAGTGCATTTGAGTAGTATGATTTTTGAATAATGTTGCATCACATATTCTATTCAATGATATTCTCTGCAGTGAAATTGGGGTAAAGTACACTGGTAGGATCTGAACCTGTACCGCCAACGTAGTAGTCCCGATTGTTAACCACTGCCGGTACAATACCTATGACTCATGAAAATCCGTGCTTAACAGGCCTGATGGTCCCCTTTTGAGTGAATTTATAGGGGCCTGTTATTGGGGGAACATTCTTTAATTCAGTGATTTAATCTAGTGCTGTGTGTTAACTTTCATTATTTAATTTTGTCTTTTCGTAATTTAAAGAAGCGATATTTGTTATTTATCTTCTGCTGCGGACCGTTAGCGGTTAACCACTTTGCGTAAATTCTTTTCTGCAGACCTACTTTTTTCTTTGCACGTATTAATAAAAGGGACTTGTATTGCTTTGTAACTACACTGGTGACTAAAATTAAAGCAACAAACGGAAATTTGACAAGGTTGCGTTTATTTTGCCACAGACAGTATAAACAGGTGTTAGTAAAATAGAAACAATGTGAACAATACAGAGCTTAAACTACAACATGCATAACAGTGGACAAAAATATTGTTCCTTTTTCTTCCAACTTAATGGATTTGCATACACATTCTCGCAACTGCATGGTGTGACCACCTCTGGCACCAATACAGGCCCGATTACGAAAGGACATGCTCTGAATGATGTTTTCAATCTCATGTTGAGGCAATAGCGCCCATTCTTCCTGCAGAGTTGCTCACAAGCCTTTGAGAGGGCTTGGTGATACTGACGTGATGCAGCCCGTCTCGCTAATGCATCCCAGACATGCTCTATGGCATTCAGATCGGGAGAGCGAGCAGGCCATGCCACGCATGCAATATCTTCCGTTCCTAAAAAATCTTCAACCACCCGTGCTCTCTGAGGTCGAGCATTGTCGTCCATCAATACGACAATACGAAGTTTGACCCACAGCAATTCGCAACAATCGTGCATGAAATCCCAAGATCTCCTCACCGTATTCTGTATTGAGTATTTGTATGTACTGATTCTCTCACTTGTGTGTATAATTTCATTAGGGTACATCTATTTTCGCTGAAAATACTCAACACAAATTTATTTACTATTTTTGTTTCCATATTTTCCTCTTCGCTCTTTCGGAGTAATTTATTTCACAGGAACTGAAAAAATTTGAAGTAACATTATTGTGTATGAAAATATAAGTAAGCACTCGGTGGTCAAGTGCTTGGTTAAGCTACAGACACGAGTAATGGCCAAAGCGCGCGAAGGACGTTGTATGAGGTACTAACCTTCTAAACCAGCTGCAAAGGTACGGCGACTTTCCTCTTTACATTAAATGTTATAAATTGTTAATTCGCTGGAAATCTGAATAAAATTATTTTGTGTCTAAGGCCACGTCACTATAATAGGCTGTATCAGCTGCATCACCGGCTTTTGCACTCCCTTTGCAGAGGTACTCTTCAGGGTGTTTAAACTGCTGGATCCTGGGAACGACCTCTCCTACCTATCCTGTTTGGGTTGTCAGTTGTTTGCAGACGCCACAGCCTGGCATCCCACTGGGAAGCTCGAAGACGTCGATGCCGCACGCCACCGATATTTCCCTTTTGTTTATCCATGAGTATCTTGTACCCCAGCTCGAAAGAATAAGATTCTCGTAATTTCTGGCTACACATACTGGTTTGTTGTCCCTCCATTGCACTATCAGAACTTAATTATCTTTGTTAAACACGCTTTCATAGAATCCTGTTTCCTTTCACTGGATACGGACTCAATAACATTATAAATAGATTTTTTTATTTTTTCTAATTATACACACATCAAAAAAGTTTTGCATCACCTGGGTTCCCAGAACTCCTGAATATAGACGTTGACTATGGATATTGTAACACAGACAAAGTCCCTTTGACTGTTCACAGATGTCACTAAACCCGCCTAAACATTAAACAACCATGACTGAGAAGCGCCTGTTAGACGAAGGGGGTCCGACAGCAGATCAGTTCCAGTCATTCCACTAGGAAGGATGTACACGGCTCGTGTTGTTTGTAGTTCAACCATGCCTAGACGGTCAGTACTCCCGTTCGATCACTTCCGCATTGTTACTTTGTGCCAGGAAGGGCTCTCAACAACGGAAGTGTTCAGGTGTCTCGGAGTGAACTAAACCAATGTTGTTCGGACATGGAGGAGATACAGAGAGACAGGAACTGTCGATGACATGCCTTGAACACGCCCCCCAAGGGCTACTACTGCAGTGGATGAGCCCTACCTGCGGATTATGGCTTGGAGGAACCCTGACAGAAACGCCACAATATTGAATAATGCTTTTCGTGGAACCACAAGTCGTCGCGTTACGACTCAAACTGTGGGCAGTAGGCTGCATGATGCTCAAATTCACTTCAGACGTCGCTGGCCAGGTCCGTCTTCGCAACCACGACACCATCCAGCGCAGTAAAATGGGCCCAACAACATGCCGAATGGGCCGCTTAGGATTGGCATCACGTTCTCTTCACAGATGATTGTCGCATATGGCTTCAACCAGACAATCGTCGGAGACGCTTTTGGAAGCAACCCGGTCAGACTGAACGCCTTAGACACACAGTCCAGCGAGTGCAGCAAGGAGGAGGTTCCCTGCTGTTTTGGGGTGGCATTATGTGAGGCCGACGTACGCCGCTGGTGGTCATAGAAGTCACCGTAACGACTGTTCGATACGTGGATGCCATCCTCTGACTGATAGTGCAACCATATTGGCAGCATAATGGCGAGCATTCGTCTTCGTGGACGACAATTCACGCCCTCCACCACCTCTGAAGGTCTCGCTGTATGGTGGTACAACATGTAATATGTGGTTTTCATGCGCAATAAAAAGGGCTGAACCGATGTTTATGTTGATCTCTATTCCAATTTTCTGTACAGGTTCCGGAACTCTTGGAACCGAGGTGTTTCAAAACTTTTTTTGATGTGCGTAGTTTCTTGCATTGACAGCAATACTGTGCATTTTGATAGCTATTTTTGTTGACTTCCAAAAAATGGAACGGTCTACAGTTTTCGCAGTAATACACTGATTTTTTTTTTCAAAACTTCTTAAGATGGAATCAGTTATTCCACCTCATTACCTTATCAGGGGGGCATTTTTTTTTGTCTCAAGGACTTAAATTGTCACTGTAGTTGATTTCTTATTATTTTGTGAACCTCTGATGAAGGAATGAAGATCACTGTGTATCTTTCTTATAAATCACATTATGCTCATCCTGTACTTCTCTCTCTATGTTATTATGTATTTTTAAATGTTGAGTTCTCATGTGGGTGATAGAGTATCAAAGATTGATTAGATTTTCAGTTTCTGGTGCCAACCTAATTGATTGTGTGACTTCGAACATGCACCTGTTTCCGTCTGGGCTTCAGAGGTTGAAAGCAGTTCCCCCTCCCCTTCGGGGGAGGCAGAGCGACGATTGGGGGTAGCAGCCATCTTCTGGTTACTGGGACTGCAGATGGTGAGAACGGAGCGAGTGATGGTCACCGCCACACGAAAATTCGAAGACAATAAGGATGAGCTATTGTATCATTACGTGTATAATCCATTCTCTTACAGGCGGCTGCTAGTTAAATTTTTGTTATAACCGCCATTTGTAGTAATTTTCAATAATAAACTCAGAAATAGGGTTTTCAGTTTCAGATACAAGCATGGAGCTTCCCGCTATCCGTTAGAATGAAATCAATCTTTTGGGTGCCTTCTGGACAATTGATCTTACATGAGCTCTAAAATCAATTTGTTTTCTTACTAAGATTAATTTTTCCAGTTTTGATTAATGATTGAGATTTTTAATAGTAACTTGGCCTCACCCGGTGTTGAAGTGGCTATGTGAACGTAGCGAGAATAACTTAGATAATTCACATAGCTCGTATGAAACTATTTAGGACAAACGTGTAACCTTTGTTAAAAATTTAAGAAATGTCAGCGTGTGAAATAATTTGCTACTTACTGGGTCTTTCTACAGTCGGTCGTTGCGTCCAGTCTGTCCTCACCGGCAGCCCCAGCGGAAGAATTGACCGCCAGCATCATAATTGTAGTAAGCATAGGTAAATCGTGTAAAATTTTATATATAGCCTAAGGACGGTCACCGAAGGTGAGTAGAGCGTGAACACGTGAACCGCTCCTGAGAAATTCCAGCTGAAACAAAAGCGAGTGACAATTTTGCTATAGTCCAGGAGTGTGTCATTAAAATGGCGATTGAAATTGATAAGAATGACTACCATCTACCAAACTGGCGGTGGCCGAATTAATACTGCAAGATGTCACACGCTCTTCGCCAGCCGAAGTGGCCGAGTGGTTCAGGGCACTACATTCTGTAACCGCGCGATCGCTACGGTCGCAGGTTCAAATCCTGCCTCGAGCATGGATGTGTGTGATGTCCTTAGGTTAGTTAGGTTTAAGAAGTTCCAAGTTCTAGGGGACTGATGACCTCAGACGTTAAGTCCCATAGTGCTCGGAGCCACTTGGTTTTGATCACACGCTCTTGTTGAAATTCTGACCAGGAAATAACGTGTGCGCGAGTGAAGCAATCAGTAGGATGTATTACTGCATGAAGAGTCTGTGTTACTGTTAAAGTTCATGCTGCCTGTGCCTCTTCCCGTCCCTATTACTTTGTGTTTACAAAACTATAGTTTTGATTCCGTGGCCGAATGACTGTCATTCTCAATAGCGTTGCACACCCAGTCTCGTAGGTTAACGAGGGACTGGATATTCGTACTTTAATTGCAGATCGAAATCCATTTTTGACAGAGATTTGATTGTCTCCTAGTATAACAACATCGATCCCACCAATAACGATGTGAAAATCGTATCTGAGAGACCAGTATGTTAGGAAAAACGCGTCATCAGCGCAAGGATATTGTTAATGCATGCATTTCATTAGTTTCATGTGCACGAAAACTGTAATAAATCATTTTTCCAAAAGAAAAAGCCTCCCACATTTCTTCTGGTGATTTAGATCACAGTTCCCACAATTTTAACTATTCCTGCATTGAACGTAGACATCATAATCTAGCATAATCTAGGTAGAACAAAAATTTAATGAGATACAAAATATACACTCCTGGAAATGGAAAAAAGAACACATTGACACCGGTGTGTCAGACCCACCATACTTGCTCCGGACACTGCGAGAGGGCTGTACAAGCAATGATCACACGCACGGCACAGCGGGCACACCAGGAACCGCGGTGTTGGCCGTCGAATGGCGCTAGCTGCGCAGCATTTGTGCACCGCCGCCGTCAGTGTCAGCCAGTTTGCCGTGGCATACGGAGCTCCATCGCAGTCTTTAACACTGGTAGCATGCCGCGACAGCGTGGACGTGAACCGTATGTGCAGTTGACGGACTTTGAGCGAGGGCGTATAGTGGGCATGCGGGAGGCCGGGTGGACGTACCGCCGAATTGCTCAACACGTGGGGCGTGAGGTCTCCACAGTACATCGATGTTGTCGCCAGTGGTCGGCGGAAGGTGCACGTGCCCGTCGACCTGGTACCGGACCGCAGTGACGCACGGATGCACGCCAAGACCGTAGGATCCTACGCAGTGCCGTAGGGGACCGCACCGCCACTTCCCAGCAAATTAGGGACACTGTTGCTCCTGGGGTATCGGCGAGGACCATTCGCAACTGTCTCCATGAAGCTGGGCTACGGTCCCGCACACCGTTAGGCCGTCTTCCGCTCACGCCCCAACATCGTGCAGCCCGCCTCCAGTGGTGTCGCGACAGGTGTGAATGGAGGGACGAATGGAGACGTGTCGTCTTCAGCGATGAGAGTCGCTTCTGGCTTGGTGCCAATGATGGTCGTATGCGTGTTTGGCGCCGTGCAGGTGAGCGCCACAGTCAGGACTGCATACGATCGAGGCACACAGGGCCAACACCCGGCATCATGGTGTGGGGAGCGATCTCCTACACTGGCCGTACACCACTGGTGATCGTCGAGGGGACACTGAATAGTGCACGGTACATCCAAACCGTCATCGAATCCATCGTTCTACCATTCCTAGACCGGCAAGGGAACTTGCTGTTCCAACAGGACAATGCACGTCCGCATGTATCTCGTGCCACCCAACGTGCTCTAGAAGGTGTAAGTCAACTACCCTGGCCAGCAAGATCTCCGGATCTGTCCCCCATTGAGCATGTTTGGGACTGGATGAAGCGTCGTCTCACGCGGTCTGCACGTCCAGCACGAACGCTGGTCCAACTGAGGAGCCAGGTGGAAATGGCATGGCAAGCCGTTCCACAGGACTACATCCAGCATCTCTACGATCGTCTCCATGGGAGAATAGCAGCCTGCATTGCTGCGAAAGGTGGATATACACTGTACTAGTGCCGACATTGTGCATGCTCTGTTGCCTGTGTCTATGTGCCTGTGGTTCTGTCAGTGTGATCATGTGATGTATCTGACCCCAGGAATGTGTCAATAAAGTTTCCCCTTCCTGGGACAATGAATTCACGGTGTTCTTATTTCAATTTCTAGGAGTGTAGATCGTGATAGAGTGTGTGGATTAGATGGCTAACTCTTTCGATTACCGGAGCGCTCTCTTGCGGTATTCGTTGTGCTAATATGAATCGTATTTGTCAAATAATTAATTATTTCATGCTGTCCTCTTACTTGATTTATGCTGGTACTGAATCGAGGAAGGTGGAGAGATAAGAGAAAGGATTGTACCACAGACTGGCAAGTTCAGCAAGAACGTTTAGTTACGCAAATCAAGTGTATTTGGGTTAATAAAAAGGCAACTGAAAGCGAGAAGGATGCTTTTAAGCTTTATCTTTCATTTATCACTCAGGGTAGCACATTAACGTAAAACAGGTGGAAGCTGGCCGCTGTGGCTGAGCGGTTCTAGGCGTTTCAGTCCGGAACAGGTCGCCTGCTACGGTCGCAGGTTCGAATCCTGCCTCGGGCATGGATGTGTTTAATGTCTTTAGGTTTGTTAGGTTTAATTAGTTATAAGTATAGGGGACCTATGACCTCAGATGTTAAGTCCCGTAGTGCTTAAAGCTATTTGAACCATTGAAATAGGTCGAATAAAAAAAAAGATATGGTAAGTAATGGCTTACTTGTTTAGCGTCGATTCTAGAACTCTTAATTGTGGCTACCGTCTCCTCATTATCTTGTCTGTGGAGACACTTTTCAGTTCTTTGTGTATGAAATGATTCACAACTCGCTCATTTTACCTTCATACACTATAGTGTGCATTATTACTGTGCCTTGTCCTATCTCCACCCGTGCACTTACAATATCTTCAGTATTCCTGGGTCCACTTAGGGCAACTTTTTCCTCATTTGATATATTATACTTCGCATGAGGCGGTATATAGAGAAGAACACGACCATGCCATGCTTAAGGAGGACCGCTGTATTACTGTCAAAATGTCGATGGTACAGTTGTTTCAGGGTTTCATAATTACACAACTTAACACCCGAAATGACTTTATTCAGTTGGTACTGGAAGACAATGATCACAACAAACGTGTTTAGGATTCGTTAAATGATAAAATTTCCGAGCTTTATTTAAAAAAAAGCACACCAGTTGTGTCAGTCTCGCTGTAGCGGATCGCCTGACGGAAAGACCAGGAAATATAACTGGGCAGGCGGAAATTAACAGCGCTTCCGAAGGATTCCGTGTTCCGAGGTGAGAAATCCTGACGTCGCGAGTTATTAATTGCTGCCCTGCCTCTGGCTCCACAAGAATCGCTTCCCGCTGTCGGCAGATCGGCTGCCGTGCCAGCCGCTGATAACCTCACGATTAATGACAGCGCTGAAGACTATTTCAGACCGGTCTGTGTAGCTGTGTGTGTGTGTGTGTGTGTGTGTGTGTGTGTGTGTGTGTGTGTGTGTGTCAGCCGAGGTGCACACACCACTGAAGAATGCAGTACACTTCTCTGGAAAAGTTTCTGCCCCCATTGAAGCGACTTGCCCGCCAGTGGTCTAAGAATACCTGGAGCGCTATACTTGCGTGCGGGCATAATTACGACGCCGCCGTCCAGGTCTTCACCGGGAGTGAAAGCAGCGAAGGGCGATCCGGATATTGCTGGCGCCACCCCTGGTCTGCCACGAACGCCTCTGCCACTCCTGTTTCAGGCCCCACAATCTGCCTGGGTTGTATCCTTATGGGTGCTGGGTTTTGTGTCTCTAGTTTGGTTTATTATATTAAGTATTTCTCTTTTAATAACAATGTTTTCAGAGATGTAATTTATTCGCCGATGGATGTTTCATCTTCAAACACACTGATGGGTATCGAAGATCTTCAAACGCGATGCCAAAGCTACAACTCTGCTTACCTGTGTGACGTTACACTACACAACTAAAAACAAGCCTGCAATTGTCTCCCATTGCCATGCATAGGTTGACTCAAAGGTGCCTACAATCTTCCTCTGCAACAGTGCAAAATTGTGGCTCCCTGCAAATGTCACCCTCAGGATCGGAGGCGCTTCACACACTAAGGTGTAGAAACATACAAAAAAAGGCCGCAGCTCGGAAGTTCATAGGAGTTTTAAGCTAGATTAATGACATCACATTGGCACCACAATTCTGCCCAACGCCATCGTTGACGTGGGACGTGTGACGCAATTGGAAGGTCGCCACACGTCCTCTTGCAGACATTTCACCCTCTCTTTTGGCACCTCGGCGATGGTGGTTAAAACCGCGCCACACAGCGTTGAAAACACTTAAGTTTCTTATGGGTCACCGAGGAGAACATTTTAGACACACGGGTGCTCAGAATCGACATGAAAAGCCCTCAAGAGGTGGAATAAAAGGCAGCAATGAGACAAGCCCTTCCCTTGGCGCGTTGATTTTTGCACATTTAGAGATCGAAAACTACAGTTTGCAGTGCAGTGAGCAACAGTAAGACGTTCTCGACAACGTTGGACGCTGCCGACACCCTCCGGACGGTTCAGACCTACTGTCAATATAGTATGGGGCTGCAACCCCACCTAACGCGATCTGATCCATTTGGTGTGTTGTGCGACTGCAATATTTTGCTTTGGTTCAAAAATGGCTCTGAGCACTATGGGACTTAACATCTGAGGTCATCAGTCCCCAAGAACTTAGAACTACTTAAACCTAACTAACCTAAAGATATCACACACATCCATGCCCGGGGCAGGATTCGAACCTACGACCGTAATGGTCGTGCGGTTCCAGACTGAAGCGCCTAGAACCGCTCGGTCACTCCGGCCGGCTTTTGCTTTGGTATTTAGGGCGAAACCACTAGGGACCATTCAGTGTCATTCCTTGAAATTTGGACTCAGTGCGAAACGCAAAGGGTGTCTATGCTTTTCCAACCCGCCTGTTTTGCGCCCTCCTGCAGCGTAATCATGGCATGAACAAAATAGCCAACTGTTCCTATAACTTCGGCAGCACTCTCAGTGCCAACTCCGCACCTTTCTTGAGCACATTCAAGTTGTGTTGATGGCGGGCAACCACTTCGACACACCATAGGTGATGTTGTATGCCCTGAGGTCCTCGAGCATTCGCGAGTAACCACTCAGCTGAATTGGTGTCGAAGTCTCTGGCAAGTACATTTTCAACGTGCTCAGGAAACGTGCATAGGTGCCACCAAGGGTGTTGTCGAACAGGGGCTTCTTAGAGGAAACCTTTTCCGTTTCATTCATGCACATGTCAATTTTACATCCCTCCTAGATTACCCCGGAATTGAGAGCTGAACAAGACGGCTGAAAGGGCACGAACTTCCATTGCCATTTGGGATAATGTTTAAATTTCGTCGTTTGCTTTTAAATGGTCCCTACTGATTCAACCTGGTATATCAGAGCAAAAAAAAAAAAAATGCGTTCGTGCTACACAACACCGGAGCCAGATGACGTTTCATCGGTGCAGGTCTAGCACCGACGGTGATGTCGAACTGGGGTTTTATAGAGGGACTCTTAACCATTTCTTCATGCATTTGTAAGTAATGCACCCATTCTAGATCACGTTGCCATATGGAGCCGAACAGGGTGGCTAAAACACCCATTGCTGCTTTGGATCACGTTCAAATTTCGTCCAGCATTTTTTTTGTTCTGTGTACCAGGAGGAATCAGTAGGGACTATTTAAAAGTCCGTGGGGACTTTTAAGTCCCTGGAATCAGTAGGGACTATTTAAAAGCCCCTACTGATTCCACCTGCTACACCAGAGCAAAAAAATTGCACTCGCGCTACACACCAAAGGAGTCAGATCACGTTCAATCAGGTAGCAGCTCTAAGATGTCCTTATAGTGAGGCTGAATCGTCCAGCATCGAAAATGGTCAAGAACTTCGTCCTATTGCTCCTCGCACTGTGAAGTGACGCTTTCGACAGCGAAATGCGTGGGCATCAACGGCCTAAAGAAAGGGGTGGCACCTCTTGAGGGCTTTTAATGTCGATTATGGGTGCCAGTGTATCTGAAATATCTTCCTCAGTGACCCACAAGAGCATTTCGTGTTTCCAACGCAGTACGGCGCGGGTTTGACCTCCGTCATAGAGGTGCCAAAGGAAGGGCTAATATGTTTGTAAGACGACCTGTGATAACCTTCCAATGGTGTGACACGCCCCACGTCCACACCGGCGTTGGGTAGAATTGTGGTGCCAATGTGACATCATCAACCCACCTCCAAACTCAAACGAACTTGTAAGCTATGGCCTTTTTTTCTGCTTGAAGCGTCGCCGATCCTGAGGTTGCCGTTCCAGGCGTCCATGCTGTTGCACTATTACAGAAAAAAGTTGTGGGCACCTTTGAGCCAAATTTTAAACTTATGCTTCGCAACGGAATGTCATCGCAGGGTTTCGCAAAGGTGTCACCTTTAGAATGAGATTTTCACTCTGCAGCGGAGTGTGCGCTGATATGAAACTTCTTGACAGATTAAAACTGTGTGCCGGACCGAGAATCTAACCTGGGACCTTTGCCTTTCACGGGAACTTCTCTACCATCTGAGCTACCCAAGCACGACTCACGCCCCGTCCTCGCAGCTTTACTTCCACCAGTGCCTCGCCTCCTACCTTCCAAACTTTACAGAAGCTCCCTGCGAAACAGGCAGAACTAGCACTCCTGATAGAAAGGATATTGCTGAGACATGGCTTAGCCACAGCCTGGGGGATGTTTCCAGAATGAGATTTTCACTCTGCAGCGGAGTGTGCGCTGATATGAAACTTCCTGGCAAATTAAAACTGTGTGCCGGACCGAGACTCGAATTCCGGACCTTTGCCTTTCGCGGGCAAGTGCTCTACCGCAGGAGACCTTCTGTAAAGTTTGGAAGGTAGAAGACCAGGTACTGGCAGAAGTAAGGTTATCAGGACGGGGCGTGAGTCTTGCTTGGGTACCTCATATGGTAGAGCACTTGCCCGCGAAAGACAAACGTCCCGAGACCGAGTCTCAGTCCGGCACACAGTTTTAATCTGCCAGGAAGTTTCATGTCACATTTTAATTTCGAGTAGCGTATATTTTACACTTGAAATTCGCAACGTTACGGGAGAACACGTAAAAAAAAATTAAAAAAATATGATCGAATACATGAAGATTTTCCTGCAGTCTGGGAAATTCCCGTTTTTTGTTTGATATGTTACCTCAATGAATTATCTTCCCACGTCACTTTCACTCGTAGATGAGCATGCATTTAAAAGACGAAACTAAAAATTTTGAATACTATTGATAGCTGAATCGATATTTCAGTTCCTTCGTGGGAATTAAGAGTAACCCATAGTAAACCGTTACCAAAAATCCTTGCATTGTGTGACATTTTAATTTTTCAAAAGTGGTAAAAGAACATAATTGGTAGACGATCATAACGTAATTTTCTGACAACTTTAATTTACTTCTTGTATCAGGTAAATTATAAATCTTCTATTCTCGTTACAGCTTCAAACGAAACGAAGAAACTGTTATTACTAGTTGCAAAATGTGTGCGACTTGAACATCTAATGAGGTTACGTGCGCTATTACGCTCTGGTATTACAACATACTTAGCTGTTATCTCATAAGCAACAGAAAGCAACAAAAAGTAACAAGGTACTCATAAGGTTTTAACGAAATATGCTCACATTGTATCATAATTTTATGTGTGATACACTACAGTCTCACGAATACCGATTAAAATGCACTATAGCCTTCCACAGATTCGCTATCTGATCAAATATATCCAGAAACCATTATGCACTAAGGACTTGAGCAATAGGTTTCACGAGAGATGGATACCAATCCATCAAGGAAAATTTCAGGCCTCCTAAAGCTGCTCAAGTAGATTGCTGGTGGTGTTACTGTGAAGTGGACAAGCGACCTAGCAGCTACAGTCAAAGAAACACCACACAGACCTCATGTACTGACGGACACGGGTCAATGAAGGTGGTTGTACGAAATCGCATGAAATTTGTGGACGGAATCACCCGTGATGTCCAAGCTGTTACCAACAGTGCTTCTTTTCTCCACAATTCTATTCAGTACTTCCTTATCAGTTACTGTTTCACTTCGATACATGGCTACACTTCAACCAAACACCTTGAGAAAAGACTTCCCAAAACTTAAAGCTATTTTCGATGCTAACTAAAGTTTTTAGAGCAGCATTTCTTGCCATTGCCAGTCTACATTTTATGTCCTCTATGCTTCGGCAATTATCAGCTGTTTTTCTGTCCCAATAACAAAATTAATCTACTCTTCCAAGTGTCTCGTTTCTTAATCTAATTTATTCAGCATCACCTCATTTAATTCGGCTACATTCCATTATCGTGGATTTACTGTTTTTTTTTTTTCATGTTCATCTTATATCCTCCGTTCGAGATACTCTCAATTCCGTTCAACTGCTCTTCCAAGTCCTATGCTGTCTCTGACAAAATTACAGTGTCAACTGCATATGTCAAAGCTTTTATTTCTTCTCCCCGAACTGTAATTCTTAATGCAAATTTTTCTTTGGTTTTCTTTACTGCTTGACAGCGTAAAGAATGAATTACATAGGGGATAGGCTACAACCCTGTCTCACTTGCTTCTCAACCACAGATTACCTTACATGCCACTTGACTCTAGCAACTATTGTGTGGAATCTGTACAAGCTACAGATAACCTTTTGCTCCCTGTGTTTTACCCCTGCTACCTTTATAATTTCGAAAAAAGTATTCCACTCAACATTGTCAAAACTTTTTCTAAGAGTACAACTGCAATAAACATAGGTTTGCCTTTTCTTAACCTGTCTTCTAAGGCAAGTTGTAAGCTTACTATTATCTCGCGTCTTCGTGCATATCACCGAGATCCTAATTATTTTCCACGACGTCGGCTTCTCCAGTTTTTCGATTCTTCTGGAAAGGACTTGTGTTAGTATTTTGCAGCCACGACTTGAAAACTGAGGGTTCGTTGATATTAACACTTTCCAGTATCTGACTTCTTTCAAATTGGAACTATTAAATTTTTCTTGAAGTTTGAGAGTGTTTCTCCTGTATCATACATCTTGCACATCAAATGGAATAATTTCGTCTTGTATTCTTAACATGTGCTCTTATCATGTATTCTTAACAAACTCAAAATAATAAGGCTGCTATATAAAACCATTCCAGTGACGATACACTACTTTAAATAAGTCCCCACTGAAGCTCATATCTGCGAACAGTATAATTGCACACTACATCAAATGAAAGGATCCTGTACGTGTTTTTGAGCGCATGTAACAGAAAATGTTATTTTATCATGCACTAGAAACAAATAGTGGTAAGGTTTTTGTTATTTCAATGATTTGAGTACAAAGATTTATCTAGTTATTTTATCATGCACTAGAAACAAATAGTGGTAAGGTTTTTGTTATTTCAACGAGTTGAGCACAGAGATTTATTTCGTGAGATCCCGTACCCAGGGCTTGACTGTGTGTTCGTTGCCACATGCAGTTAGTAACTTGATAAACAAACGCGAGAAGGGCATCAGCGAAATTTATTCTGTGTGACGCGCTGGACCGCTACACAGAGACAGAAGGAATGAAAAGAACACAGAGGCCATGTTTTGCGCTGTTAGAAACGGAAGGGCTTCCGCAGCGGACCGCAGAAAAAGCTTACTCCACGTCGGCATTCTTTTCATCGTGGAAGAATGTTGTCATTTTTAGAGAAAATCCGATTTCGTGGCGGTTCTTTGCTTCACTTCGTACGGATGTTTGAAAGAAACGAGACTGCTGCAACGTTTCAAAGACGCTTTCTCCAGTAGGTACACAGAGACGTTCAGAGAGGTTCACGACATTTCTTAAACACGTGGGAACGCTAATCTCTATGCATTCAACTAGGAAATGTAATGTGCAAAATCTCTGTAAATAAAAATATGAATGTTCCCTTGTTTACACTCGTTAATCTCCAAAAGTTCTTAACCGATTGTTTTGAAATCGACACAACGTTGCATTGTAGTATGGACGTGTTTTTTGTTTTTAAGTAGCAAATTCTTTGATATATATAGCTGGTTTATGATTAAAATCTGCAATAATAGTAATGGAGGCTCATGATCAGAGAGATGGGACAAGAGGAGATGGTCAGAGGGGTGGGTGGAAATGGGCACAGAAAACGGAAAGGAGGAGAAGGAGAGAAAAGGGGAGGTAATGAACAGAGAGGAGGAAAGAGGATGAGATGGGCAAAGAAAGGGAGAGGGAGAGATGGACAGCGACTGAGTAGAAAAAGGGATTAGGACATACATCCTGCTCCCTTACATGTTAGAAACGTGTGAATTCTCTTTTCTTTCTTTTCCGTTAAAGCAGACTGATCCACAGCAAAGTGTGGATGGTAACATCCAGTATTAAATAAAACAGTCACTCATTTTCGTTGACTTTCAACAGTGTTCATCAATAAATTGTGTTTGATGCGTTCCTATCAAGTTGCTATATTTTTCTGTTTGTTCAATTCTTTATAGAGTCCATAGTTATTACATTAGATATACTTTCTGTTCCAGTACACCCTCCAAGCTGTAGAACATGCCAGTAAACAGAAGTGCACTATAAACATTAACAAAGCAAAATAAAAATTATAATCTATCTTGCACAGACCCTAAGTGGAAAGGGCCTCATGGATATGGAATTAGTCAAAGAAATTTAAAACATTTTTCCATTTAAAAATAATAACGAACGAATCACAAAAGATATAAATTTTTCAATTTACTGTAGTGAATATTGTAATTCTTACACAGTTGCAGCAGTGCTCCATCAAATAGAAAAATTATTTTATGTGACTTATTTACAGTGTTCGAAATGCTGTACTGAATTTCAGCAGAAGTAGAATTTATGTAATACTCTCATTATTTGGTATTATCAGTAACATCTACACATCAATCGGTTCTCCTAACAAATTCGTCAAGGAATAGGAGTTTGCCCTTAACACAATTACTTTAGACTCCTATTGAAGTGAACTGTATTAGTAGTTAAGCATAGTGAAATGTGTGTTGCTGACTAATGAACACCTTTCTGGACCAAAGTAAGTGACTTTAAATCACTGTGAAGATTATTAGTATTAGTGTTGATTCAATGAACTGGAGTGTTGGTTAGAAAAAAGAGGTTTATTGTCAATGACAAATATTTCGTTAAGAAAAAAGTATGTGGGGATGTTACTGTTAGTATGCTTAGTTCCCTAAACAGGCCTCATCTGGGGTGTTCACAACACAACTAATTCTTTTTACGAGTTTTTTAACTCAGAAAACTTTAGCTTCGCTTGAAGAGTTTCGCCAGAAGGTAACCACAAATTACGTTATTGAATGAAATTAAGTAGTGTGCTAAGAAATTTACTTTTATATTGCCTTTGTCCGACAACATTCTCTTTGCAAATAGAGTTTTATTTAGGTGCTTCAGCATTCCTGGGTACGCTCGTTCTAACTGTACTTTTTATGAAGCTGTAGTTCCTGGAATATAACATTGCCAACTCCTTCTGTCTGCTTGTGGATACATTTTAGCCTTATCCCAGGCGGAAACATCTTAGAAGTTCTAGACTTCACACAGTGTGTTCCTTCAAAGTATAACAACAAAGTATTTGTCAGAAACCGTTTATTGCCGGCCGGGGTGGCCGTGCGGTTCCAGGCGCTACAGTCTGGAACCGCGTGACCGCTACAGTCGTAGGTTCGAATCCTGTCTCGGGCATGCATGTGTGTGATGTCCTTAGGTTAGTTAGGTTTAAGTAGTTCTAAGTTCTAGGGGACTGATGATCTCAGAAGTTAAGTGCTCAGAGCCATTTGAACCATTTGAAACTATTTATTAATATCCATGAAAATTTGATTAACAAATCTTTCCCAGACTATACTATACTTCCTGTTCATTACAATGATTATATAATCAACAAACAAGACAAACTTATCATCTGGTAATGTTGCAGATGAAAGATCAGTAATATACATATGCAAAAATAAGGTCCCTAAGATGGAAACTTGTAATTATGTCAGAGTTGCATGACGCCTAATACCTGAACCCACGTCTATTTCCTATTCACAACTTTTGTGAACCATCTTAGATACAGGATTTGCATTTCCTATTATGTCATCACATTGTAATTATTTAGTTAAATGATATTGTGGTTTATGCAGTCAAGCGTACTTGAGATCACAAAATATATCAGTAGCCTGAAATATTTTGTCGAATGAATTAAGTGTATACTTTCTGTACGTGTCGATAGCTTTCTCTTGGTCGGAATCCTTTAGCAATTTGAAGTGGGTCCTTGTAGATATATTACTTATAGTCAGTTGTTAAGAAGCTGATTATGTGTTACCTCCTCTAAAATTTTCGATAATAATGAAAAAGTGAAATTAGACTTATTTGCTTATCCTCTTTCTTAAAGAAAGGCTTAACTTCATCATATATCAACCTTTCACGAAATTACTGTAAAAGAAAACTGTTTCCAAAAATCTCGAAAAGTTCTTCTCCGATTTACTTCAGATTTTTCCACAATACTCTAATGAACGTTCGGAACGACTGAAGCTACATTTCTTTGCAAAGTATGTGGTATGTAAATTTAGTACTTTATCCACCTTAAGGAAATGAAGGTACATTTGTTGGAAAAATCAGCAACCAACTGTACAAAAGAAACTTTATTTCCTTACCAGGTTCAGGTATCTAGTACTTTCCCCTAGAAGACTGTACAGAAAAATATACCACGAATGAACAAGCTATGTAAGAATACTAAAAACTTTAGAAAAAATAGTTTAAAAATTTAACGATGAAGAGTTGGTACATACGGTATGTAGAATTATCGCATTATTACCGAGTGTCAAAAATAAGCAGAAGTATGCAGTACAGTGCTGCAGTCCTAAATAACACTAAAAATGAGCTCTTAAGTGTTTACATGTTGTTCATAGTGCACTTACAAATATGGTACAAGGAAACACAACAACAAGTACAGACATACAAGCAGGAACTGGAGTTAATCAGCGAATGACATGCATTAGTTGAAGTTTCAGAGTGCAGGTAAGAGTAAGCTAAAGTTGTAAAACAAAAACTTACGCAGCTATAGTTGTGAAATACATAGACGAGAATCTAAGAGCGTAACTAGCGTATTGACTAATAAATAAAATTCTACATGGTGACGAAAAGTAAAAAAGGTTAATACAGAAGACATTTGGTACAATGGAATCGAAGTTTAGGAATTAACTGCAGAAATAGTTGTAGTGAGATCAGTAGCATGTTAGCAGAGAACCTGTCAGCAAAAGCAAAGTGCTATATGTATCATGGGGCCGGAGGCTGTAACTGGAGTAAGTGGAGAAACAATGCTCAATCAGTAGCTAATATGAAAGGTCAGAAAATGACTAGAGGAAACGGAGAGTGGGAACAATTGCATTCCTCTTTTATGGTGAAACAATTAGCATGCAAGGTGGAAAATACGATTCAGGAAATAATTGTAACGACATTCATACCAAATGTGTGATCAGTTTTAGAACACCTCGCCGAACTGGTATAGACAGATCAATAGCGTCCTTGGAGGAACCACAGCAATGCAAAGAATGTATGAGGAGTATAATGGCGCAGTAAGCAATAATATTGACGTCAAACTGACGAAATTTCTCCAACGAGAAACAGCTGCACCCACGAGTGAGAGAAAACCATTTTGAGGTTTTATTAAATCACTGTCTCTTATATGAAGTCTCCTTAATAAACGTAAGATTACTGGGAAACATGTTCTTGTAGATCAACTTAAGTGGGTCACGGCATTTCATTGAGATGATCGGTACAAGAAATTGGTGGAGGTAAAAACGTTTATTACGTGCGTTCAGTAAATTACAAGTACAGTCTAAACGCAACTATGCCTTACTTAGTGAATACTGTCACCGCCCACTTCACCTATAGGCTGTAATAGTGCCTGTTTAAGGGACTGCTGGTTAAAACCGTGAGCCAGTTCGGTTGAAGTCGGTTACTTGATCGGCTTTTTGTTGGCTGCCGACTTAACTTCTTCATTACTACATTGCACGTACAGAAGCGGATGTAACAGTGGACCGCGAACTTAAATTACGTAATTGTATAATCGTGGCTTACTCTTGCCGGCTGTGACCCTAAACGATTATTTCATAATTTTAACTTTATTGCTGCCTTAGTTAGAGTCATACCTTATACAATGATTCAGAAATTTAGGTTTCCTGAAGGTGATCCTTCTTTTACAAAGTAACAACGAATGAGGGTTAGTAAATAAGGGTTTACTTTATCTGCATTTCTTCATGGTACATGAATACGACTTCTTAAGAAATACGATGGCAATACAATTTGTATGTAGATTGAAAAAATAAAATATTTGACATTGACTGATGACAGTAATATTATATTTAATTCTAACAAACATCGTTCTCTTAACTGACTGAGCTACTGCGCTGCCAGATTGAGCGAAGACAACAATTCGGCTTTGGTAGTAACAAGGCTATATTCAGTCGACGATATTGTCCCTTTGGTTAGTCATACTGGTAATCAACGTCTTGCGTTACAGAACAACGACACCCAATCACGAATCCTTCCATTGCTACGACGTGTTGTGTCTCACATGTGTTAGCGCTGAACGACATACCTAAGTCAGTGGATTCTAAAATTCTTCAAATTTCATGAGCACTACACGTACAGACTGTCCTGTGCTCGTACCGTGGTCTCGACAGCTACGCAATTGTGGCCGCACGAGCTTGGAACGAATATCAGTATGCAACATTAATTTCGGCGAAAGAGTAAACTATTCTGTGCGAGTTGTGCAGTGACGAGTAAACTGTTGTGAAATGCAAGGAGGCCTGCAAAGTATTCACGCTCTGAGCGGAGAGTGGAATTTGACCCTCAACATAAACAAATGTACTGTACTGTGCGGGATCAGGTGGGAAGACCCATTACTGTACGATTACGAGGTGCCAATCAGTGAAATTATCAGGCCTACTAAATATGTGTGTGTATTCCTACTGAACGAAGAACAGTGGAATGACCACATAATACTAATCATAGGAAAGGCAGGTGCCAGACAAAACTCATTGAATATGTTCCCCAAGAAGTGTATTACACTCATAAAGGAGATACCTTACAGAATCTCGATTGGCTTGCTAGTCAGTCTTGAGCCCCTTTCCAGATATGACTGATAAGGGAAATAGAGAAGATCCAAAGAAAAGAAGCACGTTTTGTCAGGGGAGCGTACGGCAAGCGTAAAAGGGTCAGGAAGTTGCTTATTCAACTGCAGTGACATGCGCTACAATACATGTGTAGTGAAACCCTGTGTGATTTACTGATAAGTTCCCGAGATCACACGGTACGAGACGAGTAACTCGTAATTTCCCCTTCCTTTGCCGACTATCTCACGAAAAGATCAAGAAGTTAATACAATGTCTAAGCACATTAGTGTAACCACCTGTCAAAAGCCTGGATAACCATATCTGCAACGCTGACAACTGCGAGAAGCGGTGGAAGAGTGAGGTTCTGGGAGACACCGACGCGGATGTGGAGCCATGATGACTGCACTGTCGTGTCCAGCTGCGCCAGCTTCTCTGTTGTGGATCAATTGCGCGAATAGGCCGATCGAGGTGTCCCCACAGATTCTCGATTTGGCTTAAATCCAGGGAGTCTGGGGGACAGGGGAGTACGGTAAATTCATCATGGTGCTCTTCGAATCACGCACGTAAAATGCGAGCTGTGTGACACGTTGCACTGTCATGCTGGTAGATGTCATCATGCGACGAAAGACAGTCTACAAGTAGAGGTGGACATCGTCCCGAATGATAGATGCAATCTTGTGTTGATCCTTTGTGCATTTCCAGGATAACGATATCACATCGGGAATGCCGCGAAAATATTCCCCAGATCATACCGCTCAATGTTCTGTCTACAATCCTTCCGACGATCATCTTTCGGATGAAGGTAGAAAACGTGAATCATCCCAAAAGCCAACGATTATACCCTTTTCGATGCCAGATAAGCGCTTCGTTTCCGCCTTACGACAACGACTGCACTGTTTCCACTTTCCCCCAATACACTTTATATATCAGCCACCGCCAGTGCTGCCACGGGTCATCAGTGAGTGGTAATTGCATGTTGGTGACGAACATAGGCGTGGTCACATTAATGTGAGAGTAGACCGTGTATTTGATCTCTTCCCGCTCACCATTCGCGACTGGAACAAGAAGGAAGGAAGGTGCCAATGGTAGAAAAAGTGAAAAAGTACCTTCCGCCACAGGCCATGATGTGGCTTTTGGAGGATAGATGTAGACGCAGACGAGTGTGTGTCATCACATAGTGTTCATATTTTCCAGAAACCATCGCTGCCTCTGCTACGGACGCGGCCTTTACTGGAGCAGTCGAGGCTGACACCGGATGACCTAGTGTCCCTGGGGCCTGGGAGCAGCCGCTAGGTAGCAGGCCAGGTAACCGCTACAGCTGTTCCGACAAGTCGGCCGAGATTAACGGGCGCGCAGAGATAAATGCGCCTCTGATGTGCGATTACAATTTGCCTCAACAGCCGCCTCCGGTTTGCATTTGGCCGGGCGATAAATTACCCCAGCGTAAGGGCCGCAGGTAGCGCGGGGAAGGCTGCTCAGCAGGGGCAAACCTGCCCGCGCCGCGCAGGTGGAGCGGAGAGGCCTACTCAGTAGTGGCAAACCTGCCGGCGCCGCGCAGGGAGAAACATCGTGACTGACCAGGTGCACGTCTGCAGCATCGACCACGTGTACATGAGGTTGGGCTACTCAGCAGGCATCAAGATACTCACCGCTATTGCGGGTTCCACTACAAGTGCGTCATGTCATCACTGCTGGATACGGAAGATGATGTGTGTGTGTGTGTGTGTGTGTGTGTGTGTGTATGTGTGTGTGTGTGTGGCAACAAGCAGATTTGCACACCTACATCACCACGTATATTTCGTAAGTGTCAGTACAGTGCGTAGCGGAGGGTGTTTCGTATCTGTATATCTATTTGTCACCCCATACCTTCCCATACTGAGTGACGGAAAATGTCTGCAGACGACTAAAATACGGAGTGGGAGAGAGTGTTGTACCTCTTGACTCTCGCCTATAGCCAATTCTGTAATAGATTTGAAAAGATGGCATTCTTTTTCTGAAATTACAAAAAGGTACAACAGGGTCATGTACACAGGAACAAATATTCGATTCCAATTTAAAAGCTTTAAAGGAGAGGAAATCTTGTCAACACTGTATTTATTCGTCTGTCTGTTACATTATTACTCTACTGCAGACCAATAATCAGTAATTGGAATCCAATTAAGCAGAACACTTATCAAAAACTAGTTACACGTTAAATACATTCTAATACAAAAAACAGCGAAACACGGGGAAATTATCCGAATATGACGGACGTCTTTAGATGTGACGTACATTTAAACAATTAGAATTTCGGAAAAATACGGTCATTCATTCGAGAGAAGAAGCTTCACAAACTCGGTAAGTCAATAACGTGTTAGTCCACCTCACGCCCTTACGCAAGCAGTTCCTGTGCTATGCACTGATTAACAGAGTTCAAACTTCCTGGCAGATCAAAACTATGTGCCGGACCGAGACCTTTGCTTTTAGAGGAAAAGTGCTTACAATTCTCTTTTTCTCCTGCATTTTGTTTGGTATTGTTCATTACGTTTGATCTGGGTGTACGCCACAAGACATCCGTTGAAGTTGACCGTTGTTTCCATTACTCAGTTTTTTATTATTACAGAGGGGTGCTCGCCCTCTGACAGAACAGGCTGACCTACCGTGCTGACACCATTTCAGTACTCCAAGGTACGACTCACAAGCCGTCCTCACAGCTCTAATTTCAACAGTCCCTCGCCTCCGGCCTTCCAAATTTCAAGAATCTCTCTTGCAGCCCTTACAGAACTAGTAGACCTTGAAGAATGAATATTGCAGAGACATGCCTTAGTCATAGCCTGGGGGATATTTCTGGAATGAAATTTCCACTGTGCAGCGGAGTGTAAGCTGATACGGAACTTCCTGGCAGATTAAAATTGTGTGCCGGGCCGAGACTCGAAACCAGCACCTTTGCCTATCGCGGGCAAGGGCTCGACCATGTTTCTTTTTAATTTATTTTGTGTATTTTTTATTTTAGTTACATTTATACAATCTTAACATATTTTCACTTCCCGTACAGAAGTCTTTACAAAAAACAAAAGAAAAGGCCCCTCCTGGGCCACAAGCCATTCAGTTCCCTTCTGTCACACATTTACGAATGTGGAGACAGAAGGTATGGAGACTTCAAAATGGTTCAAATGGCTCTGAGCACTATGGGATTTAACTTCTGAGGTCATCAGTCCCCTAGAAATTAGAACTACTTACACCTAACTAACCTAAGGACATCACATACATCCATGCCCGAGGCAGGATTCGGACCTGCGACCGTAGCAGCAGCGCGGATCCAGACTGTAGGGCCTAGAACAGCTCGGCTACACCGGCCGGCTGCTTCCCAAATAGACTTCCGGACTTTCCGTACTCTCGGTCGTCTTCTCGATGCTCATTTGGGACCAGTGGATTCGGGTATGAACCTTGCCGTTTGTGGAGACGCTTGCGTTCCTCAGCGATACAGATAGACGTACCGTAGGTGCTACCACAACGGAGGGATGTCTGTTGAGAGGCCAGACAAACGTGTAGTTCCTGAAGATCGGCAGGAGCCTTTTCAGTTGTTGCAGGGGCGACACTCTGGATGATTGCCTAATCTCGCCTTGTAACATTAAGCAAAGTGGCCTTGCTTTGCTGGTGCTGCGAATGGCTGAAAGCAGGGGGAAACTACAGCCGTAATTTTTCTCAAGGTCATGCAGCTTTATTATTTGATTAAATGATGATGGCGTCCACTTGAGTAAAATATTCTGGAGGTAAAGTAGCCCCCCATTCTGATCTCCTGGCTGGGACTACTCAGGAGGACGTGGTTATCAAGACAAACAAAACTGGCTTCTATGGATCGGAGCGTGGAATGTCAGATCCCTTAATCGGGCAGGTAGGTTAGAAAACGTAAAAAGGGAAATGGATAAGTTAGATATAGTGGGGGTCAGTAAAGTTCGGTGTCAGGAGGAACAAGACTTCTGGTCAAGTAAATACAGGACTATAAATACAAAATCATGTATGGGTAATCCAGGAGTAGGTTTAATAATGAATAAAAAATAGGAGCGCTGGTCAGCTATTACGAACAGCATAGTGAACGCATTATTGTAGCGAAGATAGACACGAAGCCCTGCCTACCACAGTACTACAAGTTTATATGGCAACTAGCTCCGCTGATGGCGAAGAGATTGATGAAATGTATGATGAGATAAAAGAAATTATTCAGATAGTGAAGGGAGACGAAAATTTAATAGTCATGGGGGACTGTAATTCGATAGTATGAAAAGGAAGAAAAGGAAGTGTAGTAGAAGAATATGGAATGGGGGTAAGGAATGAAAGAGGAAGAATTTTGCACAGCATAACTTAATTATAGCTAACACCCAGTTTAAGAAACATGAAAGAAGGATGTATACGTAGAAGGCGGCTGGAGACACTGGAAGGTTTCAGGTAGATTACATAGTGGAAAGACAGAGATTTAAGAATCAGGTTTTAAATTGTAACACATTTCCAGGGGCACATGTGGACTCTGACCGCAATCGCTTGGTTATGAACTGTAAAATAAAACTGAAGAAACTGCCAAAAGGCAGGAATTTAATGGGGTGGGTCCTCTTGCATAATTTTAGATAAACTAACAAAAACTAGAGGTTGTAGAATGTTTCAGATAGAGCATTAGGGAACGATTGATAGGAACAGGGAATATAAATACAATAGAAGAAGAGTGGATAGCTTTGAGAGATGAAATAGTGAAGGCAGAAATGGATCAGGTAGGTAAAAAGACGAGGCGTAGTAGAAATCCTTGGCTAACAGAAGAGATATTGAATTTAATTGATGAAAGGAGAAAATATAAAAGTGTAGTAAATTAAGCAGGGAAAAAGGAAAACACACGTCACAAAAATGAGATCGATAGGAAGTGCAAAATGGCTAAGCAGGAATGGCTAGAGGACAAATGTAAGGATGTGGAGGCATATATCACTAGGGGTAAGAAAGATACTGCATACAGGAAAATTAAAGAGACCTTTGGAGAAAAGAGAACCACTTGTGTATATATCAAGAGCTCGGATGGAAAACCAGTTCTAAGCAAAAAAGGGAAAGCAGGAAGGTGAAATGAGTATTTAGAGGGTCTGGAAGGTGAAATGAGTATTTAGAGGGTCTATACAAGGGTGATGTACTTGAGGGCAATATTATGGAAGTGGAAGAGGACGTACATGAAAATGAAATGGGAGATATGATACTGCGTGAAGAACAAGACAGAGCACTGAAAGACATAAGTCGAAACAAGGGCCTGGGAGTAGAGAACATTCCATTAGAACTACTGATAGCCTTCTGAGAACCAGCCCTGGCCAAACTCTACCATCTGGTGAGCAAGATGTATGAGACAGGTGAAATACCCTGAGACTTCAAAAAGAATATTATAATTCCAATCCCAAAGAAAGCAGGTGTTGACAGATGTGAAAATTATCGAACTATTAGTTTAATTAGCCACAGCTGCAAAATACTAACACGAATTCTTTACAGACAAATGGAAAAATTGGTAGAAGCCGACCTCGGGGAAGATCAGTTTGGATTCCGTAGAAATGTTGGAACACGTGGGGCAGTACTGAGCCTACGAATTATATTAGCAAATAGATAAGGAAAGGCAAACCTACGTTTCTAGCATTTGTAGACTTAGAGAAAGCTTTTGATAATGTTGACTGGAATACCCTTTTTCAAATTAAGGAAAGGGTTGGGGTAAAATTTGTACAGAAATCAGATGGCAGTTATAAGATCGAGGGGCATGAAAGGGAAGCAGTTGTTGGGAAGGGAGTGAGACAAGGTTGCAGCCTATCCCCGATGTTATTCAATCTATATATTGAGCAAGCAGTAAAGCAAATAAAAGAAAAGTTTGGAATAGGGATTAAAATCCACGGAGAAGAAATAAAAACTTTGCAGTTTGCCGATGACATCGTAATTCTGTCAGAGACAGAAAAGGAGCTGGAAGAGCAGTTGAACGGAACTGACAGTGTCTTTAAAGGAGCATATAAGATGAACATCGATAAAATCAAAATGAGCATAACGGAATACACTCTAATTAAATCAGGTGATGCTGAGGGAATTAGATAAGGAAATGAGACACTTAGAGTAGTAGATGAATTTTGGCAGGAAAACAGCTGATGATGGCCGAAGCGTAGAGGATATAAAATGTAGAATGGAAATGGCAAGAAAAGCTGTTCTGAAGAATATTCGTTAGCATCGAAAATAGATTTAAGTGTTGGGAATTCGTTTCTGAAGGTGGTTGGTTGTAGTGTAGACATGTACGGAAGTGAAACAGTAACTGATAAGGAAGTACTGAGTAGAATTGTGGAGAAGGAGATGAGTTTTGCTGTTTGAGGAGCAAAATAACTAATGGTGGTTGAAGTAGAAGGGATATAAAATGTAGACAGGCATTGGCAGGAAAAGCGTTTCTGAAGAAGAGAAATTTGTTAACATCGAGTATAGTTTTAAGTGTCAGGAATATTTTCTAAAAGTATCTGTATGGAGTGCAGCCATGTGTGGATGTGAAACATGGACGATAAATAGTTTGGACAAGAAGAGAATAGAAGCTTTCGAAATATGCTGCTACAGAAGAAAGCTGAAGAGTAGATGGGTAGATCACGTAACCAACGAGGAAGTATTGAATAGTATTGGGGAGAAGAGGAATTTGTGCCACAACTTGACCAGAAGAAGGGATTGGACTTTTTCTGAGGCATCACGCGATTGCCAATTTAGTACTGGAGGGCAGCGTGGAGGGTAAAAATCGTCGAGGGAGACGCAGAGATGAATACACTAAACAGATTCAGAAGGATGTAAGGTCCAATAGTTACTCGGAGATGAAGAAGCTTGCAGAGTATTGAGCAGGATGGAGAGCTGCATCAAACCAGTCTCTTTACTGAAGACCTAAACAACAACATATATGTAAATAAATTATACACAACTGCAACCAGTCACTTTTTCATTAATAATGCTTTATTACATTACATTACATGTAATAAAGCATTATTAATGAAAAAGTGACTGGTTGCAGTTGTGTATAATTTATTTACATTAATATACAGTCACGGTTCTAAAATATCCGTAATGGATAAGCATAACAACATATATGTATAGACACACATACTTCCGCATATATATAAACTGCTTAAGCCTTTCGTCAACTGATCGCCAGAAAGTATTCAAACGCTTTTAGAAGAATATTAGCAATATTTATGTGGCAGGTTGGAGTTCGCTTCCGTATCGAAAGTTGGTTCTCCAGGAATGTTCTGTAATCACCAATGGAATGTTCCGATGTGCTTAATGTGTAGTACACGGTGAATCCCATTAACCAGTGTACTGGATTTCTCTTTGTTCTCGCGTATGGGACGTCGTCAGTGTAAAGTAAGGACATCAGAGAAATTGCTTGCTGCGCGGTGCGTTGGATGAAGGCCAACATGCGGCGCAGCAGTTGCCACATTTCCTTTGTCGGCCCGCGAACTAGTAGGTGGATGTCGGTATCACGCATATGGCATGTCTTGCACAACGACGTTGCCGTGAGATGAATCTTGCGCAGACTTGTCTGTGGGCGTGTATTTACCATTCGCATAACAGTACCATGTAGTCCGCGCCGCAGTCGGTAAGTTGGTGGAAGGGGTGGTGGGTGCGGGATGCATATTACACCAGACCGTATTCCAGTAAACAGTAGGATATTCGCTTTCGACAACGTTCCGTCGCTGTCGCAACATGTTGGTGCCGTACACCCAGCGGACTGCGGGCATATCGTCAATGCGCAGCATTCTCCTCAGCTAACTGTAGTCTAGTAGAAAAGTACGCCCGTGGGACAATGCTGCAGGGTGTAACGTTCCCTGGCAAACTCACGCTATTAATGAACTAAAATTTATTTGTACCATATACGCCGCTCTGAGCAAGTTGTATATGCTGTAATTATTTAACAAAAAATATTATTGAATTTTGTGTAAAAGACATTTGTTATTATTGTAATATTTTTTGTAGTAATATTCTCTCTGTATTTAGGATGGTAATATTTCTATATTCATTATGTAATTGCGAAATGTGTCAATATCTGCGACAACAGAGATGTGAAATTCAGCCAGAGGAAAATAATGTTATGAGATTACAAAGAAATGTTAATAGTCAGCAGTAGTATAAAAGCGCCATGTACTGTGTATTCTTTGGTCATCTCCGTGTAGAGCTGAATGCGAGAGGAAGCTGTGACGAAGCGTTTTATGAATTGGTAGACTTCTTTTGTCTGTATCTAGATTTAGCCGCCATTAGAGGAGAAATTACAAACCAATGTGAGTTGAATTATTGTTGGGTCTAAATATATCATAATTTATCAAAAGTGTGTATTATTAATGTAAATTAGCTTGCCCATGTCATCTATAATATTTCTTTAAAGAATTTTCAGCATTTTTAGCGGTGTTGCTGGGCTGTGCCGCGACCGATCGATTTGCAGCGGCGGCACATTTAAAAAATTGTTCCGCTAAAGAAAAATCAACCAAACCCGTAAATCGGGAACAGATAAAAATTAGCAGTGAATTAAGAAAATGTTCTTCTTTTACAGTGATCCTGAGACTGATGAATTTTAAACTAATTATACATTTGTGCATTCGTAGGCGGATAGTTAATGTTGAAATTTAACAATTTTGGTTCTTTCAAATAACTTAAATGTATAGCGAAGTATGTTTTATCAGTGATAATTAAATGTCGGCTTGGCAATATTTAACCATTTTCTGCTAATAGAGACAGTCTTGTGTTCCATAGCTAACGCCGGGAAAGAATTCAGTAAATATTTAAAAAAAAAAAACCACTGCATTTAGAATATGTGTGCCAAGGCCGAATTATGTAAAGGATTTAATTCTCAACTAAATATTCTTAATCAGTTAATATGAGTTCACGTAAATTTTAAATGTACGTAATTCTTTTGAAAATGAATTTTTATTACCACACGTAAATAAGAGAAAGGTTCTACAACAAAGTTCGTACTTACTGAAGGAAAGAAAAGACAAAAATTAATTAACTAAAACAAACAAATTAGATTATTAAATATTCTTTAATGAAAAATTTCATTGCATTTCATTAAATTGGCGCCCAGCGTGGGGCTCGAATATGCAGTGGCCACTAAATACCCATGAGATAACTAGGGAATTATTATAGTCGAACTTTGTTGGAGAACAATTAATAATTTTTCCATGTATTGTATGTATTGCCTAACCAATATTGTGTGGTAATACCTGCATATGATTTTTTGCATGAGAACACTATATACCCAGAGACAAGCTGAAGAAGAGAGCTCATTATATCGAAAAATTAATTACCTACCACAATATCAGGGGGCAGCTGCACCCAAGATAGGTCACCAAAAGGTAAAGCTACAGTGTAGTTGTCCTGTGGGTAGTAAAGTAGCCTCAGTGCAGTGTTCTCGGATCATTAGTGGTGTGCTTGTTGTTAGTGGTTTTTTTTTAAAAATTAACAGGACATTTGAGTAGTTAGTCACTGTAGTATATAATAAGTGTGTTTTAACAAATGACCATTTCTTGTGTGATTATGTCAGTGAGACCTGAGTGTTAGGATATTTAGTTCAGATTTTGTTTCTTTTGTTGACTATGGTTAGATTGCGTAGTCAGAAACATATCAACATGGATAATGAACAACAGTTAGTAAGTAGTGATACCGAGTTAGAAAGTGGGACACAAAGTAATGTTAGTGGCGTAGTTCAGGAAGTACAATGTGAGAATCTGGGGGCAGAAGGGCAAGAAATGTTGCCACTGCCAGCCAGTGATTCAGTTGATAGCGGAAATACTGTGCCACCCGCAAGCACTGGACACGGACCAGAGAGTGGTGAGTTGTCAGAAGTGCAATCATTAAGAGTTATGTTCGAGCGCATGCTCAATTTCCAAGCTGAATTTGTACGTATGCAAGCAGAACGCGATAGAGAACGTGATGCTAAACAAGCAGAGCGTGATCGACGCCTGCATGAGAGAGACTTGCAGTTAATGCAATCCTTGGAAACTATGAAACCATACCCAAAACGGTGCAAGAATTGAGCGAAAGAGTAGATAGTATCCAAGTGGCTAACGCCAGTATCGTAGATGAAATCAGTGTACTGACTAACAGGGTGGAACTATTAGAAATTGACACAAATCAAGTAACGTAGATGAAATCAGTGTACTGACTAACAGGGTGGAACTATTAGAAATTGACACAAATCAAGTAATTGAGCACAAAATGTCCGAACAAGTGCACGACATTGAAAACGAATTTATAAAAAAAAAATAGAAGAGAAAGTGCACGCCGCGATTGAAGCCAAAGATGTGGGCTCAAATGCGGATTTGCAGGACCTGAAAAGGGTGGTACACACTGACTGTAGCAGCAGAATGTCTTGCCGAGCTAGAAATCAGCTTGCGGCACGACGACTCTCAGGCGTATGTCACGCCAGCCAGGTCCAACAATGATAGGCATATAAATACAGCAGTAAAAAATTGGACTGCGAGACAGAACAGGCAACCAATGTTACCGAAACAAATAAATGTCACTCCAAAACAGTGATTGAAGAAAGCCTGATTAGAAACCGACAGTTTCAGATCTTTACAACGGAGAAGAAATCTGTTCACCCTGTAGTGTTTATCAAGGGATTTAGAAACATTTTGCCTAGCGTTTGGAGTCATACATAGAAAATACAGTTCGTTATGTCTTACATACAAGGAGATGCTGCATTATGGGCAACCGAAGCAGCTGACAGTTGCGACACATATGAGCAATTTGAAAAGGCATTCTTGGCCAAATATTGGTCAACATGTATTCAGGAGAGATTACGGAAAGAGGTATATAATCCAGAGCCGTATTCTCCACGATTAGGCAATTTGCGAAAATATTTTGAGAAGTACATTAATATGACCCGTTATTGGGACGAGCAGATTTCATCCCGGAATTTGATCAGACTTTTGAAATCACACTTGCCGATACACGTAAAGGAAGAACTTATACACGTGCGGGAGAATGACATGGAACATTTCTTGTCTGTTCTGGACTCAATTGACCTGATTCAGGAGGATGTTAAGGCAGCCTCTGAACAGGCTAGAAGTAACGGAAACGGTTGCAGAAATGGTCGAAATAACACGCCTCCACCAAATAATGGAAACGGCGGAGGTAACAATAGGAGACAAGATTATGTACAAAACGGGAATAGAGGTAGAGACCGGAACGGCAATAGTCCGCCGGTGAATAATGACCGGAAAAGGAGGTCTGATGACCGATATGAAACAGGCCCACCAAGCAATAGTAGATGGAAAAATGCCAGGGGGCCGTGGAACACTAATACCTATAATGATGCAAACCGAACTTGGCCACAGAACCATAGGCCCAGTCCGGACCGGCAAAACAGTGAAAGATATGACAATAACCGACCGCCACCACAAAATGCGCCAATTGCGCAACCGTGGCGGCCGACGCAACACAACTTACACATAGTGGAGGTCAGCGACACAGAGCAGCCACACCCATCCACCTGTAATAATTCAACAAACTAGATTCAGCCGAGATACGCTCTCCATCGTCGGCTGAGGTTTGGAGTGAGAACAGCCCGACACAGAACAAAACATAGGGAATCTGTATCCTCAGGTATAATGACGGGGTACAGATGGGACATGAATTGATAACTGCACCATCCATGTGCATAAAGGAGCACAAAGACAAAGTACAAGCGATAATAGAGATCAAAATTAACAATATTGATGTGCAAGCGATCGTAGATACAGGTGCTACTGTCAGTGTCATGAGTATGGACTTATTCAGAGTACTGGGGAAAGAAAAGCGTATGCTGACTTTTCCTGTAAACAATTGCAAAGTCACTGGAGCCGTAAGTGCACAGCGACAAATAATTAAACTCCAAGTGCGGGTAGAGATGTAAATAGGGGAAGATGCCATAGCGTGCTCATTCCTGGTAGTAAAGGGTTTAAGGGTAGCCTGCATTTTGGGGGTAGATTTTTTGAGAGAAAGGGACGCAGTAATCGACCTTTCTCGGGGAAAATTAAGTTTGATGAACGCGGGTAGGAAGATAGAATTGTCCATGCTCAGATCTGAAGAGGTACCTGTGCCTAATTGTAATGCTATTAACATAAAATGTAGGAATCAGTGGATACTACATTTAGACAATCATTGTCAAGGACAAAATCTCTATTATCCAGACGTACAAAGTGATCAATTAAAAGCAAATGTGGACGCACTTGTGAACAAAGTATCACAGTCCGAAAATTTGAACTCAGTGCAACAGCAGGATTTGGTACAGTTATTATCTAATTATGCAGATGTATTTTCAGAACGACCAGGAATTGTTAAGGGATATCAGTACAATATCGAGGTGAAGCCTCACAAAACCTACGGTCGAGCCTCATACTCCATTCCTTGGTCCAAGAAGGAAATAGTAGCTAAAGAAATAAGAAAACTGATCGGATGGGGAATAATAGAACCGTCTTTGTCCCCTTATAGTAGTCCTTTGGTGGCGGTAGCAAAAGCAGACCGATAGGTACGGTTAGTATTAGATGCGAGAGACATAAACGAAATTATTGTACCTGTCAGGACTCATCCGGAAAACTTAGATGAGCAAATTCAAAAATTCCATGGAGTGCAATATTTGACATCTGTTGATATGAAAAGTTCATTCTGGCAAATCCTGCTCACACCCGAATCGAGGAAATATACTGCATTTATATTTGGGGGAAGGAGCTACCAATTTAGGGTACTACCTTTCGGCTTAAATGTAAGTGCAGGAGTTTTCATAACAGCCCTCGACGCGGTTTTAGGTCAGGATTTGCTGCAAAGGGTAACAGTGTATGTAGACGATCTGGTGATTGCTACTGCCACCTGGGAGGAGCACGTAGAACTACTGGATAGAGTCTTAGAAAGGTTTAAGCAAGCGGGAGTAACAGCTAATCTTGAGAAATCCAAATCTGGACGTAATCAGATTAAATTTCTAGGTCACATAATAACACCACAAGGCATCAAACCTGACAGCAAAAAACTTGACGCAATTCGTGGGTTTCCTAGCCCGAGAACTAAGAGACAACTCAAAGCGTTTATAGGTCTTGCATCTTTTTTTAGACGGTTTGTTCCAAACAAATTAATGAATAACGAATCTTTATTGAGCCTGTTGCGTAAAAATGCGCACTGGGTGTGGACAGAAGAATGTCAACGCGCATTTGACGCTATCAAAAACGCCTTGGTGAATGCAAACATACTGCGACACCCAGACATGACAAAATATTTTTGCATAGCGACAGATTCGTGTTCATACGGTCTGGGCGCTTGTGTATTTCAGTGGGACAGGAGCAACGACCCCACAACAATCAATGTAATCGGATTTGCCAGCCGCACACTAAACAGCTGTGAGAGAGCATATTCCGCTACCGAATTAGAGGCTCTTGCAGTGGTTTGGGCGGTAAAGAAATTCAATTATTACATCTATGGCAAAAAAGTCAAAGTATTCAGTGACCACCAGGCTCTGAGCTATTTAATGTCTTGCAAATTATACCATACCCGCTTGCTAAGATGGAGGTTAGCATTGCAGGAATATAAAATTAAGATTATGTACCTAAAAGGACAAGATAATGTTGTAGCTGACGCCTTGTCGAGGCTCCCACTAGGGCAATCCTCAGTGTCGAAGATTTTGGAACAATCGGAGAAATATCGAATACTCTTAGTACAAGATAAGGTACGTAGGAGGGACTTTTTACATATGTGTAAGAATATGTCTATATTGCAGGAAACTGATCCGATTTGGCGAGATATCATTAGCAAAATTAAAGAAGGAACCAATCTTAAAAGTGTTCAGAATTTCAAAATAGTAGATAATATTCTGTATTATAAAACAGGTGTGTCAAATGACCATGGAGTCGTGTGTATACCGCAACAGGCTATCCCAGCTGTAGTGTGGCACACGCATTTAGCATGGGGTCACGCTGGGATAGGCAAAACAATAAGGATTTTATCCAGATTCTGTTACTTTAAGGGAATAAGCCAGCAGACTCGCACCATTATCAGGACTTGTCCTCTGTGCCAAAAGGCTAAGTTTCAAAATAAGTTCACAAGGTTTGAACTGCATCCTATAGTGGCTCATCGGCCACTTCAGTTAGTATCTATAGACATAGCAGGACCCTACCCTCGAGCCAGGGGTGGATTAAAGTACATTTTAGCGGTATATGACCTTTTCTCTAAATACTTAAAAATATACTGCCTTAAATCAGCCACTGCTCGCGGAATAGTTAAATGGTTAGGGAAAGAATGTTTTACACAGGTGGGTAAGCCTGAAGCGATAATATCGGATAATGCTTCCTATTTTACAGGCCATACCTGGAAGAACTATTTACATGAACAAGATATAAAGCACATACTAATATCCCGTTTTCACCCACAAGCAAGTTTAGTAGAGAGAACATTTGGAGAGTTAAATAAATTTTTCAGTTTATACATTGCATGTAAGCACACAAGATGGCCAGATCTGATACCTAAGTTTTTGGAAATTCACAACGCAACCCCGCATGCTTTTACGGGGTATCCACCAAACGAGATTATAATGAATAGTAATAGAGTTCTGAATGAGTGGCTGGCACCTTTGCCTAAGGTCCCAGTCATTCCTGAGCCTAAGGAAGAGAAGATAAGAAAAGCAGGGTGCAACCTTACCAGGTGCGCTCAGAAAAGGAAAGAAAAATATAATCGACATGTGACGAATAACCAAAAATTTAGTGTTGGGGACTTGGTGCTCTTACGCAATCATCTTAAGTCCTCGGCATCCTTGAAACAGAATAGCAAGTGGCAATTGGTGTACAATGGACCTCTTAGAATAGTAAGTGTGCCACATGAGTGTAGCTATCTCTTAGCAGATCCCCACTCAGGGAGAGTACGGGGACTGTATCCGCGTAAGGATGTAAAAATATTCCTACAGTAAATGACTAATAGTCCTATGTGGACACCATTCTTTTGTAAATGAATGAACATTAATGATGTGTGATCTGTAGAGATAATGTACTGGTGTAGAAGTATTTAGTTATAAGAATATGATTGACTTTCTCTTTTGTTTATGAATATTTGTGTTATGTTTCTTTTAATTAGTGTTAGCTTAAACATGCTCTAAATGTCTGCACAGATAACCTGATTAGTGCAATTATTTGTAGTGTTAAATTGTGACAGAGATCAGTCAGGAGGAACTTTTTAGTAGTGATTAGTTCGTGTACTGCATAATATTCTACATGTGTGTCAAACTTGAAATATTCCTTGGTACAATCTTTTCTATTATATATGTATATATGTATATATGTGTAGCCGTCAGATTGACAGATTCGAACCCAGAATAATATCAATAATATGAGGCCCTGAGAACTTTATTATCAAACCAGTGTTATCAAAGAGAATAATGCACCCAGTAGGGACCCGAGGGCACCATGGGAGGCAAACTTATTGCAAATTTAAGTAACGCAAAGTTACGCACAAAGAAGCTTCAATTGAAGCATGTGCAGATTCAATCAGTAAAAAACTTAAACAAAAGTGCAGTATTGTGTAGCAGAGACAAACAGTGACTGTTAAACCTGCAGCAATACGTCACGAAGTTGTTTTGTACAAGCAATAAAAAAATGGTTCAAATGGCTCTGAGCACTATGGGACTCAACTGCTGTGGTCATAAGTCCCCTAGAACTTAGAACTACTTAAACCTAACTAACCTAAGGACATCACACACATCCATGCCCGAGGCAGGATTCGAACCTGCGACCGTAGCGGTAGTGCGGTTCCAGACTGTAACGCCTTTAACCGCTCGGCCACTCCGGCCGGCTGTACAAGCAATAATAAACTGTATCATCGCCGTGTGTGCAAGTGGACAAGGAACTAGCAACTAGCACGACACGAACAGTGAGCCGATAACGGACGGTGGACCAAGTTAGTGTCAAACTTTAACTCTTTGTGTGTCAAGGGATGCTAGGAAAGCGCATTGACTACAGAGATACATTTTGTCCTAAGGTGAAAACTTGCGTGTGACGAATGACAAGTCATGACATGGTGAAAAAATATTGTGTGCCCATAAAACGTGTTACTGTGACAACGAAACATTGTGCAAACCAGACTAGTGAAGACCTACTGAATAATAACTGCCAATAACTGTGTGCGTTTTTTTTCCCACAGCAGGAAAAATGCCCATAAGGATAGTACACTGTTTGTGAACTTGTTGCATGTTTACTGGAGCACTGCAAGAAGATGTCACACGGGCGAGCTGATATACAACGCGCATCCGGCTACCTCAGCCATGCAGCGGCCGCAGCAGCCCGTAGCAGACCAGACAGCCACACGCCTCTCCGCGCCGTAGCTGTCAACACCGGGGGCGGTGACCTACACGGAGCCAACGCGCCGCGCCGAGCGCCGCTCAACAATCACTCCGCACCGCTCACCAACTACAGCATTATTGACATTTTCCAAAATATTTACACAAACTGCATAACATGTCAATGACTCCATTTTTGATAAACATTGAACATTTATTATGTATATCCATAAACTGATAAGAGAAAATGAACACTAACGAGTGTAGGAGATGGTTTTGTAACACGTAGGTAGTGGGAACATAATAAAAATGATGTCAAAAAACTAAGTGATATATCCTAGAACAAGTGACCTTGCAGTATATCGGAAAATTAATAATAACGAGTTGTTAATCACACAAAAAAACTTTTGTTGAACTGTATGTGACTGTGATATTATGTAACCGTTGATGACAAACTGCTACATTAATTCAAAAGAATGACTGTTAAAGAGACAAGATTAATAATGAACCAACTGGGATGGCTCGGCTCCGGCACAGTTTTGCCCAGGTTTCCTGTCTGCCTTCGCCCAAATGGGGAGCCATGAACATATATAACCGTGGGACTAATTAAAAGAGCCATTCCATAAAAAAATACAGAATTGTAAAGAACGTTACTGGCACCATTGTGTCAAAGTATAGAAACTCTTTGCCAAATGTTGCCAGGGGGCAATGTAACGTTCCCTGAAAAATCCAGCTATTAATGAACTAAAATTTATTTGTACCATATACGCCGCTCTGAGCAAGTTGTATATACTGTAATTATTTAACAAAAAATGTTATTGAATTTTGTGTAAAAGACATTTGTTATTATTGTAATATTTTTTGTAGTAATATTCTCTCTGTATTTAGGATGGTAATATTTCTATATTCATTATGTAATTGCGAAATGTGTCAATATCTGCGATAACAGAGATGTGAAATTCAGCCAGAGGAAAATAATGTTATGAGATTACAAAGAAATGTTAAAAGTCAGCAGTAGTATAAAAGCACCACGTACTGTGTATTCTTTGGTCATCTCCGTGTAGAGCTGAATGCGAGAGGAAGCTGTGACGAAGCGTTTTATGAATGGGTAGACTTCATTTTTTTCTGTATCTAGATTTAGCCGCCATTAGAGGAGAAATTACAAACCAATGTGAGTTGAATTATTGTTGGGTCTAAATATATCATAATTTATCAAAAGTGTGTATTATTAATGTAAATTAGCTTGCCCAAGTCATCTATAATATTTCTTTAAATAATTTTCAGCATTTTTAGCGGTGTTGCTGGGCTGTGCCGCGACCGATCGATTTGCAGCGGCGGCACATTTAAAAAATTGTTCCGCTAAAGAAAAATCAACCAAACCCGTAAATCGGGAACAGATAAAAATTAGCAGTGAATTAAGAAAATGTTCTTCTTTTACAGTGATCCTGAGACTGATGAATTTTAAACTAATTATACATTTGTGCATTCGTAGGCGGATAGTTAATGTTGAAATTTAACAATTTTGGTTCTTTCAAATAACTTAAATGTATAGCGAAGTATGTTTTATCAGTGATAATTAAATGTCGGCTTGGCAATATTTAACCATTTTCTGCTAATAGAGACAGTCTTGTGTTCCATAGCTAACGCCGGGAAAGAATTCAGTAAATATTTAAAAAAAAAAGAAAACCACTGCATTTAGAAAATGTGTGCCAAGGCCGAATTATGTAAAGGATTTAATTCTCAGCTAAATATTCTTAATCAGTTAATATGAGTTCACGTAATTTTTAAATGTACGTAATTCTTTTGAAAATGAAATTTTATTACCACACGTAAATAAGAGAAAGATTCTACAACAAAGTTCGTACTTACTGAAGGAAAGAAAAGACAAAAATTAATTAACTAAAACAAACAAATTAGATTATTATGTATTCTTTAATGAAAAATTTCATTGCATTTCATTAAAAGGGATATGGTGAATACCTATCGGCGGGTCCATGTTGGGTGGCACAATTTCCGCATGGTTGTGTTTGCATTGCCACAGCGCCAGTAGCACGAATAACACCAAACCCTTGCTGAGTCCGAGGCCGCCACGAGCCATTGGGAGAGTGAGTGTCGTATTAGTCACTTTCAAGAGATGTCCTTGATTCACGTAATGTCCGAAGTCTGCCTGGAATCTCTCCGCTGACACTCACATCATGGAAAATATCCTTGCCAAATATATAATCTTCGACCCCAAGTAGGCGTTAACTATTTCGACCACCCGCCGTGCATCTAGGGAGCGTTAGAAGTGTAGGCGGATATTGCCGCGGGTATTGTTCAAGAGGCGTTTGTAGTTGAGAGCGATCGTGCTGCTCGTTGTCTTAGTGTACACCACCCCCAAACATTTCATCTCAGTAAGCACTTTAATTCGGCCTTCCGGTTGCGCGGATAACGCGCGACTAATGTGCATAATCCCCTATTTTCGGCTGTTCATTTGTGCACCAGCCACTTTCCCATATCTCTCAGTTAGGGCTAGTGCCATGTCAATCTCTTCGTTGGAACGTACTAAAATGACTATATCACCCACGCAAGCCCGGTACACGAATTTATCTCCTTGCACAGTGACGCCCCGTAGTGTTTTGTAGAGTTGAATGAACAGCCGCTCAGTCGCGGGTGCAAACAAGCCCATCGAGATGGGACACCACTGTCTGTCGGAGCACTGTGTGTGTATTGGTTCTGCCAAAAGTCCGTTGACTAAAACCATTGACTGTGATCGGTGAAGTAGCCGCATTACAGTCGTGTTGAACCGTTGCGGAATATTCACCACAGCCATTGTTGCGGTGCAGAAAGTCAAGGCCGACTGCAAAGGCTTTCTCTAAGTCGACCACAAGCATCGCGCGTTGAATTCTGCATGCATCTGCGATAATTATATGAATAGGGCGTTTGTCGCCGACTCCTGTGTGGTCTTTTCCCATCAACACTGTAAGGGTTGGTTTTAAACCATGTGCCAGAAGTCTTGAAAAGAGTTTGTAGTCGCTGTTAAGAAGTGTTATCGACGGAATCGATGCACAGAGCATCCTTGCCATGTCTTCGGAACGGGGATGATCAGACCTTCGATGAATTAGCGAGGTACGGTCACTTCGGGGGTTAGTAACTCCTGGAACAACTGTCGCAACGGCGGTGTTAATATATCTTGAAATTCCGTGTAGAATTCTGTGGGCACTTCATCGGGTCCAGGGGATTTATTCTTGCGACCCTTTGTGAAAGCCGTCGCCAGCCCCTCGTCCGTCACCTCTACTTGCATCTCATCGGCAGCCTCGCGGTCCAGTCGGCGCAGCAGAGCCGTGTGTATGTGGTCGAGTGCCGCCCCATCCGGATTCTTCTGAGAGTACAAAAGGGGACAAACCCTTTTTTATCTCTGCCTGTGTTGTTAAATGCTGGTCATCCTCTGAAGTGTGCTGACTGTTTTCTCCTACCATGTGGTGCATGTAGAGTGGTGCATGCGCGACCACATATCCCTGTCGTGCTCTAATGACTGTGCCATCCATCTTTCGGCTTCGGTATGGTTGACTTCTACAAGACGAACCGGTTGCTGTTATGGACTGTTGTACAGATCACTGAGGACACCAAACTATAATTCCATTGTGTCGTTATACGGTCTCATTCTATCTCGGGGAGTAGTTCATCAGTGTCCCCCTCAAAGACTGTTTGGCGCACTGTATCCACAACAGGAGAACCGACTGATATGCATATGTGCGACGTAAGCATTTCGTCCTGGTTTCGGCGACTACTTCACGGCAATCTCGATCTGTAACAATAGCTACACTCAATTTCCACACGCCTCTGCCGCGATAGGTGGCCTGGCGTGCCAGATTAATGGTGCAGATGTATGCCAAGTTGTGGGAAAAGAGCGTCGGTCAGAGTTCCGACTGTTGAAGACTGATACGTAGCTAGCGCGACGTATACAGGGTAAGGTAGCTAAGTCATAACACCCCTTGTATCTCCTAACCGTAATAGATACAAAGATGCCGTTTGGACAGTGAATTGCAGGGACAGGGGCTACTTGAGTACATCATGTTTCATGTTTGTGATATTCTTTATTACAGAGATGTAAGGCCATTATTGGTTTTTTTAATGGAACCCTAGGTTAAATTTTAGTGTAACATGATGCGCTTAAAAAGACGGTTTTAAATACATGTATATCATATATATATATATATATATATATATATATATATATATATATATATATATATGACCACAATCTGTCATATATATATCATATATGTATATCATAATACTACCCCCATGAACCATGGACCTTGCCGTTGGTGGGGAGGCTTGCGTGCTCAGCGATACAGATGGCCGTACCGTAGGTGTAACTACAACGAAGGGGTATCTATTGAGAGGCCAGACAAACGTGTGGTTCCTGAAGAGGTGCAGCAGCCTTTTCAGTAGTTGCAGGTGCAAAACTCTGATTGATTGACTGATCTGGCCTTGCAACACTAACCAAAACGGCCTTGCTGTGCTGGTACTGCGAACGGCTGAAAGCAAGAGGAAATTAGAGGCCGTAATGTTTACCGAGGGCATGCAGCTTTACTGTATGGTTAAATGAGCGTCCTCTTGGGTAAAATACTCCGGAGGTAAAATAGTCCCCCATTCGGATCTCCGGGCGGGGACTACTCAAGAGGACGTCGTTATAAAGAGAAAGAAAACTGGCATTCTATGGATCGGAGCGTGAAATGTCAGATCCCTTAATCGGGCAGGTAGGTTACAAAATTTATAAAAGAAACGGATAGGTTAAAGTTGGATATAGTGGGAATTAGTGACGTTCGGTGGCAGGAGGAACAAGACCTTTGGTCAGGTGAATACAGGGTTATAAATACAAAATCAAATAGGGGTAATGAAGGAGTTGGTTTGATAATGAATAAAAAAATACTACCAACAGCATAGTGAACGCATTATTGTCGTCAAGATAGACACAAAGCCCGTGCCTACTACAGTAGTACAAGTTTATATGTCAACTAGCTCTGCAGATGATGAAGAAATTGATGAAATGTGTGATGAGATATAACAAATTCTCAGGTAGTGAAGGGAGACGAAAATTTAATAGTCATGGGTGACGGGAGTTCGAGAGTAGGAAAAGGCAGAGAAGGAAATATAGTGGGTGAATATGGATTGGGGGAGAGAAATGAAAGAGGAAGCCATCTGCTAAAATTTTGCACAGAGCATAACTTAATCATAGCTAACACTTGGTTCAAGAATCGTAAAAGAAGATTGTATACATGGAAGAATCGTGGAGATACTAGAAGGTATCAGATAGTTTATATAATGGTAAGACAGAGATTTAGGAACCAGGTTTTAAATTGTAAGACATTTCCATGGGCAGTTGTGGACTCTGACCACAATATATTGGTTATGAACTGCAGATTAAAACAGAAGAAACTGCAAAAAGGTGGGAATTTAAGGAGTTGGGACCTGGATAAATTGACTAAACCAGAGGTTTCAGAGAAAGCATAAGGGAACAATTGACAGGAATGGGGGAAAGAAATACAGTAGAAGAAGAATGGGTAGCTCTGATGGATGAAGTAGTGAAGGCAGCAGAGGATCAAGTAGGTAAAAAGACGGGCGCTAGTAGAAATCCTTGGGTAACAGATGAAATATTGAATTTAATTGATGAAAGGAGAAAATGTAAAAACGCAGTAAATGAAGCAGGCAAAAGGGAATACAAACGTCTCAAAAATGAGATCGACAGGAAGTGCAAAATGGATAAGCAGGGATGGCTAGAGGACAAATGTAAGGATGTAGAGGCTTATCTCGCTAGGGGTAAGATAGATACTGCCTACAGGAAAATTAAAGAGACTTTTGGAGATAAGAGAGCCACTTGTATGAATATCAAGAGCTCAGATGGAAACCCAGTTCTAAGCAAAGAAGGGAAAGCAGAAAGGTGGAAGGAGTATATAGAGGGTCTATACAAGGACGATGTACTTGAGGACAATATTATGGAAATGGAAGAGAATGTAGATGAAGATGAAATGGGACATACGATACTGCGTGAAGAGTTTGACAGAGCATTGAAAGACCTGAGTCGAAACAAGGCCCCGGAAGTAGACAACATTCCATTGGAACTACTGACGGCCTTGGGAGAGCCAGTCCTGACAAAACTCTACCATCTGGCGAGAAAGATGTATGAGACAGGCGAAATACCCTCAGACTTCAACAAGAATATAATAATTCCAATCCCAAAGAAAGCAGGTATTGACAGATGTGAAAATTACCGAACTATCAGTTTAATAAGTCACAGCTGCAAAATACTAACTCGAATTCTTTACAGACGAGTGGAAAAACTGGTAGAAGCCGACCTCGGGGAAGATCAGTTTGGATTCCGTAGAAATGTTGGAACACGTGAGGCAATACCGATCCTACGACTTATCTTAGAAAATAGATTAAGGAAAGGCAAACCTACTCAAATTCTGAAGGTGGCAGGGGTAAAATACAGGGAGCGAAAGGCTATTTACAATTTGTACAGAGACCAGATGGCAGTTATAAGAGTCGAGGGGCATGAAAGGGAAGCAGCGGTCGGGAAGGGAGTGAGACAGGGTTGTAGCCTGTCCCCGATGTTATTCAATCTGTATACTGAGCAAGCAGTAAAGGAAACGAAAGAAAAATTCGGAGTAGGTATAAAAGTCTATGGAGAAGAAATAAAAACGTTGAGGTTCGCCGATGACATTTTTATTCTGTCAGAGACAGCAAAGGACTTGGAAGAGCAGTTGAACGGAATGGACAGTGTCTTGAAAGAAGGATATAAGATGAACATCAACAAAAGCAAACCGAGGATAATGGAATTAGTCGAATTAATTCGGGTGATGCTGAGGGAATTAGATTAGGAAATGAAACACTTAAAGTAGTAAAGGAGTTTTGCTATTTGGGGAGCAAAATAACTGATGATGGTCGAAGTAGAGAGGATATAAAACGTAGACTGGCAATGGCAAGGAAAGAGTTTCTGAAGAAGAGAAATTTGTTAACATCGAGTATAGAGTTAAGGTTCAGGAAGTCGTTTCTGAAAGTATTTCTATGGAGTGTAGCCATGTATGGAAGTGAAACATGGACGATAAATAGTTCGGACAAGAAGAGAATAGAAGCTTTCGAAATGTGGTGCTACAGAAGAATGCTGAAGATTAGATGGGTAGATCAAATAACTAATGGGGAGGTATTGTATAGAGTTGGGGAGAAGAGGAGTTTGTGGCACAACTTGAAAAGAAGAAGGGACCGGTTGGTAGGACATGTTCTGAGGCATCAAGGGATCACAAATTTAGCATTGGAGGGCAGCGTGGAGGGTAAAAATCGTAGAGGGAGACCAAGAGATGAATACGCTAAGCACATTCAGAAGGATGTAGGTTGCAGTAAGTACTGGGAGATGAAGAAGCTTGCACAGGATAGGGTAGCATGGAGAGCTGCATCAAACCAGTCTTAGGACTGAGGACGACAACAACAACATATCATAATATTTAGGCGAATAGTTTTTAAGACACATATATGTTCCCGTAAAGTATTCGTCCTTCGAAGTGCCGTTGTGCAGTGCGACCTTTCTTGTTGACCACTGCTGAGGAACTTAACAGGGAAGGCGTTGTTTTCCAGCTTCTCGATAACGCCGCAAGTTGGCGCACGAGGTAGCTGGAGACAATATAAATGTGCTGCTGGGGTAATGAGACATCGCATTTCTGTCCCAGTTTCTTGGAGAACACATGTACACCAACGAAGAAAAGTTAGAAATGCTTCTAGTGTATGGTGAAACCAGAAGAAACGCTTTTAGACCAATAAAGCGATATGGAGAGCTGTATCCTCGTCGTGAGCATCCTACGCGTCAGCTTCTTGCACGTTTTTGCAAGAAACTACTTGAATCGGGATCATGAAACGCCATACAGAGGACAAGGCAGAAAACTGCAACTGGCGAGGTACATGAAGAGGGCGTTCTAGCATTGCCGCATGATGACCCTGCTGTTTTGTCGAGATGTATCGCATCGGAATGTGGTATAAGTCAGAGTAGTGTTCTACGCATATTGCACCAGCATAGATTTCACCCTTTTCACCTCTCATTACATCAAGCACTTTCAGGTGTGGATTTCGAACGGCGCCAGGTATTTTGCCGCTTTGCTCTGCAGCGCCTACAAGATGATCCAACGTTTTTTCAACGGGTGCTTCTTACTGATGAAGCGACTTTTACCAACCACGGTAATGTGAATTTACATCATCAGGTACAGCATCAGCAACTGTGGAGTGTTAACGTGTGGTGCGGCATCATCGGAAATGTCATTGTGGATCCGTAAGTCATTCCGGGTATAATAAACGGCAATAACTATGCACAGTTCCTGCGAAACGTTCTCCAAGTTTGCTGGAAGAGGTATCACTAACTACGCGTCACTGCATGTGCTTCCAACATGACGGCTGTCCTGCTAATTTTTCCCGTGTGGATACAGAGCTGTTAAATGAAAAGTTCCCGGATTGTTGGATAGGACGACGTGCTGAAGTGAAGTGGCCAGCCCGGTCTCCTGATTTGACCCCTCTTGATTGTTTTCTGTGGGGAGCAATCAAACATAAAGTGTATGCTCAAATACCAACTACGCCAGACGATATGAAGCAACGTTCATCGAAGCGGGCGCTGATATCTCACGTGACATCCTCGCAGCCGTTCATAAGTCATTCGAATGGCGACTACAAATGTGCATTGCAGCAGAGGGCAAGCATTTTGAGCCCATGCTTCTGTAAAGTTTTGTATCATGTACAGTATGTATGTTGCATCTTTGTGTGTATTTGTATCGTATGGTGATCAGTAGTAAATATTTTCAAATAAAAACAAATACGTACGAAATAATTGGGACCAACAAGTGCCTCCTCATTTACATTTATATTTCTGTTACTTAAAATGTATTAACATCTTGTAGTATTTTAATACTGTATTTTGTCTACTATTTTGGTATCACAGTTGTGAAATAACTGAATGATATTTGCGCGACATCATGTCAATTTTTGCGCAAAATATCGCAGTATGTATTGCCATTATCGGGTAAATTGGCGTCTTTGTGTAAGGACGGCCTCGCGACGTATATCATGTACTCTACACAACAGGAAAGGTAGCATTGGACAATGCCGCTTCGAAGGACGTACACGATACGAGAACATATCTGCGTCTCAAAAACTATTCGCCTAAATATTGTGATATACACATATTTGAAACCGCCTTTATAAGCCCATCATGTTACGCTAAAATTTAACATAGGGTTCTATTTAAAACACTAAATATGGCCTCATATCTCGGTAATAAAAAATAGCACAAACATGAAATGTGATGTATTCAAGTAGCCCCTGTCCCTGCAATTCACTGTCTGAACGGCACCTTCGTATTTATTACGATTGGGGAGATACAAGGGGTGTTATGACTTAGCTGCCTCACCCTGTATATGCGACCAGGCGGCTCGATGACGTAGCCGTAAAGTACGTGAACCCCAGCGCGTCGCCATGTAGGCAGGCCCACGTGTCCACCAAGACTGTGTCACGTATGCTGGTGGAGAGCTCACAGCAGGTGTTGCAATTCGGTGTCTGACCGCGGGGTGAGCGCACGCAATTCAAGTCACTACTGTACCTGCCCGCGAACAGGGGCACGATCTCAGTTCGATAGATTTCGGAGCCGGCGCGTCTGTTTCTAGAGCCGGATGGGGCGTATACATTGATAAGTCGGACGCCGGCGAGCGTAAGCGCTGTTCCTGTTGCCGAAGGTAGAAACTTGACATCCGTAACATCGATAACCTCTTTAGTTAGCATTGCTGTGCCCAGTTCGTGCGCGGTGTCAGGATGGATATGAGCGATATAAAGGTGCATGGAGTGCTACTGCGACTCCTATACCTTCTGTAACAAGGCGGTATCGACTTCTGCTACCCATAGCATATCACTTAGAAGCTGTAATTTAAGCTATTCCATATGCCTTCTGCGCAACTCCGCTACATATTCGGCGGCTCGACTCGCCATTCTCTCTCCGAGACGTCGGCTGTCTCACTTGCACCTCTTCGTATTGCGCTGCCCACTGTATCCTGATTGTCGGCCACGTCTTGTGATGCTGTGGGTTTGTTCATCGTTCCTGTATCCTGATTGTCAAACTCAACGTCATCCGCCCAGCTCACAGGTTTGTGCATAAGGTCGGCTCGGTGCAAGGTCGGAATTTGTCGATCGGGACCACCGGTTGTCGCGTCGAACCCACATCCATGGGTGTCGCACCACTGTCTTCACCGCCATAGTCACCTCGGGTTTTCTCTTGCTGTGTAGGTACCTAATCTTTTGCACGAACCGTCTTCGGAATACTGGGCTGCGTTTGTGTTATCTGTTTGGCTTTTTCTCGATGTGAACGAGCTGCCTCGGCATCATTAGAGAGTGCGATACGTTGTTTCTAGCGCTTCTTTTATGATTTTTGAGACTGTCCCACACTTGGAATTTCTCAGTCCGCTCCTGTCTCGTGCATTACGTCAGTGACTACAACTATCTCTTCCGTTCTTGTAAGTTCGACACGCGCTGACACAGCGTGACTTGGGGCTTCTTCCACCGGTCCACTACCGGCCATCCTGCACCGCTGCTGTCTCCTCTGATTCATCGTGAGGTCCTCGTGCAACGCGGTGTGGTCCCGTAGTTCCCAGCGCAGCCTCTACTTATGTGAGGGACCACACTTGGGATCGTTGCTGGTGACGGTTGTCTCTCACCGGCAATTGTGCAATTCGTCATTGTAGGCATTCTGATCGCCTGTGACCTTGCATGTACGATGTTGCCCGCCATACATAACGATCGCACGGCAGCCACAAATGTATACATAAGAGGGAACGTGTTCTTGAAGATCGTTTCTGACCTGACGTACACGATTGAGGACAGGACAGGTCTCAAAGCTCAACCACTTTTGCTCCATATAGACGAGAACCGTCCCCTAGTGCTGCAGTGCCGACGGAGTGAAGGAACTTGCAAGACCCGCCTGACGTTCGAAGAAGACGGTCACAGCAATCTTCATATACAACACTTCCCACTATCGAAATTCGGGAGGACAACGGTTCAATCCCGCGTCCGGCCATCCTGATTTAGGTTTTCCGTTCAAAAATGTTCAAATGTCTGTGAAATCTTATGAGACTTAACTTAAGTCATCAGTCCCTAAGCTTACACACTACTTAATCTAAATTATCCTAAGGACAAACACACACACCCATGACCGAGGGAGGACTCGACCCTCTTTGTCCGCAGCTCGTGGTCGTGCGGTAGCGTTCTCGCTTCCCACGCCCGGGTTCCCGGGTTCGATTCCCGGCGGGGTCAGGGATTTTCTCTGCCTCGTGATGACTGGGTGTTGTGTGATGTCCTTAGGTTAGTTAGGTTTAAGTAGTTCTAAGTTCTAGGGGACTGATGACCATAGATGTTAAGCCCCATAGTGCTCAGAGCCATTTGAACCATTTGAACCAACTCGAACCTCCGCCAGGACGAGCCGCTCGGAGGTTTTCCGTGATTTCCCTAAATCGCTCCCGGCAAATGCCGGGATGGTTCCTTTCAAAGGGCATAACCGACTTCCTTCCCCGTCCTTCCCTAATCCGATGAGACCGATGACCTCGCTGTCTGGTCTCCTTCCCCAAACAACCCAACCACTATCAAAATGAATGGCGACCAGTTCGCGAGGATCTGGTTTCACCACTTTTCTCAAAAAACGTTCAACTTCAAGCGCTTTTGGTCGGGCAAAGCGGCTCTCGAATGTGAACTTCACTGTCGATTGTCGTAAAGAGTTAGCCATGGCAACGTCGTCTGAATGCACCGGACGCTACGCTGCTATCACAGCACTCGCCGCTTCCTCTACGCTGTTTGCTGTGGCTAGGGCGTAGACAACACGTCCTCGCCACACGGCTTCTCAAGACCGACAGCCCATCCGACCTACCCAAGCATGATTCACGACCCGTCCTCACAGCTCTAATTCCACCAGTAACTCGTCCCCTATCTTCCAAACTTCACAGAAGCTCTCCTGCACACGTTGCAGAACTAGCGCTCCTTGAAGAAAGGATATTGCGGAGATATGGCTTAGCTACAGCCTGGGGGATGTTTCCAGAATGAAATTTCCACTCTGCAGCGGAGAGGAAATTTCATTCTCGATTAACAGAGTTGCTCGATGGTCTCCTGAGGCATATCACGGCATATATTGTGTAAATGCCGCGTTACAGCGTCAAAATCTCGAGATGCTATGAGGGTCTTGTCCATAATGCTCCAAACGTTCTTAATTGAGGATAAATGCGGCAACGTTGCTATCGAATGCAGGGTTTAACATGCACGTAGATGTGCAGTAGATACTCTGACCGTATGCGGGTGGACGTTATCTTGCTGAAATGTCAGCCCTGGGTGGCTTTCCATGAAGGAAATCTAAACGGGGCTTAGAATATCGTCGACTTACCGTTGTTCTGTACGGATTCTGCGGATGACAACCACAGGTCCCCTCCGCTGAAAAGAAACGGCCCCCCTGACCAGGGCCGTATGACGGGCGACATTCAGGTTAGTATCCCACCTCTGTCCAGGGCGTCTCCAGGCATGTCCTCGGTCTGGAATCTCATTGACTGGCGTACAGTTGTCTTCAGTGATGCGTACAACTTCGAACTGAGCCCCTGTAACGGAACGAAGACATCCAGAAACACAGTCAGTGCCAAACTCAGTAACGGTTTGCATAAGGGCCAGAGCTATACCTACGAGTTATTGATTTTCTAAAGTTGTTTCTCTTGAATAAATCACCCAGTTCTTCCGAAATTGTGATCATTTGTTTGTCTGCACATATACGTCACATCTACCATTTTCGTCGCATTAGGATAATTTCTCAGTGGTGCACATTTAAAAGTTGAAACTATTCGATACTAAAGTATGACTTTACAGTCCACCCATTGTGTAACTAGTTTTAAAAACACATTAAATTTTACTTTCTATAAAATTTTGTAACCGAAGAATAAAGAACATATTCCAAATACCTTTAATATAATATACAGCACTTAAATGCGTAGAAATCTAAATACTTACAATGCTGCACAAAACAAAAGCTTTTTCCTAGTAACAAAAAAGTAGGACATTGTGGAAACTGCTTACGGTCGTAGTAACTTATCGATATTACCTATAGTGTTCATATTTAACTTGTTTGTCTGTTTTTACTTAATGTGTTTCCTGTATAGCTATGCTCTCTGATGTAACATCCATGTAAATGTTTTATTGATTATTTATGTAATTGTAATTAATCTATGGATGTAACGTCAAAAGAAAAGCGCTGTAAAAGAACGAATATGTTATATTATAGTGGTTCATGCATAGGGTAAGTAGGTTTTTAAACACATAAAACTTTGAGGGAAGTCTCTGTTCAATGGAACTGGCTAGGCGGGAATAGAAAAGGTGCATTTGGCGGTCGAACGGGAAGGTTCCTGTGTGGCATGGATCAGTCGGTGATACGGAGGCGAAGAGTGTGCATCCCGTGAACTGAAAGAGGAGAAAAGAACTGCAAGATTGTATAATATAGCCTCGTATGCGGAAGTAATGCGTCTTATTATTCGCTGCGTACTTTGGTTAGCTCTGTACTACGGAGATTCGACGCTAAAAACAGGATTTCCACAGCTTGTTACACAGGAAGAGCCATGGATACTTTTGCCGCCCTTTTTTGGATAGCATAGGAGATCGGCCATACCACCAACTTCACCCCAAATTGTCGGTTGAGTGCTATATTATTTGCATGGACCAATTATGTGTTCTATAAAATTTGTGTAGAGCCACCACAATTTATTCTTAGTCAGTTACCTAGACAGGGTCCTTTAGGAAGTTCTACGTTGAACCCGAGCATCCCGTTTTACTGAACTGAAAAGCATTTTGTTGAAAAGTGGAGTTGTAAAGTACATAATCATTTCGTGAGCACAAGTTTTGAAATATTCCACATAGTTTTCATAAATAAACTAAACTCCGCCCGAACAGGCCATGAAGACCCCTCGGTACCGACCGGCCGCCATGTCATCCTCAACACATAGGCGCCACTGGATGCGGATATGGAGGGGCTTGTGGTCACCACACCGCTCTCCCAGCCGTATGTCAGTTTACGAGACCAGAGCCACTACTTCTCACTCAAGTAGCTTCTCGGCTTCCCTCACAAGGGCTGAGTGCACTTCCCTTGCCAAAAACACTCGGCAGACCGGACGGTCACCCATCCAAGTGCTAGCCCAGCCCGACAGCGATTAACTTCGGTGATCTGACGGGAGCCGATGGTACCACGCCGGCCAGGGTATTGGCAGTTTTCATAAATGGACAGTTAAAATATTCAGTTCAAAGATTTGTCTTATTTAAATAATAGTGTTTACAATCTCATGTGTTGGTTTTTAACGGTGTTTCCCATATCATGTTGTGACTAAAGCGCTCAGCCACGATCTGAATTTACCGAAAAATTATTTTCTGGCCACCATGTTAACAGTTCAGCCAGATTTAAATATATTATAATAACAGCAAGGAAGGGTAAGCAACTGGATACAAATTTTCAAACTATAATAAATCCATGGGTCACATATTTCACTTGAGATAAATAATATAAGAAAGTGAATGTTCCTTGACCATGCAAATAATGATCAGTACAAAACATACTGCTGCTTCATAATTATTTCAGTAGTAGTAATTTCCTTTAGTTGAACTGGCAAAAGAACATCTTGCCCAAGTCAGTAGTGCTTCACCATTAGGATTCATTCACCTATAAATATCATTATCTTCCTATTGTAATGTACAAATAGTAAGTGTCATTGAGAGCCAGTTGTTGTGCAAACGGATTAACACTACTCCTGTATACTTGAAGTCAAATCAATGGTATATTTCTTGCTAAATTGTGTAACTCTCTTGTATCTTATCAGATCAAGTAATCAAATAGTTAATTTTCTTCATGAACCATGATAGTACTGGGTACAACTTTGCCTAATTAGTCTGGCAACTGTTTCTTTTCACGTAATTACAGTTTACTAGACTACAAGTTGAACCTTAGTTCGATTCCCGTTTACGTAGTTACTGCTTTTTTCAGTAGAAATGTTTAGGGGAACGTATTTAGTCTGACTCCTTTCCATTACACTTAGTCACGGTCACAAAATAGAAATCTTTTCTCAGAGGAAACATTTTAGGCAAATTACTATTTCAATAGTAGATGGTAGTGCTCCACGGTCCCTTAAGTTCGCTTCTTCATGTGATTATAAAATCAGTCACTAGACTGAGGTACCGATCAAAAACAACATGTGCCCCTAGGCACACTTTCCTCTACGTAAAACACGTCTCCTATATGATTTAGGAAACCTTAGAAACCTACAAAAATCAGACTAATAATAATTAAAAAAAGAAAACATACATGTTAATTTGAGGAAGACATTTCTGGGAATGTACGTTTGGAGTACAGCATTGTATGGTAGTGAATCATGGGCAGTAGGAAAACGGTAACAAAAGAGATACGAAACATTTGAAATGTGGTGTTACAGAAGCACATCGAAAATTAGGTGGCCTCACAAGACAAGGTATGGGGAGTTTCACCGCTGAATCGATGAAGAAAGAAACATATGGAAACACTGACAAAGGCAAGGGACAGTACGTTAAGGTACGTGTTAAGACATCAGGGAATGACTTCCATGGTACTAGAGGGAGATGTAGGGGAAGACTGAGACTGGAATAGATCTAGCGAATATTTGAGGACTTACGGTGCAAATGCTACTGTGAGATGAAGTGGTTGATACAGGGGAGGGATTCGTGGCCGGCCATATCAAACCAGTCAGAAGACTGATGACTAAAAGCATTAATCTCTCTACAGGAGGTAAACAACACGATATTAATATAAAAAAAGATATTTTCGAGACTAGTCAAAAGTATAAACATATCGGAGCTATAATCTCACAGCGTGGTGCCAGTAAGCAAGAAATAAGGCAGAGGACAACAGAAGCTAAACAAGTAAGCTGTAAGCTGAATTCCAATCTCTGACTGGATAAAATAAAAGAAAAAGACAAGAAAAGTTTATAAGATTCAATAATACACATCATTTGCTTTTATGAAGAGAAATCGTGTAAAATGGCAAAAGAAGATATTAAAAGATCTGAAATCGTCGAAATCGATTTTTTAAAATCGTCGAAAGATTTTTATTCAAGAAAATATCTCAAATAAAGAAATCAATAAGCGAATGAAAATTCCTGTGCACATCACCGAAGCGATCAGGAAATGTCGTTTAAAATAGTATGAGTATGTGACGAGGTTAAGGGATGAATGATAACCGAAAAATATATTTTGTCGACGGTTTCTATACAAGACACAAACAGGAAGACCTGTGTACAATGTAAAATGGAGAAATCAAGTGGTGAAAGATATACAATGAAGAAATGTGAAAATTAGTGTCGAGATCAAGAGTCTTGGATACGAGGTGGCGAGAAACGGCCTCAAGAGCTGCAGAAAGAAAGAAGGAAAGGAAGGAGAAATTTGAATCAGTCCTCTAGGAATACAGGTTATCTAAAAGTACCCAACTGGCTTTTGCTAGAAGATGCGATGGAAAGGTCACTTTTCCTTATAAATCGATAGTAGATAATATAGTGTATGATGCTAGAAACCAGAGCATCGTCCCCATCACCACCAGGACGTCATCTGACACTCGATACAATGTGAAAGGATACGGCTAACTTCGCGGATATCGCTTCATCTTAGAGTATGGAAAAGAAATGGATATACTCGTACTTTTCTGGCGTCATTTTCAGAAATTGTCGTAAACTCCAGTTATTGCTTTTCTCCTCTGCCTAAGCAACCTGATTTGCAATTCAAACAGGTAGCCAACAAAATGAGTTCATCGTTAGTTTCTGTGCTAGCAATTTCACTTGAAATTAATATTTTCCGACATTAGTACGTCGTAGGATTACTTCCCAGGAAATCTGTGTCCTAATCATCAACAAATACTTCGTACAACTCTCCTCTTGTTGAAACACCAAAATATTCTTTTGCAAATGCAAGTCGTCGAACTATAATGAAATCAGAGATATTATTTCTGACTTCTTACACTTCTCAATAAGAACAACTGAAATAATTTTCTTCTTGAGTGTGTAAGACAGTGAGTATAATTCAATGAATATTAGCTATTTTTCATAACACATTTCAACTTTGTTTGTTTCCACCATAGTTATATGATGGTAGGCCACGTTATAAAAATATACTTGATTTTAGAGTGGCCAGTAAAAGACTGAACTTATTTCAAAAGACGTATATAACATTAAATACTTACTCTTTTATTTCTGTCAGGTCATAATGGCCGCAAGAGATGTGATATCGCTTTACACTTCATGGTGCTGTTGATGGACATCGACACCAGGATTGTATCGAGAGATGTGATAAGATCGTTATCTCTAGATCGCCGTGAGGTGCGTGTAACAGATAAAAATACGAAACCCACATGGAAGTTTTAAACGAAAATTATTATTCTAATAAAGTCATTACATTAATTATTCGGCGTGTTTCCGTAAATGCGTGCAAAACTTTAGCGGGGACGCCCAACTGAATTTTTTGAGGTAGGGACCTGGGATCGGAGAAATCAGCTTAAGGAGAAAATAGGAATAAAATCACATCACTTTTTACATTTTTGTTTACATTAGTGACAGTTAACTCCAAATACCATCATTCACACAATTAACGCAGTTGGTACTGCATCTTACAAAATGTACTGGAACTGACTTCCATCAATGTCAGTGCAAGGTCGACTTCGGCGAATATGATTCTGACACACCCTGATAAATATCCCTAGTGCGTTTCGAATCAGATCACAGGGAGCTTCAATTCTGGCAACTAATTCCGTCTCCATATACACTAGATTGTGCAACGCAAGTGACTCTAGACACCCCATAGAGGGTTGAGGATAGGTGACGTGGCAGAATAAGACTTCCCCTTCCTATCCAGAGACCAGGAGATGCAGCGCTGAGATGGCTGCGGGCATCCACACTGAAGTCAGGTGGTGCACCATTATTTTGTATCCACATCCTCTCAAGAAACAGCAGTTCACCAGCAACTCAGGTAGAACTCTTTGCATGGACCTGAAGTACAGGTAGACGTTCAGACGGTCGGGCAGAAGACATGGAGGCTCGTTGTACGCATGTTAGTTGTAAATAAGCTGGAAAACATAATGCTAGACAAAAGAGTAGACACGTTCACTTCCATATCTCCTTAAGCTGGCTTCTCCGACTCCAGGTTCCCTACTTCAAATAGTTCAGTGGAGCATTCTCTATACCCTGTTACGGAAACACACTGTATGGTGTACCATACGTCTTGTTTAAGTGTCGCTGTTAAATATGTGATGCCACGTGCTCCAGATGTCCGCCACTAGTCTTTTAATCGTATATTCTCGAGTTTTTCTCTTATTTATAGGCATTTCATTTCACTAACGCACATTTAAAGAAAGCTGACGGTCACTGCACCAAGTGAATATTTTGTCTAAGTCTTTCTCCATTTCTTTACGATTGTCCAACTACGGACTGTTCAACTACGTCAGTTCCCCTAGACGGCAACACTGTAATGAACAACATTATAGCGCTGTTGACCGTGTGTGATAACCGGTTCATGTATACAGAGAACGTTTGTCCTCCTGTTACGCATTTCTGTGTCACGCCTTGTATACTTCCGTTTCTGTGGAATATTCGGCGGCCAGTGCAGCGTACTGGATTTTATTAGTTAAATACTTCGCGAGCTACTTACATTTGAGCGAATATACTCGGTACGGCCATGTCGGAAGGCTGTGTTTAGTAACTCTGCTATGGCATCACTGTCTTCTATAGTGCCTCCATTGCTACCGCGCAGAGAAGGCACTGATTGTGTCTTGCCGCTGCCATACTTCACAGACGACCAGAACCTCGTTTTATTTTCTGTCAGGTTTCGAGACAAAGTTTCGCTGTGGAAACTCTTATAAGTACACTGCTGGCCATTAAAATTGCTACACCACAAAGATGACGTGCTACAGACACGAACTTTAACCGACAGGAAGAAGATGCTGTGATATGCAAATGAGTAGCTTTTCATAGCATTCACGCAAGGTTGGCGCCGCTGGCGACACCCACAACGTGCTGACATGAGGAAAGTTTCAAACCGATTTCTCATACACAAACAGCAGTTGACCGGCGTTGCCTGGTGAAACGTTGTTGTGATGTCTCGTGTAAGGAGGAGAAATGCGTACCATCACGTTTCCGACTTTGATAAACGTCGCATTGTAGCCTATCGCGATTACGGTTTATCGTATCGCGACATTGCTTCTCGCGTTGGTCGAGATCCAATGACTGTTTGCAGAATATGGAATCGTTGGGTTCAGGAGGGTAATACGAAACGCCGTGCTGGACATCTCAACGGCCTCTTATCACTAGCAGTCGAGATGACAGGCATCTTATCCGCATGGCTGTAACGGATCGTGCAGCCACGTCTCGATCCCTGAGTCAACAGATGGGGACGTTTGCAAGACCACAAACATCTGCACGAACAGTTCAACGACGTTTGCAGCAGCATGAACTATCAGCTCGGAGACCACGGCTGCGGTTACCCTTGACGCTGCATCACAGACAGGAGCGCCTGGTATGGTGTACTCAGTGACGAACCTGGGTGCACGAATGGCAAAACGATATTTTTTCGGATGAATCCAGGTTCTGTTTACAGCATCATGATGGTGGCATCCGTGTTTGGCGACATCGCGGTGAACGCACATTGGAAGCGTGTATTCGTCATCGTCATATTGGCGTATCACACGGCGTGATGGTATGGGGTGCCATTGGTTACACGTCTCGGTCACCTCTTGTTCGCACAGACGGCACTTTGAACAATGGACGTAACATTTCAGATGTGTTACGACCCGCGGCTCTACCCTTCATTCGATCCCTCGAAACCCTACATTTCAGCAGGATAATGCACGACCGCATGTTGCAGGTCCTGTACGGGCCTTTCTGGATACAGAAAATGTTCGACTGCTGCCCTGACCAGCACATTCTCCAGATCTCTAACCAAATGAAAATTTCTGGTCAATGGTGGCCGAGCAACTGGCTCGTCACAATACGCCAGTCACTACTCATGATGAACTGTGATATCGTGTTGAAGCTGCATGGGCAGCTGTACCTGTACATGCCATCCAAGCTCTGTTTGACTCAATGTCCTGGCGTATCAAAGCCGTTATTACGGCCAGAGGTGGTTGTTATGGGTACTGATTTCTCAGGATCTATGCACCCAAATTGCGTGAAAATGTAATCACATATTTGTCCAATGAACACCCGTTTATTATCTCCATTTCTTCTTGGTGTAGCAATTTTAATGGCCAGTAGTGTATCTCGAATTGCTAAATTTCGATCTTCTGTAAAAGGTCGTCAACCTGTGGGATTTTGCCTCTGTTTAAATTTGGTATGTTTGTTTTCTCGTTTCTGCAACAGTGTTTTGACCCGTTTTGTGTACCAAGGAGGATCAGCTCCGTCTTTTGTTAATTTATTTGGTATAAATACTGTGTCTCAATTGCTGCCGATACTATTTCTCTGAATTTAAGCCACATCTGGTCTACACTTATATCATTAATGTGGAATGAGTGGAGATTGCTCTCAAGAAGATATCAAGCGAAATTTTATCTGCTTTTTGAATAGATATACTTTTCCTTTATTTTTGGAGGATTTCTGGGTTACATGATTCAGCCCTGCAACGACAAAGCTATGTTCACTAGTCCCTGTATCCCTTTTCATGCTTGTTATTAACTCAGGATTATTTGTTGCTAAAATGTCAAGTGTGTTTTCACAACCGTTTACTATTCGCGTGGACTTTTGGACTAGCTGCTGGAAATAATTTTCACTCAATGCTCTTAGGACAATTTCGTATGATGTTTTGTGTGTAGCTCCAGAATTAAACATATATTTTAGCCAACATATCGAGGGTAAATTAAAGTCACCACCGACTATAATTGCATGAGTTGGGTACGTGTTTGAAATCAAATTATTCCGGTTGCTAACAACGACCTCTGCGCATACTAACTCACGGGAAGTATCTATTTCAATTTCACGACAAGATAAACTACTTCAAACAGCAACAAACACGCCACCGCCAACCGTGTTTAGCCTATCCTTTCGGAACACCGTTAGGTTCTTCGCAAAAATATCGGCTGATCTCCGGCTTTAGCCAGCTTTCAGTGCCTATAACGATTTGAGCATTAGTGCTTTACCGTTCGGCAGGAACCGCACCTTTATATTCTGCTGGATAATTTGTGAACTGCTATCCGCGCCCTGTCATTCAGTGACATTCTCTATCCTTCATAATCAATCTTGCTGGCAAAACTTTCGGTACTCTTCCGCCAGTGACAGCGTATTTTCCGCTATAACTAACGTGGACACAATTTTTAAAACTCTTCTTGTACGATTTCCTTCTGCTCCAACAGACTGTTTCGCGGGCTAAAAATAATAAAAAAACGACATAGTTCGTGGAAAAAACTAAAACCCAAAAATATGGTTTTTCATCGAGGTAGGAACATTGTTTCCTGTCTAACATATAAACACGGCAGCGAAAAATCGGTTGCGAAATTCGGTTTTCACTTCCAACAAATTTTGTCGCGTGTAAACGTGGTGCATCATTTAAAAACACTAATTTCGTTCATTCGTTAGCAGCCGAGAATCTTTTACCTGGAGGTTGGTGTACAAGAAACAAATGATATCTCTTGGTCAGTGTTTAAATCTACTGACTGACTTTAAAATCACAGAAAGATCCGTAAGCCGTTTCCGGCAATTTCAGTTTGTTGGTGTGAGACATGAGGTATTGTTTTGTGCAGTACTTGTAAATACCAAAGGCGTTTTATTCTGAAAGCAGTTTGGTTTTATTCCCTATACACCACATTATTCCTCACCCCTTTGGCTTCAAAACCCCATTTGTAACAAAATCTCCGTACAATGCGACGGCCGAACTCCATCTTGCTCGATGAAGCCCGCGTAGTACCACTCTGCTCGACGACGTCGGAGCCAACGTCTTTCTGCATCAATAAACTCCCTCGTCGTGCTCAAGAAATTACAGATATATGGTCCTTGTTGCTCTTTATAGTCTTCTGCCGGGCAGCGAGGAAACCAGTGCATGCTCTTTCGAATACCTCAGCTGGCGGGCTAGAGTGTGACCCCTAACAACAGAGAGGTCCGATTGACAGCGAAGCGTCTGTGAAACGTCCTTCACTTCTCATGAGAGTGTCCGCACGTTCCAACGTTGCAGAAGTCAGAGCGGCTGACCGGCACGCAGGAGATTGGACTGGCTTGCGCGACCATGATTCGATGTTGATGTACACCTCGTTCAACGACTCAGCAAAATTTTGTTAACTGGCAAGTCTCCATAGACATTCTGCAATACCTATGAATATCTGCGATGCTCTGGTTTTCTGCCAAAAGAAACCCAGTGACAGTTGTATGCTTGGAAAGCACCGCCATTACAGACGCCATTTTGAAGACTACATACAAGGCCCCAACTCTCGGAAATTCATGAAACCATAGGTGGCTGAAGCGGGAATATTCCATCATGTTTCACAAGAAATTCCCCAGTATTTCAAGCGACATTTGACAAAAAAAAAGATGCATTGTATTACTCATTGAACGGCCCTAGTATTTTCGGCTCTACAAATTTAAGAGTGTAGTATGTTAAAACTGTCTTGAAGATACTATTAATCCTTCAATTACAGAATTTTGTGGTGAGTGAAATTCTACTGTTTTTTAAGAACTAGTATTACGTGTGGACGATTCAGACGTACTTCGTTGATCGAACGCCATCTACATCTACATGTACATCTACATCTACATGAATACCCTGCAAATCACATTTAAGTGCCTGGCAGAGGGTGCATCGAACCATCTTCACAATTCTCTGTTATTCCACTGTAGTATACCGCTTCTATTAGAATTGGTTATAGAACCAATTACTTTTTGTATGAAGTCAACATTGGTCACGGTACTTAAACTGAAGCTATAAAGTAATTCTTTCCTATAAAATCGTTTTGGAAAATCTATTTTTAGAACATTAATTCCAAAATAATTCCCATGCCAGAAATTCTATGTTGCTTATGTTCGCATAGCACGAGGCGGTACACACACTTTTGAATATAATTTTTAGTTTGCCGTTTTAATTTACCTTCGTTGTGGTGCCGTTTGCTGTGCTCCACTTTAGAGAGAAAACGCTTACTGAACCGAGGTCAGTGCAAGAATAGTCCAGGGGCAGTCATACAGTCACACTCTACGTGCAAAACAGGGTCATTACACAGTTAATCAGCGACTGGGTCAGATAGCTTATATTCAGTTCGGAAGTTATTTTCTTGCCATACAAACTACACTTTAGTAAACAGTATGATATATTCAAGTGTGAAATATTTCTCGTAGTTTGAGTGCTATTCCGCAAGTTAGCTCCGTAAATCAACAGTGGACATTTAGTAAGGTAATTTAGATAATGAACCATGGACCTTGCCATTGGTGGGGAGGCTTGCGTGCCTCAGCAATACAGATAGCACTACCGTAGGTGCAACCACAACGAGGGGGATCTGTTGAGAGGCCAGACAAATGTGTGGTTCCTGAAAAGGGGCAGCAGCCTTTCCAGTAGTTGCAAGGGCAGCAGTCTGGATGATTTACTGATCTGGCCTTGTAACACTAACCAAAACGGCCTTGCTGTACTGGTACTGCGAACGGCTGAAAGCAAGGGGAAACTACGGCCGTAATTTTCCCCGAGGGCATGCAGCTTTACTGTATGGTTAAATGATGATGGCGTCCTCTTGGGTAAAATATTCCGGAGGTAAAATAGTCCCCCATTCGGATCTCCGGGCGGGGACTACTCAAGAGGATGTCGTTATCAGGAGAATGAAAACTGGTGTTCTACGGATCAGAGCGTGGAATATCAGATCCCTTAATCAAGCTGATAGATTAGAAATTTTAAAAAGGGAAATGGATAGGTTAAAGTTAGATATAGTGGGAATTAGTGAAGTTCGGTGGCAGGAGGAACAAGACTTCTGGTCAAGTGACTACAGGGTCATAAACAAAAAATCAAATAGGGGTAATGCAGGAGTAGGATTAATAATGAATAGGAAAATAGGAATGCTGGTAAGCTACTACAAACAGCCTAGTGAACGCATTATTGTGGGAAAGATAGATACGAAGCCCACGCCTACTATAGTAGTACAAGTTTATATGCCAACTAGCTCAGCAGATGACGAAGAAATTGAAGAAATGTATGGCGAAATAAAAGAAATTATTCAGATAGTGAAGGGTGACGAAAATTTAATAGTGATGGGTGACTGGAATTCAAGCGTAGGAAAAGGGCGAGAAGGAAATGTAGTGGGTGAATATGGATTGGGGCTAAGAAATGAAAGAGGATGCCACCTGGTGGAATTTTGCACAGAGCACAATTTAATCATAGCTAACACTTGGTTCAAGAATCATAAAAGAAGTCTGTATACATAGAAGAAGCCTGGAGATACCGACAGGTTTCAGATCGATTATATAATGGTAAGATAGAGATTTAGGAACCAGTAGAGGGAGAATGGGTAGCTCTGAGGGATGAAGTAGTGAAGCCAGCAGAGGATCAAGTAGGTAAAAAGACGAGGGCTAGTGGAAATCCTTGAGTAACAGAACATATAGTGAATTTAATTGATGAAAGGAGAAAATATAAAAATGCAGTAAATGAAGCAGGCAAAAAGGAATATAAACCTCTCAAAAATCAGATTGACAGGAAGTGCAAAATGGCTAAGCAGGGATGGCTAGAGAACAAATGTAAGGATGTAGAGGCTTATCTCAATAGGGGTAAGATAGATACTGCCTACAGGAAAATTAAAGAGACCTTTAGAGATAAGAGAACCACTTGCATGAACATCAAGAGCTCTGATGGAAACCCAGTTCTAAGCAAAGAAGGGAAAGCAGAAAGGTGGAAGGAGTATATAGAGAGTCTATACAAGGGCGATGTACTTGAGGACAATATTATGGAAATGGAAGATGATGTAGATGAAGATGAAATGGGAGATACAATACCGCGTGAAGAGTTTGACAGAGCACTGAAAGACCTGAGTCGAAACAAGGCCGCTGGAGTAGACAACATTCCATTAGAACTACTGACGGCCTTGGGAGAGTCAGTCCTGACAAAACTCTACCATCTGGTGAGCAAGATGTATGAAACGCGCGAAATACCCTCAGACTTCAAGAAGAATATAATAATTCCAACCCCAAAGAAAGCAGGTGTTGACAGATGTGAAAATTACCGAACTATCAGTTTAATAAGTCACAGCTGCAAAATACTAACTCGAATTCTTTACAGACTGAAACGTCCCCTTTGAACAATTATACATGACTGTGCTTAAACTGACACACAATATTTTCTTAGCGCAACGCAATCTGACTTTCAATAATCCCTACAAAAGAATATCCCTGACTAACATTAACCTATACTTTTCACAAAGCACTTACCTCACCAAAAATCTTCGTTACTCGAACTACTGCAATACAGCGAGCGCCACTACTGCCAGCTAAATAAAAGATTCAAACTACGGAAGGCACTAACTACTGATAGGCATAGTTAGCAAATGAAAGATTTTAATAGAGAACAAACAATGTATTTATCTTAATAGTGTTCAAAAGTCATAATGTATATAGCATTTCATGTTATCCAGTATTACAAATTTCAAAACTCCGCCATCTCTCTCCTCACATCCACCACTGCTGGCGGCTCACCTCCAACTGCGCAACGCTACGCGCTGTTCACATCCAGCTGCCCAACACTACAATGGCAGACAACAATGCAAACTAGCCACAGACTGCACAGAGCACAGCCAGTGATTTTCATACAGAGCGCTACGTAACGTTGCCAATAAGAAAACATAAACAGCCTACTTACAAGACGAGTGGAAAAACTGGTAGAAGCCGACCTCGGGGAAGATCAGTTTGGATTCCGCAGAAATGTTGGAACACGTGAGGCAATACTGACCCTACGACTTATCTTAGAAAATAGATTAAGGAAAGACGAACCAACATTTGTAGCATTTGTAGACTTAGTGAAAGCTTTTGACAATGTTGACTAAAAATCTCTCTTTCAAATTGTAAAGGTGGGAGGGGTAAAATACAGGGAGCGAAAGGCTATTTACAATTTGTACACAAAGCAGATGGCAGTTATAAGAGTCGAGGGGCATGAAAGGGAAGCAATGCTTGGGAAGGGAGTGAGACAGAGTTGTAGCCTCTGCCCGATGTTATTCAATCTGTATATTGAACAAGCAGTAAAGGAAACAAAAGAAAAATTCGGAGTGGGTATTAAAATCCATGAAGAAGAAATAAAAACTTTGAGGTTCGCCGATGACATTGTAATTCGGTCAGAGATAGCAAAGGACTTGGAAGAGCAGTTGAACGGAATAAACAGTGTCTTGAAAGGAGGATATAAGATGAACATCAACAAAAGCAAAACGAGGATAAATGAATGTAGTCGAATTAGGTCGGGTGATGCTGAGGGAATTAGATTAGGAAATGAGACACTTAAAGTAGTAAAGGCGTTTTGCTTTTTGGGGAGCAAAATAACTGATGATGGTCGAAGTAGAGAAGATATAAAATGTAGACTGGCAATGGCAAGGAAGGCGTTTCTGAAGAAGAGAAATTTGTTAACATCGAGTATAGATTTAAGTGTCAGGCAGTCGTTTCTGAAAGTATTTCTATGGAGTGTAGCCACGTATGGAAGTGAATCATGGACGATAAATAGTTTGGACAAGAAGAGAATAGAAGCTTTCGAAATGTGGTGCTACAGAAGAATGCTGAAGATTAGATGGGTAGATTACATAACAAATGAGGAATTATTGAATAGAATTGGGGAGAAGAGGAGTTTGTGGCACCACTTGACAAGAAGAAGGGACTGGTTGGTAGGACATGTTCCGAGACATCAAGGGATCACAAATTTAGCATTGGGGGGCAGCGTGGAGGGTAAAAATCGTAGAGGGAGACCAAGAGATGAATACACTAAGCAGATTCAGAAGGATGTAGGATGCAGTAAGTACTGGGAGATGAAGAGGCTTGCACAGGATAGGGTAGCATGGAGAGCTGCATCAAATCAGTCTCAGGAATAAAGACCACAACAACAACAACAACAAGTGAATACAGCAGAAAAAGGCGCCCACATTAGGTTATTATGTACCGAGCTTTACGTCATAGGCTAAAGCTAACTCCCTCTAACACTCGAGCTCTCCACCTATTACGTGGGTTGATCACTGGACTCGTTGGCATTCGCTGTAGTAGCTCTAGATTCCACGATTACGATAGTGTAGTGAATCTATGTCGTACACGCTCCAGCACAGTCCATGAACTAGCCGAAGGTGTACTCAAGACGACGGCCTTCACTGGACTGACTTCGTGCTGCTCGCCGCCTACCATCTACCTATGGAGAAACTGACTGTCTTCCAGCAACACCACATCGCAGATTGTAGCCAGTGCCGGACTTCAGCGCGGAAGACTGCAACAAGGTCTCTTGGTGTACACGTTCCTGGTGAACACTCAGTAGCCTTTGGGTGCTGAAACCTACCATACCAGGCACAGGAAGGAGATCAACCGAGCACACGAATACAGACAGCACGTACGTCGCAGATGGGTCTTTGAGTGCCATCGTAGATTTCTGAGTGGGACTGAGTACACTCCGCAGCGAGAGCCACTTCGCTCTGAGCAGCCGCCGCCCCGCCATGGTAGCTGTCGTCACTTCCTGGGAGTGCAATCGCGGAACCGGACTATTTCGACCAGTCCACCTATCCGAAAACTTTTCATTCATAAACAGACAGGCATTTAGTAATCGGTGAGGTTGTGTTCCATGCTGCTGAAGTGTGACGTCAGGTTGCAGGTGGCACATGTACAAGTAAAATACATTGTCGACAGTAGACTTGCTGAAAATGAATATACTAATGATTCAATGTTTGTTTCTCTTCTGACTGCCGCCGGCCTCTGTGGCCGAGCGATTCTAGGCGCTTCAGTCCGGAACCGCACCGCTGCGGTCTGGCAGCACGGGACCGCTACGGTCACAGTTTCGAATCCTGCCTCGGGCAAGGATGTGTGTGATACCCTTAGGTTAGTTAGGTTTAAGTAGTTCTAAGTTCTAAGGGACTGATGACCTCAGATGTTAAGTCCCATAGTGCTCAGAGCCTTTTGAACCATTTTTGTACGCTGATTCCCATGTATGAATATCACAATACTTCAGTTGGACTGACACATGAAAAGCTGGCTCATCGAAAAACAAATCTTTTCCAAAAACATCCACGGCAGACTGTTCGCTCTGTGAGTTGTCTGTCGGCTTTACCGCGGGAAGACCTGTCCTTTGTAGGCGTCAAGACCTAGCCTCTTGCTCAAAGCTGTGTACTGTCGATCGTGGTTTGTACAGCTCTGTGGGCGCCGCACGAACTGATTTTGTCGGACGGCTTGAAAACCCCTACCGTTCCTTACTTTCGTCCTCCTTCGATTTAGTCTCAGTCCGTAAACTGCACTCATTAGATAGTTCACTCTAGTCAGAATATCATGTAATTCCTCATCACTTTTACTCAGGATACCAATAACCAGCGAATCGTATCATTCATATCCTTTCACCTTCAATTTTAATCCCACTCCTAAACCTTTCTTTTATATCCATCATTGCTTCTTCGATGAACATACTGAACATTAGTGGCGAAAGACCACATCCCTGTTTTAGACCCTTTTCAATCCGTGCTCTTCGATCTTGATCATCCACTCATATTATTCCCTGTTGGCTCTTGTAAATATAGTATATTGCGCATCTTTTCCTGCACCTTACCCACATTTTTCTCAGAATTTCGAAAATCTTGCACTAGTTTACATTGTCGAGGGTTTTTTCCAAGTCGACAGATCCTATGAACGTGTCCCGATTTTCCTTTAGTCTTTCTTCCATTATCAACTGCCACGTCAGAATTGCTTCTCTGGTGTCTTTACCTTTCCTAAAGGCAAACTGATTGTCATCTAGCAGAAGCTCAGTTTTCTTTTGCATTCTTCTGTATATTATTCTTGTCAGCAACTTGGATGCATGAGCTGTTAAGCTGATTGTGCAATAATTCTCGCACTTGTCAGCTGTTGCAGTCTTCGGAATTACGTGGATGATATTCTGAGAGCCAGATGGTATGTCGTCTGACTCATACATTCTGCACACCAACGTGAATAGTCGTTTCGTTGCCACTTCGTCCAATGGTTTTATAAATTCTGATGCAATGTTATCCACCCCTTCTGCCTTATTTGACCTTAAGTTCTCCAAAGCGCTCTTAAATTGATTATAATACTGGATCTCGTATCTCTTCTAAATCGACTCTGTTTCTTCTTCTATCACATAAGACAAATCTTTTCCCTCATAGAGACATGCAATGTAATCCTTTCACCTATCCGCTCTCTCGTCTGCCTCTAACAGTGGAATTCCCGTTGAACTCTTAATGTTACCACCCTTGCTTTAAAGATAATGTCACCGAAGGTTTTTTGACTTTCTTGTATGCTTAGTCATTTCTTCCGCCAAAACTATCTTCTTCGATTTCTTCACATTTTTCATACAGCCATTTCGTCTTATCTTGCCTGCACGTCCTATTTGTTTCATTCCTCAGCGACTTTTATTTCTCTATTCCTGAATCTCCATTAACTTTTTTGTACATCCGTCTTCCATCGATCAACTGAAGTATTTCTTCTGTTATCCATGGTTTCTTCGCAATTTCGGTGATGGTACTTTTTAGTGATGTCCGCTCCTCTTAAACTGTACTGCCTACAGAGGTATTCCTTTTTGCTGTATCTATAGCCTTAGAGAACTTCAAGTGCGTCTCGTCATTCCTTAGTATTTCTGTATCCCACTTCTTTGCGTATTGATCGTTCATAACTAATTGCTTCAGATTCAGTCTACTCTTTATAACTACTGCAGTACCATCTTAGTCTATATCTGCTCCTGTGTACGCCTTACAACCCAATATTTGATTTCGAAATCTCTGTCTGACCTTGATGTAATGTAACAGAAATCTTCCCGTATCACTCGGTCTTTTCCAAGTACACCACCTCCTCCTGTGATTCTTCATGAGAGTATTCACTATTAATAGCTAAAATTTATTACGGAACTCAGTTAGTCTTTCTCCTCCCTCATTCCCTGTCCCAAGCCCATATTCTCCTGTAACCTTTTCGTCTGCTTCTTCCCGTACAACTGCATTCTAGTCCCCCATGATTATTAGATTTTCATCTTCCTTTACGTACTGTACTACCCATTCTATATCCTTATATACTCTCTCTGTCTATTCATCTTCATCTTGCGACGACGGCATGTATGCTTGAACTATCGTTGTTCGTGTTGGTACGTTTTCGATTCTGACAAGAACAACCCTATCACTGAACTCTTCAATATAATACTTTGCGCTGCCTTCCTATTCATAACGAATGCTACTCCTGTTGTACTATTTTCAGCTGGTGCTGATATTACCCTATACTCATATGACCAGATGTCTTCTTTCCATTTCACTCCACTGTTCCCTACTATATCTAGACTGAGCCTTTGCATTTCCCATTTTAGATTTAATAGCTTCTCTGTGACATCCAAGTTTCTAATATTCCATGCCCTACTCGTAGAACGTCATCCTTTCGTTGATTATTGGATCTTTTTCCCATGGTCACTGTAAACACAAGGAAAATCTTGCAGTGATTGTTGTGCAGGATGGGATGGTGGACCTCCACTGGGAGCAGTTTTTTAAGCTATGTGGCGATACTGGTTTGTCCCATGTCGCTAAGGTGGCAGTACTGTTTTGTCACACGTTGCTAAGTGAATTCTGTATTGTATTCTCGTAAACTTTCCCAACGGAAAAGGAGGGCCGGTGATTTTTGGCATATTAGCTTGTGTTTTCCTCGGTTCTGGGACTGTGGCGGGCCATGGCACCTGCAAGTATTCGGCAGTGGGTTAACAAAAGCGGAGAGGTTTCCCAAGAGAAATTCTGACAGGCAACGGTCACACGTTGCTAAGTGAATTCTGTATTGTATCCTCGTAAACTTTCCCAACGGAAAAGGAGGGCCGGTGATTTTTGGCATATTAGCTTGTGTTTTCCTCGGTTCTGGGACTGTGGCGGGCCATGGCACCTGCAAGTATTCGGCAGTGGGTTAACAAAAGCGGAGAGGTTTCCCAAGAGAAATTCTGACAGGCAACGGTCGTGCGAGTAGGTCGCTTTGAGCATGTCTTAAAGCAGAGTGCTACAAAAATGGTTCAAATGGCTCTGAGCACTATGTGACTTAACATCTATGGTCATCAGTCCCCTAGAACTTAGAACTACTTAAACCTAACTAACCTAAGGACATCACACAACACCCAGTCATCACGAGGCAGAGAAAATCCCTGACCCCGCCGGGAATCAAACCCGGGAACCCTGGCGCGGGAAGCGAGAACGCTACCGCACGACCACGAGCTGCGGACAGAGTGCTACAAAAGAGCCCTTCAGAGCTGTGGGAACCACTTGAGGTCCTGAGAGATTTGAGCAAAGCCCACAGGTGGGTCGGAACACGGAACCAAACCAGCATGACCACCGCTACGTTTCTGTTAACAGCGTGCGAAGTGACTGTCAGCTACGCACCGAGATATCTTACCGCCAGTCATAATGCGAGGGAAGGCGTAGTGCCAACTGTTAGTCTGTTAACTGGAAATACAACAAATGCTGGATGAGAAAATTCTGCAGCCTTTCCCTGCACACAGGAAGAAGAGGGAGATTTCCAGTTATCACTGTGACAAATCTTGCATTTTCCTCCTCTCGTACGGTAGCTTTTACGAGTGTGAGAGATACAGTCAGTCGGGGTTCGCTTGGAGACTAGACAAGTCGTTTTCTGAGTGAGCACAGGGAGTCTGTTCGTGTATCTTTGTTGCAAAGTACCTGTTCGGTTTCCGCATGCAGCTTTGCGCGCCTTAAGCGCTTGTGGAGTAAGTGTCGCATTTGGCGTTTACACATTCGTGACTCTGTTTCGCAGCTTTTGGCTGCATTTTATCTTTATTTCTTCATTATACTCGCGTTAATGCTGTCGGTACATGTGCGTTTTGTGAGCTGCTCAGACTTTGGACAGTGCTTTGCATCTCGCTCTATAGACTTCCAGAGAGAAATCAGGTGCTTTCTTAACAGACACCTTCACCATAAATTTTAATATTATCACGCTGGTAATCCAAACAATCCTTCAGGCTGTAAGCATATTGCTATTTATGCCTTTTACGATAACAATTGAAAATCAATACAAACTCAGTTTAAATCATAGTGATTGAGCCAATTAATTAGTATGCTTATCAGAGAGAACATCATGACTGCCTATGTAATAGCTGGTACGTCTACTTTTGGCACGGATAACAGCTGCGACGCGTCGTGGCATGGAAGCAATGAGGCCTTGGTAGGTCGCTGGAGGGAGTTGGCACCACATCTGCACAGAAGTCACCTGATTCCCGTAATTTCCGCAGAGGGGAGCGAAGTGATCGATCGGTTTCAGATCTGGCAAGTTGGGGGGGGGGGGGGGGCACCACAAAAATTTTAACTCGCCATTGTGTTCCTAGAACCACTCCATGACATTCCTGGCTTGTGAGATGGTGCATAATCTTGCCCAAAAATGTCACAGGGTCGGGAGACATGCTCATCATGAAGGGCTGTACGTGTTCAGCAACCAATATACGATACTCCTTGGCCGTCATGGTGCCTTGCACGAGCTCCACTGGACCCATGGATGCCCACGTGAATGTTTCACAGAGCATAGTGTAAATGTTGCCAGATTGTCTCCGTCCCGCAGTACACATGTCGAGGAGCTGTTCCCCTGGAAGACGACGGATACGCGCACTCCCATCGGCAGGATTAACAAGGTATCAGGATTCAACAGATCATGCAACTCTCTGTCATTGCGCCAACGTCCAGTGTCGATGATCGTGTGTCCATTTCTCTCATAGTTTCCAATGTCACGGTATTAACACTGGCACGTGCGTGGGTCATCGCCTGCGGAGGCCCATCGTTTGGAGTGTTCGGTGCACTGTGTGTTCAGACATATTTGTACTTTGTCCAGCATTAAAGTCTGATGTTAGTTCCAGCACAGTTCGACGCCTGTGCTGTACGAGGTGCATTCAAGTCCTAAGGCCTCCGATTTTTTTTCTCCTGACTGGACAGAGATAGAAACATGCGCATTGTTTTAAAATGAGGCCGCGTTCATTGTCAATACGTCCCAGAGATGGCAGCACCGTACGGCAGATGGAATTTTACCGCCAGCGGCGAGAATGATAACTGTTTTAAATACTTAAAATGGCGACGTTTTCCTTACTTGAACAGCGTGCAATCATTCGTTTTCTGAATTTGCGTGGTGTGAAACCAACTGAAATTCATCGACAGTTGAAGGAGACATGTGGTGATGGAGTTATGGATGTGTCGAAAGTGCGTTTGTGGGTGCGACAGTTTAATGAAGGCAGAATATCGTGTGACAACAAACCGAAACAACCTCGGGCTCGCACAAGCCGGTATGACGACACGATCGAGAAAGTGGAGAGAATTGTTTTGGGGGATCGCCGAATGACTGTTGAACAGATCTCCTCCAGAGTTGGCATTTCTGTGGGTTCTGTGCACACAATCCTGCATGACGGCCTGAAAATGCGAAAAGTGTCATCCAGGTGGGTGCCACGAATGGTGACGGACGACCACACGGCTGCCCGTATGGCATGTTGCCAAGCAATGTTGACGCGCAACGACAGCATGAATGGGACATTCTTTTCGTCGATTGTGACAATGGATGAGACGTGGATGCCATTTTTCGGTCCAGAAACAAAGCTCCAGTCAGCTCAATGGAAGCACACAGATTCATCGCCACCAAAAAATTTCGGGTAACCGCCAGTGCTGAAAAAATGATGGTGTCCATGTTCTGGGACAGCGAGGGCGTAATCCTTACCCATTGCGTTCCAAAGGGCACTACGGTAACAGGTGCATCCTACTAAAATGTTTTGAAGAACAAATTCCTTCCTGCACAGCAACAAAAACGTCCGGGAAGGGCTGCGCGTGTGCCGTTTCACCAAGACAACGCAACCGCACATCGAGCTAACGTTACGCAACAGTTTCTTCGTGATAACAACTTTGAAGTGATTCCTCATGCTCCCTACTCACCTGACCAGGCTCTCTGTGACTTTTGGCTTTTTCCAACAATGAAAGACACTTTCTGTGGCTGCACATTCACCAGCCGTGCTGCTATTGCCTCAGCGATTTTCCAGTGGTCAAAACAGACTCCTAAAGAAGCCTTCGCCGCTGCCATGGAATCATGGCGTCAGCGTTGTGAAAAATGTGTACGTCTGCAGGGCAATTACGTCGAGAAGTAACTCCAGTTTCATAGATTTCGGGTGAGTAGTTAATTAGAAAAAAAATCGGAGGCCTTAGAACTTGAATGCACCTCGTATTACCAGTCTGCCAAGCTTAGGACGTCCGACACCTGAAATGAGGGGTGGACGCCCAACTTCACGTCGTCTGCAGGTGGTGTTGAAGACATTCACCACAGCACTCCTCGAACACCCGACAAGTCGTGCTGTTTCCGAAATGCTCGTGACGAGCCTCCGGGCCATCACAATCTGCCCTCCGTCAGGGTCTGATAGATCGCTCGCCTTCGCCATTCTAAACACGGACATCTCGCTGTCGGATGCTACATGCACCGTGCGTGTGTCTTACTAGCAGTCATTCCTAGCCAGGTGACGCTGCTATCGCCTGAACGGACTTGTATCGATAGTAGATCGGTGGACATAATCTTCTGTTTGGTTTGTGAGGCGCTCAACTGCGCTGTCATCAGTGACCGTACGAAGTACCAATTTTTACACAGTCCAGTTTTTATTCAGTCCTATCAAGGCACCGTCACGAATGATGATGATAATGAAATGATGAGGACAACACAAACATCCAGTCCCTGGGCAGAGAAAATCCCCAACCCGGACGCGAATCGAACCCACGTCCCGTGATCCAGAGGCAGCAGCATAATGTTCTGGATGATCAGTATATATTAAAAATAACTTTTCACAATGCAGCATTTCCTCCCACGATATTCTGATAATGCAACCCTGTCCTTATAAGAACATTATCGTCAGTGGATTCTTGCTCATGAATTGCGGTTTCACTATGACGGCGTTTCCAGTGTTACGCAGTTGCCGTAACTAGAAATATATTTTTATCTTCTAATCTTGAAAATTAGCTGGTGATTTTTAATTATATGAATTTATTTAAATTTCAACTCCGTTGATGTTGAAATTTTATCTGCGTTATCACTTAGCAGTGTCACAACAGTTTAACAATTGTACGGTTGTGATGGTTTCTGTCTCAGTACACTATCGGTTACTTGGTCTTTTGTGTGTTGTGTTCGCCAATGTGGCAGGCAGCTTGAACTAACGACTGCTGAGTCCTCGGGCGACACACACAGACGCACAACAGAAGTGTAGGCCGCGACGTTTCAGCGGAAAGCAGAACAATGCTGTTAACGAATGATCTGCTTTTATTCAATTTATTGCGAGTACGCAGGACGGATCCAGAGTAGAGGCCAGGCGTTTGCAGGGAGCCATTACGGCTAAGAGATTTAGAGAAGCAAAAGCGTGCGTGAAGATGCGTCGCTGGTCCGTGAGCTGCTTCCAGAGAACGAGTCAGTTCTGGAACCACCATGCTTCTATCGTCTACAGGGGCCTCCTATGCTCTCAATGGTCGAGGGCTGCAGGCGACGTTTGCTTAGGCATCCGTCATCAGCAGTTCTTCAGCATGAGAGTTGTGCTTGGACTGTGACAAGGGCCTGTACCCAGCAGTTCTGAACCAGAGAAAAGGAAACCTTCGAAACCAAAAATCTGTAACAATTTTCCCCACTCCCTTCGAACAGTGACCACCTGCGTTTTGTTGTACTGGCTACTGTTATGATATTCGGTTTGAAGACTGGTTCGATGCATCTCCCCACAATATTCTGTCCTCTGCCAGCCTCTTCACCTCTGCGTAATTGGTACAACCTCTACCCACGTGAACTTTAAAACTGTAGTTAAACCTTGGTCTCTTTCTGCACACATATTTGAAGTCAGTTTTCCGAACACTGTCAAAGTGGACCGCTGGAAAGCAATTTCGTAATTAGATCACAGAATAATTTATTATAAAAGATAGCCCTGTAAAAAGCGCAAAAAATGTTCGTTGCTGATCCTTTTTCCAATAACGAAACAAGAACACCGGCATTTGAACAGTGACAATTGTCGCAAAGCAGCAAGATGTCACTGCATTTAAATCTTCAAACGTTTAGGAAATTCAGTACCTGTATCGAATAAAAATTATTAAGTAAGTCACGGGACGCGGGTATAAAATCAACGGTACATTAGAACTGGATATCTCTGTAACAGCAATGTATGTTATTCCAGATCTGCAGAGCGCGGGATACAGGTGACGAACATATATGTCTGTTTGGTTTGATGAATGGCAGCTTGCTCTAAACGTAGTAAAATGTAAGCTGAGGTCGGAGTAGGAAAAACAATACTTTAATGTTCGAATATAGTATCAGTAGTGTACTGGTTGACGCAGTCACGTAGATTCAATATCTGAGTGTAACACTGCAAACCGATATGAAATGAAACATTCACGTAAGGACGTTATTAGGAAAGGCAAATGGTCGACTTTGGTTTATTGGAACAATTTTAGGGAAGTGTGTCATCTGTGAAGGAGACTGCGTATAGAACACTAGTGCGATCCAATACTGAATACTGCACCAGAGTTTCGCATTCCTGCTAGCTCGGATAAAAGGCAGACATCGAAGTATTTCAGATGTGGGCTGCTAGATTTGCTACCAGTAAGTTCGAAAACACGTAACTGTTACGGAGTTACTTCGGGAACTTAGGTGAGAATCCCTGGAGGGAAGACGACACTCTCTTCGTGGAACGCTATTGAGCAAATTTAGAAAAGCGGCATTTGAAGCTGATTGCCGCCAACGTACGTTTCGCCTAAGGACCACGAATACGAGCTCGGAGAAATTAGGGCCCGTAAAGAGGCGTACACATACTCGTTTTTCCGTCGCTCTGTTTACGAGTGGAAACATTAAAGAGAATGGCTAGTTGTGGATAAGGTACCCTCCACCATGTACCGTATCGTGGGTTGCGGAGTGTGTATGTAGATGTAGACGTATGCCCTTACCCTTGTTCCAGACATCTCATGGCGTTCCAGACAGCTGACGCAGCGGCAGGGACATCAAGGCATCTGTACCTCTCTTGCATTCGTGCCGATAAGGGAAGCCATCCGTACGTTTTCCTCCCCTCAGGAAGGCAAGAGAGAGATTTATGTTCCCAATAAGAAATCTCATAAAAAGTATTGTGTCGTCTACTGCAATTTTCTGAATTGTTAATATATTAGCTACAATCGACTGCTGTGAGAAGATTAATGTCTCTCATATAAAATGCAAAGTCGAGTAGTCATTGGAGGAACGTGGGTTGGAGCAATTTTGCGCATCTTTCGAATATCGCTTTAGCAGTTTTCATACATCGTGAATCTTTATCACAGTTGCTACGGAGTCACACATTGACAGATATTGAGCTGAAGCTGTGAACCACATTCCTCATGACGAAGTCTGTAAGATCAGTGTCGGTGTTAGCTACACATACACCTCGTAAATTCTTTGTCTCCATTTAAGTAACGGAACATCTGTATAACAATGCTCTTCGACGTCACATCTATGTAAATGTTTCATTAGTTATTTATGTCCATTTATGACAAAGTAAATAATTGGAAATTCGTGGTAACGTCTTATGGTACCTAACTGCTGAGGTCATCGATCTCTAAGCTTACACTGTACCTAATCTAACTTAATCCAACTTACACTAAGGACAACACACACACACACACGCGCGCGCGCGACAAGTAATTGACCTATGGATGCATCTGGGCCATACCATAAAGAGACAAATTGAGCTGGAGAAAAAAGCGTTTATTTTTACAAAACAATATTCCCCTTGAACATTTACGCACTTGTTCCAGTGGGCTAGAAGCTTTTTTATTTCGGCTGCAAAGAACTCCTTGTCTTGAAGTTTGAACCGATTTCCCACAAAGGTTTTCAACTTCTCGTTCTCCTGGTATCTCTTCCCTCGTAAAGCCTCCTTCAGTGCACCAAACAAATGGAAATCACTAGGTGCTAAATCAGGACTGTAAGGCGGATGGTGCAGTACTTCCCAGTCCATTTTATCGATCTTTCACGGTTTAGTTGAGCAATATGAGGACGTGCGTTGTCTTGCTGGAAATCACACCTCTCCTCTAAGATCCACGACGTCTCTCTCTCATGGCTAGCCTCGCCTTGTTTAAAACCAAATCCGAGTAGTATTGGCTGCTCATTGTAGGCTGCTCTTCGAGATAATCACAAAAAAACTGGACTTTCAGCATCTCAAAACGCGGTCAACATGACTATTCCTGCTCATAGTTGGGTTTTGAATTTTTTTCTTCACATGTGAGTTGGTGTGCTTCCACTCCGTGCTTTGTCTTTTTGATTCTGGCTCATAACAGTGAACCCCAGTTTCATCACAAGTTAAAATTTTGTTGAGGAAGTGATCGCCTTATCTTTCATAACGTTCCTTTAGCTCTCTGCGCACTCTCAACCTTGTTTCCTTGTGCAGCCACGTCAACTCCTTTGGGACCCATCTTCAACATGTTTTGCGGTACTTCACCTTGTTACAGATAATGTTATGGACTGTACCAGTACTAACTTGAACCGTATCTACTATCATTTCCTCAGGCACACGGCGGTCGGCTCGTATATTCTCATCAATTCCACTTTCAAGTGAGGGAGTTGAAACTACAACTGGTCTGCCAGAGCGGTGTTCGTTAGTCACTGAGTCGCGACCATTTTTGAACTGCTCTACCCACTTGTAAAAAATTTGCACGATTCATAGAACCTTCACCCTAAACTTTAGACATTGTACGGTACATATTCACTGGTTTCTCGCCTTCAGCATGTAAAAAACGAATAACAGGACGTTGTTCAACTAATGTGGACGTTTCAAACGGATTCGCCATCTTGAAATGTATTTTTGAGGTTATAAACAAAACAGTGTTGATCATCAGCGGATAAGAGCTTATACCAGTGATGCCAACTTAAAGCCGTAAAAGTACCAAACTTGCCCTACTAACAGGCTTTCCCCCAGACCAATTTGTCTCTTAAATTATTGAATCAAGACTAACATTATGTAAAACAATAGAAATGTTAAAACTTTACTTGTACCACTGGTTCATGCATAGGGAAGTTAGGGGAATCATCTAAAACCTTAATGGAAGTCCCTCCGGTACGAAACCCCCATGGCAGGAACAGGAGAGGTGGATTTGGCGGTCGAACTACAAGGAACGTTTATGGCAAGAGATAACCTATGGCAGACACAGAGAGTCTGTGGCTAGCAGGCAAAGTGTTAGTGTCTTGTATGCTGAACGAGGGAAGAAGGGGAACAAGATTATATTACACGGCCTCATATGTAGCACTTGCATAAGAGTGAAGAGGTGAGAAAAAAATTGTCAACCAATTGCAAACCAGAGGTTTATTTAGCCCTTGACCTAGGTTGGGATATTTGTAACAATATAAAGTTGATCTTCGGTAAAGCAGATGCCAGACTGAGATTCATTGGAAGAATCGTAAGGAAATGCAATCAGAAAACAAAGGAAGTAGGTTACAGTACACTTGTCCGCCCACTGCTTGAATATTGTTCACCAGTGTGGAATCAAATGGTTCAAATGGCTCTGAACACTATGGGACTTAACTGCTGTGGTCATCAGTCCCCTAGAACTTAGAACTACTTAAACCTAACTAACCTAAGGACATCACACACATCCATGCCCGAGGCAGGATTCGAACCTGCGACCGTAGCGGTCACGCGGTTCCAGACTGTAGCGCCTAGAACCGCATGGGCCACTGCGCCCGGCCAGTGTGGAATCCGTACCAGATACGGTTGATAGAAGAGATATAGAAGATCCAACGGAGAGCAGGGCGCTTCGTTACTGGATCGTTTAGTAATCGCGAAAGCGTTACGGAGATTACGGATAAACTCCAGTGGAAGACTCTGCAGTAGAGACGCTCGCCGGCCGGTGTGACCGAGCGTTTCTAGGCGCTTCAGTCTGGAACCGCGCGACCGCTACTGTCGCAGGTTCGAATCCTGCCTCGGGCATGGATGTGTGTGATGTCCTTAGGTTAGTTAGGTTCAAGTAGTTCTAAGTTCTAGGGGACTGATGACCTTAGATGCTAAGTCCCATAGTGCTCAGAGCCATCTGAACTATTTTTGTTTTAGAGACGTTCAGTAGCTCGGTACGGGCTTTTGTTGACTTTCGGGAACATACCTTCACCGAGGACTCAAGCAGTATATTGCTCTCTCCTACGTCTATCTCGCGAAGAGGCATACCGACAACCTTTCTTTCCACTAACAATACGAGACTGGAATAGAAGGGAGAACCGATAGAAGTACTCAAAGTACCCTCCGCTTGCGGAGTATGGATGTAGATGTAGATGTAGAATATTTTCTTCAGAATTATCAAAAGCTAGGTCACGGGCTAAATAAACGTTGGGTTTGCAACTGGTTGACTGATTTTTTTCGACCTCTTCAGATTTATTCAGTTACTGAATAGCAACCATGTTTAAGATTTTAAAAGAGAGTGTGTGTAGATGTAAAGTTTTTAAAAAAGAATGTTTTATTTCGACGTGTTTGTGACTTAATTATTGCATTTTTAAATACTGTGTAATATATGAAAGAGCCTGTCCCATAAGATGACGAGTCTGCTGATGGTGGGATACTCGATAGTGGATAAACCAACACTTGATGCGAAATACTGGTAGCAGTTTCCTTCTTCCTTATTTGTTCTTTAGTAATTTGGACGATTCTGGAGGGCACGACGCCAGCAACTGTATGGCTTACCAAATTATGCAATAAATTGCAGAGAATTGTCGAAGTTGCAGTATTATTATTCTTTTATTACCTGTTAAGTAGTTTCGATCCTAAGCTCATTATCAGATCACCCATTAATCTATGGAATTACTTCCGTTACGACAGCCACATGGCTATGCATTCCAGTGAAACGCCTCTTGTAAATTATTGCAGGACTGAACTTCACTCACATACGTAGTTTGATTAAGAGCTTAGGCTGGAAACTAGTAATCAAGTGATACAGCAAATTAATCTTGCAACTTGGACGGTTCTCTACTATTTATTACATAATTTTTACTTCTGTCAAGAAGTTTTTTTTGAGACGATTTTCTTTCCCAGTTATGTAAGAGTACTTATCAGTCCTAACCTTCACCTCGTGGGACACTGGCTGATCGCGGGGTACTTGTCAGACGAGGGCACGCAGACGTATGAGCGCCCTACTGGCCAGACTGCGCCACCACGTAACGAGCGACGCGCCGCAGCCGCGGCCGCCGCACCTGTGGCCGCCCGCCTCGCCGACCCGAGGACCGAGTCCTCGGCCAGTCACTCGCTGGGTCCCCCTCCTGCCCCTACCGGTAACGGTAGCCGACTGCAGCCAGCGCAGTGCGCGGCTCGTAATGAAGCGGAAAATAGGCCGCCATTGGGCCTGTGTTGTGGCCGGTTAGGCTTGATCAATAGCTCATTCTGCCAGCAGGCAGGCCCTACCTCTCTCTCTCTCTCTCTCTCTCTGTCTCCTTCTCTCTCTGCCCGCCACAGCACGGCCACCACCACCGGCCACTGCAGTGGCTGTAGCAGAACTTGCCAGTTCCACAGCTCTGCCTGCTACACTCCGTCTCAGCAAAAACTGCTGCAGGCTCTTTAAAACAGCTTACCACGTTTATTCTCAGCTAGCATTTCCCGCCCGCACTTTGCTGTGGCTCAGTCTTCTTAAACTGAAAAGAAAGAAAAGAGAAAGCATACGTTTCTAATGTGTATGTGACTGGGATATACGTCCTATTCTCCTTCCCTTCTCAGTCTCTGTCCATCTCCTCCTCCTTCCCTCTCTCTTTGTCCATCCTCTCCATCTCCTCCTGCCCCCTCTCCCCCCCACCATCAGTCTACCAGCTCCTTCTCCATTTTCCGTCCATCTGCTCCTCACCCATCTTCTCCCTTCCTCCCCTCTCCGTCCATCTTCGCCGAGCGGTCTAAGGCGCTGCAGTCATGGACTGTGCGGCTGGTCCCGGCGGAGGTTCGAGTCCTCCCTCAGGCATGGGTGTATGTGTTTGTCCTTAGGATAATTTAGGTTAAGTAGTGTGTAAGCTTAGGGACTGATGACCATAGCAGTCCCATAAGCTTTCATACACATTTGAACTTTTTTTTGTTGTCCATCTCCGCCTTTTCTGTATCCTTTTTCTCACATCCCTCTGTTCATCTCGTCTTCGCCCACCGCGTCCTCTTTGAACTTGAGCGTTGTTTATTTTCATTGCAAATTCACATCCTCTAGCAGTATTTTAATCATGCAAACCTGCTTTTTCCGCAAATAACAGTTCGCAGATAAATTAAATTTGAAATCTGAAATCTTCTGTTACTCTTTGCGTAATGGAGGAGTCTGTGAAATAACCTGTGACATTTATTGAATACATTGAGCACACCGGACGAGGCATCACTATCGGATATACAGAGCATTTACTAAGAAAACGGGTGCTAATGTTCATAATTCGTCCTTTCCTTAACCATTTGCTTTCTACAGGCAACAAACCGAAGGGAGGCAACGAAGTCAGCATCCTTCACGAAAACGAGAAATTCTGTAAACTCGACGTTCTTAAAGAACTTGAAATTTTTGTAAATAAAATGCCGTTTGGCTGTGGTCTCCTGTCGAGTACACCTTTCGCCTGTTGCAAGTCTTTAGAGTTGAAGCCTGTTCGGCGACTTGCGTGTCTATGGGGATGAAATGAAGATCATTAGGACAACGGAACACCCAGTTTCTGAGCGGAGAAACTCTCCGACCCTGCCGGGAATCGAACCCGGGCCGTTAGGTGTAACAGTCCGTCACGCTGACCACACAGCTACCACGGGCGGACGAAATTTATATCAATATGTCTTAACGTTAATGCCTTTGTTAATGAACAGCTACAATTGCGAAATAAAAATTTCTTTAACGGCTCCAAACCGTTATTTGTAACTTCTTGACCTGCTGTCGTTCTTTAGCTGAAGGTCTTTACACACGGTTCTCAAACATCGTTTTCCACCTCTTTTAATTGTTTTAATCGTATTTCACAACTACCATTCCTTCTACGTTAATTCTGTTCATTGAGAGCACTTTAATGCCTTCTGCACTGGACAGATGGCCCGATGAGTAACTGCTTACTTTTGTAGCGTTTCCTATGTATTTTGATTCTTTACTTATTTTTATACTTCGGTTACTAAGCTTGGTCTCTTGTTATAACTATATGCATTTATAACATAACAGCTTTCTTAATTTGCGCCTCTCTACGCTATTCGCTCCCCATACGTGGCGTGCACTGTGCTTTTTTCACAAAGCTGGGTAACAAGTGTGACATCAGTGCTAGCGACTTGCTATGCTTGTGATTTTAATGTCGGTTTTGTAAGATAACTTTTACATACTTCACATCAGCACTTCAGCTCATGTTGTTTCATCATCGCGCCATGAAATGTGAAGCTATGTAACTAATATCCGATCTGTGTTTCATACTTTTAGTGCTGTTTAATGTTTTGTACATGATTGTTATTCTCCTACGTTAATTAAAAATTTTTACAAAATTGTTAAGGCTTTCGAGGCCACTTGTTGACAAACTGCCTAATGGCTTCTGTCTCGGGCTCCTCGGCCGACGTTCGCCTGATAATTTTACCGACGTTTCACCAGCACGAGTGGCTGGCATTGTCAAAGCTTCACCCTCTATTTATGGTGGTGAGTTCGGCTCCAGTTCACTACCAGCAATGGAGGGTGAAACATTGACAATGCTAGCCACTGCTGCTGGCAAAAAGTCTGCAAAATCAACAGACGAACGTCGGCCGAAGAACCCGAGACAGAAGCCAATTGGCTGCTTGTAAAATTTTTTTGTAGATAACTATAACGTATTCTGAAGAAGAGACCCTTAGTCGGCATGAAAGCCAGGTGAATGAAATAAAATTTGTGTAGCCGGTTGGTTGCTTTTATCCTTAATTAAAAATTTCAAAAAACTTTATTTCAGTGACCTAACAACTTTAGGGCATTCATGCCCATCTTCAGATGGTTAACCTTTCCCGGTTGTCAATGCTTGAACTGAATAGAGAGACGCAAAAGTTTAGCACCACTGTGTATGTTCTTTGATTGTAAAAACATATTAATGAGCCTGGATTTATTTGAATATAAGGTGAAACAGTTGTATACATTACATACATTCGAGTGGAGGGCCCTTCGCCTTGCTATGGGTCGCAGTATCCAGGGACGATATCCGCGCATTCATTGAGCATTGTGAACGTCTACTTGCAGCGGGGATAGGACCACGTAAGCTTCTGGCCGTGCTGTTAGTCACAGCGGAGTGAATTGGCCCACAACACACATGTCCCACCCCGGACTTCACGGCGCAGGCAGCCATTACTTATAATTCGAGGTTGCGAGGTGCCGGGGTAAGCAGTGTATTTAACACTAAATTCTTCTAGAATCTCCATATGTAAATGATGCTCTAAGCCCCCCCTATTCTAACTCCGACTTTTGCTGTTGCACATGGATTAAAAAATATACGCGAATTGACTGTAATCAACCCTGCAAGTGGAGTAGAAAAAAGTTTGGCACCTGCAATAATTTAATTTGATAAATAAGTTAAATAAAGGAAGGTTACATTAACGTAGTGAGAAATGATGGGTTGCTCTACAGATTAACAGAATGAAAGTTCTGTCCAAAATAACAATATGATTTATTAAGACTAAACACAAAATAATAAACAAAAACACATGAAACATTTATAATACATCAAATTGGCTCAAATTGGATACTCAAACAAACGCTATGAAAGTGAAGTTGTCCCTAAACTAGATTATGAGGTTTAAGACGAAGTGGTATGTGGAGCCAATTCCATGCCACTCAAATCTTAAGAGAGACATACAGCTAACCCAACATTAATTGCTGCTACTCAAGACAGAACAAAGTTAGAAAAAGACGAACAGGCGTGCTCTGCTGAGCTCTGATTATCACCTAGGAAATTCCCTGTCTGCCGGTGCTGCGGACATACCTTACCAATCTGTCTTCTTAACTGCAAGAACACGATTTGGCGTACCGGAGGCGATGGCTGGTTGCTTCGACGTCCTCGACCGAAAGGCGAGAGCCGACTCCCCGAGCACCCGTACAGGCTGAACACACTACATTCCCGCCCCCACGACAGTGGCCGTGGTTAAACGTTCCAATCAGCAACTCGAAAACCGGCGGAAAATTCCACTCTATTGCCGGAGCACTACCATTCCACCAATGGAGATTCTTGGCGCCAATTTCTGCGCTGATTTTGCTACGTCACGGAGCTATGCCCTGAGCAAGCCAATCACAGTTACTATTTTGCAGAAAGCGCGGGAATTTTCCCGACACAACTGCCTGGGTACACAAGTCATTCCCACGCCTCGCTGGTAGCCCGCCAGAAAGTGTTTTCGCTAAGTTTCTGCGAAGTAACGAAACCTCTAGCCCAGCCACTACTTCAGACCCCTCCGGGCGTGTCTTTTGACAATGTCGGAGTCTGCAAAGCATTCACTCGACTTCCTCACACCCGTCGACTTAACCCTTTCCAGATCAGCAGAGCCCGCCTGTCACCGGACCACCCGGGTGATGAGAGACGCTGCGTGGGAACTCCGCATGTGAAGGAATAGCGACTTTTCACTGCATGCAATTAGAGAGGAAACTCAGAAGATAGAAATATGAGAGGGGGCTCATGCCACCTCTCAAGGTCACATCTTGTGTTCCTAGAAAGACTCAGCAGTAGGACTAATATAAATTAATTATTCATCTGGCGTTTAGATGCAAGTAACCTGTGTTCTGTATCAGAAATTTTATATACTACATGTTTCTATTACTCATCCTGTGTAATCCGCCCTAATAAGTATCTAATGAAATCCTGTATTATCATGTTTCCTCCTTTAAGTCGCCTTTTGTGTGAATTAGTGAATGAATATACAGGGTAGAGAAAAATTGTGCCACGATATTTTAACCCTGGATAGCTGAAGCCAATAAGAAACAAAATTACTAATGTTGTGTAGGTCGACAAAGCACAATTTTTAAACTACGGAAACTTGGCGCAACGCGCTCCGATTAGCCGGGAGATTGCCTGTTTCCGGATGCTCTGGATAACACATGACCGCGAATGCTTTGCCTGCTGGAGATCGCGAAGTATCCATGGCGGCCCGCACGCTCGGTACTAGCGCGCCAGCCTTCCACTCCGGGGGCCTGAGGGTGAGTCCGCCAGGGTTCAAAATGGTTCAAATGGCTCTGAGCACTATGGGACTTAACTTCTGAGGTCATCAGTCCCCTAGAACTTAGAACTACTTAAACCCAATTAACCTAAGGACATCACACACATCCATGCCCGAGGCAGGATTCGAACCTGCGGCTGTAGCGGTCGCGCGGTTCCAGACTGTAGCGCCTAGAACCGCTCGGCCAATCCGGCCGGCAGTCCGTCAGGGTCCCGACACATCCATTGCAGTTTCATGATAAGACGTACCGAGAACAAACCCGTCAACAGCTGTTAGCTCGCTTACTGAAAGTCTTTTGCAAATTGTGTCGGCCCTGCGAAGGGCCTTTTTTGTAGCTAGGGCATTGTTTACTTAAAGCAAGTGCTCGAACTGGCGACCCTCTGACGCGACACAAACTTGGGAACGTCGAGCGGTGTTTTGCCGAACTCTTTCAAAGACTCATGGCATTGCCCTGATGTGGTTGGTGGCATGTTGAATGCGCTCTAGTAATTCCTCTTCGTTTCTAGTGGTTCGCGTCCGGGTGGGTGAACTAGAACACTGAAGGTATCCACACAGGACAAAGTCCGATGGCGTGAGGTCTGGTGATCAAGGGGCATACACCCTGAGGAACCTCTGCCAATTACACGGCCGTCGAACAGTTCACTTAAATATGCACCCACAACACGACCGTTATGTGTGGGCGCCCCTTCATGCTGCAACCACATGCCTAGCCGTATGTCCAAGGGAACATCTTCCAGCAGGCCAGGTAGAGTTTCTTGCAAAAAGTGAAGGTTATTTGCCACGGTAACTCGAGTAGGTACACGGACCGACCCAATCAGATGGTCACCCACAATGTCTGTCCAACTGTTGAGCGAAAATCGTTCTGGTGCCCGTGGATGTACGTGACTTGAGGATTTTCCCTTCGCCAGTAATAAAAGTTTAGAAAAGCCATCGCTATGGAAGGTGCACTCGCTCGGTAAACAACACAATGGTGGGGAACTCGGGATCTCGTTCAACACGTTCCAGAAACCACCGCAAAAACTCTAGCCTGTGTTCATAAAATGGTTCAAATGGCTCTGAGCACTATGGGACTTGACATCTGAGGTCATCAGATCCCTAGAACGTAGAACTACTTAAACCTAGCTAACCTAAGGACATCACACACATCCAAGCCCGAGGCATGATTCGAACCAGCGACCGTAGCGGTCGCGCGGTTCCAGACTGAAGCACCGAGAACCGCTCGGCCACAGAGCCCGGCCTGTGTTCATAGTCCGCCACAGAATTTAGGTCTTAGGCAGGGTGGAAAGTAAATGGATGCTGGCCGTCACCCTTCCAAATCTCCCAGGCTAACCGATGAGTGACCCCCATGTCGTGTCCAACCGCTCGAGTACTTGTCGTTGGCGCTTCCTCGAAGCACTCGAGAACAGTCTCCTCCAACGCAGCATCCCGCCGTGTTCGAGGTCTTCCATCATCACCATGATATCCCGTTAACGAGCCGGTTTCACGAAGTCGCCGGTGAATTGCTGTAAACATTTGCGGGTGTGGGTGGCGTCTTGCATGGTACCATTCCTCATACAATAGTCGAGCTTCATGCGCATTAATGTCACCTAGTCAATAAACAAAAACCATGTGTCGTTGTTATTCAAACGACTACAGTGCCGCCATGCTTAGTGTACGACTAAATTGCAGGTGACATGTGTGTGCTTCGAAGCGAATGTAATATCTCTGTATATTCGATGAATTATTCTGATACAATTCTACCCTTCAATGACGTTTACTAATTTTCTATCTTCATACACGCAGAATCCATGCGCAAAGTAGTTTCATACAATAGCTATGCCATGAGCGCATAAGTATTTTTTGTAGTACTCTCTCTGGTGGTTGTTAGAAAAAAGCTTCCGAGATTGTCTTTGTGCCAATTAGCCTTAGCATTGTTTGAAGAATTGTAATCTAAATGTTGAAATTTATGACAATAAAAAACTGATATGAAATTGTACGATAAAAGGGAATATATATATATATATATATATACACTCCTGGAAATGGAAAAAAGAACACATTGACACCGGTGTGTCAGACCCACCATACTTGCTCCGGACACTGCGAGAGGGCTGTACAAGCAATGATCACATGCACGGCACAGCGGACACACCAGGAACCGCGGTGTTGGCCGTCGAATGGCGCTAGCTGCGCAGCATTTGTGCACCGCCGCCGTCAGTGTCAGCCAGTTTGCCGTGGCATACGGAGCTCCATCGCAGTCTTTAACACTGGTAGCATGCCGCGACAGCGTGGACGTGAACCGTATGTGCAGTTGACGGACTTTGAGCGAGGGCGTATAGTGGGCATGCGGGAGGCCGGGTGGACGTACCGCCGAATTGCTCAACACGTGGGGCGTGAGGTCTCCACAGTACATCGATGTTGTCGCCAGTGGTCGGCGGAAGGTGCACGTGCCCGTCGACCTGGGACCGGACCGCAGCGACCCACGGATGCACACCAAGACCGTAGGATCCTACGCAGCGCCGTAGGGGACCGCACCGCCACTTCCCAGCAAATTAGGGACATTGTTGCTCCTGGGGTATCGGCGAGGACCATTCGCAACCGTCTCCATGAAGCTGGGCTACGGTCCCGCACACCGTTAGGCCGTCTTCCGCTCACGCCCCAACATCGTGCAGCCCGCCTCCAGTGGTGTCGCGACAGGCGTGAATGGAGGGACGAATGGAGACGTGTCGTCTTCAGCGATGAGAGTCGCTTCTGCCTTGGTGCCAATGATGGTCGTATGCGTGTTTGGCGCCGTGCAGGTGAGCGCCACAATCAGGACTGCATACGACCGAGGCACACAGGGCCAACACCCGGCATCATGGTGTGGGGAGCGTTCTCCTACACTGGCCGTACACCACTGGTGATCGTCGAGGGGACACTGAATAGTGCACGGTACATCCAAACCGTCATCGAACCCATCGTTCTACCATTCCTAGACCGGCAAGGGAACTTGCTGTTCCAACAGGACAATGCACGTCCGCATGTATCCCGTGCCACCCAACGTGCTCTAGAAGGTGTAAGTCAACTACCCTGGCCAGCAAGATCTCCGGATCTGTCCCCCATTGAGCATGTTTGGGACTGGATGAAGCGTCGTCTCACGCGGTCTGCACGTCCAGCACGAACGCTGGTCCAACTGAGGCGCCAGGTGGAAATGGCATGGCAAGCCGTTCCACAGGACTACATCCAGCATCTCTACGATCGTCTCCATGGGAGAATAGCAGCCTGCATTGCTGCGAAAGGTGGATATACACTGTACTAGTGGCGACATTGTGCATGCTCTGTTGCCTGTGTCTATGTGCCTGTGGTTCTGTCAGTGTGATCATGTGATGTATCTGACCCCAGGAATGTGTCAATAAAGTTTCCCCTTCCTGGGACAATGAATTCACGGTGTTCTTATTTCAATTTCCAGGAGTATATATATATATATATATATATATATATATATATATATATATATATATATATATATATATATATATATATATGGGATTGTTCGAGCAATCAATTATTCATAATAGGAAACACAGTCATAACTCAGTCACTCAAAATGATTCGGAAATTTTACTTGTTAGAATGAAATCAGGCGATGATTCTTCTTCTCTGCAGTGTCGTGCTTTGCGGAAGTCTGCTAATCTGTACAAATAAAATGCCTCGTATTTTTGGGAGCGTTGTATAATCAGTCGGGAAACCTCAGATCAAGCGGATATTTGGCTTTGATGAAGTTTAACCTTCCGAAGAAGTAATGGAGTTCTTGGATTATTAAATGCAGGTTCGTATCCAGTCTTTCGGAAATTCCCTTCTGATTAACAAATACGCAATATATCGATGGATATCATTAATTCTCAAATGTCAAATAATGTAAATTGTTACACACCTTTGTATGAAGGAGCAAATATATATATATATATATATATATATATTCCTTTTAATCGTACAATTTCGTATCAGTTATTTTTGTCATAAATCTCAATATTCAGATTACAATGCTTCAAACAATGCTAAGACTAATCGGCACGAAGACAATCTCGGAAGCTTTTTTCTAACAACCACCAGAGAGAGTACTACAAAGAGTAATTATGCGCTCATGGCATAGGTACTGTATGAAACTACTTTGCACATGGATTCTGCGAGTCTGAAGATAGAAAATTTGTAAACGCCATTCAAGGGTAGGATTGTATCAGAATAATTCATCGAATATAAAGAGATATGACAATTGCCCCTCGCAGCGAGCAAAGTTAATGATAATACACTTTGCGAGCTAACAGAAAAAATTTGTTGGGTTGTTTATTCAAAAAAGGAATATTTTGAATTAATAGAATTTTACTATAGATAGTATGGGTAACATGTTAAGACAGTAAGTTACGAGAATACCTAAGCTGTAGCTTTTACATGTGCCGGGGTATACCCGCATCCCGAGTACATAACCAGGGAAGATGTAGATTGGTGTAATTACGTAAAAGGTCTACCCATTTGGGAACTGGTCTTCACAGGGAAACCCTGGAAAACCCGGAAGAATAGACCCCAGCACAGGTATTAAAGAAGATAGGAAAGCCTAAATCCAGTAATTTTGAAATATATAGAAGCTCCATAGATTAGATCGTAGTAAAAGTGCCTCATAGCCAAAAACAATTTACAATAGTGCTCCAAAAAATTTTTCAAAATTCTTCTTTCGACGATGTAGCCGGCGATCTCGTTGCAAAGCCGATGGAACAGGAACACTGGGTACGGACACCGGGTAGGCGACGTACAGCGTCTGGTGGAGGCGGCACGGAGGACAGGCGATGGCTTATGGTACAGGACAGAAGCTGGTAATGTGCCGTAGAAACAGCAAGATGATCTCAGGAACAGATGGCAAGGGACGTGAACATGGAACAGGTTTAAAGTGGAATTAGAAAAGGTTCTGACTGAATAAATCCCTGGAAGAGAGTGGATTAAGGCTACGAAGTCCATATTTCATCGTTGAACTCAAAATCGGAGTGGATTTTTATATTCTTCCATCTGTACTAGACTGGAACATCCATCAGTCCTGACAATCGCGAATTTTTTTGTAGTCCTCAATACCAAAGTTGTTTTGCATTACAGCTGCTTATTGTCCAAACCATTGCCCAATAGACTGTGGGCATTTAAATTTTGTAGTAGCTCATATCGAATGTATTCCTCTCAAAAAAATTTTTAATCTAATCTTTTTTGTTATAGTGCAGGTGGAAGTAGAGCATTGAATCTGTCCGAGGTTTGCTTTCAATTACGAAATTATGGATAAAATTTAAGTTTACACCTGATGAAAAATTTAAAACATAGGCATATGACACTGACTCCACAAGAGGAATAATTTCTAGAAAAAATTCTCTGAAAAATTTTAATTATTCTTATAATTAATTGATTTATAGATCCACCTGCAAATAAATATCATTAATGATGACATATGTTCATTTAACAAATCATCCACTCACAGAATCTTCTTCATTCTCTCATGAACATTTATGGAAATATATTTCAACAATTATGTCCATAGTATGAAACACACAAACTGCTATTCTTAAAATGTTAATTAAAATTCTTAAATTAATTCTCATGGTAGAGAAGGCATAATAAAAAATCTAAAAATTATAATAATTATCTCTCGCACAACCAGAGGGTTTCTTCAATTGTTTGCAGCAGTGACATTATCAACTGTTGCTTCATTTCACAGTTCATTAGTTTTCTCGCGCGAACAGCGCACATCATACACACAGCGTATTTACCTACATATTCCGCACTGTTCAAGTTTCACAAGCCATTCTCACATAAGTGCCGTGTCTTGAGGAAACGTAGATGCACTTTCATTGTATATCACTATGGCTTCTGCTCATAGTCCACAATTACAACCACTAGTAATTAACAAATTCTTCTACCTTTCTTAAAATTTTTTGCTAAACTGTCACAGGAGTAATCTCACTGTCTCTTAACCTATCACAGGAGTAATCTCATTGTCTCTTAACCTGTCACAGGAATAATCTCACTGTCTCTTGCCCTCTAAATAACATAAACATCTTGATATTTATATACACATTCGATTCATAGTCAAATTCCACTCTAAATTCTTCTCCATATTTAGTATCACAGATCTACGATTCTTCACAAAAAGTTTTAATATCATTATGCTGGAATAATCCCTTTATTCTTTTTGATTCGGGATATGCCAACAAGTATGATCCAGGATTTGGTATATTTACAATTACAGATGGTCTGGTACAAATAAGATTCCATTTCTTTATGTTCTTCATCAGTTTCCAGGAATGGATGTGTTGCCTCAATAAAACCTTTACTCCAAAATGAAAGGTCTGAATCCAGTGAATCCGTTTGTCACATGTCAATTTCCGTTGTATTTTCTCTGTAGTTAAATTGACAAGTGTGAGTCGAATCTTTTCCTCCCATTTTAAATTCTGGTCTTCATACTTTGGCAGATGGTTTATCCAGAAGCTCTTTTCAATCTGACTAAACATAAGCTCTGTTGGAGTAAAGTTAGTTGAGGTATGTGTCAGATTATTAAATATTTGTTCAAATTCTGACAAATAATCAGCCCATGATGTTTGTTTACTGTGACAGTATGTACGCATGAATCGGGTTAATTCTCAGAAAACTCGTCTATCGGATTACCTTGTGGATGATAACATGATGTCAGAATTTGTCGAATACCAAGTTGTGTTTTGTTTGCTTCCATTTAAATCCGGTACAAATTCTGGTATTATCTGTAATTATGGATTTCGGTAAACCTACATCCGGAAGATAGACACGCACCAATCTCACTACAACAGCTCTGGCAGTAGCACACTTTAATGGATAGAGTTTTACATATTTTGTAAATACGTCAAAGAATCCAACAATGAATTTTACTCCTCCTATTGATAGTGGGAGAGGGCCGCAGATATCACACGAAATTAACGCCCTTGGCTCTCGTGGAATAATTGAATGCAGAACATGCTTACTACCTCAATTATCCGGTTTTGCCTTTTGACAGAGTAAACAGTTTTGTATTGTTTGGTGCACTTTTCTCCGAATATTCGGAAAATAACAGTATGCTCCTATTTTATTGGCACATTTGATCACACCAAAATGTCCCCATGATAAGTGGGTAAACCAAATTAATTTTTCCTCATATTCCTTCGGGATACATACACACCACCGTGGATTGTTGTCCTTCCCACATCTGAAGAATAATACTCCATTTACTAATTTATAATGATCTAAACTAGCCCTTGAATTTTGTTGTTCCTTTAGCTGAATTATCTTCATCCATCGAGGGTCTTTTCGTTGTAAATTTCCCATATCTCTACAAAGATGTTCACAATAAGTTTTCAAGATATTGTCCTGCAAAAGTAATACTGGAAAATCCGAAGTATTTACTGATTCTGTTTCCGGCGTTAAACCTTCTGGGGATCTTGACAGTGCATCCGCAATAATATTTTCTTTGCCAGACACATGAATAATTTTAAATTGATACTGTTGTAGTGTCATTGTCCAACGTGACAGTCTTGGATGTAATAATCTATGTGTTTGCAAAGAGGTTAGTGTTTGATGGTCACAATACACAAGCGTTTTCGAACCATATAAATAATAGTTAAACTGCTTGAATGCCCAGATAACTGAAAGTGCTTCAAGTTCTGTGGTCGTATAAGCTCTTTCACAGGGCGATAACACTCGACTAGTAAATACTATCGGGCAGAATATTGGTACGCCTTTTATTTTCCTTATTTGGAAGAGACAAGCACCTAATCCAACATCCGATGAATCCGTGGACAGACAGAACTCACAATTCATATCAGGGTGATATAATAAGGATGCGTTAACGAGTTGTCTTTAATGTCTCGAAAAGCTAGTTCACATTCTTCAGTCCATTGCCATGGCACATCCTTACGTAGAAGCCGGTTTAATGCCTCAGAATGCATGCCTTGATTCTTTATGAAAAGACGGAAGAACGATGCCATACCTATAAATCCCTTCAGTTGTCTTTTATTCCGTGGTGATAGAAAATTTCGAATTGCACTTATCTTCTTCTCGGTAGGCAGGATACCTTTCGCATCTATCATATGTCCTAAGAACTTAATTTGTGGTAAAGCAAAATGAGAATTCTGTAAGTGTACTGTAATTCCGGTTTTCTTGAAAACAGCAAAAATCCTTTTCAAAATATGCAAATGCTCTTCCCATGTTTTCGTGGCTATTAATAAGTCGTCAACAAACACAGTTATACGACTACGCAATTCTGATCCAAGAACATAATCCAACGCTGAAATAATAATTCCGGCACTAATATTAAGTCCGAACTGGACAACTCTAAATTGCTAACTTCTCCCGGCATAAATAAATGCGGTATATTTCCTAGATTCTCCATCCATTTGGACCTGCCAGTACGAACTTCTCAAATCAACACTAGTTAACTACGAAACATCCAGGAAATTTTGAATTAATTCATCTATATTTTCCGGATGAGTTCTTACAGGTCTATTATTTTATTAAGCTCTCTCGCATCCAAAACTAATCTTACATTGCCTCCAGGTTTTGGAAAGACTAAGAGCGGAGAACAATATGGACTAGTTGATGGCTCAATCAAGTTCCATTCTAACATTCTATTTATCTCCCTTTGAACAGATTGTTTTAAACGCCAGGGGATCGGATACTGCGTGTAACAGTAAGTCTAATGTGGCTTCACTTGTAGGTGACAAATATACCCTTTAATAATTCCTGGTTTCTCATTAAAAATCTCTTCATATGCCTCTAACAAATAATGAAGCTGCTGCCTTTGTTCTCCGGTAAGCTGATTTGATTCACTAGCTTCTGTCATTGTTGACTGGTTAAAGTCCTCCTGTTGTATCACATCCTTTGAAAGCTCCTTCCAACGATCGTTTCTAGTGTCAATTAATTGAATTATGGCACCGCGACGATATTTCTCATGCACCGTCTCCTTTTTATTTAAATCCATTGCTATCTCTTCTCCATTTAATCTAAATTTAACTATTCCTTCCAAAAAATCAATCTGACAATCGTACTCCTGCATACTCCCAATACCAAGAATACAGTCCACTAATAACTTCTCCACTACAAGGAACGTGCATTTTATTGCTACATTTTCCATTTTCATCTCTAACTGTGTTTGTATTTTGACATTGGGAGAGCGTTCTCCAACAGCTCTGATGATTTTGCAGTTCTGTACCGGCAAAATTGGTACCTTCTTCTTCCTAATAATTCTCCTAAAAAGAGCGCCTGAAATGACATTGGCGGAAACGGCGGTGTCTAATATCACATTCGTCGGAACTTCCTCTATTTCAACAAATACTTCCGATACCGGAACACTCGATCTGTCATTATGACACGTAATTAAATCCTTTATTAACTCTTCAGTCAACAGCTCACCATCATTATGTCTTAACAATTATAATTTTACTGTTTCGCCCCTAACAGATCCCCTGACCGCTCCTCCGGGGCACGATGCGGTCATGCTTAGTTTGACTGATTGTTGGTCCGATTGGTATTTGTCTCTTCAGCTACTTCAGTGATTATCAGTTGTTGTGGTGAATTCGGGCTATACTGTATTGCTTGATTCGTGTAATTATTGTTGTTGTTCTGCTGGTGTTGGTAGAACTGTCTTGTTTTGCCATACATTGGATTATATCGATTAAAATTCCTATTGTTCCTAAGATAGCCCATCGCTGCACCATTACTAAAGTTTCCATTATGGTAATAGTTGTTGTTTGCATTTTGTCCATTTCTAAGTCTCCTCGGATAGTGTAGTTGGTTATGATTATTGTTACTGCTACCATTACTGCCATTCCCATTCGAGTTGCAGCTCGGATTCGCTTCTATAGCTCTTCTTTGATATGACATTTCTCTTGACATTTTATTGTACAGATTAGCAGACTACCGCAAAGCACGAGCTTGCAGAGAAGAAGAATCATCGCCTGATTTCATTCTAACAAGTAAAATTTCTGAATCATTTTGAGTGACTGAGTTATGACTGTGTTTCCTATTATGAATGATTGATTGCTCGAACGAACTGAGAACTACATAATTACATAGATAGGAGGAAAAATTACACGAAGCTTACGTGTGAATGCCTGACGTGAGATGGAGACAAACCGCAAGACCAATTTGACACGTGTGAGTATCACGATGGGGCAGTGAAGGGGCGAGGGACGTTTGTATGTGTGAATCGACAACCATAGCGCTGCCCGTTAACCGAGGAACGGCAACAGGGCAATCCCACGGTCAATCGGAGCGCATGGAGCCAAGTTTCCGTAGTTTAAAAATGGCGCGCTGTCGACCTACACAACATTAGTAATTTTCGTTCCTACTGGCATCAGCTATCCAGGGTTAAAATTTCGTGACACAATTTTTGTCCACCCTGAATGTGTCTCTTGGGGTTTTGCAAGGAATTTAGAAGATTATGTGCGTTCCGTTTCCTGGTGGGGCTTGGGGGAAAGGGTACAGGTTAACCAACTTAGTGTTCCCTGTGCTGAAACAAACAGATCTATCCCCACTGTCCATGTCTTGTACTTCTGTCATGTTAATGGCAGAAACGACCCCTTCTGGTCTTTCCCTCTTTACCTTGTTGGTTCCCTGGATGCTATCACGAGAGAGACATTCTGCTGCTGGCTGGCGGTTAATGAATTCGGTTCAGTCTCTCTTGTTGATTAATGATGAGTTCAATCCTTAGTTATTAAGCATGGTCTTGGTACTTTAAGGTTGTGAATGTGTAAGTTTTTCGGCTTAACGGAGGAGTTTTATCTCTTTTTCCAGGATGTGTTCACTTACAAGCATAATGCCTCACTAATGTTACGACTTTCGAATTATTCAATATTCTTGATTTCTTGTTTCTTTACAACATTTTGGTGTGGTATGTTCTCCACCGTGTGATAATGAGGCCAAGTAAAGGCGATTTTCCTCTTGCGTTAATGTGAGAATAATCGTGTTTTCGTGTGCCTGTGTTTCTTTCTGTTCTAATTAATGTTTCTTTTCCTGCCTTAGTTTCACGTGTGATTAGGTATGCCAGTTTCCGCATACGCTTTGTTCAATCTATTTTCAAGTGTTCTTCGTTATGTGAACCCCTCACCTTGAATCTCAGAATTTCATTGAGTGATTCTAATTGGATTAAATGATCAGCGTCTAACGTGATGTTTGAGCACCCATATTTTCATAATTTTGTGGGATCTTACTAGCTTCTTTTGTTTGTGCGGACCACATGTTGCGTGAACCAGTGGGGCCTTCAGCTTCCGTTGTCTCGTTGATGTGTTCCAAGTTTCTTCATAATTTAGTCTAACTTTCGTAGTCGTGTATTCGTTTCTCTGTAATTGTGCTATATTTATCTGTTTCAACAAGGTGTTGCTTAATGAGTAATTTATTCACCCACTTTTTCTTTCCCTTTCACCTTCTGCATTGTGGAAGTGAATTTGCGTATATTACACTTTTTTCAGCTCTTCAGTTGCTGTAAATCTCTTTGCGGCAACTGCATATTTATGATGATGGTTAATTCCTCTCCAAACTTTATCTTTGAGAGTGATTCCAGTTTCAGTGCATGATTCTATGAGTTCCTTTTTCTCTCTCTTCACTACCCATATAACTGATCACGATAAACGACGTTTTATTGTTTTAAGGTGTTCTGGTGAGTTGTTTGACGCTCAGGAATGAGCCATCTTTTGGATTAGGATAGTTTTACTTTTTATTTATACTGCGTCAGTTTAAGAACAAATATTCCCAGTGAAAATTAACACTTGAGTGCTGTCTTATTAATTCTAATTTACCAAGGAGTCACCTTCACTGCAAAATACAGTGGGACGACTGATAATGCTCTATCAGGATATTAGAAGTTTTGCTATTGTATAATTTGATTGACTTAAATTAAACCCGACAGTTTCCAACTATTCAGTCATACGAAATTTTCCAGTTCGCCCTGATCCTTCATGTGAAGAAGCGTTTGGGCTGCTGGCGACCCTGTAATTCATAAAAGCTCATACCCACGTAAGTGGCTATACACCTGAAACGTATGTTCACTTGATTTAGCATCAGTAAACGGTTATATTACAGAGTTCGCAATTATACTGATATCTTTACCATAAAGGACATCTGCCTTAAAACAAGAGACTTTCAATCGCGGAGCGCTAATTTTATCATCACTCACATACAACTAAGGGAAAGACATACTAATAGAGATATACTGGAGGCGGCATCATGGCATCAAGACAAAGGTTAGAAACTTAAATACCAAGAAAATTTTATGAGAGGAAATGACAACGGTACGGAGGAAAAAGATGCAAAATATCTGTGGGTAAAAGTGCTATTTGAAAAGGTGAAACAGAAAAAATAATTTCTATAGAACTAAGTAAGTAACATTTGGGTCATTTTTGCCCTGTGGAATGTAATTTTAAACGGCAGTGAACCAGAGACGTCCATATTGAAGGTGTAAACTAAAATGGTAGTGTTTTCTGGTAATGAAAAAAATGCTTGCAGCGAAATACACTGACAGAATGAGGAATGAAGAGAGATTGCTAAACACAGTAGAGGAACGAAAAGTAGTGGATATGATAAAAATTAGGTAAAAATCGTGGGTGTGGTGTACGGTTGTTGCGGAGACACTGGTTGCACCGAAGCGTGGTTGAAAGAAATACTACAGGCAACGGAGAGAGAGAGAGAGACAGAGAGACAGAGGGAAAGGAAATGGGAGACTGGGGAGACAATCAAAATGGGTGAAGTTAGTGCCAGATTAAGAAAGTGGCACAGAACATAAGAAAGTGGAGGGGTGTACTAAAAACGGAAGTTTTGTTTATCCTTTCTGCTCCTAAAATATTGGGGACAACTATTTTAGTTTATGTTATGTCGCAGGGCTCTTTCGAAATAAATAAATATACTTTTAATGTGTGGATAAGTAAGTTTTTTTATTATGTATACGTGTGTTTGACTTTTTAACGCAGTCATACAGTATAACGATTATTTTTTCGTCTAAGTGTTAATGCACGAGAGACGTTTATTTTCCTTGAGTGTTTTATCTGCTGGTGTGTTGTTCTTAGCATCCAGAGTGACACAGGGCGCCAAGAATATCATAACAAACGATGCCATTAAGGTCTCGCAAGTCGTGATTACGACCGCAGTTTGCATGAGGATACGGTTAATAGTGCGCTAACACGGGCACGGCGACAAATTTTGTCCCGGTTCTCGTAGAAGCAGGGGGAGGACGACAAACATCCACCACACAGCCGACTGCTAATCTAGACACGATTGTACAGATGTCTTTGCAGGTAACCCAGCAACCTTTAGTGGCCGGCGGTGAATATCCACTAGTGAATGTAACGTTGGTGTGTCCCAAGGAAGCTTAATATGATCTCCAATGTTCTCATTATAAATAAATCGCTCTTCGAATGTGGTGGGCATCGTTATCATTGTGTACTCTGTTGACACTTTTATGTTAGGAAAGTATTGTCGTTGGACTGCCTTGAAACCCAGAGAGACTTTCACAAAATATCCACTCTCTTGAATGTGGTTAACTGAAAGATAATGTCCACAACAAAGAGGAAGGAACCCATAGCACTAGATACCAAGCTAACGTAATACATTCAGCACACCACATAAATTAAGCGCTCATTAATAATTTAAATAAAAAAACCGATGTGGAACGGGATAGTCATACAAAATTTGTTGAGAATTTGTAACTGAATATTACTACCAATTCAGCCCAACCATCCACAGTAGAAGAATAAGAACATCCTACTTTTTCTCCCCACAAGATGGCTGTATACACATGCTATGAACTAAACTTTCTTAGTTACTGGGTAAGTGGCATTCGAGTCCAGTACCTAACAGAACAGAATTTTTGCTTCGTCTTGACAGTCTATGATTTTAATCACTGTCACTGACAGTAATGAAGTTGGCCAAAGAAATGCATTAACATTCGTACCACTGCTGCGATTGGAAGCCAGGTCTCCCGCTTACTGGGCAGACTACAGCTACCACACCTGCACAAATACACTAGTATGTCTCCTTCCCAAATACAGATTCCTACTAAAAACTCAGCCCGATGCTATTCTCCCTCTAAACTCATACCAGCGTTGAAGAGGAATCTGCTTTGTATATAGGAGATCCCAGTTCGTATCCTGGCGTTGACAAGAATTCATTGTTTCCCCCCTCCCGCAAGGCACTTGTCACGATTCACGCAGCTCCCCCTGTCGAAGGTTCAAGTCCTCCCTCGGGCATGAGTGTGTTGTCCTTAGTGTCAGTTAGTTTCAGTTAGATTACGTGGTGTGTAAGCCTAGGGACGGATGACCCCAGCGGTTTGGTACCATAGGAACTTACCAAAAATTCCCAAATTCCACTTCATTGCTTTGACATACTTTATTATTGTAGATAAGGATGAGACTCAATATGTCTGGAGAAAGTGAGCTGTATGTGATTAATATGACTGAAACCACTTCACAGACACTCATAATCAACCTACAGCTCTTTAAATAGACACTCCTATGCTGGAACTGTTATCACTGTAGAAATTCATAACTGGCTGTAGAAGAAGTGGAAATGTAGTAGCATCTGAACAGAATTGCTGGAACAGTGCTCCACAGATTAACTGCAGGAACTCTGGTGGAAGTCTGACAGAACTGGGCGATTGTTGGGGGCGCACTGAGTTTTTTCCCCTGTTGATATAAGGATCTCCATCTGCGCCTGTGTTTCGCGTAAGTGAAGTAGTCTGTGGTTGACAGCACCCTCTGTGGCAGCTGCAGCACTATCAGCGGATGGATATGACGTGCTGATGTGCATTATGTTATCAAAAGTATTCGGACACCTGGCTGAAAATGACTTACAAGTTCATGTCGCCTTCCGTCGGTAAAGCTGGAATTCAATATGGTGTTGGCCCACCCTTAGACTTGATGACAGCTTCCACTTTCGCAGGCTTACTTTCAATCAGGTGCTGGAAGGTTTCTTGAGGAATGGCAGCCCATTCTTCACGGAGTGCTGCACTGCGGAGAGGTATCGATGTCGGTCGGTGACGCCTGGCACGAAGTCGGCGTTCCAAAACATCCCAAAGCTGTTCTACAGCATTCATGTCATGACTGTGCAGGTCAGTCTATCACAGGGATGTTATTGCTGTGTAACCACTCCGCCACAGGCCGCGCATTACGATCAGTTGTTCGATCGGGTTGAAAGACGCAATCGCCATTCCCGAATTGCTCTTCAACAGTGGGAAGCAACAAGGTGCTTAAAACATCAATGTAGGGCTGTGCTGTGATAGTGTCACGCAAAACAACAAGGGGTGCGAGTTCCCGCCATGAAAAACACGACCACCGCTTCCGAATTTTACTGGTGGCAATACACACGCTGGCAGATGACGTCCACCGGGCATTCGCCATACCCACACCCTGCCATCGGATAGCCACATTGTGTACCGTGATCAGTTTCTCCACTTAACGTTTTTCCACTGTTCAATCGTCCAATGTTTAGGCTCCTTATACCAATCGAGGCGTCGTTTGGCATTTACCGGCGTGATGTGCAGCTTATGAGCAGCCGCTGGACGATGAAATCCAAGTTTTCTCACCTGCCGCCTAACTGTCATAGTACTTGCAGTGGATCCTAATGCAGTGTGGAATTCCTGTGTGATGGTCTGGATAGATGTCTGCCTATTACACATTACGACCCTCTTCGACTGTCGGGGGTCCCTGTTAGTCAACAGACGAGGTCGGCCTGTATGTTTTTGTGCCGTACATGTCCCCTCAAATATCCACTATCACATCGGAAACGGTGGACCTAGGGATGTTTAGGAGTGTGCAAATCTCGCTTACAGACGTATGACACAAGTGACACCCAAACACCTGACCACGTTTGAAGTCCTTGAGTTCCGCGGAGCGCCCCATTCTGCTCTCTCACAAAGTCTCATGACTACTGAGGTCGCTGATATTGAGTACCTGGCAGTTGGTGGTAGCACAATGCTCCTGATATGAAAAACGTATGTCTTTGGTGGTGTCCGGATACATTTGATCACATAGCGTATGTGTCACAGAAGCAGAATGTAATTCCTCTTGGCGAGTGCCATCTGTAGGCTGCTGCTCGGAATTCAGGAGGCGCTAGGTGATCAATGTACCAATGTATGTGTGAGGTAGTGGTCTCCAATGGTACAACCGTGAACCTGTTATATGTACACAGCAGAATCAATATGAGATAAGAGAAATGGAAGATTTGTTCGATTGGAAGGCTTTTTTGGGAAATTATAGTGTTTTTGTGGAGGAAACAGCCAACAAGGTATTAGTGTGATCAATTTCAGAGCGTTGTTCCAACATCTGGAGTCCCTCCCACTTAACATCGAACACTTTCAGTGACATTCTCCTAGGATAGTAATAGGACGGAAGTGTATCACATGTTCTTGGTGAAATTGGATGTTAATCTTTTGAAGAAAGACAATGTAGCTCTGGCGAACATTAGTGCATTAATTTAGAGAAGCTGATATCGCAGAAGACTGTGCAACCATCACGGGGCCGCCATCGAATATTTCAAGTAGTGAGGACGGGAAAAGTACACTGTTTGACAGTTGCTAGAGAACACCGAGATTGTTCGACAGAAATAACTACAGGTAATGATGGACGACATGAAACGTAGTACACACACAATAGAGGTGAAGTGGCATTTTTATAACGAAAGATGATACAAATATCACCACATGGGAAAGAAGGATATGAAACATGATTGACACATGTTAGTGTCCATCATGTAGGAAGTATCAGACTCTCAGTAAGGAATATGTCTTCCCCAGACACTAATCCACATTTAGCACCTATTATTCATGCTGCCTACTAGAATGTTGAGGTGGCCTTGGGGGATGTTGTCCCACTTCATCTCAAGACGGTTTTCAGTACTTGCCCGGTTCGGGGAGGCGCTGTTTGTTGAAAAACACGTCTTCCAAGGGCATCCCAGAGATGCTCTATAGGTTCTATGTCCATAAATTCAATATCTTCACCTTCCAGACACCTCAGCAGTCAAGTATGGATGGGCATTGTAGTCCATAAACAGAAAGTCAGGACATAAAATGCCTCTTAACTGACCGACATGATCCAGAATAGTCTCCCTGCAATACCGCTGTGATGTAACGGTACCTTGCGCAAATTTAAAATGCGATATTCGGCCATTGTGAATAATGTCTGCCCTCACCATAACGCCTGGGCCATAGCAATGACGTTCATTAATATCCTGTAGTTTGGGAAGTGTTCCCTTCTCTCTCCTCACTAAGGGGTGGGCAGAATCACAAGCAACAGTGAAATGGTTTAAATGGCTCTGAGCACTATGGGACGTAACATCTTAGGTCATCAGTCCCCTAGAACTTATAACTACTTAAACCTAACTAACCTAAGGACATCACACAACACCCAGCCATCACGAGGCAGAGAAAATCCCTGACCCCGCCGGGAATCGAACCCGGGAACCCGGGCGTGGGAAGCGAGAACGCTACCGCACGATCACGAGATGCGGGCAACAGTGAAATGGCATTAGTCAGAGAACATCACTATGAAACCCTGTTGCTGGCTCCAACCAACACGCTCCCTTCACCAACGAACTGTTTCTGGACAACGGTGTGACTTGAAGTAGGATGCACTTAACAGGCTTTCGAGCATTCAGCCGACAGCCGTGGCCAAGCTGTTCTAGGCGCTTCAGTCCGGAACCGCGCGACTGCTACGGTCGCAGGTTCGAACCCTGCCTCGGGCATGGATGTGTGTGATGTCCTTACGTTAGTTAGGTTCAAGTAGTTCTAAGTTCTAGGGGTTGACGACCACAGATATTAAGTCCCATAGTGCTCAGAGCCATTTGAACCATTTCTGAACATTCATATAAGCCTGATATAATCGCCGAAAAGTGGTTCTGGCAAAGACATGTGATCTGGTAGCAGCTGACTAGGACTTAGATGTCTGTTCCTCTTCGTCACTAGGGCTACGTATCGACCCTCGTACAGTGTGGTAGGCCCTTTGTGATCACCAGCAGGCATTCTCTAACTTCAGCGGCTGTTTTTAATCGCTATGTTACACTTTTGGAAATATCCTTTACTGTCATCATAGGAATGAAACTTTGACCAGTTTCAAACCGACCAACTGCTCGTCCACGATCTAAGCAATCAAATGATTCCTTGCAGACATATGGCAGTACAATAAAGAATCTCGACTAATCGGCTCCACAGCAACCTTCGTCAAACACCGTACTGCAGGAACTGTTGAGCGCACACACAGTCTTTGCGTTGTACCATTACTTCCTTCGGGCGTAATTGTTGTGGTGTTGAATGAATTTAGTTTATCCGTATAAGTCAGCGCTGACTTCTACGTGGGGTTTGAAATACGCACGCAGGCGTCTGACGCAACCTACAGCGATGGTAATGTAACGTAGCAGTTTAAATTCTGGATATTGATTTTGGAATGACACGTATATTTTGAGCGCGAGGAAATGCGTCTTAAATATACAGGGTGTTTCAAAAATGACCGGTATATTTGAAACGGCAATAAAAACTAAACGAGCAGCGATAGAAATACACAGTTTGTTGCAATATGCTTGGGACAACAGTACATTTTCAGGCAGACAAACTTTCGAAATTACAGTAGTTACAATTTTCAACAACAGATGGCGCTGCGGTCTGGGAAACTCTATAGTACGATATTTTCCACATATCCACCATGCGTAGCAATAATATGGCGTAGTCTCTGAATGAAATTACCCGAAACCTTTGACAACGTGTCTGGCGGAATGGCTTCACATGCAGATGAGATGTACTGCTTCAGCTGTTCAATTGTTTCTGGATTCTTTCAAGTGTCTCCACAGAAAGAAGTCACAGGGGTTCATGTCTGGCGAATAGGAAGGCCAATCCACGCCGCCTCCTGTATGTTTCGGATAGCCCAAAGCAATCACACGATCATCGAAATATTCATTCAGGAAATTAAAGACGTCGGCCGTGCGATGTGGCCGGGCACCATCTTGCATAAACCACGAGGTGTTCGCAATGTCGTCTAAGGCAGTTTGTACCGCCACAAGTTCACGAAGAATGTCCAGATAGCGTGATGCAGTAATCGTTTCGGGTCTGAAAAATGGGCCAATGATTCCTTTGGGAGAAATGGCGGCCCAGACCAGTACTTTTTGAGGATGCAGGGACGATGGGACTGCACTATGGGGCTTTTCGGTTCCCCATATGCGCCAGTTCTGTTTATTGACGAAGCCGTCCACGTAAAAATAAGCTTCGTCAGTAAACCAAATGCATATCGCCGTCATCAATCCTGTGCACTATATCGTTAGCGAATGTCTCTCGTGCAGCAATGGTAGCGGCGCTGAGGGGTTGCCGCGTTTGAATTTTGTATGGATAGAGGTGTAAACTCTGGCGCATGAGACGATACGTGGACGTTGGCGTTATTTGGACCACAGCTGCAACACGGCGAACGGAAACCCGAGGCCGCTGTTGGATCACGTGCTGCACTAGCTGCGCGTTGCCCTCTGTGGTTGCCGTACGCGGTCGCCTTACCTTTCCAGCACGTTCATCCGTCATGTTCCCAGTCCGTTGAAATTTTTCAAACAGATCCTTTATTGTATCGCTTTTCGGTCCTTTGGTTACATTAAACCTCCGTTGAAAACTTCGTCTTGTTGCAACAACACTGTGTTCTAGGCGGTGGAATTCCAACACCAGAAAAATCCTCTGTTCTAAGGAATAAACCATGTTGTCTACAGCACACTTGCACGTTGTGAACAGCACACGCTTACAGCAGAAAGACGACGTACAGAATGGCGCACCCAGAGACTGCGTTGTCTTCTGTATCTTTCACATCACTTGCAGCGCCATCTGTTGTTGAAAATTGTAACTACTGTAATTTCGAAAGTTTGTCCGCCTGAAAATGTACTGTTGTCCCAAGCATATTGCAACAAACGGTGTATTTCTATTGCTGCTCGTTTAGTTTTTATTGCCGTTTCAAATATACCGGTCATTTTTGAAACACCCTGTACGTAGCGTGACTTAATCTCAATATGCAGACAAAAAGTTATTTATTGTTAATGGATAAATGGTTCAAATGGCTCTGAGCACTATGAGACTTAACTTCTGAAGTCATCAGTCCCCTAGAACTTAGAACTACTTAAAACTAACTAACCTAAGGACATCACACACATCCATGCCCGAAGCAGGATTCATGTGTTTTGAAGTAGGTCTTAAACGCACATGCGCCGTTACCAGAACGTGCCAGTAGAAAAAGTACCTCAAGTGAATTTGTCTCTCGTAGGGACCTGCGGATGGCGGCAAATGTGGGTGGATCCGCTACTCGACAGTTCCGAAACCGCCGAACGTACAAACATGGGACAGCGTGAGCATTTCCATCCGCTGCCCCCTAAGCACAGCGCATGTCTGCCCTATCTTCCCCAGAATAGCGCTCCATTTCCTGTCTGCTCCACACAGTAACAAACAAAAGAGTGTCGCAGTGTTAGAGGAAAGTGAGGAAGGGAGAACCAGACTCCGCAATCTGCACAGGTGCTCCCCTCTATACAACACCTATAAAACGGAATTCTCACAGCCAAAAGCAACGCCTTCAAAAATGGCTCTGAGCACTATGGGACTTAACATCTATGGTCATCAGTCCCCTAGAACTTAGAACTACTTAAACCTAACTAACCTAAGGACAGCACACAACACCCAGCCATCACGAGGCAGAGAAAATCCCTGACCCCGCCGGGAATCGAACCCGGGAACCCGGGCGTGGGAAGCGAGAACGCTACCGCACGACCACGAGGTGCGGGCAGCAACGCCTTCTTGTCTCAGTAAAAGGAGGAAAATCCGGCAGTGTTGGGGTGGCCGAGCGGTTCTAGGCGCTACAGTTTGGAACCGCCCGACCACTACGGTCGCAGGTTCGAATCCTGCCTCGGGCATGGATGTGTGTGATGTCCTTAGGTTAGTTAGGTTTAAGTAGTTCTCAGTTCTAGGGGACTGATGACCTTAGAAATTAAGGCCCATAGTGCTCAGAGCCATTTTTGAACCGGCAGTGTTGTCCCGCCTGGAATATCCACAACTATGTCGGCTACAGCGTTTGCAAATAAAAGTCATAAAACTATAACCAGACGTATGTTTTACCTTGATATCACAGATACATTGAAATCGTTGCCCTGCATATCCGCTACCGTGACGGCTTGGATGTCCTCTTGTGTGCCTACTCTCTTAGCAGCGCGCTACGCTGTTCAATGGCACCTAGCGACATGCATTAAGGGATGGCGATATGGGTTGCTAAGTGAAATACGCTTGTTATGACCCTCTCTACTAGCCCTCTCATTTTCTACATTCATTTCAGATCCAACAGATCCGAAATGGATTAAAATCGGTAGATGCCAGGTAGATTTAAGACAAGCAAATGATTACAATTTCAGAAAAACTGGATGACTATTCAAGAGAAAGAGGTTTACTAAGTGAGGAAGTCCACGCTATAGCACCCGACAGCCAGGTGTGATGGTCTGGGATGCCATTTCTTTTCACAGCAGGACCCCTTCAATTGTCATCCGCGGTACCCTTACAGCATAACAGTACGTCGACGATGTTCTACGCCCTGTTTTGTTGCCCTTCGTGGCAAGCCATCTTGGGCTTACATACCAGCAAGACAATGCCGGGCGGTACATGGCGTGAATTTGTACTGATCTGATTGTGTTCAAGCTTTCCAGACACTACCTTGGCCAGCAAGGTTGCCGGATCACTCCCCAAACGAGAACGTTTGGAACGTTATGGACGGGGCTCTCCGACCATCTTGCGATTTTAACGATCTCTCGCGCCAGTTGGACAGAATTTTCCGCGAAATCTCTCAGGATGACATATAACAACTACCAATCAGTGCCAAGTCGAATGACTGCCTGGATAAGGTCCACTGGTAAATCAACGCGTTATTGACTTGCTCAATTTGTGAAACTCTTTCTCTTGTATAAATCATCAATTTTTCTGAAATTATAGACATTTGTTTTTCTGTATATGAACATTACATAACCTATCTCTGTCCTAGCCAGTTAATTCCTTCGTGGTATTCCTTTTTCTTCTGCCAATGTCGGTTAAAAAAATGCGCAATTTGTTGTGGGACATCGTGGAATATTCACACTTCATTCCCTGTTGTTTCAAGAAGTTCCGATATGTGGGGCCGCTATACATAGCCTTCAAAATGGTGTCTGTAGCAGAGAACCGATTTAAAGCAGAGAGGTGTAACCGAGTTTCTTTTGGCGGAAAACTAGAGCATCGCAGATATTCATAGTGAGCCGTTGGGCTAGGCGTCTGTCGTCATCGCAACAAGGTCGCGCAAACATGTCCTACTTCCCGCGTGCCGGCATAGAGCTGTTATTCCTGCAATGTTGGACGTGCCGACACTCTCATTCATGTTGCTCGACGAATCATAATCAAACATCACACTGCGCAACTGGACATCCCTGTTGGCAATGTTGACCGACTTCATTCGACTGGTCTTCCTCATCCATCCTGCAGCCTGGATCTCATGTTAGGCCTAGTGAAGGACGTACTGCTTGGGAAGCAATAAGTAGATGATGGGGAGGTTATTGATACAGCAAGGCGTTGGCTCCGACGTCTACCAGCAGATCGGTACCTTGACTTTAATTTTGTAAGTAATGAAAGTAACAAAGTTCACGTAAATGAAATAGTAAATGGTCGCCAGCCTAATGAGGCATAACACATTGAAACATTAAGTTTAAAGGAAAATTAACATGGATTGCTGAAGAGACTTCCATAAATGCTCCTTTTAAACAGTGCAATGGACACACACAACTAACGAACGATATACGTAATGATTAGCAGTAGATAGCTTTTTACATAAACCAGCAAACATAGAGAACTAGATAATACTTCACTCACAGTAATAAAAGTTACTATTCCAGTCGTTGATTAATTCGGTACTAATTCAACACTAAGATGTTACTAAAGACACACTGGAATGAAATTGGGCATGGAAAGAGTTCTGGTTTCAGCTAAAACATACATACCACAAATGAAATTAAATAATCCCAAAACTATACTTATTATGCCTTCATTATAAGCAATGTAGCAATTTTCCTTTAATAGCAACAAAAAAACAATCTTTAATTTGACTTTCTCGTAGTGGAAAAGAATATATTCGGGCCCCATAAACTGTCATTTACTCTATGGGTAAATTCTGTAACTATTTCAGAGACAATTGCAAAACACTGATCTGGATTTCTAACCCCACTTGAATTTGCTTGTATTTCAACACTACATGACAATTTACTCAATTAATATTTTCAAATAAAACTTCATAAATTAGTTCTAGAAATAGTCACAACAAAGTAACGTTTCATGAAAGCTCAAATTACGGGCCTCTTTCATTAGCTGCGAAGCAGGTGGTTTAACTAGCATCATTTATATACTTTCCCAACTGAAACCTTGGCACATTCGAAGTAGAAACCAATCACTGATTATTCAGAAACAGGATACTCTGTATTTAGCACGTATAGGATAGGACCCTGTATAGGTTTCATGATCAGGGCTACTTGAAAGTTAAAACATATATTTGTATCATTGAAATTATTATTGAAAAAACACACCCAAGTGTACTGGTCTGTATTAAAATACATATCTGAGTTCCTGAAGTAAGCAGCAATAGTGGTGGCAAGCACGTGGCGGCTATCTGATCTCACCTCTAGCCGTTTAAGGATCTTTACAAATTTCTTCTTGGCGACGTATTAATCATTTCAGAGCCGTTCCATAATACAAGAGCACAATACAGGGTGTTTATAAATGAATATCGGGGTTTTAACGCATTATAATATTTATTATATTAAACTTACAGTTATAAATGATATGTCAAATGAAAGAGCAACTCAAACATTTTTACCAAGAACCTTATAAATGTTCAATGTGAGCACAATTTGTCACACGGCACACATCAAGTCTATAGCCGAGTTCTTCCCAAACGTTGATAAGGGTGTCTTCAGTGATCGTAGCAACACCTGCTTCAATCCGGTTTCTTAATTCAGGGAGGTCTGCTGGTAGCGGAGGCACGTACACACCATCCTTGATGAAGTCCCAAAGGAAAAAATCGCATGGCGTTATGTCGGGTGAACGTGGAGCCATGCAAAGGCATTCGTACGCCCTGTCATTGGGCCCCTTGCGGCGACTTAACCATTTTTTAGAGCAATTCCAAATACGAGATCACCATTATACAGCCAAAACCATATCCGAGGCAATTTCAACATAAATCGGCTTCCGAATGCCTCACTTGGCACCTACGGTGTTGACTCTGTAACTGTTGGCCACTGACTGCTTATGTGCTCTCTCCCGTGCCGCCCAGATTGACCACCAATCCAGCTTTTCCCGCGCGCCAAGCCCCTTCCGCAGCGGACGGGGTTCCCTACACCTTTTCCTTTATATAATACAACATCCCTAAGTATGAACCAGTATTCAAGTTGTGGTGTCACCGCCAGACACCACACTTGCTAGGTGGTAGCCTTTAAATCGGCCGCGGTCCGCTAGTATACGACGGACCCGCGTGTCACCACTGTCAGTGATTGCAGACCGAGCGCCGCCACACGGCAGTCGCCCCAGTTGTACAGCCGACTTTGCTAGAGATGGAACTGACAAATACGCTCTCATTTGCCGAGACGATAGTTAGCATAGCCTTCAGCTACGTCATTTGCTACGACCTAGCAAGGCGCCATTACCAGTTTATATTGAGATTGTAATTATGTATCATCAAGAGCGATCTTCTCCAATTATGGATTAAAGTTAAGTATTCCAGAAGCTATGTACTATTTTTGGCTTCTATAATTCCTTGTCATTTTCCAGACCTCACGCCAGCCTCCGTGAGCTTAAACGCGTGCCTTTCGGCTCCTGGCAATTCACAACACAAGTACTATTTATCTTTTAAGAGCACACATGTTTTATAAAGTTTCACTATTTTTGAACGTTATTAAGTTTTTATGCTACATACTTCACAAACTTCCACTTCACTCTGAGAGTTCAAAGATCTTAACTAGTACAGAAAAATCACTTCAAAAGTTACATACACATAATTACATAGCATGACCTACTTATTGTCGACAATGGTGTTACAGTATACATAACAATAGAGGATGACGGGCAATGGAGGCTAAAGACACGGTCATCACAGGAATCTGGATGAGGGCAGAGTACAGTTAGGCAAGTAGGCGAGCGCGCCTTCTTGCTGGGGAGCGGCTGCGCTGGAGGAGGCGGGGCGCAGCTGAACGCCCGGCCGCCTCGGTCACGTAACTTGCAGGGGGCGGCGGCAACAGTTGCGGGTAATAGCGGCGACTGCTCGGGCTGAAATACTCCCACAATATCGGGACCTGCCAGTGTGGCCCACCCATACCCCCAGCCCCCACCACTGCCATCTGTCACGAGCCATCCGGCGCGGGGGCGGCGGTGGGGGCGGCTGCGGCTGCCTTTGCGGTGGGCGACGCGGAGATACCTGGAGGCGAAGCAGCGCGCCCGCTCCCTCCCTACCACTTGGCACCGGCCGGCTGCTAATTTAATACCGCAGCAGCTGGGACCCGGCCCTGTTCTGACAGCGTGGTACCCAAGTCGGAGAAGCCGATTTCAACTACTGAGAACTGAGATTCTAGCACTTCCCGTGTTCTAACACGACCGAGGCCAAGACATTATTAAGAGACATTTCAGTGGCTGTCAGTAACTAGCCAATAGGAAGGGATATTTTTGTTAATATTTGCTCTTCTCCAGTGGCTGTATTTTATATTCGTATGCCGACAAAATTGAGCCACCTGTCATGTTCGATCGAAGATAACCTTAGCCTAGGAAAACTGGACGTACACGGGATGTTGAAAAAAATGTATGCAGTCCTTCGACAGAAGGTAGTACTCATCGACACAAGATAACTAAATCCAATAAACATGCGTTCGGAAATGCTTACTTTCTAAGTGTAATAAACAGTGGTCCGGACATTCATATTTTCTGCGACATAAACGTGTTTACAGAAGCTGTTCAACGTGGGGTCCATTGATGACAACGCTCCCCTCTGCCATCCGGCGTAAGAAAGGACGCACCCTTCGAAGTATATCCGCTTGTTGTTGTATCTGCCGTTACCCACTGAAGTCGCAACCTTGCAGTGTCCGAACATCGTTGATTGGCGTGGCGTAGACCAATTCCTTCAAGAGCCCCAGTAACCATAACTCTAGGGGATTGAGGTCTGGGAAATGTGCAGGCCAAGATTTGCCCTCCTCCCCCCCCCCTCCCCATCATCGAATAGTCGAACGGTCTTGAAGTGTCTGCGTCAGATGTTCGCGCACTTTGCGACGAAAGTGTTGCTGGTGCACCATCATGCATAAACCACGCCTGTATTCGTTGCTGCAATGGCACAGCCTCCATCAAGGTAGGAAATACGGTACTGAGAAAGTCCAGATAATCAATCCCACTCAACCTAAGTGGTAGTATCTATGGCCCTATTACTCTATCGCCAAGTACGACTGCCCTTACGTTGATTGAGAATTGATGTAGGTGCCCCTTCCCTGACTTGCTTGGGGATTTACATTTGCCCATACATGATGGCTATTGAAATTCACAACACGATCTCTTACGAACCGTGCTTCTTCGGTAAAAAAACCTTATATGTGGACCACTGATCTGCGGCGCACTTCTGCAACAGCCATAGACAGAACCGCGGTCTGCCGTGATAACCCTGTGACCTTAGGACCTGAACGCGCTTTAGCTGACTTGATGTTGTTGTGGCTGTAATTTTAATTAATATTGCTGGTGAAGAGGAAAGTTTGTTATTAGTATTCTGTTAATGATCTCATTCATAAGCAGCCACATCACAGTCATCTCAGTCGCTCAAGAAACTTATAATTAAGCTTTACTTATTTAATGAGAATCGGACGATGACACTCCTTGTCCGCAGTCTCGATGATTCGAAGCGATCTGCAATCCTGTGTAAATAAAATATCTTGCGTTGCGTAGTCAGTCGGGAAACCTCAGATCAAGCGGAAAGTTTGCTTTGATAGACGTCAATTATCCTATTAAATAATGGTGCTCTTGGATCTAATAAGTGCAGGTTCGTTTCAAATTTATTGGATTACCAACGAAACAACACCTGCGTGCAAATTTCCAATTAGAGAATACATATATAACGAAATTTCTTACTCACCTTTGATGTAAATGCTCAGTATATATTTTCTTGAGTAGCATACAATATATTTTCAATCTCTTTCTTCCAGTAATCTCGATAGCAAAATTACAATTATTCAGTGCGGCTATTCGGCACAGAGGAAATCGTTGAAGTCCCCTCAACACACCAGAGAGAATATTACAAAGAGTAAGTATGCGCTCATGGAATAGTAATAGTACTGTACTGCTTTGAGCATCGATTCTGCGGGTATGTAGATGGTCAAGTAGGAAACGTAATTCACTCATAGAATTGTGCAGGGATAATTAGTAGAATATAAAGAGATATTACATGGTCTACAGTTCAGAGACTGTTTTGGTGCAGCTCTCCATGCTACTCGATCCTATACAAGCTACTTCATCTTCCAGTACCTACTGCAACCTACATCCTTCTGAATCTGTTTAGTCTACTCATCTCTTGGTCTCCCCCTACGATTTTTCCCTCCACCCTGCCCTCCAATACTAAATTGGTGATCCCTTTATGTCTCAGAATACGTCCTACCAACCTATCCCTTCTTCTGGTCAATTTGTGCCACAAACTCCTTCCCAATTCTATTCAATACCTCCTCATTAGTTATATGATCTACCCATATAATATTCAGCATTCTCCTGTAGCACCACATTTCGAAAGCTTCTATTCTCGTCTTGTCTAAACTATTTATCGTTCATGTTTCACTTCCGTACATGGCTACACTCCATACAAACACTTCCAGAAAAGACTTCCTGACACTTAAATCTACACTCGATGTTAACAAAATTTCTATTCTTCAGAAACGCTTTGCCCATAAGATAAACGATGCTGTCAACCAGCGCCAGACAGTCACCTTTGCAGAATAAGGTAGTACCGCTTGATGCGCTTGTGAATATTCTGTTGCTCATAGTCTGCAGTTCAGCCAACAGTCTTACAGCAATGGTAACACTGGTTGCCGTCAGATGATCAAAGTTAAGTGCTGTCGAACTTGGCTAGCTCTTGGATGGATCACCGTCTTCGTCTGCCGAGTGCTGTTGGCAACCTGGGTGCACTCAGCACTTGTGAGGCCAATTTGGGAGCTACGTGACTGAGAAGTAGCGAGAACGGTCTCGAAAACTGACAACGGCGTAGAGCGGGTGCTGACCACATGCCCCTCCGTATCCGCATCCGGTGACGCCTAAGGGGTGGGGATGACGCGGCGGTCGGTCGGTACCGTTGGGTCTTCAAGTCCTGTTCGGACTGTATTCGTTTGTGTTTTATATTCTCCAGTTCTGAGTACTGAAATGTCCTTGAAGATGAAAATGGCCTTCGTCCGTCACCAGATTGTTCCACGGCCAGTTATTCCAGAGCGAACGTCCGTCTTGCTGGTAGGACAGCAGGAAGCGACTCCTGAACATGGGTGACTTTGTACGGGTAGCAGTGTAGGATGTTTCGCTGGATTTTATGCATCGTGCTCGCAGACATGTCCAACATTCGAGCAATTTCCCGTGCACACCATCAGTCGACCCCTTCTATAATACTGTGGCTACAGTTTTGACAGACATCGGATCAACTGCTTTCCTCCCTCCGCCACATTGCACTTCAAAGAATCTGTCTTTACGAAGTTTGTAATCATTTTCTCCAGACCCTTATCAGACATCGCACCAATGCCATTCTTTATACCCTTGAGTGTCTGGTACTTCTTCAGGGCTACTGGTGCACAGTCACCGTTCTTGTAAGAGAACCTCTCCAGAATCGCGCGATCCTTCATGAAGACAGTCATGTCGAGCGTCTCGGATGTAAACTGTGTGACAGCTGTGCGTATCGTGTCTGTTGGTGTGCATATTCTGACTTCTGACGCTTATATCGGCATCTGTCGGTCAAACCTTCGAGGTTTTTTTTCCCTTTGTTCCATGATATTTCCGCCTGCGTCTATAACATCCTGTTCACATTTGACATCATTCTGAGCAGTGGTTCTCTTTCTACAGCGTTTTGAACCTGGAACTTCAATTATGGAGACGTTGTACATATCCTCACCTGGTCGCCTTGCATTTCAACGTGTGAGTTCAATGGATAGTACGATCGCGGTTTTAATGTTCTAAAACATACCCCAGTATATTAAATCTGACTCAAGGGTGCACTAAAACGCTATTAGACTGACTTCCTTTTACATGATCTAGTGACCAGTAACTTTCTCGTGGCGCAAAGGAATAACGTAAACGAAGATAAATTGAAACCATCGTCCTTACAACAGATATCATGTGGTTATTCCATATCTGTGTTTACGAATCACTCCTTATAGGTGTGACTCGTGCAATGCAAATGGTCTTCCACACTGTACCCTACAACACCTAATAAACTGAAATGAGCTCGCGTGGTAGCTGGATATAGAAGTATTCGTCGCAGCAAAGACGTGCCTTGAATTTTCACCGCAACAGGCACTACCTTGCATACTGAAGCTGCTACTTAAAAAAAAGAACAATGTATCATCAATGCCGAAGACAGATTATTCTCTCTCATCTCTAAATACAATGAAGTACAGTCTAATTCGTGAAAACATGTGAGCATTTGAAAAAATATCAGCGGACTGAAAAATAACTTCGTAATTACCTCAGATTACATGAATATTGAATGATACAATTTGATATAGCTGCCCCTACCTATACGGTTTTATGAGCCGTGTGCTATGTCTGAATCCAGAATGGTGTCCAGACGGGCTACAGCTACGTAATCGAAACAAGTAGACTCTCAGAGATTTGGGTGACTTTTAGCAAGCGGAATGATATTGTAATAAATACAAGTGAGTATTGTTCATGACTAACACGATATTTTGGACCAAGATATACTTTACTACGGCCATACATATCCGTCTTGAATCGTTCGCTGTGTAAATAGCTGTGGATGTCTCTGTACGTTTATTCCGTTTATAGTACTTAACATTTCGTACACAGTTCAGAAACGCTGCCTCACAGACTGTGTTTCACTATCAAAAGCAAGTTAACACGAGATATCTAAATGGGAGGCGTGGAACTAACAATTTTCTGGTATATGCCCAATGAAAACATTAACACGACTCGCTGTTTTAACGTGTAGAGGTAGTTTCGTAAACAAGATTTGTATAATAGCTCCAAGATGTCTTCCTATAATTTACCATATACTGTGGGACACTTTGACAATGTGCCTCACATCTCCAGATCGAACTGGCCAACAACGCTTTACCGAGCGAGGTGGCGCAGTGGTTAGACACTGGACTCGCATTCGGGAGGACGACGGTTCAATCCCGCGTCCGGCTATCCTGATTTAGGTTTTCCGTGATTTCCCTAAATCACTCTAGGCAAATGCCGGGATGGTTCCTCTGAAAGGGCACGGCCGACTTCCTTCCCCATCCTTCCCTAATCCGATGAGACCGATGACCACGATGTCTGGTCTCCTTCCCCAAAACCAACCAACCAACAACGCTTTTCTGTCATGTGAGGTTTTATAAAACGACATCGGCAGGGGCAGCTAACTCACCCTCTATATTGTATCGAAAATGAATACAAATCCTCATGTTTTACATAGAGGTGCCCTTCAGTGGACCACGTGACTGTACATGACCATACTTTTATAAAATATAACGAAAATAACACTATATTAACATTAGCGCCCATAGTATTACTTAACGAGTGGAAACGCAGTGACATGAGCAACTGGCACCCCCGGATATCTGAACAGAAATTGGATATTGATTCCCATGTGCTCTAAACAAAACGTGAACTGGAGCAAAGATTAGCATTTATCCACATGAATTACAAGTCCATAGTACCTCGCGTAAATAAATGTGAGGTTTCACGTGACAAATAATTACACAGAAGAAGCGCAAGCAACCAGACGGATGTCGTTTCAACGTGCCCAGTTCTTCTGTCACAAGTCAAAGCGCCTACAGTAAACATTGCAGCACATCCAGGCGGCGGCAAGCAGGAAGTCATGGTGCGTTTCCTGCAGCGAGCGAAAGAGGAGAGTGTCTCCTGTTCCACAAGCCATGCTTCTTTGAAACATATAAGTGCTAATAAACACGTATATGACTACATAACATGAAAGGTGTGTACAACAGACGGCTTTCAACACTTCAGTGCAACAGCACAATATGCACAGTCTTCAGTGGTTAAAGACTCGCCACTCTGCTACAGGCTAAAATTCTGAGAGGCGAAGTAACATCTGTATACCTTTTTACACCACTCCTGTGGTGGCCATACGGTCTAATAAACAAATCAAGTTGATTAAATAATTGTAGAAAACTAGCTGATAAACAGGGCGTTGCACAGGTAATCATTTTGCGAATTTCCTGTTGGAGAAAACAGAAAAGAACTGTGTTTCTGGTAACATACATCCGTGGAAACACATTTGAAATTACGAAACAGTCGTACAAAGAAACATGCGTAATGTACAAATGTATAAGTGGTTATTACTGTAATCTTCAGTCCAAAGACTGGTTTGATGCAGCTTTCCATGCAAATCTATACTGTGCAAGCCTCTTGACCTCCGAGTAACTACTTCCGATCTACACCCTTCTGAATCTGCTTACTGCATTAATCCCTTGGTCTCCCTCTACGATTTTTACCAGCCACGCTTCCATCCAGCACAAAATTGGCGATCCATTGATGCGTCAGAATCTACCAACCGATCCCCGGTACGATTCCCGGCCAGGTTTGGGATTTCCTCTGCCCGGAGACTGGGTGTTTGTATAGTCATCATCATCATCATCATCATCATCATCAAGATCATCATCATTCGTGGCAGTGGCTCGATCGGAAAGTGTAAAAGTAGAACTGTGTGAAAATTGGGACTTTGTACGGGCGCTGATGACAGCGCAGTTGACCGCGACACAAACCAAACATCATCATCAACCGACCCCTTCTATTAGTTATGTTGTACTACAAATCTCTCTTCTCCTCAGCTCTATTCAGTACCTCCTCATTAGTCACGTTATCTATCAATCTAATCTTCAGTATTCTTGTACGGTATCCAAAATAAGAAACATAATCCCGGACAGTTTCTGTACGCCGAGGCCACCTGCTTCGCGTGTTTAACAACCCCATAGATAGCTATCGTTTTCGCCTACAGCTGATTTCGCTTCGTAGCTGAGAGCTGTCAAAAGCGTTGCCAAATGTCAAGGATTTCCTTAAACTGACTCGACTGGAGAAGTGCCTTAGTAGTAAAGAATTAATATATTAAAACTACATTCATGATGCGGGTTTTGACACGTATCTCACTGCTTATGAAGTCACATCTCTTGAATTATATGTCTTACAAAGATATATTTGCATAGTTACATTCAGCAGCGTATGTGTATACTGTCAGTGAATACAGTCACGAATAAAGAAGTAAAAAATTTAAAGGCCATGCATTATGCGGCAGTTTTTCGCGCATCTCAGTGTTTACGATGCCATATCTGGTGATCTATGAGTCACACTGTGACACAATTTTGTATGTAGATTCAGTGAGATGTTCCTAGAAACGCTTCTTCCTATGCGCAGAAAATGACAGACCGTTGTTAATTTAGAAATTACAATTAAATCCAGACCTTTTAGCTGCTGACAGGCATTGGTAAATGCCAACGGGGACAGTTGAAAATGTGCATCGGGCCCGGGACTCGAACGCGCGATTTCCTGTTTAGATGAGGGACGCTGTATCTGTCTGAGCCACCGAAGACACACAGAATAGTGCGACTGCAGGGACGTATCTCAGGCAGGCTCCCCGTGAGACCCACATTTTCAACTTACTGTCCACAGACTACATTTGTAGTGCCCTGCCCGCTGTTCTTTCGGACATGACCGAAAGAACAGATACCATCTTCATATAGATAAGACTTGCCGGCCAATGATCTTCTACAATGTGGATGCACTCACAATGCCCGAAATTTTACGGGAATCAGTAGATCGACTGCCGCGATTAATGAGTATGGAGGGCAGGGCAGTGTGTGGACAGTAAGTTGAAAATGTGGGGCTCACGGGGAGCGTGCCTGAGATATGTCCTTGCAGTCTCACTATTTTCTGTGTCCTCGGTGGCTCAGGCGGACAGTCTGCCTTCGACAGTGACACTGTGCGGACCGTGTTGCCCTCTGGCCGCGCTGTGGTCCGCGCGCCTGTTTGTTTACGCCGGAGCAGCTTCGCGTTTGCGGTGTTTTGAGTCTAGAACGAGATGGCACACTCGTACAGAAAAACGACTTTGAAGTTCGGTTTTGTCATCGACTATACAGTACCTAAGGCACACGAGATTTAAGGGGCTCCGGAAAGGCTCAAAATCATGAGAAGTTCAAATTTTACTTTTTTGCGTTTTCTGAATCTGCAGACTATTACCTTTTAATAGATATATAATTTATTCAATTCCGAAGACTACAAATATTTTTAAATTTTTTTTGAAATGTGTTCTACATGGGCGTGACCCAATGTGGCGCTGTTAAACTGCTGTCAAATGGTGTTATTATTAACGTCCGTGTCCATCAGGTACATAATGGAGGTGATGAAACCTATTTTCAGAGACTTAGCAGCACCTGAACTGTTGAAGAAGTGTATTCACGGAAAAACTCAAAACCCCAATGAAAGTGTAAATAGTGTTATATGGTCGAGAATCCCCAAGACTGTATTTGTTGGAATAGAAACACTTCACTTTGGTGTGTATGATGGTGTTGCGACTTTCAATCATGGCAACATTGTAAGGTGCAAGGTATTTAGAAATATGGGAATGAAGATAGGTTCTAACATGGTACGAGCGATGCTTGCTTTAGACAAGGAACGCCTTCAGGCTGCAGACAGGGCTGTAAAGAGTCTAGAAATACAAGCAAGAGTAAACAGGAGGAGGAACAAGAGGAAGCTGGAGGAGGAGTTTGCAGAGGATGAAGATAATCCATCCTATGGACCTGGAATGCACTAAAAAGTTAATCCAATCTTTGTCGCTCGATTCCCAAAACTTTTATTTTCTCATACTAATTACATGTTTTCTAAGGATCTTCCAAACATATTTGTTTCAAACTTTCAGTAAACGTTACACAGTACCTTCTGCATAATTTAACACAGCCTTTTTCCAAAAAACTGTACATTTTTGAATATATAAATAAAAAATTGCAAAAAAATGTTGTGAATTTTCATTACAATTAAAAAAAAATCCTCTTAAATAACTGAACTAAAATTTTGTAAAATCCCTGTGTTAAGTTGTAGCCCATATTCCAATAAATAATCTGTAAAAAGTTCAACTTCCTACCTCAAATACTTTGTGAGGAAAGATGTAATTTATAAGCGTTATTTTAACATTGCAAGTATAGGGCGTTCCGGAGCCCCTTAACGTTTTTTATAAGAGAAGAGGTTAAAGTCTAACCATGGGAAACGGTAGGAATCCATTTATCGATTGTTTCAAGAGTCGTCTGTGTCAAGCTTATTGACGAGGTGGCTTGTGAAAGACTTCTCCAACGATCACCGAACGGATATCGTTTCTGTCATTCCGACGGGAATGTTGGTGCGGTTACAGTCGACCACGCGGGAATGGGGATACGCACCACACGGGTCTTTGCGTTTCCGATTGAGGTTCCGTCTGAACTTGTGTTAGACGCCTTTCGACCATACGTTACAGTTCTATCCCGTGTGGCCGAAAAATGGGCGAGTTTTACCACATACCCCGTCCTAAATGGGGTGACACAAATACGGACACAACTGAGAAAGCACATCCCCTCTCATTTGTATATAGGGGGTTGCTGAGCGATTACACAAGGGGAGTTTTAAAAGTCCTTGCAAAGTCGGAGAGGTGGCACCACCGTCGTGTATCGAGGTCATGTTTAGCTAGTAGCATCTTTGGAAAGAACTTACACCAAGTTTCAGCCATTTTGGTCTATTTCATTGTGTTTGCCATTAGTGTGAATCAAGGCAGTCGAGTGATTGTCAAAAAATGGACGAAGAAGAATTTCGTGTGGTGATAAACATTAATTGATGAAAGGCAAAACGGCTCAGGAGATTAAAGAGAAGCTTGATAAACATTCCGGCTACCCTGCAACTTCAATTAGAACAGTTTATAAGTGGTTTCAAAATTTTAGGAGTGGCCATATGGACGCAAGTGATCCTCAACGTTCTGGACGCCCTGTGGAGGTTACGACTCCAGAAAACATCGATAAAATCCATGGTGTGGTGATGGATGTCAGAAGAGTTAAGGTGCGTGAGATTGCTAATGCTGTGGGCATCTCGAATTAACGGGTACGTAATATTTAGCATAAACATTTGGACATGAGAAAGCTATCCACAATATGGGTTCCGCGATTGCTCACGCTTGACCAAAAACGGAATCGTGTGAAATGTTGCAAGGATGGTTTGCAGCTGTTCAGGAAGAATCCGCAGGACTTTAAGCATCGTTTCTTCACTGTGGATGAGACATGGATACATTACTATACTCTTGAGACCAAACAACAATCTAAACAATGGGTTACCAAGGGAGAATCTGCACCAAAAAAGGCGAAGACCAGTCCTTCGGCCGGAAAGGTTATGGTGACTGTCTTTTGGGATTCGCAAGGGTTAATCCTCATCGACTATCCGGAAAATGGTAAAACTATTACAGGTGCATATTATTCATCGTTCGTGGACCGTTTGAAAATTGGGCTGTAAGAAAAACGCAGGAGATTGGACCGCAAAAGTCCATTTCCATCACGACAATGCACCAGCACACATCTCAGCCGTTGTGATCGCAAAATTAATTGAAATAGGATTCCAACTCGTTTCTCATCCTCCCTATTCTCCAGACTTGGTTCCCTCGAACTGCTGTTTGTTCCCTAATTTGAAGAAATGGCTGGCGGGACAAAGATTTTATTCAAACGAGGAGGTGATTGCACCAACTAATAGCTATTTTGCAGACTTGGATTCGGAAGGGATCAACAAATTAGGTGTCGGATGAAGTGTATAAGTGCAAAAGGAGACTATGTCGAAAAATAAAAAACGGTTACCACAAACACGTAAGTAGTTTTTATGTTTGCACGGGCTATTCAAACGCCCCTCGTAATATATGATGGACAACCTCCCACTTGCTCGGGGTGGGGGAAAGAAGGCCACGTCCTCTCGGAATGCCTCCAGCGTCGTTTAGTGCAAACCCCGCGGGATGACGTTCAGGCGCCGATCATCTTTGTGGAGGCTCTGAGAAAGGAAGTGAGGGATATTTCCGATGGGCGCCAGCAGCTGCACACTATAGAGTAAATGGAAACCAACGGATTGGGACTCCAACCACCGGTTCCACCGCAGCAGACGCAGGACCCCGTACAAGAGATGCAGCTGAAGGTCGCTCCGGGCTCAGTCGTGGTGACTGCCAGTGCTTCCAGCGCGAGCGTGATAGACGAGACCCAAGGCGGAGGATACGCCTTCCAAACAGCCGTCGCGGAAGCACGACAACGGAAACAGCGTTCGCCGAAGAGAAGAAAGAAGCGAAGACTGACTTCTGCGGATGATAGCAATAGTCCCGAGGGGACAGTAGATGACAACGACAGTATCGACCTGCGTCCAATGGCTTCAACAGATACCAAGATGACGGTGCAGGAGGTTCCACAGCAACGATAACTTCAATTCGCCTTCTGGCGGCCGGAAGGCAGAAGTGGAGATGACGATTGTCCAACATCAGAGCGGTGACAACTCTGTCTTCTGTCCTTCAGCCGGCTCTGGAAATATGCTTGGGGACTGGGCGCAGGAAATGGACCAACAGGAGCAGGATGAAGATACGGACGCGGCGATTGAGGATGGTCCTGTCCGTGCGCCGGGAGGGGCCGGGGAATGTTGAACAACTTCATGTGGTGAGAAGCGACCGGGGCGCCGATAACCGGTTTTCAACACCATCGCTTGATGACACCCCCCCCCCCTCCAACTGACGAACACACGCCAGGCGTACCGCATTGCGACGGTCAACATTAATGGCATTCGGATGCCACTTAAAATTCAAATGCTGAAAGATATGTTACAAGCTGTGCAGACGTGGATAATGTACTCTTACAAGAAGTGCGTTTCACATCGCCGCCGAAATTCTACGGCTACGACCCACTTTATTCATTGCACGATGAGAGTGGATGCAGTATGGCGATTCTCACCAGGGAAGTGATAGGAGTGGAAGAAGTCATGTCTCTACCTTCGCCACGTAGAATAGCGATGACTGTCGACGGAGTTCGTTTCATCGATGTATACGCACCGCCTGGCTACACAAAAAGAAGAGAAAGGGCGACCTTTTACACCGAAGAGATAGCACCGTTGTTCGCCGGCCGATGTGACAGTTATCTAGTGAGTGGAGACTTTAATTGTGTCGTCGCCCAAGAGGACCAAGTACCTCATTATGTGCCTGCATGCAATTGCGCGCTTTGATTACCGAAATGGCGCTTCTGGATACCAGGTAACTGCAGCATGGCGATAGAACGGGTTACACGTATGTAACGGGACACTCGACGCGTAGGCTTGGTAGAGTGTATGTGACGCGCGCTCTACGGACGGCGATACTGGATGCCGAAATCTGGCCAGCGGCTTTTACGGATCATATGACGTACGTCTGTACGATTACGCTAACGCGGCAGAAGATATGTCGGAGTAAGGGTCACAGGAAAACGAATAGAGCACTTTTACATGACGCTGCATGTCACCGGTCGATAGAGGAGATCTGTGAGACCTGCCTTCGCCGCCAACGGCCGATTCTCCAGTGGTGGATCAAATGCACAAAACCAACGTTACGGAGAACGTTGACACGATACGGGCAGGACAAATCGCAGTGGAAACGCGAGACAGCAGATTTTTTTTTTTTTTTAGGATAAAAGCCTAGTTATTACGGCTGACGAGACTAAGAATGGAAGGGATAATGTTCCTGGCGAGACTGACGGATACAGTTGCTGCCGAAGCCCCCTCAATGCACCACGTAGTACGTGAACGTCAACGACGACGGAGGACATTCATCAGGGAAATAATCTCTGAAACTGGCCAGCAAGTTGTGACCCAACGTGACACTGCGCAGGTGTCTACCGAGTACTTCCGCCAGTTTTATGGACCTGTACAAGTGAACCACGAGACACTAAATGATGTCATCTCCGAAATGCCAGATAGAGGACCACTACTGGATGCAGAGACTTCCATCACAGCGATAACGGAGGATGAGCGGAGGAGCTAACGCAATTGCCAGGGGAGCTCTGAACAATTCCCCAGGACAGAACGGCTTCCCAATTGAATTTTACCGCTCCTTTGCATATCTCATGGCACAGACGTGGATTCAGATGTATAACGAACTCCTGTTACCGCGGACTGAGATACCTGTCGGATTCACGGAGGATATCATCATTCCAATACCCAAACCACACGGTGGCAGAACGCCGGGAGATCAGAGACCACTAATCATCCTGAACTGCGAATACAAGATTTTCGCGCGCATACTTGGGGCTTGCCTGCAGTCTTTAATTTCTGATAGACTCCTCACAGATCAAACATTCGTCGGCGGTAAGAGTAATGTTCATACGGCGCTTCGTGATTATCAAGATATCGTCGCATTAGCAGCGGCGTGCCGACTGCGCGAGGCACTTGTCTCTATTGACTTCGGTCATGCTTTCGACAGTGTGGATCATATCTTTCTGCACGCCGTGATGGGCAATTTGGAAATCCCACAGGCCTTCATTCTAGTAATCATGCGACTGTTACACGCCGTACGATTCAAGGTCTCAGTGAATAGGCGGGGCACTGACTACATTGTCATTTCACGGTCAGTTCGTCAAGATTACCCTCTTTCGATATTTTTGTTTGCGATGGCGTTGGAACCCTGCCTATATGGTCTCAGAAGACGGCTGTAGGAAGTGCCGTTGCCACAGATGACCTTTCATTGACGCGCTTATGCTGACGATGTGATGCTGCTGGCATGGACAGGCGACGAAGTACGTACGGCGTTGGCATGGATACAGCGATACGGGATGGCGGCGGGAAGCGTACTTAATCTACAGAAGTCACGCTGAATGAACGTCGGTCGAGGCTTACGACTGGGGGAAGAAGGCCCGTTCATGTTAGTTAACATCATAAAATGTTTATGTGTCCCGTTCCACTCAGATGTGCAGCGGACAGCAGCGGATAACTACCGACGCAAATTGAAGCTGATGCAGACAATGGTGTTGTTACACAAATTAAGAGCGTGGATACGATTCAGAGGGTGGCCTATGTTAACGGGTACCTAGCACCGAGACTCACTCACTAGCGCATGTCCTGCCTTCAGCGCGCACAATGGCAATGCGGGTACAAGCAACTTTCGGAATTTACGTGTGTGTGGGACACCTGTTTAAGATACAATACAGAACGCTTACGCTACCACTTGGAGAGGGTGGACTTGGCCTGGTGAACGTATATGAAAAGGCACGGGCGTTATTCGTCAGTACGTTTTTTCGACAATGGCACTGTCAATTTCGCAGTATCTCCTGTGCATTGGCCGATGCACTGGCGCCCACTTCAATGGTGTCCCAGTCAATGTGGGCCATATTTCACCGCAGATGTCACATTTAATTTTTTTTTTTTTTTTTGAGCTTAGCTATGTCAGAGAAGCCTTCCCAACAACACGACTACCGACGACGTGAGATGTGTACCAAATATTACTGCGCCGGTGACCCAGGAATACCCTATAAAAGAAGTACCCAGACAAGCACTGGCGACAGATATGGCGCATTATACGGAACTTTTACCTCCCAGTGTCGGTATCCTCAACATGGTATGTTGTGGTAAATAGGAAGTTCGCATCGAACCAACGACGGCATGTGATTCATTTGGCAGACACTCCATTATGTTTAAGCTGTGCAACAGTGGACACTGATGGACATCGTTTAGCATGTAGAGGGGTGGCTCCGGTGTGGCACTTGGCACGACAGATATTGGCATTCCCGTTACGCACCGCCCCTCACACATTTTCGTCGGACACACTCCTTTTCCTCCAAGAATCTTATTTTCAGGTCCATAAAACAAATGCAGTGACATGGGTACGGGGAATGCTTGTGGGCTACGCATACAATGAATCGGAAAAGGACAAAATGGATTTCTGGCATTTTCTCCTGGATGGACACGCGAAGGTCGAACAGCATATGAAATATAGGCAAGATTTTGCTAATTATCTGCTGTGGACATTTACCGACCCTCCGGCCAAATGGGGTGTGACGGCTGAGAGATGAGATAGACAAAGAAAGCCGAGACAGACATCGATCACACTTAACAGAGCCTTAGTTATTCTCGACAAGATGACCCAGTCTTACCCCAACGTCTGGAGAACGGGTGGATAGGTGGCTTCATTGCTCTATCGGCCGTTGGGTGATGATCAGATGTCGCCCCCAACTTGAATTTCATTTCATTGCTAGAGGAGCATTTTTATATTGTATTTGTACTATCAGCGATGTCGTCATGTCATTTTCATTTGGACATTTTCAATTTTATTCATTTCTTTACTTAATTAATTTCTAATTAGCCACTATTTGCCAAAATTTGGACATTATAGACAAAAATAAAGAAATTCATCTCTATGACTTATATTAGCAACTAATACTACTGTGTTTGCTTTGGGTTCACAGTCTCGTAAAGTTCTTTGAAAGATTTCATTTTAAAAAATGCAGAAGAAAAGACGGATAGAGTGTGTGCCATGTAAGCAGAAAGTCCCGAGTTCCAGTCCCAGGCGGAGCACACAGTTTTAACTGTCCCCGTTGATATTTATCAACGCCTGTCAGCAGCTAAAAGGTCTAAATTTCATTATAATTTCATTTTTCGAGAGCTGCAAGATCACCAATGGTATCTGTTCTTCCGGACACGTCGAAAAGAACAGATACAATTTTCATTCATGTTACTAATTTTGTTCTTCTCGATGTACCGTGTACATAAAACAAAGAAAGAAGTTAACTATTTAACGAGAAACCGACAAACCCCACGGTCACGACATATTATTCACACGCACATAGATCACGTGACACACCAATGGCTGATCTGTATCTTGCAACGTTAGAAAGACGAGGAAGAACAAATCCCATCGTAGTGTACGTGGAATTGTGTCAGAACGTGTGAACCACACTTTGCCGGCGGCGATAGAGTGTATGGTCAGGGAATGTTTGTCCTTTAAACGGAAAGAGCGGTCGCTGTCGGAAGGAAAACCGCGGCGTGCCTGACGTGTTTACAACAGCAGCATGCTGTTCGCCCAAGCCCATACTCACCACTCCGACACCTCCTAACGGACGCGTCGCACCGTTACTACAGTGGCAAGTGTCACAGACGAAGAATACGCCGACATCCACTTCACCATGGGCTAGCTGGTGGAAGAGCTGACGTTGCAAGACAACTGTATGGGGTGAGGTTCCCCTACCGGTGCCTTCCATTCGCAAAAACCCTTTACTCCGTGGATAGGCGCGCGAGGGAGTATGGTGCAAGCGTAGCACCTCGAAGGTTTAGTAGCTGGGACCGAACGTTGTCGTAGGTTAAGGGCGACAAACAGAATTAGTTACAAACTGCTATGGAGAACCAAGGAATAAGCACCAGATCTCTCCCCCCTGTGGTCCTAAAGTCACAATCTACTGTCATGCGAGTACTGCAGACAAACAGTTAACATCCATTTCACATGCTGAAGGTACAAGAATTGTTGCCGGGAGACTACCACCAGAGGCTTCACTTCTACAAATTCATCCTACGGCGTCAGAAGCACGACCGGCATTTTGGACGAACGATACTGTTCACATAAAGAGGATACAGCGAATTCACATAATTTGCACGAGTTGGCACAAGAAAATTCCCCACTCCGCAGTGATATGAGGGTTCCAACAACGATGTGGCGTCAATATCTGGTGTAGATTTATTGATCGGCACCTCACAGGGCTACATGTGCCACCACCAAGGCTGACAGGCGAGCGATGTCTGCGTTTTCTGGATGTTACGTTACCGGAATTGTCGGATGACGTTAGTTTGGTCCCTCGTATGAACCTGCCGTACAAGCGTGATGGAGCCCCCGGCCCCCGCTGTCTTCAGCGGCACAGTGGGACATCACCTCAACAATTCCTTCCCTTCCAGATGGATTGGTCGTGGAGGCCCTGTAGCATGGCCATCTAGATCGCCAGACCTTAATCCACTGGAATTCTTTTTTCTAGGCATCTGAAACCTGTGATTTATGAAGAAGCTATTGTTGAAGTCTACATCTACATCTACATCCATACTCCGCAAGCCACCTCACGGTGTGTGGCGGAGGCTACCTTGAGTACCTCTATCGGTTCTCCCTTCTATTCCAGTCTCGTATTGTTCGTGGAAAGAAGGATTGTCGGTATGCCTCTGTGTGGGCTCTAATCTCTCTGATTTTATCCTCATGGTCTCTTCGCGAGATATACGTAGGAGGGAGCAATATACTGCTTGACTCTTCGGTGAAGGTATGTTCTCGAAACTTTGACAAAAGCCCGTACCGAGCTACTGAGCGTCTCTCCTGCAGAGTCTTCCACTGGAGTTTATCTATCATCTCCGTAACGCTTTCGCGATTACTAAATGATCCTGTAACGAAGCGCGCTGCTCTCCGTTGGATCTTCTCTATATCTTCTATCAACCCTATCTGGTACGCATCCCACACTGCTGAGCAGTATTCAAGCAGTGGGCGAACAAGCGTATTGTAACCTTCTTCCTTTGTTTTCGGATTGCATTTCCTTAGGATTCTTCCAATGAATCTCAGTCTGGCATCTGCTTTACCGACGATCAACATTATATGATCATTCCATTTTAAATCACTCCTAATGCGTACTCCCAGATAATTTATGGCATTAACTGCTTGCAGTTGCTGACCTGCTATTTTGTAGCTAAATGATAAAGGATCTATCTTTCTGTGTATTCGCAGCACATTACACTTGTCTACATTGAGATTCAATTGCCATTCCCTGCACCATGCGTCAATTCGCTGCAGATCCTCCTGCATTTCAGTACGATTTTCCATTGTTACAACCTCTCGATACACCACAGCATCATCTGCAAAAAGCCTCAGTGAACTTCCGATGTCATCCACCAGGTCATTTATGTATATTGTGAATAGCAACGGTCCTATGACACTCCCCTGCGGCACACCTGAAATCACTCTTACTTCGGAAGACTTCTCTCCATTGAGAATGACATGCTGCGTCCTGTTGTCTAGGAACTCCTCAATCCAATCACACAATTGGTCTGATAGCCCATATGCTCTTACTTTGTTCATTAAACGACTGTGGGGAACAGTATCGAACGCCTTGCGGAAGTCAAGAAACACGGCATCTACCTGTGAACCCGTGTCTATGGCCCTCTGAGTCTCGTGGACGAATAGCGCGAGCTGGGTTTCACATGACCGTCTTTTTCGAAACCCACAACTGTGTTTTTTAATTGTTTCACGTCAACAACATTCGACTCAGAATACAAGATCCCTGTGATATTACACGAAGAGATGTAGTCACGGTGCATCGTATTCAGAAATAGTTTCTCCGAAGAGTCGAATTTTTCCACATGCACAGTGGCCGTCACTTCTAACAGTACTTACGAAACGACACTGTAGCCTCTGGCCATGTGCTTCAATGTTAGTTTACATTTGTACACTTGTGCTGTATTTCACTGGATTAACTGATTCTTTGTACTCGTTCCTTAAGACTCAATCCAGGACACAAAAACCAAATAATAATACATGCATACACAGTAACACAATCCCTCTTCGCTTTTCCTTTCCTTTTGCCAGCTAGTCACGATACATAATACCTGCTGGTGCAAACGGAATAAGACAGATGTGGACGTTGGCACTTGTTCTCATTGTCTCGCAGACCATCGCTTGACGTCTCGTGCCTCGCCTTCTAATCGGCGGCATCTGCTACCTACATCGTTCGCATGGTGTGCTGTTTGCTGATCTTTTCCCCTTGGCCTATGTCGGCGCACAGAAAACCCAAAAGACCACTTCACATTTCTCGGTCTTCACTGCGTTACCATTTAGTGACATAGGAACATCGGGAAAAGCGAATTTATGTTTTTAGTCCAATGTCTGACTGTACGAAATTACGAAACATTTTTCCTGATTTACGATTCGCTATATACTTGTGTGGCCTTCAGTCCTGAGACTGGTTTGATGCTGCTCTCCATGTTGCACTACGGTTTTTACCCTCCACGCTTCCCTCCAGTACTAAATTGGTGATTCCTTGATGCCTCAGAACGTGTCCTACCAACCAGTCCCTTCTTTTAGTCAGATTGTGCCACTGCTTCCTCTTCTCCCAAATTCCGTTCAGTGCTTCCTCATTAGTTACGTGATCTACCCATCTAATCTTCAGCATTTTTCTGTAGCAACATATTTCGAAAGCTACTACTCCCTTCTTGTCTATACTATTTATCGTCCGTGTTTCACCGACATATATGGCTACACTCCTACAAAATGTTATGCAACAAGCCCTGACCAAGTGCTACTGACACTTAAATCTATACTCGATGTTGACAAATTTCTCTTCGTCAGGAACGCTTTTCTTGCCATAGCCAGTCTACATTTTGTATCCTCTCGACTCCGAACACCATCAGTTGTTTTCCTCCCCAAATAACAAAACTCATTTACTACTTTAAGTGTCTCATTTCCTAATCTAATACCCCCAAGATCAACTGATTTAATTCGACTGCATTCCATTATCCTCGTTTTGCTTTTGTTGATATTCATCTTATAAGCTCCTTTCAAGACACTGTCCATTCCGTTCATCTGCTGTTCCAGGTCCTATACTGCCTATGACAGAATTACAATGTCATCGGCAAACCTCATAGTTTTTGTTTCTTCTCCGTGGATTTTAATTCCTACTCCAAATTTTTCTTTTGTTTCCTTTACTGCTTGCTCCATATAGAGATTGAATAACATCGAGAATAGACTACAACCCTTACTCACTTCTCAGTCACTGCTTCCCTTTCATGCCCCTCGATTCTTATGACTGCCCTATGGTATTTGTACTAACTGCAAATAGCCTTTCGCTCCCTGTATTTTACCCCTGCTACCTTCAGAATTTGAAAAAGAGTATTCGAGTCAACATTGACAAAAGTTTTCTCTAAGTCTGCAAATGCTAGAAACGTAGGTTAGCCTTTCGTTAACCAGTCTTCTAACGTAAGTCGTAGGATCAGTACTGCCATTACGATTGTCCGGTGTTGAAAGGCAGATACTGAATGAGAACTTTGCTGGACGTTGGGTAGGACGAAATTCTGTTGTCAAGTGGCCTGCGAGGTCCCCTGATTTGACTCCTCTCGATTTCTTTCCTTGGGGAGCACTCAAAGATGCCGTCTATGACGAAGACCCAACTACGACAGATGATGTGTGTCATCGAATCGACAGTACATGCTCTACCATGTCATCCACTGTAATTACATCTGTTCATCGTTTTTTCGAACGGCGTTTGCAATTGTGTCTTTCAGTCCATGGTCAACATGCTTAAATAAAGAATAAAGTTTTAGTTTGAAAGACCAAATTTGCGATATGTGATTTTGGTGGTTACCAAATCATTGTTAGTAAATTGTTTATTTCATTTGCGTGTGCAAGAAATTGCTTTGCTATGTCAAAAACAGCTGACAGCGTGTTCTGAATATAGCTGATAACACTGTTATTTGCGCTTACATTCAGTATGAAACGACGTTTCGTTAAGAAGAATATAAATTTTGCTATGCACAGGTGGTTACCAAAATATTTTTAGTAATATGTTAAGTTCAACGAATGTATCCTATATGATATACATTAGATCAGTGTAGGTAGAGACAGTTGTACGATAGCATTTGTTTTACCTCTAAGAAGCACACAGTCACATACGGGGGAGAAATAGGTTAAACCTTTTTCTAACGTCATTTTTATCTTGTTCCGTCTTTCCTTTAGTTGCTCTAAATTCATGGAGGTATATACCGCCTATGCAAGTAAATGAAGGAATGGGGGAGATGTGTGGGAGAGGTCTGATGTCTGCCGGGCTGACAGCTTGACCACCACCATCAGTAGTTTCATTTTCGTTTTTGGCATCTCTTTCTTGAAGAGCGTTAGCATGGTGATGAATTGAAAATTCATGTTCCCTAAAGATGTTTCCGTTGAATGGGATGAGACCTGTTTTTCTGAAGGCATTCACAGATGCTTCGATTTTTGCTGCTCGGTTGTAAGCAGCCCCAAATAACTTGGCTATTAATAATGGGGTGATAACACGACCTGTGTTACTTGCCAACCAAGTGTCTATCTCTTGGGCATAGTAGGTTTCCAAAGGCCCCATAAATCCGACGTCAAGTGGCTGCATTTTATGCGTTGAGTGAGATGGCAAACATTCAATATGAACATTGTTTTCACGTGCTTTATCTAACACATCGAGATTCTTTGTGTGGGAATAATGCCCATCAAGAATCAAAATGACAGGGTCATTTGAAGATGGCTTTACATGACTCATAAAATGATCAAACCACTGAGTAAAAATGTGAGTTCGTATCCAGCCACTTGGATGACAAGCTGATATTAATCCTGCAGGTGCATCGTCCATTAAGTTCTAGAAAACATTCAAATTTCTGATCATAAGACTAGTCAAAGTAATCCCTGCTTATGATAATTTAATCGAATTAAAATAAACGCAGTTGCCAAAATTTTACTACAATAAATGCTGAAATATTGTTATCTCTTGATAGTATTGCGTAAATTACACATAAAAATTCGTGAGAGAACGAGTTCCCCCAATATGCGATAGGTATCGTAATATGCGACACCGTCGCGTAATTGGATACCCATACTATCGCATATTAGGAATTTCGCCTTCTTACACAAAGAATCACGCACTTGCTAACAACGTTCGTTGGAAAATGAACATAACTGTCAATAATTATAGGTAATACCGTTACACATAACAACAATAAAAGAGTGCGGTAATATCCACTCACCTTTAAGCTGAAATATTTGTAAGTAGGCTGTTTAGGTTCTTATATTGGTAACGCCGCCGCCACGTAGCGCTCTCTGTATGAAAATCACTGGCTGTGCTGTGTGCAGTCTGTGGCTAGTTTGCATTGTTGTCTGCCATTGTAGGGCAGCGGCAGCTGGATGTGAACAGCGCGTAGCGTTGCGCAGTTGGAGGTGAGCCGCCAGCAGTGGTGGATGTGGGGAGAGAGATGGCGGAGTTTTGAAATTTGTTATATTGGATATTATGAACTGATATATATATTATGACTATTAAGGTAAATACAATGTTTGTTCTCTATTAATATCTTTCATATGCTAACTATCCCTATCAGTAGTTAGTGCCTTCCGTAGTTTGAATCTTTTATTTAGCTGGCAGTAGTGGCGCTCGCTGTATTGCAGTAGTTCGAGTAACGAAGATTTTTGTGAGGTAAGTGATTTGTGAAAGGTATAGGTTAATGTTAATCAGGGCCATTCTTTTGTAGGGATTATTAAAAGTCAGATTGCGTTGCGCTAAAAAATATTGTGTGTCAGTTTAAGCACAGTCGTGTATAATTTATCAAAGGGGACGTTTCATATTGTCTCAACACCGATGTCGCAAAAACTCTAAACACAAGGAATTTTGTATCAACCTCTACGTACTGTGTCCGGCTCACCTATGGCGTCCTGCTCGCTGTGTCGTCGCCTGGCACGCAATAGACGTGTTCAAGAAACTCTCCGCCAGAGTGCAACCCCTAACACGAGCACAGTTGGGGTGTCACATATTAGGAAACTATCGCATAATAGGCACCTTTCCTCTTTACGGCTCTGTTTAAAAATCATGCTTACTTAAATATCTCAGTTGATACACCAGCGCTAAAAACATTAACCAAACAAAAACATATGTGCCCCTCGACATTCTAAGAGGTGTCGAAAACCGCATTTCGATACATGTAACCGTCTGTGTGTGTGTGTGTGTGTGTGTGTGTGTGTGTGTGTATGTGTGTGTGTGCGTGTGTGTGTGCCGGTGTGCTGCAGAACGCTCACATGATTGGCTCGAACAAATTCTTGTCATGCATGTGTAACACATAGTCCGACATTTTCCGTACTGCTTCTGAATTGCAAATGTGAATAAAATCTGTACACTGTCCAGGGCAAGCATTCGTGGGCGTATATGACAGACAGTGGGTAAAGACAGGTTCGTCTGTGTAAGTGGGTAGAGTGGACCGCCTGCAGAGTGCAGAGTTTTCTGCTCCCGTCGCCTATGCATCTTCTTGCCGCACCACACCGCCACACAGCCCATAATGAATGGCACCCCGCAGCGGCTACACGAGTTTCCAGTTAGTGCAGCCGGGATGCGACAGGTAGGGACCGCCTGTGCGGACGGCTCAGCTTCCAGACATGTCGGCGGCTGCCGTTGGCTGGCGACTTGCCAGAATTTTCGTTTGCTGAAGTCCCGACCTTGTAACTGACTTTTCAGACTAAATTGTGGACGTCGATCTAATATAATATAGTTTATCATATTCTTTACGTTTCCAAAGTTACGACTTTTTGTCGTAATTACTGAACCAGAACTTTTTAAAATTTCTGCAGTGCTTTGAGGTCACTGTGTCGTACCATTTGCATGCCTTCATCCCATTAACTGTTGGTCCTGTACTTACGTCACAAAATTTACATCCTCATTGAGTCACTTCAGTCAACCATTTCCTAGTCATCTTCTTCAATAGATATTCTTTCCGAATTTTCCAGTATCTTTTCATTCGTTCTGATTATTTTTTGTAGTTTCTCATCTGTATATATCCTTTATATTGTTTGTCATCTGCCTCTTTTCAGTTCAGATACTACTTTTATGTTTTTCATTTTCTATAAAATTTCTGTTTTGTTTTGCAAATCGCCCAGGATTAACCCTAGCTCTTTCAGTTCTCCCTGGTGTCCTTTACCCACCGTACTTGCTGTTTCATGTTCCGCATTTTCTCTATAGTTTCTCTTGACATTCTGGTTTCTGGTGTTGTCATAATGTGACAAAAAAAAGAATTTTTTCCGTATAGTGTCTCTAATCGGCTGCAGTTCTCTGTATACCACTTTATTTGGCACTATCCGCCATTTTCCATCTTTTCGACGTTTCTTATTTATGCTTGTTCTAGCTGTTCTACTCTCGACTTTAAGGACTTTGTCGATTCTCGTTTTCTTGCTGACTTTTAAAGAGTTTCACTTTCGTATGTCACCTCTGATCGAACCACCATTTTGCAATGTTTTAATTTATGTTTTGATTGATAGACATTTTTATTATATGTGTAGCATGTTAATTTTAAGCTTTTATCATTTTGTTAGTTCTTACTTGCTCTGCACGTTTCTCGTCCAAATTGCATGTTAAAATTTATCCTAGTTATTTAAATTGCGTCACTGCTTTTACTTTCTTGTTATTTACTGTCATGTGGTTGTTTACTATAGGATCTCTTTATGTCAGTCTTTCTGAGTGATATCTGGAGTCCTATTTATTGTGCTATATTTTGTACGGTTGTCATTTCATTTCTGACTTCCTGAATGTTATTAGCTAGTAATGCTATGTCCTTTGTAAATCACAACCAATTTAAAGCTATCTGATGCTTCTTGGTTCCAATTCTTATGTTTTTAGGATTTCCCTTGCACTGTTTCCTCATAAAATACCAGAGTGTAACGTTGAAAAGTGACTATGGTAAACCATTTCTCTGTTTTATCCCTGTTTTAATCGAAAATGTCTGAGATATTGCTCCTCTCAACTTTTCTTTGGATTTAGTGTTTGTTAGAGTTAAGTTTATCATTTTTATTACTTTGGGATTGAGACCGAAATTCCACAGTATCTTCATTATTGAAGATCTGTGGATACAATCATAAGTGTTTTTGAAGTTTACAGAGGTTATGCCTCGTTGCTTTTTGCTTCTTTTGTAGTAATCCATTACCAGTTTCAAAGTGACAGCTGTTCTGGACAGGTTCTCCAGGGTCTAAATCCTCTTTGGTATTCTCCTAGATCCTCCAGTTCAAGTTGATTTTGTTCTGCCACTTCTTCATTGTTCCACATTTTCACTGAGCATTGGTGTAATCATATTGTCTCTTGTTTTATTGTATACTTGCAATGTTCCACAAATGTCTGATCATCGCTTACTTTGTAGATTTAGAGCTCTTTCAAATCTTTGTATGAGTATACCTTTTAGATAGTGGATGGGTTTATACTTTCTGCTGACGCTTTAATAGGGTATCTGTGTTTCGTAATACCATTTTCTGAAGGTTCTTAAGAATTTAGTAATTTTTTTAAATTCTGTGCCAAAATTTCTGTATTTCTGCTACTGTTGTGGGCCATCATATTATTTTTATCCTCTAACTCTAATGTTGGAGGATCATGTGTTTGTAGTTGTCTGCTAAATATTTTGTAGTAATCCCTTGATTTTCTTTTCTCGCTGTTTCTTTATGTCATTAGAAGTATGTCTTTTTAATATTGGCGTTAAACACTTCTTACTATTTTTTGGATTATCTTTCTTTGTTGAGTGAGTTCCAAGCGTGATTATTCTGTTATATGACTCTGATAGCTTAACCAGGCTTGGAGTCTATCTACCACTGTTTTTTCACACTAATCGTTCCACCATTGGTGTTTTTTCCTTGGATTTACTGGGGCTACCTGTTCAGCTATTTGTTCCAAGTGGGGACGTATTTCCTCCAGATCATCTGCTATTTTTATAATATTTGTTTCTTCTTTTTATTCCTTGTTAATTATCAGCTTATGAGGGTCGCAGGTTCCTTTTGGGATGCCATTTTTTTGTCTTTATTTTTATCATGTAACGATCTGATATAATATCTTTCCCTCTCAGAACTTTCTCGCTGTAGATTTCCCCCAAGTAATTTTTATCCATACAAACATGGACCAGTTGCCATTCTCCATTTCTCCAGTCTGGATGTTTCCAAGATTTTAGCTTCTTTGGTCTTCTCTTGAAGTATCTTGACTTTCAGGTCATGTTATTGTTTCTGCAGAATTCCACCTGTCTCATACCATTGCTATTTGTTCTTCTTTGAACTTGCCATTTCCCTGTTGCATCTCTATATCTCTTCTCCCTTCCTATCAAGGCATTAAAATCACCAATTACAATTTTGGCGAAATTTTTATTTTTGTTTGCTGTCGTCTGATATGAAATCTCCTAAAACTTATCCACGTGTTCTCAGCATTCTTTCGTATTATTTATATGATTAATTATGGCATGACATTTATTACTGTGCATATTGTATTTGCTAATTTTATAGTCAGTGTTGATATCCTGGCAGATAGTGATTTAAATTCTATTACGGATTCAATTATTTTGAGATTGACCACAATTGTAGACAGGACTTCATTATTCTTTTTCCTAGAATTCCCTAACAAATTCTATATCCTTATGATTCTGTTGGTTCCTGATCAGTGTTTCTCATTCCTTGCAGTCCAAATATTAGAATCCCTTTGCCATCCACTTCGTCTGGGTAAATTTTGGATATCCCTGGTTGTATGATGGAATTTATATTTTGTGTTGCTATGTAGTTTTTCTGTCCTGCCTTCAGCCTAAATTTTCATCTTTTGACAGTCTTCAGTACTTTTAAGATGCTGCGATTCATCTAAGCCACCTTTCAAGTGACTGTCCGCGGTATCCAAGCTCAGTTTTCATCACTCTTCAACCTCTTATATGGACTCAATGCAGAAACTGTATCCAGCTAGTTTGTTTAATTTACTAACACAGTTCTATGTGTCTGTACTTTTGTATAAATACCCGTTGAGTACAATAGTGTCTGACAGAGATTCTCAATTAAAACAGAGAAACCAAATTGAAACAGGCTTTTGATTCACTCGTCCCCTGGCCTTCACATATTCCTCTTGTCGATTGCAAATTTGCTGTGTGCACACATTCTTAAACACCTTGATCGGTAGCGTGATTTTGAAATCCTTATGCACATATTGCACTCAGCGTGTTTTATTTAATACAAAACTACTTAACGGTGGTTTACAAATACAGCGTGATTGAATTTCAGGTCAACGAAGAGCAAGGCAATACAATACATCTAATGTGGCATAGATAAACTCTTCGTTGTCTTTTTTACGATGGTAAGAAGTTATATCATAGCCATAAGAAGACGATGTTTAGTGCTTGTAGGGTACTGTGGACATTTAACTAATTCTACATTAATTCAGATTAGCATTAGCAGCTGCATGTACTTGTTAAGTTTATATCAAAGTCTTGATTCTTCAGAGATTATCACTCACTGATACAGGCTCGCACGTCCTATCGCAATTTAGAATATTGTTGATAGACACTTTTGTTTCGTTTTAAATTGACAGTACTGCACAGAAAAATTCCATATTTTGAAAGAAGCTCATTCATTGCGCCAGAATATGAAATTATCATGCACGAATTTATACGTTGAGAAGGACAAACAAACACGTGTCACACAATTATAAAGTTACACATGTACAGTACGTCTGTTAGAAGTTCAAACGCCAACGCAACAAAATTAGTAGTGTACAGACAAAGGTTACACAAGTAGAAGTTTAAAAACCTAGAATGTTACACAAAGATAGAAGGTTACTCATAACTGGTTAAACATGAAAGTTAAACTTTAGAATTTCAAGCACAAAGGTTACACAAAGCTGTTGTACAATTTCGTAGTCGTCTTATTTGTCCGATATGATCAAACTACGTATGAAGGTTACAAGAATTAATCATAAAGTAATCATTACTGTCGCTAGTTCCAATGCGTCCGCAGATATCTGTATTGACGTAGGCTTTCATATACCAAATGGTAGTTACTGCGGATATCCCAACCTAGTAGACCTCTCGCCACAGGAAAAATTGACACGATCACTGACATACAGTTCTGCTCGGCGGGAACGTGGGACAAAAATACTCTGCACACAAAGTATCCTATTGTGTAGTGCTCTTGGTGGAGTCAAGACGCGTCACCAGCCGGTACTGGATGGAGATGTAGCCTTACCAAGGACTACCAGCACCGCGTGGTCCAGAACGTGCTGATGACGGCATCTCGAGTCATCAAGGCGGTGCGAGGCTCATCGTATCAAAAACTGTGCGCACGTGGCGCTCCACCCTGTTCGCGTCTCTATCGCTCCAAAATCTTCAAAATTTCGCGCAGTATTTTACTAAATTTGATGCAGCACAGTAATTATGGCCTATAACGAAATATATTGAGTCCTTTGTCGAGTGAAGGTGCCATACTGTACGATGTGTAAAAATCAAATTTTTTCACCCAACACTTTTCTTAAAAACGGATGATAAGTAATTCATAGCAGCCAGAAAGTCCGCATGGATGGAACTGGGCGTCTCACACCCGACCGACCGTCGGATATGAAACTCAATAACTTGCGAATAAAATCAGACATCGTTCTGCTCTCAGTTTTAAATACAACTGCGATAACTCATCTACATTTTATTCACTGCAATGTGTGAGCTAAAAACAAGTGTACGGAAAGTTTACGCAACGCGTTTGAACCTCTGCGAAATCTCGTTCAATGTTTTACTCTGATGCAGCGCTGCACATCTGACGTATAACGCAAAGAAATTGAGTTCTTTATCGAGTGAAGATATCAGGCTGTAAGATGTACAAAAATCATTGTTTTACACCTAATGGTTTCAGAAAAATGGCATAATAAGTATTTCATGCTGACCGGAACGCCGTCTCTCTGCAGAGACACCGGTATGGAATGTTAAGAAAACATTTGTAGCATCGGAACTGTCAAAACTGCAACATTGCTAACAGCAACCGGAAGATGAAATAAAGTGTGGGGCGCATTCGTGTTTGTACTAATACGTGAAATCAACACTTCGCGTTTATTCTCCAGCGTCAAGGACTTCCTTTTATACACCGACTTGTAAAACCAGCGAAACTGCTCAACCATTGATCTGCTATTCTGTGACAAACCTACCCTTGCTTAGAAAAACAAACATTCTACGTAAGAATTCAGTTTTCACAAGTTTCAACTACGCAAGCTGACTAGAGACGGGCTGAGTGGAACTCTACCTACAAAGCGTGGAACGCACACAGAAATCTTCTTTCACGAGCCACCCTCCTCTCCGAAATATTTAGAGCAGGTATTGGAAGCATTATGCGAACGTATCATTAGTAATGCAGTCGCCGTGGATGTCTGACTTGGAACACGTGAATCCACATAAAGCATCCGTGTAAGAATTCCAACTTTAAACGCCTTGCTCAACTTAACACAGCATTGAATAACACAAAGTGGTATAAGCAATGGCTTTAAATCATATATGAATATTAATTCTCGAGTCGGCATTTCTCTTTCTCAACACACACTAATCGTGTAGGAATGCGTGACGTATCGTTAGCAACGCTTTTTAACCGACATGTGATTTTGCAGATCACTTTGCCCTAAAACTTACTATTTTCGGAAAATTTAAACGTAAAAGAGTCTAAACTGTCATAGGCAAAAGGGTATCATGGCTGCCCAGATTCAAACCCACATTTTATGAAGCTAACTTATTTCAAATGACAGACTCCCTTTTCATGTCATCTTATTACAAATGCCATTCCATTTGTTTTGAAATTCTTGTTAACTGAATAATTTGTATACAGCATTGTCATAGATAATAACCGTGACCACTGCGGTAGTGCGTTATCTCTGCCCTCTGTACAAGCTGACTTTTGTAAACTTGTATACTTTCTGAAACGACAAACATATTGGTCTTCGTCGCCTTGAATTGTGATTTACGTGTTGATACTAAGGGCCACGTGCTTACTGTACCTGAAAACATTTGTCAAGTTAAAGTTAGAGGTCATGTGGCCCTACTGATCTCTACCGTCGTATAAGCTGAGACAAAGATTCCGAATGAAAGAAACACTTTTGAACGCATGAAAATGTATATACAAGACTGTATCATACAATCATGCCTATTATTTCACGTCGTTCGGTTCCTTTTTAAAGATTATCCAAATGACTACACTTATTGCAAATACTGTTATTATTTAATTTAAAATTGTAGAAGTTTGAGAGTTTCTCAAGAATCCACTGGTGCAGTAATAATTCAGCAGACGGGCAGAGCCGAGTACTAGATTCCAGGAAGTCAATGTGTCAACTATACAGCGGAGACGTCAGGAAGACTTGTTCAAAACTGAGTCCTTTGGTAGGCAACCATAGTAATCCTGAAAACTTTGGGTTTGTTTTCCAACTTCGCCCTGATTGGCTTTCCGAAAGGAACATAGAGAAGGGAGAGTTGGGCTGCAGAAAGAAATACTCGGACTTCTTCCATGGCCAAGGACAAGACAGTATTTCACCTCCGGCCGCCTCACCAGGGACTTCTTCTGTAGATGCAACGTAGGGCAGATTTCTTCGATAGCTGGTTACTTCTCCGTCAGAAAAACTTAACAGTAGGTCATGACTTCTGCTCGACTACATATAGGGTCCCGTAAGACGATATGAGCTTCGGCAAACGAGAGAGGACGCTCAGAAGTTTTTAGAAGGTGGATTTTAGGACTGAGCAGTATTTTCGGACCTTATTACATTGACGGAAAAAAGTCTCCACACCAAAAATTAATTAATATGGAGTAATGAAATTTTGGGAATGTAGTTGTCTGGGTAACATATTTAAGTGATTAACGTTGCAAGATCGCAGGTTAATGTAAGCGCGAGGTAGGCCATTCCAAATATGATATGCTGGATCATTGCCGCGCGGGATTAGCCGAGCGGTGTCGGGTGCTGCAGTCAGGGACTGTGCGGCTGGTCCCGGCGGAGGTTGGAGTCCTGCATTGGATAGCAACGTTGCCGCATTTATCCTCAATTAAGAACGTCTGGAGCAATACGGACAAGATCCTCATAGCATCTCGAGATTTTGACGCTGTAACGAGCTATTTACACAACATACGCCGTGATATGGCTCAGGTGAACATTGAACAACTCCGTTAATCTATAATGAAATTTCCACTCCGCTGCAGAGTGGACATTTCAGTCTGGGAACATCCCACAGGCTGTGGCTAAGCCATATCTCCGCAATATCCTTTCTTCAAAGAGCACTAGTTCTGCAACGTGTGCACTAGAGCTTCTGTGAAGTTTGGAAGGTAGGAGACGAGTTACTGGCGCAATTAGAGCTGTGAGGACGGGTCGTGAATCATGCTTGGGTAGGTCGAATGGGCTGTCGGTCTTGAGAAGCTGTGTGGCGAGGACGTGTTTTCTACGCCCTAGCCACAGCAAAAAGCGTAGAGGAAGCGACGAGTGCTGTGATAGCAGCGTAGCGTCCGGCGCACACAGACGACGTTGCCATGGCTAACTCTTTACGACAATCGACAGTGAAGTTCACATTCGAGAGCCACTTTGCCCGACCAAAAGCGCTTGAAGTTGAACGTTTTTTGAGAAAAGTGGTGAAACCAGATCCTCGTGAACTGGTCGCCATTCATTTTGATAGTGGTTGGGTTGTTTGGGGAAGGAGGCCAGACAGCGAGGTCATCGGTCTCATCGGATTAGGGAAGGACGGGGAAGGAAGTCGGCCGTGCCCTTTGAAAGGAACCATCCCGGCATTTGCCTGGAGCGATTTAGGGAAATCACGAAAAACCTCCGGGCGGCTGGTCCTGGCGGAGGTTCGAGTCCTCCCTCGGGCATGAGTGTGTGTGTTTGTCCTTAGGATAATTTAAGTTAAGTAGTGTGTAAGCTTAGGGACTGATGACTTAGCAGTCAATTCCCATAAGATCTCACACACATTTGAACATTTGTTTGCTGGTACATTAAAAACCGAAGTAACGACCTGATTGTTGAATGCAAAAACGCAAACGTGACTGCCTTGTGTCGTACAGGTGCCGAATGTCAGTCTGCCGGATGGAGTGGGACTGTTCGTGCCGTTTGTGGATGACGCTGGAGTTGTCGTCCGATGATGCCCCATATGTCCTCGATTAGAGACAGATCTGGTGATCGAGCAGCCCAAGGCAACATATCGACACTCCGTAGAGCGTCTTTGATTGCAACATCGATACGTGGGCGAGCGTTATCCAGCTGGAAAACACCCCTGTAGTGTTGTAAAATGGCTCTGAGCACTATGGGACTCAACTTCTGAGGTCATTAGTCCCCTAGAACTTAGAACTAGTTAAACCTAACTAACCTAAGGACATCACAAACATCCATGCCCGAGGCAGGATTCGAACCTGCGACCGTAGCGGTCTTGCGGTTCCAGACTGCAGCGCCTTTAACCGCACGGCCAGTTCGGCCGGCTGTAGTGTTGTACATGAACGGCAGCACAATAGAACGAATCACCAGATAGACGCACAAATTAGCAGTCAGGTGATGTAGGATAATCAAGTGACTGCCCTGCTGTCACACGAAATATCACCCCAGACCATAACTCCACTAGTGGGCCCAGTGTGTCTAGCGCACAGACCGGTTGGTTGCAGAACCTCAACTGGTCTCCTATCGAAAACACGGCCATCACTGGCACCGAGGTAGAGCCAGCTTTCATCATAAAACACAACAGACCTCCCTCCTGCCCTCCAATGATCTCTCGCTTGTCACCTCTGAAGTCGGAAATGGTGGTAGTCTGGGGTCAGTGGAATGCACTTTACAGGGCCCCTTGCTCGTAGCTGTCCTTGAAGCAATCGATTTGTAACAGTTCGTTGTTTCAGTGTGGTGCCAAATATTGCCCACATTGATTCTTGAGTTTCTTCCGGCGTATTTGATAGTCAAAATATCCACGGGTGTGCTGCCGGTCTATAGTGTCCAACGGGCACAATATTTCGGCGATCATACATGTTGCCATCATCAGGTGAACTGACGGACTGAGCTCCTGTGAACGTGCCGGCACGGAGATCCGTACGCTATGGCTGCTCAGAGGGAACTGGGTTCGGTCGCGGCGGCGGCCGATTTAAATACCCTCCGCCCGCGGCGCGCTCCCTCCGCCGTCCGCGCCCCGCGCCACGGTCGCGCGGTGGAACAGATTGCGACGGCGTCTGAGATGACGTCCGTGTGATGGCTCTGCCCGCCGTGGTCGCCACAACTATACGTTTGCTCGATTTACTCTTGATTAACCCAATCGCTGGTTCCCAAGCCTTGCTAAGATTATAGCCACAGTCACGGTTTATGAGGTCGTCATTGGTGCGAATTTCGATGGCCTCTCTAACAACGCTGTCCCAGAATCTCGCATGACCGCACGAGGATTCTGGTACAGACGTCGAGATACTGGGACAGCGTTGTTAGAGAGTCCATCGAAATTCGCACCAATGACGACCTCATAAACCGTGACTGTGGCTATAATCTTAGCAAGGCTTGGGAACCAGCGATTGGGTTAATCAAGAGTAAATCGAGCAAACGTATAGTTGTGGCGACCACGGCGGACAGAGCCATCACACCGACGTCATCTCAGACGCCGTCGCAATCTGTTCCACCGCGCGACCGTTGCGCGGGGCGCGGACGGCGGAGGGAGCGCGCCGCGGGCGAAGGGTATTTAAATCGGCCGCCGCCGCGACCGAACCCAGTTCCCTCTGAGCAGCCATAGCGTACGGATCTCCGTGTCGGCACGTTCACAGGAGCTCAGTCCGTCAGTTCACCTGATGATGGCGACATGTATGATCGCCGAAATATTGTGCCCGTTGGACACTATAGACCGGCAGCACACCCGTGGATATTTTGATTGCCCACATTGCTGCTGCAGTTGCAGTACTATGCACCACAGCCATACACTAAACACGATGGTCTTCCTTCTCAGTGGTGCCACGTGGCCACCTGGAGCCCGATCTCTTGCAACCGTACATTTTCGTGACCAGCTCTGCGAGCTGTCTTGCACAGTTGCTGCATTCCTACCCAGTCTTCCTGCAGTATCGCAGAAGGAACATCCAGCTTCCCGTAACCCTATTACAGCACTTCGTTCAAACTCAGTGAGGTGTTGATAATGGCGTCTTTTCGACCTTAAAGGCATTGTTGCCTAAAATCAACTCACGACGTCCAGTCTCAAAAGTAACTAACGCTCCCAACCGTTACAGTGTATATTTAAAGCAAACCTGGTTTGATGTATAAGAAACTATCAGTCTCGATTGCGGTAATGAAACCAATCTTTACCTAGGTCTCAGCCCAAGTAATTGAGCCTTCTTCAGAAGATATATGTGATTCTATAATATGTCTACGAGGGCATGGTCTAAAAATAAAACTCAAACAGCCTGAATAGGCCTAGTCACATTTTAAAAATGCGGTGACTACGCCTATTCAGGCTGTTTGAGTTTTATTTTGAGACCATGCCCTCGCAGATATATTATAGAATCAGGTATATCTTCTGAAGAAGGCTCAATTGCTTGGGCTGAAACCTAGGTAAAGGCTGGTTTCATTACCGCAATCGAGGCTGATACTTTCTTATATATTTGGTTATCACGATTGCTGACTGAGCTGCAATGTTGAAAGTAGTAAAAAACCTGGATTTTCTTCCTCGCAGAGGCGGTACTAACGTCACTGTTATGCGACTGGTGCGAAATATGAATGGACATCATCTTTCAGATGTAGAAAATCGCCTACCAATCTCAGTTTATGTCCTACAACTCCTTCTCGGTGTTGCGATTTTTTTCCGTTAATGTACTCTATGGAGAGTTTTAAGGCACAGTGAGATTGTTTTTTGAAGTGGTATTCATGCATTATACAACTTATCCTTTGTCATAATCGTGCAATCAGTAGACATATCCAGAGTTCTTAATTGTACAGAAAGTTTATGAAGCAATAAACTCAGGCAGCCCCTTTTTATTCCGGTCTTTGCGAGGACTTTCACATTACTCATGTTCAATAATCATTTAATCGCTGTACTTGCGATTTCGGTTCTTCATTCAGGTCGCATAATTAAACTTATGTCTGCATGTTCTAACCACTTTTTGTAATAAATTAATTTGATTTGTAATCTTCTTTTATCTGTTAACTAGATGACCTTCTTGGCACTAGTTAGAATTACTACTAGATAGTCAGTCCAAGTCTTCGTCACATTAGCGTCATTTTAGTAAATACATTAACCTGTTGTGTAAAATTCCATTCACATTAGCCGATGGAACCTCAGTCATGTCTCAACGACCGACATCTCTAATACAGCGAGTCACCATGCGAGGGCCGTTTCCACTATTTGGCCTTATTTTGGCCACACCCAGATGTCTAGATAGGGCGTGTACGTAAAACTACACTGAGCTGGCAAAAGTCATGGGACATGGATATCTACGTATGCAGATGACGGTAGTATCGCTTACATAACGCAGTGCGTTAGCGGAGCTGTGTTTTGTATCAAAACCGCAACACCAAAGGTGTGAAAATTTTTCGGTTATGATTATCGTCGTACGACGGGAATTAACAGACTTCCAACGCAGAATAGTAGTTGGAGCTAGACTCATAGGACATTCCATTTCGCAAATCACTAGGGAGTCAATATTCAGACATCCATAATGTCAAGAGCGTCTCGAGAATATCAAATTACAATCATTACTTCTCCCCATGGGCAACTCACATCGTTAACGAACGAGAGCAGTGGCGTTTGCGTAGATTTGTCAGTGCTAACAGACAAGCAACACTGCCTGAAATAATCGCAGAAATCAACGTGGAACGTACGACAAACATGTCCGTTAGGACACTTCTGCAAAGTGTGGCGTCAATGGGCTTTGGCAGCAGGCGACCTACGCGAGAGCCTTTGTTAACACTACGATATCGCCTGCAGCGCCTCTCCTGGGCTTGTGACCATATCGGTTAACCCCCAGACCACTGGAAATTCGTGGCCTGATCAGATGAGTCCAGATTTGAGTTGGTAAGAGCTGACGGTAGGGTTCGAGTGCGACGCAGACCCCACGAAACCGTGGACCCAAGATGTCAACGAGGCAGTGTGTAACTTGATGGTGGATTCATAATGGTATGTGCTGTGTTAGCACGAAACGGACTGGATTCTCTGGTCCCACTGAACCGATCATTGACTGGAAATGGTTATTTTCGGCTACCTGGAGACCGTCTGCAGCCATTCATGGACTTAATGTTCCTAAGTAGCGATGTCGTGTCACCGGGCTACTAATATTCGCAATTGGTTTGAAGGACATTTTGGACAGTTTGAGTGAAAAATTTGGTCACCCCGATCGCCCGACGTGAATTCCATCGACCATTTATGGCACATAATCGAGAGGTGAGTTCGTGCTCAAAATCTTGCACCGCCAACAGTCTCACCATTATGGACAGCTGTAGAGACAGCATGACTCTACATTTCAGCAGGAGGCTTTCATCGACTTCGAGTTGCTGCACTACGCAGGTAAGCTGTTTAGTTTTTTTTATGTTGGTAACGCCACGTAGCGCTGTATATGAAAATCACTGACTGTGCTGTGTGAAGTCTGTGGCTGTTCAGCATTGTTAGAATATTCGCTATTGTAGTGTTGGGCAGTTGGATGTGAACAGCGCGTAGCGTTGCGCGGTTGGGGGTGAGCCGCCAGCAGTGGTCGATGTGGGGAGTGAGACGGCGGAGTTTTGAGAGGGGATGATCTGGACGTGTGTCCATCAGAGAGAGTAAATTTGTAAGACTGGATACCATGAACTGATATATATATATATATATATATATATATATATATATATATATATATATATATATATATATATATATATATTATGGCTTACGAACACTATTAAGGTAAATACATTGTTTGTTCTCTATCAAAATCTTTCATTTGCTAACTATGCCTATCAGTAGTTAGTGCCTTCAGTAGTCAGAATCTTTTATTTATCTGGCAGTATTGGCGCTCGCTGCATTCAGTAGTATGAGTAACGAAGATTTTTGTGAGGTAAGTGATTCATGAAAGGTATAGGTTATTGTTAGTCAGGGTCATTCTTTTGTAGGGATTATTGAAAGTCAGATTGCGTTGCGCTAAAAATATTACGTGTCAGTTTAGTGTTGATCAGAATAAGTAAAGAGCGAAATGTCTGAGTACGTTCAGTTTTGCTTAGCTGTTTGAAAACAAAATAACGTAAGGGGTTTATCAGTACAGTCATTCATAAATTTTTCTAAGGGGACGTTTCAGCAGGACAAAAGGAGGTCCGACACGATGTAGGAGATATCCCATGTCTTTCGCCGCCTTAGTCTGTAACAACATTAAATGTTGACTGAGGCCCGCATCTCGTGGTCGTGCGGTAGCGCTCTCGCTTCCCACGCCCGGGTTCCCGGGTTCGATTCCCGGCAGGGTCAGAGATTTTCTCTGCCTCGTGAAGGCTGGGTGTTGTGTGCTGTCCTTAGCTTAGTTAGGTTTAAGTAGTTCTAAGTTCTAGGGGACTGATGACCATAGATGTTAAGTCCCATAGTGCTCAGAGCCATTTGAACCATTTTTTTTTTTTGTTGACTGAGTACTGGAAAATAATGAACTAGCTGCGGTGGGAATGGATGCACTGGATTCTCCGAAGAAGATGGAGATTAATTTCATCTGCTGAAACATTTCAGTGTTTAGTGATGGTGAATCCTGGAGAGGAGTTTGTGCGACGGGTGGCAAATGATTAATTAATTATTTAGTCATGACAGCTTGACGAGAAAAGAATCTTATTTACGGTTTTCGAACAGAGAGAATTTCTGTAGCGCTCAGCGTCGGTTTAATGAAAGCGTTTAACGTCAGATAGATCCGAAGTTTATCACATTCCATATCCGCGTCTTACGTATTCTATAGCCTTTTCCTTCTCACTGTGTAGGAAGCCGAAACTACAAACCTAAACATGGAATTTAATGTAATCAGTCAACTAAGAATTTTGAAATACAGCATAAAACATAGAATTCTGACAGATTACTTGCTGTCTGAAATATACGGTAGTTTATAAATTTGGTGGAACATAGTTGCGACATGAAGTTACGAAGCAGGTACGCAACCGGGTTGAAAAAAGTGTGCTGCCTGGAAAATGCTAAATAGGTCGCTGAGGAAAAAGCCATTCACTGGATGCTCTTGATCGTTACTGTTAAAACATGTAACAACTGTATCTATGTCAAAATTATGTTGAAAGTATTTGATGATAGGAATGTCCGAAACGCGTAATATTGATATAGTAAAGACACCTTGCTTTCAGTCAATCACAAATTTCCTTAGCGACTTATGCAGCATTTGGCAGACAGCACATAAAACTGGATGAGAAAAAATACAGTGAAGAGCCAAAAACGTGGCACACCTGCCCACTACCACGTAGGGCCGCAGCGAGCACAAAGATGTGCCGCAGAACGAAGTGGTCTGCACCCGACTAATGTCTGAAGCAGTGCTGGAGGGAACTGACACCATGAATCCTGCATGGCTGTACATTAATCCGCAAGATTACTACGGAGTGGAGATGTCTTCTGAAAAGCATGTTACAAGGCATCGAAGATATGCTCAGTAATGTGCATGTCTGGGGAGTGTAGTGGCTATCGGAAGTGTGTAAATTCAGAAGGGTGTTCCTTTAGCCAGTCTGTAGCAATTCTGGACGTGTAGGGTGTCGCACTGTTCTGCTGGAATTGCCCAAGTCCGTCGGAATGCACAATGGATATGAATGGATGCAGGTGATCAGACAGTATGCTTACGTGTCACCTTTCAGAGTCGTATCTAGACGTATCAGGGTCCCGTATCAATCCAACTGCATACGACCCACACCATTACACAGTTTCCACCAATTTCAACAGTCTCCTGCTGACATGCAGGGTCCTTGGATTCATGAGGTTGTCTCCATACCCGTCATGTCCATCCGCTCTATACAATTTGAAACGAGACTCGTCCGACCAGACAATATGCTTCCAGTCGTCAACAGTGCAATGTCGGTGCAGACGGGCCCGGGCAAGGCGTAAAGCTTTGTGTCATGCAGTCATCAAGGGTACACGAGTGGGCCTTCGGTTCCGAAAGCTCATATTGATGATGTTTCGTTGAATGGTTAGCACACTGACATTTGTTGATAGCCCAGCATTGAAATCTGCAGCAGTTTGCGGAAGGGTTGCACTTCTGTCACACTGAACGATTTTCTTCACTCGTCGTTGGTGCCGTTCTTGCAGGCTCTTTCTCCGGCCGCAGCGATGTAGGAGATTTGATCTTTTTCCGGATTCCTGATATTAACGGTAGAGTCGTGAAATGGTCGTACGGGAAAATTCCCACTTCATAGCTACTTCGGAAAAGTTTTGGCCCATCGCTCGTGCGCCGACTATAACACTAAGTTGAGACTTACTTGAATCTTGATAACCTGTCATTGTAGTAGCAGTGACCGAACGAACAGCTGCGCCAGACACATCTTGTCTTATATAGGCGTTGCCGTATTCTACCTTCTACCTCTCTACACATCTCTGTATTGGAATACGCGTGCCTACACCAGCTTCTTTGGCGGCTTCAATGTTGTTAGCCAAGTGCCATTACGACTCGAACACTGAGGGTTCGATACAAATTTTATTATCTACATAGACAGTCTAGGATCAAGAATCTCGACAGTTTTTTCCTGTTATCGACATTGATACTGGCAAGATATCAGTCTCAGCGATTCCAAGACTTTCGAGAATGTTTTAATTTCAAATCAGAAATCGGGTAACAAATCTTTTTCCGTCTGATATAGATTTTTCCATCGGTTGAAGTGAGAAACCTTGCTTCTAGGCAAATTTCATTATTCTATGTTAATGGGAAGTACCAGTGGTTTTCATGGATGAGTTTGCGAGTATAAAATATCTACATCTACATCTACATGGATACTCTGCAAATCACTTTTAAGTGCCTGTCAGAAGGTTCATCGACCCACCGTCACAATAATTCTTTATTATTCCACTCTGAAGCAGCGTGCGGAAAAAACGTACACCTATATATTCACGTGCGTAGTATTGATTTCCCTTATTTTATTACAATGCTCTTTCCTCCTCATGTATGTCTGCATCAACAAAATATTTTCGCATTCGGAGGAGAACGTTGGTATTGAAATTTCGTGAGAAGATCTAGCCACAACAAGAAACATCTTTATTTGAATGATGTCCACCCCAAATCCTGTATCATGTCCGTAACACTATCTTCCCTATTTCTCTATCATACAAAACATGCTGCCCTTCTTCGAACTTTCTCGACTTATTCCGTTAATCCTATCTCGTAAGGATACCACACTGCACAGCAGTACTCCAAAAGAGGAAGGACCACTGTAGTGTAGACAGTCTCTTTAGTAGATCTATTGTATCTTCTAAGTCTTCAGCCAATAAAATGCAGTCTTTGGTTCACCTTAAAGACAATATTTTCTCTGTGTGCTCTCTAATTTATCTTCTACATCTATATATCTACTGCGGTAGCCGCCAAGCGGTGTGTGGCTGAGGGCACTATTCGCGCCAAAGTCATATTCCCTCCACCCCCACCTCCCACAACCACTGTTCTACTCGCAGATCGCGAGAGGGGTAAACGACTGCCTGGACGTCTCAGTACGAGCTATAATTTCCCTTATCTTTGATGGTGATCATTGCGCGATTTGAAAGTTGGTGGTAATAATATACGCTCTACATCCTCTGCGAATATCGGATTTTGGAATTTAGTGAGCAGCCCATTCCGTTTAGCGCGTTGTCCATCAGCAAGTCTGTCCTACTTCAAACTTTGTATGAGTTTCCTAACGCTCTCGCGATGGCTAAATATACCAGTCACGAAACTTGCCGCTCTTCTTTGGAGCTTTTCAGTCTCTTGAATCAGACCCAACCTGTAAGAGTCCCATACAGACGAACAATACTCTAAGACTGGGCAACTAAGGTATTGTAAGCAATTTTCTGTGTTGAAGGACTGCATCGCTTCAGGATTCTACCAACAAACCGCAATCTACAGTTCGTCTTACCAGTTACTTGTGAAATCTGATCGTTCCATTTGAGATCATTTCGAATAGTCACACCCAGATACTTGACTGTTGTTACCGCTTCCAAAGACTGGACATTTATTTTGTACTCTTACATCAATCGGGATTTTCGCTTTTTTATACGCAGTAGGTTACACTTACTAATATTGAAAGACAAGTGCCAGTCATTACACCACGCTTTTATTTTCTGCAAATCCTCATTGATTTGTTCACAACTTTCGTGTGATACTACTTTTCTGTAGACTACAGCACCGTCGGTAAACAGTCTAATGCCGCTGTCAATACCATCAACCAAATCGTTTATGTAAATCGTAAAAAGCAGTGGACCTATTACGCTGCCCTGGGGCACACCTGATGTTGCACTTGTTTCTGTTGAAGTCTCCCCTTTCAGGACGACATAGTGCTCTGTGTCTGCTAGAAAACTTTCTACGCAACCGCATATGTGATCGGATAGACCGTAAGATCGCAATTTTTGAAGCACACGACAGTGCGGAACTGAGTCGAACGCCTTTCGAAAGACGAGGAATATGGCATCAACCTGGGATCCGGTATCTAGAGCCTGTTGCATATCATGCACAAAGTGGGGCAGCTGTGTCTCGCATGACCGCTGTTTCCTAAAACCGTGCTGGTTTCTGCAGATGAGCTTCTCAGAGTCTAGAAAGGTCATTATGTCTGAACACAAAATATGTTCCATGATTCTACAACAAATCGATGTCAGTGAAATGGCTGGTAATTATGTGCTTCCGATTTTCTACCCTTTTTATAGATAGCTATGACCTGGGCCATCTTCCAGTCCCGTGGAACGTTCCACTGTTCCAATGATCTCTGGCAGACGATGGATAAGAATGGTGCTATATTTGTAGCATAGTCACCCACCCGTCACTTATACGGTTTCGGCGTGTGTTCACCCCAGCTAATTGACTAACAGATCAACAGAGAGTGCAAAACTGCCGCAATATCGGATAACGCAAAGAAAGTAATAAGGCCCTGTGACTCCTGATTGAACTGCAGTGGCTGCGTTGACATTAATTGATTCAGAATTGATCACTTTTAATTAAAAAGGGGTGCACATTGATGTTATATTCAGCTATTGAACACCAGATGCAAATGTTGAACATAAAATTAACTAAGAAAGTGACTTGTGATTTCAAGTACTTGATTGAAAACAGATGCAGTCGATTAGCACAAATTTATTTTACCTCCTGACCTTCAATCATCACATTACATGACTCTCCTATCAGGCAGTGGTAATAAATTGCGTTTACATGGAGTAAAGCGCGATAAATCAAAATTAATTCCTATCAACTGACTCAGGTGTAATGCGAGGTGAAAGAAGAATTCCTCAATACACGGTCCATGAAACCCTCGTGGAAACTTTGCCGACGTGATCCAATAAATTAATCAATGGCCTTATTCAAGCCAGAGCGGGTGCAATATCACCGAATTCAGCGTGGCGGGGCGGCGTCGTTGTGTGGATGTCGGCCGGCCTCGTGATGCTGCAAGGCTGCGCTCGTCTATTCACTCCTAGCTATCATGCTCAGTACATAGCTGAACGAAAACTCTCTATCTCCAAGCTCAATCGCTCCATTTGCTAAGTTCAAAAAATGGCTCTGAGCGCTATGGGACTTAACTTGTAAGGTCATCAGTCCCCTAGAACTTAGAACTACTTAAACCTAACTAACCTAAGAACATCACACACATCCATGCCCAAGGCAGGATTCGAACCTGCGACCGTAGCGGTCGCGCGGTTCCAGACTGTAGCGCCTTTAACCGCGTGATTTGCTAAGTCCTAAACCGCAGAGATGCTAACTCTTTCTCAGGCAAGCTGAGTAAAGAACGCCACGTCCGCACTCTAGGCAAGCTGAGAATGGAAGACCACTACGGAGTCTTCTCCCAGTCCGCTCTTCGCCTCTGTTTCCCCTCCAGCAAAATCACTTACGCAAATTGTAGCGCAAGTCGCGTTAATTATGCGTCACTTCCCAGCGCCGACCAATGCCTGCTCTGGGAAGTGAACACATTCCCACAAAATTTCCCTTCCTCTCAACTTCTGCTATTTAGTTCCTCCCAGGCCACCCATCAACGTTAGCATCTGCACAAAACACCAATTTTTCGGGAATTCTGACTCCCAGGAGAGTATTTCAAATTCCTTGGTCCTACGTTCCCATCAGAGGCCAGCGTAATTCATTCTGTCGCTCCTCACCTGATTTACTTCAGACTCAGCGGACCACGAATTCGGCGTGATGTTGCTATAGTCATGAATACGTATGTTTTGGCCTCTATTGACCGCTCCCATGTAACTTTGCGCGGCTTTCTCGCATGTTTCACTGAAAACGGGACGACGGAGATTTATCAACAGGCATTCAAGTTATCCTTCTGTTTCCCGGTACACCAGCGTGGGGTCAACCACCCACTCACTGTCACTCCTCTCAAGGCAGCTGGAGCCCATGCCCCGTTACCGCTTTCTCATAGCTTGAGCCGCCCTAAGCTGCCTATTGTCGCTTCCCTTCGCCGTTCCCAACCGGCCACAGTCAACTCTAAATGCTTCCCTGGGATAAACTAGCCTCTAGTAAATCGAGGCGTTTCCACAAAGTTTTCATGTCGTGTGAATTACTTTAAAACCATCACCCAACATTAATTATTCCAATATGTCCATACTATACCCTCTACAAGATGCATTGAGCCTTGTCAGTCATTTTTGTTCAGCATTACTGTTCGCTCAACGTGAGTTAGGTGATCTTTAATGACTTCATGTAAGGAGCATAGTTCTTGCCATCTTACACATAAAATATTATGGGGATACCACCTGGGCCAGATGCTTTCGTGGCGTCTAAGGATCTTAATTGTTTTACAATACCAGGTACACCAAACACTATGTCAGCAATCCTTGCGTTTGTTCGATAATCGAAATGGGGAATGGTGCTGCAGTTCTCTACCGTAAACGTGTCTTTGAAAGCTAGGTTTAGAATTTTGGACTTCTGTTTATCATTATATTTTACATTACCCATACTGTCAGCAAGAGAAGGTATTGAATTATTTGTAGCGTTCATGTATTTAACGTACGACGAAAATTTTTTGGGTTTATTTTCAGAACCTGCAGATAAAATATTGCTTTCAAATTCGTTAAAAGAATCCCTCGTTGACTTTTTGACAGCTGCTTTCATTTAGCATAATTTCTGTTTGTCAGCGAGGCAGTGACTACGTTTAAAACGACTGTGCAAAATTTTCTGCTTTCTCAGCAACTTCCTAATATGTTTGTTGAACCAAGGTGGATCCGTTCCCTCCCCTATATTTTTGATAGGCACATAATTTCTCTAACACATGGTGGACAATCCCTTTAAATTCTGACCAAAGATGCTCAATATCTTTGTGTCCTGCAGTGAATGCTTGGAGCTGACTATAAAGAAATTCATTAATGACACTTTTATATGCTTTCCCAGACAAGAAAACTCTATGGTGTTTCTTTGGTTTTCTTGCAACTTCCACTTACATAGGGGCCACAACGACATTATGGTCACTAATACCTTCTTCTAGATTAACTGCCTCAAAAGATCAGGTCTGTTTGTCACCAAGATATCTAATTTGTTCCCATCACGAGTTGGTTTTCTAACCAATCGCTCCAGGTTGTATGTTGAGAGCGCTCCTAGAATAACTTAACAAGAGTCTTTGCTTCTGCCCCCTGTGATAAACGTGTAATTTTCCCAGTCAATGGACGCCAGATTAAAGTCTCCACCTGTAACTAATGGATAATTTGGATATTGATTTCCTATGCACTCAAGACTTTCCCTGAGACATTCTCTGACGTTTATGGCGGATGCTGGTGGTCTATAAAAACATCCTAATACAATGGTCACTCCTTGTCTGATTGACAGCTTTATCCAGACTATTTCACAGTCCGACCCAGTATCGATCTCAACTACGTTTAAACAGCTTTTAACTTAAATTAACATACCACCTCCCATAGCATGAGTCCTATCCGTCTTAAACATTCTTCAAACCGAGTTCTAAATTTCACTGCTATTTATGTCTGATTTCAACCAGCTTTCGGTACCTAATACGATATTAGCATTACTACTGTTTATTTCGGAGAGTAGCTCGGGGATCTTGCTACAAACACTTCGACAATTTACTAACATGAGATTTAGCATTTTTAAATTCTTTGTAATGACCTATTTAGGCGAAATAACAATTTTTACAGTTGTCACACCCACATCACTTCTGCCTGTACTGCTTCTTTCTTTGTTAGCAGTACTAGACAGGGTCTTACAAAAAATGGTTCATGTTCAAGTGCATTGATACTATATTCAAAATTCTTAACCATACCAGATTTATCCGAGAACAATTCCTGATTAATATTTAAAATGGTAAATAAATCATCTTTTTGTTCAGAACAAAGTTCTTGGATGATGTCAACAATTTCCATACAACTGTCAGTCTTCCCTTCACTAGACATTAAGTTTTTCAATGGTAAATTTCATACAAGTTGGACAATCCATCGTTTCCGGGTTCCATTTCTACCAATACTGACTCTGCGTTAGTAGCACGTACAGTTTCATTTTCTGCAAATTTAATTTCTAAAGTATTATGTACCCTATTAATTTTAACAATTCCGTTCCCACAATCTAAAAATACTCTTTCTTTGTCCAGTCAGTCAATACCTACGATCATTTCTTCACTTAATTTAGGTACAACTAAGAAGTCATGTTCAAACTTTTTCCCTTGTATCTCAAATTCAATCAGTACCTGCTTACGAATGGGCTTACTGGATTTGCCAGTGGCTCCTATAATCTTTACTCCATTCATGGACATTACGACTAATATTGGATTACTCGAGATATGCTCCAAAAACGACTCTGAAATAGCACTAATTTGAGATTCAATATCCAACAGTACTTGCCAAACAACCCCACAAATTTTTATTAGGATAATGGTTTGTTTAATAACCCTATGTAATGGTTCTTCCTGTTCTTCCCACAACAAATCCTGTTCAGCCGTTATGTCATTGCAGGAAATATTACCCGTGGACCTTCCCCGTATGTCTAGTGGCTTTTTTGGTTGCTTGACCTCTATGTCTTTCGAGATCTGTTGCAGTTTTTGTCCTTCTGTTATGTTATCAGGCGGTTCTTTTGGATTCGGAATTTCAAATTTCTTCATAGCAGTAAGTAAAGTTTGCCCCAGTATAGTATCAGCTGCAGGTTTCTGCAAATCATGCCCCACCACCGTGTTATCTGGTGGTTCTTTAGGTTTCAGTTCAGTTTCGCGTTCTGGATTTTGTTTCTAAGAAACCTGATCTCTTTTCTCATATTTATTTTCGCTAAAAGTGTATTCATTCCTATCTCTTTCTATGTACTCTTCCTCACTTGAACTATCACTGAGTTCTTCTTCGTTATCAGACTCGAATAAGAATGCAGTTTTTAAGCAATGACATAAATAAACAATACATGTTTTAATAGCTTCGGTTTTTGACCATCTTCTGCATATAGCGTTTGATTTATGTTCTCAGGCACTTTTTCGGTATCGCGTTGAATGACATAGGCTTCTATTTCATATTTTGTACAATTGAATGACATCGGCTTTTTTTTTAGATTTGGTATAATTTTCATGTACTTCAGTAATTCGCATTCCATCTTCCTCCCCATTATTATCTGCAAATGATTGTGCAAGATTCATATCCATTTTTACTTCATTTGTACCACAGAGGATTTCTTCGTCTGCACTAATTTTATTTATACTGGCCACGACATTATTTTCCCTATTATTCCCTTTATAAATGGTCGCTCGCCTACTTCCGCAGCGCCTTCGTTTACTTCATTTTTCTCTCCCACTATTATTGTACACGTACTTAGCGTGGCACTTCCTGTCTTCCTTTCATTCCTATTTGGTAAAATCTCCTCTACTCCTACGCCTTTGCCTTTTTTAACATCATTGGCAGCATAAATATTTCCATTATCAATCATATCTTCCCGACCTATTCCTCCTCTTAACAATATCTTTTTGCACAATTCTGCTTTCTGATTACCTCTGTTACATAATCTATTCATATTGTTCCCAGTTTCGTAGACATTTACTCTCGAAAGCGGTCTACTGAATTATTCGATACCATTTGCTCCGCCCGCTGCGGCCATCTTGTTTCCGCAGCGGCCATTTGTCTGCCCCTCTGAATGCAATGTACTGTGCTGCCTGGAGCGCAAGGGCGAGGCCCTTTAACTCGTCACAAGACACGTGGATTTTAGTTTTCCGGTTCACCTCTATCTTGAAAATTTCACGGCATGAACCCCATACCGCGAAAGGCAACATTACCTCTTCCCCTACCACGTCATCACTGTACTATGTTTACTCGAAACGTTGCGTTTTCTGTTTCTTTCTTGTGGTCATTTTTTTCTCTCGATCGGTTAGTATTGTTCCGACGGAATTCACTATTCCATTTCCAATGGTTCTCGTCCTCAGCTCTTTCTAAAAATGCTGAAAAGCTTTTGTCATTACTTCCTATGTATCTGTTTGAATCCTGAGGGAGTTTTTTCCAAACTTGCGGATTCAGTTCGTCTAGATTTTAAATAAATATATTGAATAGAATTGGGGAGAAGAGGAGTTTGTGGCACAGCTTGACGAGAAGAAGGGATCGGTTGATAGGACATGTTCTGAGGCATCAAGGGATCACCAATTTAGTATTGGAGGGCAGCGTGGAGGGTAAAACTTGTAGAGGGAGACCTAGAGATGAATACACTTAGTAAATTCAGAAGGATGTAGGCTGCAGTACGTACTGGGAGATGAAGCAGCTTGCACAGGATAGAGTAGCATGGAGAGCTGCATCAAACCAGTCTCAGGACTGAAGACCACAACACACAACACTTTCGATATCATGTTTCACAAAACTCTTTCATGAAATTTCTTCCCCTGACAACATACATACGCCGGCCATGGTGGCCGAGCGGTTCTAGGCTCTTCAGCCAGGAACCGCGCAACTGCTACGGTCGCAGGTTCGAATCCTGCCTCGGGCATGGATGTGTGTGATGTCCTTAGGTTAGTTAGGTTTAAGTAGTTCTAAGTTATAGGGGACTGATGACCTCAGATGTTAAGTCCCATAGTGCTCAGAGCCATTTGAACCAACATCATACATCCTAGCCGTAATAAATTCGCTTCAGAGGTAATCCAGTTTCTACTCTGACCAAAATTCTTCACTGAAATTTTGTTTAAATTCTTCAAATGACATTTGATTTGAATCTAAGTTTAACCCACATCTTTTAACATCGCCTGCCAAACCACAGATCATTATATTAATTTTTTCATGGTCTGTCAAATAGCTAGGAAAATTTCTTTCTCAGGTTTTCACAAAGTCAAGAGGATGCCACCCCATATGCTTTTTAAGCAGGGTCGAACCTTTCTTCACCATCTAATAATTTACTGTAAACTACGAGGGTCAGTCAAAAAGTAATGCCTCCTATTTTTTTTTCTACGTTTAATTGTCAGGAAATTTAAATGCAATTACATAGGTTGAAAACCACAACATTGAGGATCATTTTGTCATTTTTCAATGTAATCTCCGCCCATCTCTACAGTTTTGGTCCATCTTTGAACAAGGGCATGTATCCCAGCACGGTAAAAATCACAGCTCTGCTTCCTAAGCCATTGACGCACGGATGTTTTGACGGCCTCCTCATCTTCAAAATGAATCCCACGATGAGCTTCTTTTAGTGGCCCGAACAGATGGAAGTCTGATGGTGCCAGGTCAGGGCTGTATGGGGGATGAGGCAAAACTTCCCATCCAATTTTGACAATCTCGTCAGAGGTGTGACGACTGGTGTGTGGTCTTGCATTGTCGTGCAAAAGAAGAACATCTGCCATTGATTTTGTTGGGCGAACTCGCTGAAGACGTGCTTTAAGTTTGTTGAGGGTTGTGACGTATTGAACAGAATTTATTGTGCATCCCTGCTCCAAAAAATCAACCAGAATCACACCCTCTGTATCCCAGAAAACTGTTGCCATAACTTTCCCTGCCGATCGCACAGTTTTGAATTTTTTCTTCCTCGGCGAGCTTGTGTGACGCCACTCCATTGACTGCCTCTTTGATTCGGGTTCAAAAAAATGCACCCATGTTTCGTCCCCGGTCACAATTTTTTTCAGAAACTCATCTCCCTCCAAACGGAAGCGCTGCAAGTGTTGGGAGGCTATTGTTTTCCTTGCCTCTTTATTCTGATCGGTTAACATTCTTGGAACCCACCATGCACAAACTTTTGAGTACCCCAATTGTTTAATAATCGTGATCACACTGCCTTTACTAAGAGAAATAATGCGACACACTTCATCTGCAGTCACCCGACGGTCACCACGAATGATGTCATCAACTTGCTGAATGTTGTGTGGAGTCACTGCACTCACCGGCCTGCCGCTCCGCTTTTCGTCAGTCAACGGTGTTTGCCCTTCAGCTTCCTTACAACGACGAACCCATCGTCTAACAGTGCTGACATCCACTGTCACAACACCATACACCTTCTTCAGTCTTTCATGAATGCGTATGGGCGTTTCACCTTCTGTATTCAAGAATTCAATCACACAACGCTGTCTCAAACGAACATCGATGTCGGCCATCTTACAAACTTCTGCTGTGCTGCCACCTGTTGACACAGAGTTACTACTGCAGTGGATTGCAGAAGAAGGTTTGAGGAATGGCGCCAAATTCAAATTTTTCACTTAACTTAATTTCTTTAAGTAGAAAAAAAATGGGAGGCATTACTTTTTGACCGACCCTCGTACTTTCTCATTAACATGAATGGGATTTTCTTTTATTTTTCTTTCCAAGTCATACACTTTGCTTTGGATTTGGGAACTGTTGTGCACCCTCTTCTTTTCGCAGTCAGCAACTTTTTTGCACAATTCCCTTCCTGTTTCTGTCACCGATTGTCTTATTTGAACAAACTCTGTGTGTAGAGCACTTGCCCGCGAAAGGCAGAGTTTCCGAGTTCGAGTCTCGGTCCAGCGCCCAGTTTCAATCTGCCAGGAATTTTCATATCAGCGCGCACTCCGCTGCAGAGTGAAAAGCTCATTCCGGAGATATCCCCCAGGCTGTGGCTAAGCCATGTCTCCAGAATATCCTCTCTTCCAGAAGTCCTAGGTCTGCAAGTTTCGCAGAAGAGCTTCTGTGAAGTTTGGAAGGTAGGAGACGAGGTACTGGCGGAATTACAGCTGTGAGGACGGGTCGTGATTCGTGCTTGGGTAGCTCAGTTGGCGCCGGCGCAACAGCTCAGTGTGTTCGGTCAGAGGGTTAGCTGCTCTCTGTAATAAAAAGAAACTGAGTTAATCGATCAACAACGAACTTCAACGGATGTCTTACGACGTCCACCCCGAGCATATGCAATGAAAAAAAAAAGAGATTTAAAAGAAGCTGGTAGAGCACCTGCCCGCAAAAGGCAAACGTCCCGAGTTCGAGTATCGGACGGCAAACAGTTTTAATCTTCCAGGTATCTTTGTTACATCTGTTAATACTTCGGATTTAAGACCGAACTCTTTTCGTCAACCTTCATTACAACTAGTGCCTCTAGTTGGTCTTGAATTTTTATTATTTATGGATCAAATCTTTCATTGATATCGTTAATTTGTCCCTGAGTATTAGCAACATGACCGCTGATAGCATCAACTTCATATTTAAGGTCTCTAATTGCATTACTCACAACGCTAACTTTTGTGTCCGCATTTTCGATTTGCTTACTAATTTTTTTTTCTTTCATTTCGATCTGTTTACTCTGTGTTTGTTCTGGTGTCCTAATTTGGTTATTAATGTCACTGCTCTGTGCAGTAATCTGTTTATTAATGTCACTGCCATGAGCGACTATTTGCTGACCTGTGCTGCAATCTGTGAAGACAAAATATCAAGTCTGTCATATTTTGTGACTTTTCGCTTTTCGATTCTACTCCAGCTTCGTATTCAAATGCTACTTTTCGTGGCTCAGTTACTTCCCTTTTGAGCTTCGGTGAATCAAACATATCCGTTGACTCGTTTGCATATCCAATATCTTCAACTGGACCGTAATTCTTATCTTGCCTTACGTGTGCAACATTCATGGTTTGAATTTGGTCATTTACATATGTATGGTATTTCACATAATGTTGTTGCCGTCATGAGGCGTTATCTGTGAGTGTACTTGTTGAACTACTACCAACTAGCATATTTTGCACGCTCCCATCCCGTTCGCCTTGTTTTACTTTCAGTTTTTCGTCCATCTTAGTTAGTGTTATATTTTTATATCTTTAACTTTCAAACTTAGGTAACTTTCTGTTATTTGTTTTTTCTTTTGTGTTACAGGCTCGTGCCACTGGACGTTTTGTGCTTGATATACTTTTGTTTTTCGCGTAATATTTAGGTTTTTTACAGTCTCTAACAGTTAAATTAAAAGATGTCCTGTCACGCAGCGCCAAATAAAACACTTACTGCCCAATAGATAGTACTGCAACTGGAAAAGGCAAATACAACACTATACTTCGCCGTTTGTTGTACTGGCACAACGTGTATTACCAAATATTGTATAACGTTGCAGTAAATGTTACCCTCTGGGAGGATTTGAGTAAATTTACCCTGAGTTGCCTGAATTTAATATAACAGTAGAAACCAGAAAGCTGAAGATTGAAATTTGGGAAATAACTTAAGTAAACAAGTTTACTTAAATGAAATAAAATACGGTCGCCAGCCTAATTAGGCATAGTAATATGAAGATTACTTTTAAAGAATGTGTATTGAATTTTTATTACAAAAAGCACACAAAACTCTAGAATTATTTCATAATACAATTAGGATATCCATTGTTCAAGAATGTTGCTTCATATTAAGCAACACTAAAGTGGGGATTCTCAACTGACCATTACACTAAAGTAAACTAAACACACTTTTCTGAGACGATTTGTAAGATGCAAATTGAAGTATTACTCTTTCACAAGTGTCATTCACCTTGCAGGACTTTTAAACAGTTAATGCCGGTGATCTTTCATACAAGTACTTAAGTACGACTTTAAATGTATTTTACTCTAAACTAACCTCAAAATTACGTGCTTTCTTTTGTCATTAGCACAACTAGTAATTTTTACTAACAGAATTAAATGCAGTTAACTTTGAAGCACAAATACTTTGAATTAAAACAAATCAAACATTATGGAGGATTTCATAAATGCAGTACTAATAACCTCCCTTGATTTCAATCAAACCCAGAGCATTTCTATATATCTTGTTGCATTCAGAATTAAGCAACACCAACAATCACATATTTTCATTCGTTTTCCACAACACGGATACTTGAACGTTAGTAATTATGTGGAATGGAATCTAAGAGGTATGATGAGAGGAACCAATTCAAGGATCTGACACACAGTTTAACATAATTTGCTTATTATTGCAAATTAAACAACACTTAAATGTACACGCCCGGGTTCCCGGGTTCGATTCCCGGCGGGGTCAGGGATTTTCTCTGCCTCGTGATGGCTGGGTGTTGTGTGCTGTCCTTAGGTTAGTTAGGTTTAAGTAGTTCTAAGTTCTAGGGGACTGATGACCACAGATGTTAAGTCCCATAGTGCTCAGAGCCAATTGAACCATTTGAACTTAAATGTACTGGTTCATACTTTGACATAAATGTGACCTCTTTGATTGTGCTGAAGTGAAGGCGCAATATTGGCGGCGAGTACATGGTGGCTACCTGGTCTTTCCTCTAGATGTAATGTTCGCAATTACTTTCTTCTTAGTGACGATACTTCCAACATTAGAGCCTTTCCCATTAATGGAGCACCATTTTATAGCCGTACACACATCCGAGGCCTCTGCATATTAATCCAGGTAGTTAATGCTACCCTTGGCACTTGTGCTGTTCACCCTCTTGCTGCTCAGACCATACCAGACTGTCCAGTAGCTAGCTAGTGACTGACTGGGCTCTCTCACTTGGCGCCCAGACTGAGCACCATATCCCCCTTTTAGCCCTCGCGAACCACCTTTTGGCGCGCGCCAACTCACTACCGTTGCAAATGGGAAATACTGTCGCTTTTCATTTGATACCCTAAAATTCCCTAGGTATGAGCCATCTTGTACACAGTTGTAAATAAACATCTTTTAAAAAATCTTAATATTTAAATACATTAACATGTCAACACAAAAGCCACATAATTAAATATCATTTCCCTCAAATTAATACTATGAATTTAAAAAGTTAAGAGAGAACATTTTACACAACTTTGCACTTCATTACAATAGGTCAAAGACGTTACATAGTGAAAAATACATACTTGACATTAAACGGAATTAGTCAGTACAGAATATTTAGAGTATTAATTATGGTGTTGCAGACTCCAAACCAGAAGACCCCTGTCAACCCTGGCTAAGATGCTGCGGATCGTCAGCTTTGCTTCCACTCCTCGAGAGATGGAGGCCGCCCTCGCCAGTTTAGCCAGCCGTCGAAAGGACCCAAGGATTTCCTCGGAACCCCTGTCGGGGCATCGTTGGTACCGACACGTGCAACAATCTGCAGCTGGCTGCACCCCACATTCTCGATAGCCGCCGGAAGAGCCTCTTCCACACCACAGACTAGGCCTCCCGGCAAGCACACCGAGTGAACGTTGAACTCCTTCGCCGCTCTAGCCGCTATGTTCCTGAGGGCCTCCATGACCCGCCTAACATTGGCGCTCCCAATAACTAACAAACCCCTATCCCCAAGTGCCTGTCCGGACGTTGCTGAAGGCGCGGCCACTATCCTGGCAGAAGGTGCAGTCTGATCCGTCTCAGCTTCCCGCCAGCATCAGATAGCACACTGAATCTATTATCAAAGTGCACGGGATTTGGCAGGAGTCTGCGTCGCTCATTCACCCTTTGCCTTGAGGCTCTATATCTCGACACAGTCCGCCACCCACACTGGTGAGGGTGGGCCTGTTGACTGTGGCCAACAAAGCTTACAGCTGCGTTTGGACTGTGGCCAACGCCTCCTGCATCCGCACACAACAGGCACAGTCCGTATCCATCTAGCTAATATGTGATTTACTATAAGAAACTTAAGGAAATCTACTGCTACACGATATTAAGAGCTACACTATAGTTGGCAGAAAGGACACTCAACAGTGAAAAACAATAAAAATGTATAGTAGAAGCTAGATCAGGTGCTTATTTTCCTGCTAGGGGCTATTTAGTGAATACAAAAGAAAAAAGACACTGACCTACAGTAAACTGCTAGGGTCTCTCTAGTGAATATTATCAAAGAATTAAACAGTAACCTACGGTAAGCTACACCTATTGATTATCCCTCGTATTTATAATGTAAACAAACGTTTACGTACACACGAAAATGACCTAATAAAACTATAAAAATTGCTACCTTCAATGTCTAGAGTCTAAATGACACTAATAAACCGGCCGGAGTAGCCGACCGGTTCTAGGCGCTACAGTCTGGAACCGCGTGACCGCTATGGTCGCAGGTTCGAATCCTGCCTCGGACATGGATGTGTGTGATGTCCTTAGGTTAGTTAGGTTTAATTAGTTCTAAGTTCTAGGGGACTGATGACCTCAGCAGTTAAGTCCCATAGTGCTCAGAGCCATTTGAACCATTTTGATTTGACACTAATAAACTTCAATAGTGAGTATTATACACTGACAGATACAGGTACAAAACAAAACCTTTAGCTAACAATAATAGTTCAGAATGTAAAGCGCAAATACGAACTCTACTTTATAGGAACCAATCGGCTTACAGTACACGATCACATAAAGCCCACAACAAACAGGAATTTAAGCAGACGGCGAGGTGAGTTTTAGCTTTCTGCTAACTTAACCGTCTGTAAGAAGGACACAGAAATTGTATTATAACACTGATTTACTCAGATATTGTAGTCTAACACTAATTAACCACGTATTTTACGTTTGCTCATCTGTTAAACGCTCGCAAGGTTGCGCTAGTCAAAGGTATACAAGTGAGGTTAGAAATCACTGTCAGTATCACTTTTCCTAATAAAACGTTTAAAAACTGCTACCTTCAGCCGGCCGGAGTGGCCTAGCAGTTCTAGGCGTTACAGTCTGGAACCGCGTGACCGCTACGGTGGCAGGTTCGAATCCTGCCTCGGGTATGGATGCCTGTAATGTCCTTAGGTTATGGATGCCTGTAATGTCCTTAGGTTAGTTAGGTTTAAGTAGTTCTAAGTTCTATGGGACTGATGACCTCAGAAGTTAAGTCCCATAGTGCTCAGAGCCATTTGAACCATTTGAACCATTTGCTACCTTCAATGTATCGAGTCTAAATGAAACTAATAAACTTGAATGCTGAGTATTGTTCACTAACTTAAACTCACTAACCCTCGTATTTGTAATGTAAACAAACGTTTACGTACACGAGCAAAATGACCTAATAAAACGTATAAAAACTGGTACCTTCAATGTATCGAGTCTAAATGATACTAATAAACGTAAATACTGAGTTGTTCGTAATTGTAATTCCTAGGTATTTAGTTGACTTTATATTTTACTGATTTATCGTGTAATCGAAGTTTAAAATATTTCTTTTGGCACTCTAGGGGTAACCTCACACTTTTTATTATTTAGGGTCAATTGCCAATTTTCGTACCATAAACATTTCTTACCTAAATCGTTTCGCAATTTTTTTTTATCTTCTGATTACTTCACTAATCGATAAACGATAGCGTCATCTGCAAACAAGCTAAGACGGCTGTCCAGATTGTCTCTCAAATCGTTTATGTAGATAAGGAACAGCAAAGGGCCTATACACTACCTTGGTGAACGCCAGAAATCACTTCTGTTTTACTCGATGAATTTCCGTCAGTCACTACGAACTCTGACCTCTCTGACAGGAAATCATGAATCCACTTGCACAACTGAGACGATATGCCATAAGCGCGGAATTTCCCTACAGGCCGCTTTTGAGGGACAGTGTCAAAAGCCCTCTGGAAATCTATAAATACAGAATCAATTTTAAATCCTTTGTCGATAACATTCAACACTTCCTGTGAGTAAAGAGCTAGCTGTGTTTCACAAGAATGATGTTTCCTAAATTAGTGCTGACTGTGTGTCAGTGACTGTTCTCTTCAAGGTATTTCATAATGTTCGAACACAATATGTTTCCAAAATCCTGCTACATATTGACGTTAATGGCATAGCCCTGTAATTTAGTGTATTACTCCTACTACCTTTCTTGAATATTGGTGTGACCTGTGCAAATTTCCAGTCTTTGCGAACAGATCATTCGCCGAGCGAACGGTTGTACATGATTGTTAAGTATGGAGCTATTGCATCAGCATACTCTGAAAGGAACCTAACTGGTACACAGTCTGGACCAGAAGACTTGCTTTTGTTAAGTGATTTAAGTTTCTTCACCATTCCGAGTATATCTACTTCTAAGTTACTAATATTGCAGCTGTTCTTGATTCTAATTCTGGAATACTTACTTCGTCTTCTTTGGCTGTAACAGCACTGTCATCGATAGTATTTCCACTCCTGTCACCTGACTGCATCTTGCCGCTGGCATACTTTTCATACGACCAGAATCCCTGTAGATTTTCTGCCAGGTTTCGAGACAAAGTTTCGTTGTGGAGACTATTATAAGCATCTTGGAATGAAATCCGTACAAACTTTCAAGCTTCTGTAAAAGAACAAGAATCTTGAGGGTTTTGCGTTCTTTTGAATTTGACAAGCATTCTTCGTTGCTCCTGAAAGAGTCTTTTGACCTGTTCTGTGTACCATGGGGGTCAGCTCCGTCGTTTGGTAACTTATTTGGTATGTCTCTCTCAATTTCTGACGACACTATTTCTTAGAATTCTTGACACATTGGTCTACACTTACATTGACAGTTTTGAAGGAGTGGAGATTGCCTCTCAGGAAGGCGTCAAGCGAATTTTTATCTGATTTTCTTGAAAAGGTATATTTTTCGTTTATTTTTGGAGGATTTGGGAGTTACGCTATCCAGTCTGGCTACGACAAGCCTGTGTTCATTAATTCCTGTATCTGTTTTGACGCTCGTTGTTATCTCAGAATTATATGTTGCAAAGAGGACACTTGTGTTTTCACAACCGTTCATTATTCGAGTAGACTCATGGACTAATTGCTTGAAACAATTTTCAGGAAACGCATGTAGAATTTTTTCGGATGATATTTTATGCGCACCTCCCGATTTAAACACGTATTTTCGCCAACATATCGTGGGTACTTACGACTGCACTGGGCACTACTATTGACATTTGTATAATTTGGCTCGAGCCCCCACGTGCTATGGCACGAAAAAATATATATTTGTTACACTCAGCGTAATTGATTGGCCCAGAGAAGTGACTGGTCTTAATGTTTAGCTGCGTTTCTCGTCATAGGGTGCCAGCTCACACCCATCATAAACTCAACTTTTCAGCTGGCATAAAATATAACAAAACATACTTGTCCCCGAAGGTGGCTACCAACCCACTACTACCCCCAGGTGGGCGGCACGTATGTCTCTCAGCGTCGCTCATACCCAACCCCACTGTCATCAAAGATGGCCGCCCTATGCACCCTCCAAACGACTGCCTAACTCAAAACAACGTTCGACAAAAAGAATTACGAATGTTCTAAAACCAAACACATTTGATACATTGAAAAATACGGAACATTTCTGGAAAATAACAATTTAAAGCCCCATTTCCTGTATCTGCCACCGTTTTTCCACAAATAATGTTCTTGTGGCGTGAAATTGTTTTTCCCGGAGTTTTGATACTAAACATAAATAAACAAATAAAAATACATTCTTAATTACTCATCTGCCTCTTTAAACTTTAGAGTGCTGCCGCTAGTTTCATCTGTTCAAATTTATTTATTACCAAAACCACAGTTTCTCTCAGTCGAATCCCACATTCCAAATTCTCATTCAAAAAATGGTAGAGATTCTGCAAAATCATCTATGGTTGCTCGATGCAGCTCTACTAGCCGCATCCATAGACACTTTGTTCACATTAATCGGCCGAATCATTGCCGAGATATTAACTTTTTAACTTTGATAAATTTATAATTTTTTAAACGACAATAGCTTTTAAACTATTATACATTTTTGTGGCGCGTCTATATAATTTAGTTTTACATATTTTTCTGTCTATGAATGCCAACTCGCACCTCCGTGTTTTTATCAATTTTTGTCCGGAATATAAAATCCTCCAAGCGCAAAAAAACGGTCATACGCCCCGCTGCCGAGCGCTCGGGTTTTTATAAGACCGCGTAAACGCTAGCAGCTCACCACGGCCCCAAAGCAACCACCAGCCACGTGCACTGCGGCGGAAACTGCAGTTCTGAACTCCCGCCACAGCTTGTACGCTCACATACTTCAATAACACTCAAGAAAGAATAAGCAGTCCGGTTGCAAAATGGTTTTTTATTTATTTAATTTGTGACGCGTTTCGCTCTCACAGGAGCATCATCAGACATCAGATAAAAACACTCGAGGACCACTGGCAAGCTTACAGGAAGTCCCGCGATCAACAAAAATGGCACGTCATAAGACATTTTGCAACTGAGTCTGCCTAATCTTTCTTGAACATCTCAAGAGATTGTAGTAACGTTTGCCGAAAGATGGAGTGGTGTGGTTTTTCAACAATAATTGTATGACTCGGGTACGTGATTGAAATTAGACTCAAGTTTTGTTTGAACCTTTCAGGAATTATATCATCTAAGTTGAGAGGTCGGTAAAAGTATCCAAATATTATTTTACTCAGGTTGCTGTGAATGACCTCTGCCCATACAGACAGATGGGAAAACAAAGTTATGCTACAAAGTACAACATTACGACACACAGCAGCAGGCGTATACTCTCATTGCACGTAAGTTATAATAGAAGAAACCAGCCATCAAATACGAGGTTTAACTGTCAACGACATAACCCAGTATGGTAGGTTTTAACGAGTTGCTTCTGCGTAGAAACCGAGCTTGCAACTCATTGGCAACGTTCATCTCCACGTTATGACAGCAGCAAACTCGACTGGCTCCAAGGTCCGCTTTTGCTTTCACGTTCCGTGTGACCACAACTTTACGAACTATCCCCGGGTGCACTGAAGACCGGCCATACCGTGGATGCGCCACGCAGCCTCGCAGTAACCCGATTCTTCCAGCCGCTCGCCTCTGTGAAGGGCCACGACAACCCACCGCCCGCCCCCTCCCCCTCTGTCCACTCCCCCTTCCCACACGCTGCTACGGACTACGGGGGGTGGAGGGGGTGGAAGGTTTAGGAGGGGCGGTTTTTGGCTGCAGAGCGCCCGCCACCCCGGTGGCTGCCAATATGTTTGCCGAGCGGCTATTAGCCCAGGCATGCGGGCACCTGCGTCCCCAGAGCCGGCCCACCGTGCAGGGTGCGCGGTGTGCGTCACAATCGATAATTGAGTTAATTAGTTCAGCTTAATTACACTCGATCACTTTCTGCCGATGCGCAGCGACCACAAGCGGGCGGCGTCCTGGTGCCATTAAGGCGCGCCAGGTTCGAATCCAGTCCCGGTCGTCAGGCTAAAGGAAAAAGAACGCTATTGATATCAGAGTGTTGACAACAATAGTGAGTGATACATTGAAAGAGGAGAAATGTATACTGCTCTCATTGACTTGTAAAAATCCTTTTATAGAGTACAGTGAAATAAATTATGGGACATTTTAAGGAAGAACGGAGGCTGATTTTAAATCTATTCCTTCAGCAGGATATACGATTGCATGTTGGGAATGAAATGACAGAGGAAAGCACAATTGAAAGGGGAGTAAGCAAAAGCTGCTGTCTTTCCCCAGTTCTGTTTGAAATATGCAGAGTGTTCGGAGCTTACCGTTACGAACTGCTACGAGTTGTAGATGGGAGAGAGTACATAATATTCTGAATAGGGATCCGTGTCCGCAAACGTCACCCAAATACGCTACAGAGCGTCGAAGTTACAGGCGCCAGCGCTTGTAAGTGTATGTATAGACAGGGTGCTTCCGTGGTGATGTTTAAAACTTTCCAGGATGATGGGGACAGTTAAATGTATCAATTAGATTCTGAAACGAACGAGTCGACAGTCACAAGCGAAATTCATTCTGATACCTCTGACACTGAAGTAAATGTAGTGGTACAGTTGTTGCTAAGACTGAAAGGTAGTCAACTTTCGGAGAAGGTAGTACGGGCCAAAAGAAGAAAAAAATGCCAAGTAAACACGGGCTCTAAAATGCGTACTTTAGGAGCTATGGGCACTTGTTCAGTACAAGACTTGCGTTTCGCAATAGCACAGATGAACAAATGCTCATAGCTTCTCAGGTAGGTGTTGTAGAGCCCATGTTTACTGGACATTAATCTTTGTTTTGGTCCATACCAGCACCTCTGAAAGTTGCCTAACCTACAGCCTTAGCAACAACAGTGCCAGTAAAAGTGTTCCTCTGACAGAGGTAAAGCACGGTTTTCGCTTGTATCTTTCGACTCGTTCGTTTTCAGTACAGTGACCCTTACCTCAAATTAATACATTTATCTTTCCCTATCATCCTGGAAAGTTTTTAACATTATCACGGAATCATCCAGTCTCTGCACACATTCAAAGGCTCTGGTGCCTGTAACATTGACGCTCTGTACCATCGCTGTGTTACATTTCCGGACATGGGTTCCTATTCAAAATATTACGTACTCACTCCACTATACAAGTCAAGTTTGAAACGTGAATTTCCAAACACCTTGTATTTACAGCATTTTACTCAGAAACATTGGAAAGAGTGTGAGTTGGTTGTAGTGGGATAGAATGTATTGATTGCGGATGATATGGTGTTATTGACAGAGAGCGAAAGAACTATGTTTGGATTGTCAAAGCAATTACATAACACCTGTGGGGAATTTGGGATGATAAATAATAAAAAAGAGGCGGCGAAATGCATGGTGAGGACTGCCAGAGAAGTACGAACGGGTATAAAGTTAGGACAGAAAGATAGAGAACAAGTTAATGTTTTCAGATCTCAGGGAAGCATAATTACAGAAGATATGAGGTGCAATAAGAGTATACCAATTGCCAAGGAAACATTAAATAAGAAGAGGTGGCTTCTGTGTGGGTGCATGGTCAGCGACCTGAAGAAGAGACTGGCCAAGTGCTTTGTGTGGAACGTGGAATTGTACTGAGTTGAGACATAGACACTCAAGAAAGAGGATGAAAGAAGAATAGACGGATTTGAGATGTGAAATGGAGGAGCAGGTACCGGATAAAATGGGTAGAGAAATTAGGAAATGAGGAGGTGCTGAGAAGAGTGAGGGAAGAGAGAGAAATTTGAAAGTTAATCAGGAAGACGAACCACAATTGGCTTGGACATTGGATGAGAAGAGATTGCTCATTGATGGATGCTGTGGAAGGAAAGGTGAATGGAAGAAGTAGAAGAAGAAGAAGACAATGCTGAAGATACCAGATGAAGGACAGTATAAGGATAGGAAACAATTATGAGGAAACGAATGGGGTTTTAAATCATAGGGCTGCATAGAGACCTACATGTGAAGACCTGCCCTAGGGCAGAACACTGATGATGACGAATGGCATCAGAATATTCGGTATCAATAACAGCATCCGAGCAAGCTGAGATTACGTGTAGAACAAAAATGTCGTCGGTCTTTAAAGAGGTATGATAGTGTACTTCAATTCGTCCTGTCTTGCACTAATGTTTTCTTCTCCACCCAAAAAAGGTGACAGCTTACAAAACCACAGTTCGATCAATATTTGAATACTGCTCGTTAGCCTGGGATCCATACCAGATACAATTAATAGAGATAATAGTGAAGACCCGAAGAACAGCAGTACGTTTCGTGACACGCCCATTTATTAAGCCCCCAAGTATCTCAGTGATGTTCAGCTGACTCCGGTGGCAGACCCTGCGAAAGAGGCGGTCTGCATCACGTCGTAGTTTACCGTCAAAATTTCAACGTCGTACGATCCCAGAAGTGTTAATGAATATATTGCTCCTCCTACATATATCTCGCGAAATGAGAATGAAGTTAAAGTCAGAGAGATTCCAGACGACATAGAGGCCTACCAGCAATCGTTCTTGTAGCAGACATATCGCACCTGGGGAAAAAAAGGGAAGTGAGAGCGGTACACCAAGAACCCTCCACCACACACCAAAAGGTGGTTTGAGGAGTGTGGATGTAGACGTAGCTGTATAGTTGCTGCACACAACATTCTTGAACATTTGGTACTAAGGACACATGTTGAAGCGTTAAGCAACCACCAAATTGCTAATGGAGGAAAGCATGGACTCTAAAAATTTCAGAGAAAGAACAGCTTCCTTGAAACTTCCTGGCAGATTAAAACTGTGTGCCTGACCGAGACTCGAATTCGGGACCTTTGCCTTTCGCGGGCAAGTGCTCTACCGACTGTGTTCGAGTCTCGGTCGGGCACACAGTTTTAATCTGCCAGGAAGTTTCATATCAGCGCACACTCCGCTGCAGAGTGAAAATCTCATTCTGGAAGCAACTTCCTTCCTTACTCATTTGAAAAACTTTTCATTCTCTGTAAAGATAGCGAGGTTTGCTCGACTTCTGACCCATTGTTGAGCCAGCGAATAAAGTCTCTGTGCCGGCACGGAATCGAACCCCGGACCCGTCGATCTTAAGGCAGTGTCGCAAAGTACTGGACCGCAAACTGCATACTTCACTCTAAATATTCAGCACGAACGGAAAAAGATAACTGGAATCATATGACAGCTTGCACCACAAGTAATCGAAGATGCCGATACCTTTTCACTGGGCACTGTGGACTGGCCACGCTAGTACTATAAACCAGTTACGTGTTACTCATGAATTTTAAAGGTCGGGTACCTTCTGTGTCACCCGACGTGACACGACCCGGCGGGTTAGCCTTTGTGTCGGTGTAAAAGAAAGGCCGCTTCCCTTATTAATGTGACTTGCGGCTGTCATACAGTCATTCTCCCCTGCTTCGTGAATTATGCTCCTGCTTCACAATCGCCCGCCTATTCGTCTGGCGCTGAAGCCTTCTTACCGCAAACTTTGCGAACATTGTTTTCGAAAGGACAACACAATTTTTATTTTATTCGTCGTGTCTCCAGGAGATATCAACAAACTACTGCACTAGTACTGATACCTAACGACCATACAAATTTTTTGTCTTACTGAACCCAATACATTTCCATCTACATTTTCATTAGGACGAATTGCTAATTATGTTGTCAAAAAGTTACTAATATTTTCGCACTATAGGGAGTACAAGATTCGTAACTTTTGAAAGTTAGTGTGAAATAAAATAATATTTCCCTCTGTGGCAATGAAAGAAAATACGCAAAAATATTAACATCCCCAATCAATCATAACAAAGATTACTCATTAAAATTTACAGTCTATCAAAGGTATGGAGTATATCGGCTGATAATGACACAAAAATATGAGAAGCTTGGGCAAATGTCAGTAAAAGCACATACATTGTAGTTGGTGGAACAAAAGAAGATTTAGTGTTGTAAGGAGTGATGGGAACAATAGCATCTACTGATGAACATGGATACCTTTCTGTGGAAATTAGAAAAGAATTTGCAGTTAGAATTTAGATTAAGAACAATTCTGAGACATATGACTATATCATTATTAAATTAAATTTTTTGATATAAAATCGTGACAACTAATACAAAAAATGGCTTTTAAAACGATAATTACGAGCATTATTACCTGTGGTTGGACAATAAAATGGTAAATAAATTCAAAATTAAGCTGTGTAGATGGATTTGCAGAGATGATCGATAGTGATACCAGCAAAAGAATAAACAAAAAACGAACTGAACACAGACGGAAAGAATGTTGAAAATAGTGTTATCCAACAAAAGCAACTACAGTGGTATGGGTGGCTCTGAGCACTATTGCACTTAACTTCTGGCGTCATCAGTCCCCTAGAACTACTTAAACCTAACTAACCTAAGGACATCACACACATCCATGCCCGAGGCAGTGTAAGGAATCCACGATCCCACGAACATAGATATTAGTATCCGACGCCCAGGTCGACAGCAGACAGGAGTCGATTGTCAAGCGTTGCAGGAGGCAGTGAGACTAGTGTTGAGTGCGCAGTAGTACTGGAGAGTGTCGAGTAAACAGTGGTACCGGGGAGACGGCCAAGAATGGCGGTCGAGTGAGTAGGAAACGGTAAATTCACCGGAGTATGACAAATGAGCGCGTCCCCCTGTTCGTCGTGGGGTGGACCGTCATCGATACTGATTCGCGAGTCATGATGTTGTTGTTGTTGTGATCTTCAGTCCTGAGACTGGTTTGATGCAGCTCTCCATGCTACTCTATCCTGTGCAAGCTGCTTCATCTCCCAGTACCTACTGCAACCTATATCCTTCTGAATTTGCGTAGTGTATTCATCTCTTGGTCTCCCCCTACGATTTTTACCCTCCACGCTGCCCTCCAATACTAAATTGGTGATCCCTTGATGCCTCAGAACATGTCCTACAAACCGATCCCTTCTTCTGGTCAAGTTGTGGCACAAACTTCTCTTCTCCCCAATCCTATTCAATACTTCCACATTAGTTGTGTGATCTACCCATCTAATCTTCAGCATTCTTCTGTAGCACCACATTTCGAAAGCTTCTATTCTCTTCTTGTCCAAACTATTTACCGTCCATGTTTCACTTCCATACATGGCTACACTCCATACAAATACTTTCAGGAATGACTTCCTGACACTTAAATCTATACTCGCTGTTAACAAATTTCTCTTCTTCAGAAACGCTTTCCTTGCCATTGCCAGTCTCCATTTTATGTCCTCTCTACTTCGGCCATCATCAGTTATTTTGCTCCCCAAATAGCGAAACTCCTTTGCTACTTTAAGTGTCTCATTTCCTAATCTAATACCCTCTACATCACCCGACTTAATTCGACTACATTCCATTATCCTCGTTTTGCTTTTGTTGATGTTCATCTTATATCCCCTTTTCAAGACACTGTCCACTCCGTTCAACTGTAATTCTGTCTCTGACAGAATTACAATGTCATCGGCGAACCTCAACGTTTTTATTTCTTCTCCATGGATTTTAATACCTACTCCGAATTTTTCTTTTGTTTCCTTTACTGCTTGCTCAATATACAGATTGAATAGCATCGGGGAGAGGCTACAACCCTGTATTACTCCCTTCCCAACCACTGCTTCCCTTTCATGCCCCTCGACTCTTATAACTGCCATCTGGTTTCTATACAAATTGTAAATAGCCTTTCGCTCCCTGTATTTTACCCCTGCCTCCTTTAGAATTTGAAAGAGAGTATTCCAGTCAACATTGTCAAAAGCTTCCTCAAAGTCTACAAATGCTAGAAACGTAGGTTTGCCTTTCCTTAATCTTTCTTCTAAGATAAGTCGTAAGGTCAGTATTGCCTCACGTGTTCCAACATTTCTACGGAATCCAAACTGATCATCCCCGAGGTCGGCTTCTACTAGTTTTTCCATTCGTCTGTAAAGAATTCGTGTTAGTATTTTGCAGCTGTGGCTTATTAAACTGATTGTTCGGTAATTTTCACATCTGTCCACAACTGATTTCTTTGGGATTGGAATTATTATATTCTTCTTGAAGTCTGAGGGTATTTCGTCTGTTTCATACATCTTGCGCACCAGATGGTAGAGTTTTGTCAGGACTGGCTCTCCCAAGGCCGTCAGTAGTTCCAATGGAATGTTGTCTACTCCGGGGGCATTGTCTCGACTCAGGTCTTTCAGTGCTCTGTCAAACTCTTCACGCAGTATCGTATCTCCCATTTCATCTTCATCTACATCCTCTTCCATTTCCATAATATTGTCCTCAAGATCATCGCCCTTGTATAGACCCTCTATATACTCCTTCCACCTTTCTCCTTTCCCTTGTTTGCTTAGAACTGGGTTTCCATTTGAGCTCTTGATGTTCATACAAGTGGTTCTCTTATCGCCAAAGGTCTCTTTAATTTTCCTGTAGGCAGTATCTATCTTACCCCTAGTGAGATAAGCCTCTACATCCTTACATTTGTCCTCTAGCCATGCCTGCTTAGCCATTTTGCACTTCCTGTCGATCTCATTTTTGAGACGTTTGTATTCCTTTTTGCCTACTTCACTTACTGCATTTTTATATTTTCTCCTTTCATCAATTAAATTTAATATTTCTTCTGTTATCCAAGGATTTCTACTAGCCCTCTTCTTTTTACCTACTTGATCCTCTGCTGCCTTCACTATTTCATTCCTCAAAGCTACCCATTCTTCTTCTACTGTATTCCTTTCCCCCATACCTGTCAATTGTTCCCTTATGCTCTCCCTGTAACTCTGTACAACCTCTGGTTTAGTCAGTTTATCCAGGTCCCATTTCCTTAAATTCCCACCTTTTTGCAGTTTCTTCAGTTTTAATCTACAGGTCATAACCAATAGATTGTGGTCAGAGTCCACATCTGCCCCTGCAAAAGGTCTTACAATTTAAAACCTGGTTCCTAAATCTCTGTCTTACCATTATATAATCTATCTGATAACTTTTAGTACCTCCAGGGTTCTCCCATGTATACAACCTTCTATCATGATTCTTAAACCAAGTGTTAGCTATGATTAAGTTGTGCTCTGTGCAAAATTGTACCAGGCGGCTTCCTCTTTCATTTCTTAGCCCCAATCCATATTCACCTACTACGTTTCCTTCTCTCCATTTTCCTACACTCGAATTCCAGTCACCCATGACTATTAAATTTTCGTCTCCCTTTACTATCTGAATAATTTCTTTTATTTCATCATACATTTCTTCAATTTCTTCGTCATCTGCAGAGCTAGGTGGCATATAAACTTGTACTACTGTAGTAGGTGTGGGCTTCGTATCTATCTTGACCATAATAATGCCTTCACTATGCTGGTTGTAGTAGCTTACCCGCATTCCTATTTTCCTATTCATTATTAAACCTACTCCTGCATTACCCCTATTTGAGTTTGTGTTTATAACCCTGTAGTCACCTGACCAGAAGTCTTGTTCCTCCTGCCACCGAACTTCACTAATTCCCACTATATCTAACTTTAACCTATCCATTTCCCTTTTAAAATTTTCTAACCCACCTGCCCGATTAAGGGATCTGACATTCCACGCTCCGATCCGTAGAACGCCAGTTTTCTTTCTCCTGATAACGACATCCTCTTGAGTAGTCCCCGCCCGGAGATCCGAATGGGGGACTATTTTACTTCCGGAATATTTTACCCAAGAGGACGCCATAATCATTTAATCATACAGTGAGTCATACGCGAGTGATATGAAACCAAAAGTGACAAGTACCGAATTACGTGTTTCGCGTCGGCCAGCAACAACCATGGATTGCAGTAAGGATTGTTGTGATGTTAACCATCATCATTGCGTGTGACGAAGTACCTAAAAAAAGCAACTAATAAAAGACATAACCATTAATTAAACGTGTAAGTCGATGGGAGCAACTGCCTCAGAATTTGTGTGTTAGAAGAAAATATATATCACTTTGTACATCGCAACCTTTGTGGTCCTTAATAATAGACAAATTTCAATCATTAACTATTCAGTCTCAGGACAGCCGCACTCGGTTGAAATACCCCCGAAACCACGGCAGAAAAACCGATAGCCTTCAACAATTAAGCTCACGGTCATATAACATAATAATAAACTTTTGGCAGCTTCGGTAAATCACACAAAACCCAATAAAGGAATTTAAACGGGGGTATTTCAGCAGGATTCGAACCTGCGACCGTAGCGGTGGCGTGGTTCCAGACTGTAGCGTCTAGAACCTCTCACTCGGTTAGTGGTATGGGTATTCCAAATAAAATGCAAGAAGAAAGGCTTCCAAAGTGTATCACAGACGACATCAAACAGAAGAAAAAAAAAACAGGCGGAGAGTACCTGGTACTTAGAGGGAAAAGGTTCAATGACTAATATGGGAGACGATATTCTTGGAGATATATGGACGAATAAAGCAGACTGGAGAAAAGACCACACTTTGTAATTACCGTATTGATTGTTAGCACGCAGCTGGAGAACATACAGAGTGGGCAAAATAAAATTAGCCGTAAAATATTTGTAACACTGATGCAGTATTTGCCCGCTGTAATAAAGAGGACAATCTCCCATAACATTAAGTGCTACAAACCGTGAAGACGATGCAGAAGTCGATGGCTGTCATTTGTCTTCGCATGCGCACCTCGCATGTGCTCTGTCCCGAGTACTTCGCTGTGTCCTTACTGAGTGAGAGAAACAGACGTCTTTAAGGACCATTCGGATGCTACACAAAATGGTGCTGACGATAAAACAGCGCATATTTGCTGTCGAGTGTAACACGAAGTACAATTCGGGGAAAATGTGTGTCGAACTATTTTCTCCGGAGTTTAAGCCTGTATGAGTTTCAGGAAATCCTCCAGCAAAAACTACCGTTAAGGAGTCGTGACAAAATGACGCGAAACATGCTTTGCAGCGAATAAAGTCCGTAACTGTCCGAAAAGAGACACCAGAAAAAACTGCTTCACAGAAGGAAAGTCTGGAACAAAGACCGACAAAGTATCAACGCCGTTTACCTTTGGAAGTATGAATGAAGAGACCGTAACATTATCAAAAAGGATCTGCATCTTTGTCCTTGGTTACTGACGCGCCTGAGTTGAAGCGTCGCGACTAATTTTCTGTTGTTGAATTCTGCCGGTAGTTTCTGAATGAGGACTTTTGGATCTTAAGTTTTAATATATTCGGATGAGGCCTCGTTTAGTCTGCCATGGTATGTGTGGATTTACAGAGCATGCCGGGTTACGTATCACAAGATCCTCATCAGTACTCTGAAGAACCGCTGCATAGTATCAGTATTGGTGTTTGGTGCATACTGTCAAAATGGTTCAAATGGCTCTGAGCTCTATGGGACTCAACATCTATGGTCATCAGTCCCCTAGAACTTAGAATTACTTAAACCAAACTAACCTAAGGACATCACACAACACCCATTCATCACTAGGCAGAGAAAATCCCTGACCCCGTCGGGAATCGAATCCAGGAACCCGGGCGCGGGAAGCGAGAACGCTACCGCACGACCACGAGCTGCGGACAGCGTACTGTCAGGTGTCCCCATTGTAGTATGATTCTTTCGCCAAACTGTGTGAGTTGTTCATGTCATCTGGGTCATTACGGAACTGTTAACTACTTACTTTCAGATATCGACATGCACACAGCTGAGAGGAAGTACGTTGATCTGTGATCTTTGGTTGTGTTGTTACACGGTTTCTGCTTGGGGGGTGCTCACCGACAGAGCATTACTATTGATCGAGGTGTGTTTGGAAGCAGACCTGAAACAGAATTGACAAGAAACTTTTATCTGCAACTGAGACGCTAAATACTGAATACAGATTTGCTACAAATGATTAAATAAGATGCCACTGAGAGTATTTATGCATTCTGAAAAGAGTTTTGAGAAGAATTGTGATTAAAGGTAAATCCACAGCTTTGCATATGTGCGCCAAGTCATCATTCTGTTGTGAAGTTAACTGTCGTACCAAGATTTCATTGAAGCATTACTCATTTGGATTGCTCACAAATAGCGAAGTTAATCTCCTCTCCTACATACGGGGTGTTACAAAAAGGTACGGCCAAACTTTCAGGAAACATTCCTCACACACAAAGAAAGAAAATATGTTACGTGGACATGTGTCCGGAAACGCTTACTTTCCATGTTAGAGCTCATTTTCTTACTTCTCTTCAAATCACATTAATCATGGAATGGAAACACACATCAACAGAACGTACCAGCGTGACTTTGTAAGTAGGCTGTTTAGGTTCTTATATGTAGGCTGTTTAGGTTCTTATATTGGTAACGCCGCCGCCACGTACCGCTCTCTGTATGAAAATCACTGGCTGTGCTGTGTGCAGTCTGTGGCTAGTTTGCATTGTTGTCTGCCATTGTAGTGTTGGGCAACTGGACGTGAACAGCGCGTAGCGTTGCGCAGTTGGAGGTGAGCCGCCAGCAGTGGTGGATGTGGGGAGAGAGATGGCGGAGTTTTGAAATTTGTAATACTGGATATTATGAACTGCTATGTATATTATGATTTTTCAACACTATTAAGGTAAATACATTGTTTATTCTCTATCAAATTTTTTCATTTGCTAACTATGCCTATCAGTAGTTAGTGCCTTCTGTAGTTTGAATCTTTTATTTAGCTGGCAGTAGTGTCGCTCGCTGTATTGCTGTAGTTCGAGTACCAAGATTTTTGCGAGATAAGCCATTTGTGAAACGCATAGATTAATGTTAGTCAGGGCCATTCTTTTGTAGAGATTACTGAAAGTCAGATTGCGTTGCGCTAAAAATATTGTGTGTCAGATTAAGCATAGTCTTGAATAATTTTTCTAAGGGGACATTTCATATGTCGACCCTTAGCCGAGGATACCTCACTGGAATCTTCTGATTTTTTTCTTGTAGTTTGTGTAATTAGTGTAGATTTTGTTTATTGCTAGCGCGTAATTGTAGAGAGAATCTCCTTTGTAGTTGCTGCCTTTCATTGTTGTACAGTAAAACAGTTGTGGCATGCTTGTAGATTTGCACCAAGTATTTCGCAGCTGCGCTTGCAATTAACGAGATATTATTTTCAGTGCTATGTTAATGTGTTCTCTTATTTTTGCTCTTCAGATTGTGTTTTTCTGTGTTATCGTGTGAAATATTGTGGCAATAATGGCGTGTGAAAAACGTAATGCTAGGCTCCAAAGTAAACTGAGAAACGACAGTGAAGACGAAAGCAGTGTGTTAGCGCCACCGAGTAATGAATTAACTAATGTTCAAAGTAGTAATTTGGTAATTGTACATAGGGAAATGGAGCGGGCTCCAAACAATGGCGTAGACAGTGAAACAATTAGTGAACAGGGAAGCATTATCGATCGATCGGTCGGCAACAGCTTGCCTCAGGAATCCGAAATGACAGGACACAATCTTGCAAATACTGTAGATTCAGGTTTTGCGCCCTCACCCTTTTCTCAAATAAGTCAAGACACATTTTCTGCTTTTCAAACTGCGAATATTGCTGGTTCAAATGCATTGCCGAATAGCACTGAGGAACATGTTTCAGACACCAGTGCATTGTTATTACAATTAATGCAACAAATGGGACAAAAGCTTCAAAAGTTAGACACAATGGTACAAAATCAGAGACAAACACAGCAAAAGCTTCAAAAGTTAGACACAATGGAACAAAATCAGAGACAAACACAGCAAAAGCTTCAAAAGTTAGACACAACACTTGAACAAACACGTGAAGGTTTAACTACTGAGTTACATTACATTGAATCGAAATGTCAAAAAGTCTGTAATGACGTAAAAACACAAATTTGTGAGCATTTTCAACCTATTTTTTCGCGGCATGAAAATGCATTACAGAATCACGAAGCAGCCATAAAAGAACTGCAAACTATTGTTCATCAAAATCATGAGACTCTGCAAGCTAAAATTGACTCAGTTGCATCTACCGATTCGGTTATGCAACCTGCAAAAACTCAAGAAAACTTAAAGGACATAGTAGATACTCTTAAAATTGGTTCAGAAAAACATGTGGAAGAAATTAGTTCATTATCAGAGAAAGTAGTTGAACTTTCGGATCAGCTAAATAATTTATCTACGAAGGTAGATGATAATCTGAATGACACAAAACCGGTAGCCTTTAATGACAGAAGAGTGCGAACAAATTAGGAAACTGAAACAAAATCTGAATCAAATTAATACGCAACACCAAAGAGAAATTCGGGAAGCACAAGATCAGCTGACACAGGTAATACAAGAATTACGTATTTCAGAGGACACTCGCGCTCCAATACGGGAAGAGGGACATAGAAATATGGAACAGCCACAAAATAATAACACAGGGCACTTCGGAAATTATGAAAGAAATTGGCAAGGTACACCGAATTTTGAGATGGAACCGCCAAAACGACGTAACAATGACTGACATGCGACTCGCCGATGTGATGATTTTGACTATAAGCTGTTCATTACTACACGTAAATTCAAAACGTTTAAGAATTCTGCCAACGACATTCATTCACAAGCGTGGCTCCATCAATTCTCTCATTGTTTTCCTCCCAACTGGTCATTAGAACACAGATTAGAATTTATGTTTGGCTACTTAGAGAATGAACCAGCTGTAAGAATGCGATCGGTCATTCACGATTGTCACAGTGAAGGAGAATTTTACCATGCATTCCTCTCAGCATATTGGTCTCAAGCTACACAAGACCGAGTAAAACATAGCATCATGATGATGAAACATTTCGAACAATCTGAATTTTCCAGTCTTGTCAAATATTTTGAAGACATGTTGCATAAGAATCAATATCTTTCAAACCCATACAGCCCTTCAGAACTCATCCGCATTTGCTTAATGAAATTGTCTGAACATTTAAGAAATATTATTTTGGCAGGACGTTGCAAAGACGACATTGAAGCTTTTCAGGGACTCTTACAAGAATTAGAAATTGACACAGACAGTCACGGGATGCGAAAACAGGAAAACAATCACTACAGGTCACATCCGTCACAATTCCGTGATGATAGAAACAATAACTGGACATGACAATTCTATTCTTACAACGTAAATCGTGACCAAAAGAGACACCACCTGTATTACAACCACTGGCAGAGTAATAGTTACAGAGAGAGATCGCATTTCCGTAGTAATGAATATGACAGAGACACTCATAGAAATTGACAATTTGGTAACCAGAACAATTATTATCACGGGAGACAGAATAACTTCAGACGCAACGGTCCACCGTGCAGTGATAATACAGGGAGAAATTCTCCACCACTTAAGTGACAAAGAAAGAAACTACAGGAACTACCGACAATGTGATCGTAATGACAGACATGAATTTCATCAGAACTGGCGGGATTTAAACAGGGCAGGGCCCTCTCAGCAAGGCGAATTTGTACAAGTTAGGTCTCCTAATCCCAATAACGACGCGTGCCAACAAAGAAACAGACAATGACTCGCACCACAGGCAGCCACTTGCACCCGCTGGCTCAGGGAAAAATAACATTGACGCTAACCTTGAGCAAAATTCCAGTATCCTTTACGGATGAATACCGCATGATAATTGCATTCAAGTTGAAACTCTGCGTACTTAGAAGAGCAAAGGGTTACACCACATCTCACATATAAAACCGTTTATTGAGAGATAAACTGTTTTTTAATTTAGTCTTTGCTATAAAATTTTTCACTTCACGTTACTAGTACGCTTCGTCAGACTTAGAAACTGTTAACATGCAACAATGTTTGAAGTTAAATATCCAGTCTAGAACCTAGGGAACATTTTTAAACAGAAATTACGAATGCATTGTTATTGCAAACAGACGACACAGTGTAATTGTGTGTGTACATTCTTGCTTGTTAGTTGCACGATTACATAACGACTATAAGGCTCACATACTTAGAACATTTACCAGTACTGCTACTGAGATCTTAATGCAACACTTTGGTTTACTTGAAAATACATTCTGGATTTAAAGCACTTTCTGTGAGATACCAGATGACACAGTGGTTAGTTTATGTGACACCTACACGATTTTAACATGACACTACTAATGAGTGACAATTTACAATGTTGCTTTTGCGGTGTTTCTGTTTTATATCTGCACAGTTTTTCTGAATTATTCTGGAAAGTAAAACATGTTCTAGTAGTAACTTTTGTGGTATAGCTACAAGGAGACAGCCTTTTCTGTAGGACAACAATACGTTACAGCACAGTACTTTGTTCATCACTGCAATAAGCGTAATAAGTAAGATATCTATACGCAAAGCATTTCAATTTTGTGTATCATGAGGTAAGTACATTGACTTCTGCAGAACTTAGCTTTCGGAGGACGATACCTACGACACTTCCACAGAGATTATCCTACAACAAGACGCACAGTTTAGCACTACAGTACACGTATTTGAGTGATTAATTTTGTACTTAAATCATTTATTTTTAAAGATATTTGAAGTACAATGATACAAAGGTTTTCCCTAAATACATTTCATTCCATTGTTGTAATCTGTAACACCTGAGGGTATAATTACATTAATCCTCAGGGGGGTACACGCTTACTTTGTGTACCATGTGTGTTGCAAACACAAGGAGCACTAGCTAATATGGTATTTGCTTATACAACTTTACACATCGGTACCATATTTCTCTAACACATAAATTACACACCTATCTGATCATTTAACTGAGAGAGACAAACATTTATTTTACTACATCAGTGACAGATGTTTAAGTAATTACACCAATGGATAACTTCACACTTACGAAATTGTACTTTGACTGGACTTGGTGAACTGTTCATATTTTTTCAGACCCATTGTAATATTATGAGAGGTTTGAATGATATATTTGGTATGGGATCACGATTTTTAAAGTATGTTTGAGGTAGATGACACTCTTGAAATGAGCAGAGAATTTTTTTTAGGTTTTGAAATTATTGCAGAAAGCTACGACGCTTTTGAGATTTGACTGAGGTGTTATGATGTTATTATTACGACGATGATGTGTATTATGCTATTGAGATATGTTTATGATCAATAAGATGATGCTACCGTATATGAGGAATTTGATTATGCTACGTATTTCTTATGATGAAATATTGAAGAAGTGTCGACGAATAAGGTAAGGAATAATGAGTAGTGTTTAGGGACTCTGGTTTGTGAAAAAGGTGGTTGGAAACCAAGAATCGTACTTTAAGAGTTATGAGATGTATGTAAATGCGTGAATGTATTACAATGCTGACGAAAAGTTTTTGGACACTGTTATATCAATAGCATTATGTTTCTACACATTTGCAACACAAATTCTCGACCCGTGAAATTTTGTATATGAGACTGTCACTGTAGCGGAAACTGCTGTCGTAAATATTTTGGTAAAAAAGTTAAGTGACCACCTTCACATAATGCGTCATGGGCACCCAGCTGCGTGGAAGACGCCTGGAAAAAAGCCATTAGTTTGTGCCTTTCAGAGGCACAGGTGTAGAAAGAAAAAAAGGGAGGCCATTATCCTCGCTATTGACATTCCTTTGTAGAAAGCATCGTAAATACGACACACTCAAACTTGAAAATATATGATTACACGGTGGAGCTCTTTATTTATAATATTTACTGAAATGCCATATGGCTAGTGAATGACGTTCCACGCCTTGCTTTGCCTATTTTGTTTAATATCTAGTTCCTAACTGCACTGCACCATTGGTTAAAATAAAATTTTATAGATGTACTAATATAAATATTTTATGCATACAGATCCAGTAAAAAAAATAACTGTATGATGTACTTCAAAAAAATGAAGGAGCACAAAAAGACATTTCCCTTCACAGGAATTGCATACAGAATTTTCTTTTCAAGTACTTGGTAATTTCTTTCGTAGAATAAATTGTGATGCATCACTCTAGAATTAAGATGTGACATAGGTATTAGACATGGCCATCTTAAGTGTAATATTTTTTTTGCTTGAGCTTTGTCATTTGCTGCTGCTGTGTGCCAGGCATAGTGCTACTAAATTTCACTTTGTATTACTCTGTTAAGCTAGTTTTACTACTGATTTATTTTTCTTGTTGCTGCACATTGGCTCATATTAGTTGTAATGTTGCATTGCTTGGTAATTTAGATTTATTGCAGCTTGCTTTGACAATTTCCATTTTTTTCATTGCTGTTTGTATTAATTGTTTTATGCTGCTGCATTGCCTCGTCCCTTAGTTTGGCATCTGAGCTCAGTAGATTTAAGTTAGCTTAAGATGGGGTAGGCTATATAAGTGAACGAGTTGTGATGAATTGGAAGAAATGCATTGAGAAGCTATAAGAAAATGGTTTGGCCAAAAAAGTATTTTGAAAGAGGATATGAACAAAAAAAAGTAGGGTTTAGGGACAACAGGTTTAGGTAGGATTTTCTTGGAAATAAATAATGAGGTAAGAAATATGTGAAATAAATACAGAAAGCATGCTTGGATAGAATTTTTTGGTGGAAGCAAAGGTTGAAATAAGACGAAAGATCTATGGAATGAAGTTCTGGGTTGGACTGCAGTACCAAATGTTGCACTGAAAACAAACCCTGTCCTTTCCTTTTGTGTTATCCCACTATGTGTTTGTATACCCTTGTGTATTTATGTTCTTCCTGTCTTTATATGTTTATCTGATAAGACTTATTTTGTAGAATTTTTCTAATACTCAGCTACATGAACTGTGATGAGGAATACTGATATCCTCAAATATAATTTGCATTAATAATATGTTATTTACTTTGTAAAGATGTTAGACATTATTAATTCTGTTCTGTTTTAATGCTCAAGTGTGAAGTTGATGTTTCAATAATTATTCTGATCTTTTATATATTTAATTATGTCATAATTCCTGTAACCCTGATGTATATGTTTATTTCTATTCTTTTGTAAAACCTGTACTACAAATGTTATCTGTATTGTTATGTCTTTAATGATGTATTTTGTACCTTTGTAATTGTATTCTCATGTTATAATATTGCAATTGACACCAGTTCATCATATTAAGTAACTTGTAAGCATTCATTTCACTGCACACATTTCTGTTGGTCATAGTAATGCACAATATGTGAGAAGTTGGGACTGTTAGTGTTTGCACGTGTGTTACTAATTCAGCAAGGGACTGGATAACAGCATTGCTGGTTCTAAGGACAATTCCAAAAACTTCGTGAGTGTACAAGTGGTGGTTTATGGACTTGCTATATTGTCTGCAAGACTTCTAAGGACAATTCCAAAAACTTTGTGCGTGCACAAGTGGTGGTTTATGGACTTGTTATCTTCTCTGCAAGACTCTTCGGTGGTGATTATGCACCTGCACAGTCGCAGCAGATGGCTGCTGGCCATCTCTACAAGGACTACAGTGGGTCTACACCTTTGATGACCCACCAATACCATTATTTCTACAAGGACTACAGTGGGTCTACACCTTTGCTGACTCACCAATACCATTATTTCTACAAGGACTGCAGTGGGTCTGCACCTCTGGTGGCCCACCAATACCACAGTCTCTACCAGGACTACAGTGGGTCTGCTCTGTGATGACCTACCTACCAATATTCTTCAAAACGTCGAATGACTCTGCTGTTGGTTTGCTCTGTTGTGGCCCATTACCTGTCTGCATGTCAAGAGTCAGCACTGTCTTTCCGTTGGAAGGACAACAGTACTTCTTCAAGACTGCATGGAAATCCACTACTTCTGTGTGCAATTTCTTTTACTAATGAGACTTTGTGAAAAAAAACTGTAATTACTATTAAGATGAATGATCAAGACTATCTTTATGGACTGTGAGAAAATTTTAGCTTTTGACCAACATTGTATCAATAAGTGTTTGCATTTGATTTCTTTGTTATTGTAAATACGATTATGAAAAATTTTGACAAATATGTATTGCCCAGTGCCCAAAACAATTTGTAAAATTTTTTATGGGGAGAATGGGGGCTATGTAAGTAGGCTGTTTAGGTTCTTATATGTAAGCAGTTTAGGTTCTTACATGTAGGCTATTTAGGTTCTTATATTGGTAACGCCGCCGCCACGTAGCGCTCTCTGTATGAAAATCACTGGCTGTGCTGTGTGCAGTCTGTGGCTAGTTTGCATTGTTGTCTGCCATTGTAGTGTTGGGCAGCTGGACGTGAACAGCGCGTAGCGTTGCGCAGTTGGAGGTGAGCCGCCAGCAGTGGTGGATGTGGGGAGAGAGATGGCGGAGTTTTGAAATTTGTAATACTGGATATTATGAACTGCTATGTATATTATGATTTTTCAACACTATTAAGGTAAATACATTGTTTATTCTCTATCAAAATCTTTCATTTGCTAACTATGCCTATCAGTAGTTAGTGCCTTCCGTAGTTTGAATCTTTTATTTAGCTGGCAGTAGTGTCGCTCGCTGTATTGCAGTAGTTCGAGTAACCAAGATTTTTGTGAGGTAAGCGATTTCTGAAACGCATAGGTTAATGTTAGTCAGGCCCATTCTTTTGTAGGGATTTCTGAAAGTCAGATTGCGTTGCGCTAATAATATTGTGTGTCAGTTTAAGCATAGTCTTGTATAATTTTTCTAGGGGGACGTGTCAACTTCAGACATTTTGTTACAGGAAATGTTCAAAATGTTCTTCGTTAGCGAGGATACATGCATCCACCTTCCGTCGCATGGAATCGCTGATGCACTGATGCAGTCCTGGAGATTGGCGTATTGTATCACAGCCGTCCACAATACGAGCACGAAGAGTCTCTACATTTGGTACCGGGGTTGTGTAGACAAGAGCTTTCAAATGCCCCCATAAATGAAAGTCAAGAGGGTTGAGGTCAGGACAGCGTGGAGGCCATGGAATTGGTCCGCCTCTACCAATCCATCGGTCACCGAATCTGTTGAGAACCGTACGAACACTTAGACTGAAATGTGCAGGAGCTCCATCGTGCATGAACCACATGTTGTGTCGTACGTGTAAAGGCACATGTTCTAGCAGCACAAGTAGAGTATCCCGTATGAAATCATGATAACGTGCTCCATTGAGCGTAGGTGGAAGAACATGGGGACCAATGAAGACATCACCAACAATGCCTGCCCAAACGTTCACCGAAAATCTGTATTGATGACGTGGTTGCACAATTGCGTGCGGATTCTCGTCTCATTGTAAAAATTTACAATTTTATCACGTTGGAATGAAACCTCATCCGTAAAGAGAACATTTGCACTGAAATGAGGTTTGACACATTGTTGGATGAACCATTCGCAGAAGTGTACCCGTGGAGGCCAATCAGCTGCTGATAGTGGCTGCACACGCTCTACATGGTACGGAAACAACTGGTTCTCCCGTAGCACTTTCCATACAGTGACGTGGTCAATTTTACCTTGTACAGCAGCAACTTCTCTTACGCTGACATTAGGGTTATCGTCAACTACCCGATGAATTGCCTCATCCATTGCAGGTGTCCTCGTCGTTCTAGGTCTTCCCCAGCCGCGAGTCATAGGCTGGAATATTCCGTGCACCTTAAGACGCCGATCAATTGCTTCGAACGTCTTCCTGTCGGCACACCTGCGTTCTGGAAATCTGTCTCGTAACAAACGTACGGCGCCACGGCTATTGCCCCGTGCTAATCCATACATCAAATGGGCATCTGCCAACTCCGCATTTGTAAACATTGCATTGACTGCAAAACCACGTTCGTGATGAACACTAACCTGTTGATGCTACGTACTGATGTGCTTGATGCTAGTACTGTAGATCAATGAGTCGCATGTCAACACAAGCACCGAAGTCAACATTACCTTCCTTCATTTGGGCCAGCTGGCGGTGAATCGAGGAAGTACAGTACATACTGACGAAACTAAAATGAGCTCTATCATGGAAATTAAGCGTTTCCGGACACATGTCCACTTAACATCTTTTCTTTATTTGTGTGTGAGGAATGTTTCCTGAAAGTTTGGGCGTACCTTTTGTAACACCCTGTATACATATTCATGCAAGAATAGAGATCATTTCAGCTAGGTTTGTCTTTTGTGTACAGTATTCTTTTTTTAATAATCAACATGTTAAAAAAAGAACAGTCGAACAATCGTTTTTGAATAACGTCAATATTATTCATGATCGAGGAAGTCGAGCTATAAAGTAATTCTTTGCCATCAAACTGTTTCAGAAAAACCGTTTGTAGAACATTAGCATGCAAAATTATTCCCATGCCAGAAATTCTGTGTTGTTTGTGCCCGCATTTCACGTGGCGTTACACACGCTGTTGAATGTTATCTTTAGTTTACCATTTTAGTCTAGCTTCGCTGCGGCGCCCCTTGCTGTGCTCCACTTTCTAGAGAATATTTTCACTGTAGCGATGTGAATGCAATAATAGTTCACGGCCATAGCTATACGGTTAGACTATACTACAAACAATGTAATTACGCAGTTAACCAGTGACTAGATCAGTTAGCTTACATTCACTTTTGAAGCTATTTTCTTGTTATGCAAAGTACATTGAATGAGCATAGTGATATATATGTATGTGAAACGTTTGTCGTATTGTGCGCTTTGTTTCGCAAGTTAGCTACGTAAACCAGAAGTGGACTTTTATTAAAGTCTTTTCAAAAGTTTCTTGAGACAACAAAATTTAATAGTTTATTTGATGTGTAATTTTTAATCGTTTTGTTTTCGAGTATTTTAGAGATTGAGAAAATTGTCCAGTGTGACGTCAGTCAACACACGAATGTCGTGCAGGATTAGCCGAGCGGTCTTACGAGCTGCAGCCATGGACTGTGCGGCTGATCCCGGCGGAGGTTTGAGTCCTCCCTCGGGCATGGGTGTGTGTGTTCGTCTTAAGGCTAATTTAGGTTAAGTAGTGTGTAAGCTTAGGGACTGATGACCTTAGAAGTTAGTAGTGTGTAAGCTTAGGGACTGATGACCTTAGAAGTTAAGTTCCATAAGATTTCACACACATTTGAACAACACACGAATGTTGACTCGACTGCGCAACACAGGACTTAAGTAAACACGGTTTTTCAGTAATTAGTTTCGTGCAGTTCCACTCCACACACACACACACACACACACACACACACACACACACACACACACATACATTCTTTATACAGACACACAGAATTCTATACCGGAAAAATTGCAACTGTTATCGCTAACCAGTGTGTGCATAAAGTGTATATGTCGATCGACTGATAGAAGAACGACTTCATGGATATTTTCCGCAATGCTGAGCAACACCAAAATCGTATCCCAAGTGCATGAGATTTTGGGTGAGAAGTACAATCAACAGAGACAATGCAATCTTATGGCCACATCGATCGCCTAGTATCTCTCTTTGTGTTTTTACCAGTAGGACAAACTGAAGGCCAATGCGCGCTCAATAATCGTCAGGCGCTAGAAGAGCAACTGCATAACACTGAAAACGCTTTTGCTGCTAATCCCTCAGGCAGACCAGCTATGTGTGGCTCATAGTTTGATAAAACGAGCACATCGTTACGTTGACGTCAACGGCGGACATTCTCACCACCTTTTTTTTGTGTTCATTAACAAAGCGCAATCCCGCGTCAGTCTTACTGTAAATATTTTTCAGGTCAGTACTGTTCTGCTGACCTCGTATACACCCTTCGTGCCCAACATCTGACGGACTTTCCCTGTCATTACCGCTACGGTTCTCCTCGAACACCGGGAACTTCCGTTTGCTCCTTTCCTGTTAAATTTATTGTACATGTATGTGAATTTCTATAGCTTCCTTCAATAAACGCCCATGCTAGCCCTTCTCGACAGTGTGTCCAACTGTGCCGTCGAATTTCACTATTTAGTCGGTTTCACACATCGCCATGGCTGGTTTCTTCCCCTGTCCTAACCTGTAATGCCGGCCACTGTGGTCGAACGATTCTACGCGCTTCAGTCCGGTACCACGCGGCTGCTACGATCGCAGGTTCGAATCCTGCCTCGGGGGTGGATGTGTGTGATGTCCTTAGGTTAGTTAGGTTTAAGTAGTTCTAAGTCTAGGGGACTGATGACCACAGATGTTTAAGTCCCATAGTGCTTTGAACCATTTGAACACCGTTTGTCTTCGATAACACTGGTATTGATGGATCGTCCGCTCGTTCTAACATTGACTTCTCCACATGGACACCTTACGTGGTTTATTCTCAATATTGCAAGTAGGTCCCTTCATCCTTTTCTACCGTGACGTCAATTTAATAACTGTCACGCAGATAGTTCGGATGTCGTAGGAAGTCACCGAGCTGTTCCTCAACACTACTCCACAGGACGAAAGTGCCGTCGACCCACCTGTTTAAAATGTATCAAGTTCCTCTAGATACTCCTTGAAGAAACTGGCAGCCATTGGACTAAATGGACCACCTGGGCCATCCAAATGCTCGTATAAATGATTGATCTACAAAAAGTAGAATGTGGTAAGATAGGTATCATGGATTGTGGTGAATTCCGGCACGAAAATGCAACCCACATGCTCCAGAGAGCCATATATTCGCACAAGGCGAACAAAGAAACATCATCAGAGCTGACCAGGACGTCGTTTTTCCAAGCCTTCCACGCTGTTTACCTCTCTGAAGCGACCAATGTTCACACAAACGCCTAAACATGAATTATTATATTATTTTAGTTCGTCAGTGCTGTCAGGGTTAAGTGGCTTGGTAAATCTGAGAGACATCTCGACCATAACCACGTGCTTGACAGTGGACGAAAATCATCTGAGCTTCCTCCTGGAATGAATAACGGAACACCCGCATCTCGTGGTCGTGCGGTAGCGTTCTCGCTTCCCACGCCCGGGTTCTCAGGTTCGATTCCCGGCAGGGTCAGGGATTTTCTCTGCCTCGTGATGGCTGGGTGTTGTGTGCTGTCCTTAGTTTAGTTAGGTTTAATTACTTCTAAGTTCTAGGGGACTGATGACCATAGATGTTAAGTCCCATAGTGCTCAGAGCCATTTTTGAATAAAGGACCATTCTACTTCGACTTCGCTGAAATCACGTAACCTGAAAAATAGAATTCTTCCTGTTCTTCATCACTGCCATCTACGTATCTACGTTGGGAAATGTGCTTTAATTAAGTTAAATTAATACCACCTAATGTGTAATACAATATACCACTAATAATTATTTTACTACAGAGTCACTGTCCATTTGCATACATACGTTGATTTGAACTTCCCTGTCAGGAACCATCTCCTCGAGTTTCCCTGTTATTTAATATACACCCTCTATAATCTGTATCGATAATACCGACCACCTTAAATGGCAATCGATGCTAACGTTAAACCTCTATGAGCAATTTTTAAGAAAGTTGTGACCGTGAGATAAACTAATGGCCACAGAACAATCAAACTGGGATTCGTTTCGAAACACTCCAGCAGAGTATAGCCAACAGTAAACAGCTTGGTCAGGAACAGACGTTCTCCCAGCACAAAAGCAAGTTGTAACATTAGGAATTAATATCGGCCGAATTAGGCACTCTTGTGTCAAGGAACATAATGAAGCAGGAGGCAGTGTTAAGGCTAACCTAACCTTCCTTGACAAATACACACACTCTAAACACTTCCTTTATACCTTTTCATACTACATCACAGTAACCTAACCTTTGAGATAAATGTACTACTAGCATAAAAGTCAGACAAACAAATCGTCAATGAGATAGCAAACAGTAACATATGCCGCTCAACAACAAGTACCTTAAATGAGCTAGGTGCCGCAGTTTATAGAACCAATCTACATCTACGTGATTAGTCTGCTATTCACAATAAAGTGGCTGGCAAAGGGTTCAATGAACCACCTTCAAGCTGTCTCTCTACCGTTCCACTCTTGAATGGCACGCGCATCATTACACATTACACACTAAACTAGTAGCAATACTAAACAGAAAAGAGGATGAAATGATTCTGATTTAAATCAAGCGGTCTGTTAATGATTGTACTCCATAACATCATTGCTTAGTACACGGTCTCCTTGCCTCTGCATTAACCAACTTGCATTAGTAGCTAACATAGTAAATATTTCTGGCCGTGTGGGATTAGCCAACCGGTCTAAAGCCCTGCAGTCATAGACTGTGGGGCTGGTCCTGGCGGAGGCTCGAGTCCTCCGTCGGGCATGGGTGTGTGTGTTTGTCCTTAGGATAATATAGGTTAAGTATTGTGTAAGCTTAGGGCCTGATGACCTTATCAGTTAAGTCGCATGAGATTCCTCACACATTTGAACATTTTTTAAAAATATTTCTTTCTTGAGCTCGGATTGAAGCAATTAAACAGAATTGAAATGTAATTACACTGACTGTGAAGGAGCCTTTGCTTTGTTTCATTAACTAACTAGCCTACTACACGAACGCTCTTAAACTTTCATGGTTTGAGGCAACATGCTCATTAACAATACTACATAAGTATGTATGAGAAATTGTAAGTGTTCTCATTAGTAATTATTAATTAAGGAAGTCACAACAAACTATAACCCTCTAAATAACAAATGTCCTTTGATAAGCAGTCTTGTAACCTAATCAATATACAGTTAGCTGTGCAAATGCCAACACAACATTAAAGTTCAAACACATTCTCCTGAATTGAGCACTGATAAAACTTTGCAATTCTGATCAAAGTGCATAAATGCAACAATTAATAATCTTTTACACTTCAGTTCAGCTTTACTATTTGCAAGCAGTTTTCAAGTAAGGCAAATTATTTAAGAAAATAACAGCAGATTTATTTAAGAATGCACTAGAAGTGGAGTATCAGATTTATTTAAGAATGCACTAGAAGTGGAGTATTTCTCAATCTGTAAAACTAAACTTTAAACACTGTAACTCCACACAATATAAAGCAATCACAGCCATTTTTACACTGCCGAATACGTCTTCCCATAATAAATTAGGACACTCGGAATTAAATTCACTAGGATTGGATTCCTCTTCAGGTTTGTGATTTGGGATAGTCACGGGTGTAAGACAGAGTTTTTAGCAACACCACGATTATTATTAACTCAACAAAATGTCAAAAATACCTTGTCCATTTACAGAGTGCCAAATGTAAACAATTTATTGGAAGGCTGGTGGTAATGATGGCGCAATTTGCAGTGGCTGTTAACATGGCGTCGATGCAGTCATGGCAGTACTGTTGATCTCGACTTGCTACGGAACTTCCTGGCGTAGAAATCATATTTTTACAAGGCCAAAAAGTATGCCATAATAATAGTATCACGAAATGCAGCATCCAGACCCTAAATACTGCTCTTAAGCTCCTCTGGCCTCAAAATCCCAAGAACATGAGCCATAAACATACGTTACTGCTAGCGAGATGCTAACCGCAGCATTGCTCAGCCAAGACTCCCTGAACGTCACAAAGGAAGTGTTGCCACTTGCGCTCCAATCACACATTCTCCACTCCGCCACGCTACTTCCGTAGCTGCGGGGCTTTCCCACATCTTCTACATTCACTCCTACTTCCCCTAACTATGAACCAAGGCATTTACAGTACATTGTATAACAATCATTAAAGTAGTTCTTTAAATCCACAAGCACAGTTTAAACAACATCGTTCAAAAGTTCACATAACTGAAATATGTATACATAGTCAATGAATTCCCCTGACAAGACACTTGGCAGACGCCTGCATTGAGGAGGTAATCAGGTCCATCCGTTTTCCGTCGGAAAAAGTCTTTTATTTTGTTTTGACTGAAGAAAGATGTTTGAATACCATTTTTCTTTAAAATTCTGCTTATGCGGTCAGTGACCCCAGAAACGAACGACAACCTGACGGAGTGAGAAGGCGGTCCCTCGTCATTCTTATTAGTGGTATAAATATTCCGCCTAAAAGCCCTGTCGATTGAATAACTATCATACCCATTTGCTTTCCACGTCCTCTTTAAAAAATTCAACTCCGAATGTAAGTTGTCGTCATCGCTAATACGGAAGGCATGTGAAGACAGAGTGTTGAGTACTGCTTGCTTCTGGGCTGGGTGGTGGTGCGAAGCGGCATCTAAATACATGTTTGTGTTAGTCGGCTTTCTGTACACTCTGTGACCTAGAGTGTTATCAGATCTTCTGTATACCAACACATCTAGGAACGGGAGACCGACCTCACTCTCAACGTGCAAGGTGACTTTTATTTTGGGAAGAATTCCGTTTAAGAAACTGTGGAACGCATGAAGTTCTTCTTCGCCGTGTGGCCATATAACAAATGTATCGTCCACATAGCGGAGCCAACAAGAAGGCTTCAAAGGAGCACTACTTAACGCCTGTTGTTCAAAATGTTCCATAAAAACGCCAGCAGCAACTGGCGAAATGGGTTAGCCCATAGCAAGGCCGTCAGCCTGTTCATAGAATTGACCATTGCATTTAAAATAGCTCGAACGAAGACATAGTTCAATTAAGTCACAAACATCTGGAGCAACATTCCCTCTTATGATCTCCATTGTATCTGATACTGGGACGTTAGTAAACAACGATGTCACATCGAAGCTAACAAGAACGTCACCTGCAGATATCCTCAGTGTAATTTCTAACAAATGTTTCGAATCTTTTATAAAAGTATTTGTTTTACCAACTAGATGTCTCAGTTTGCCAGATAAATGACTTGCTAAAAAATACGTCGGAGAGTTAATCCCACTGACTACAGGCCTCAAAGGATCCTATTCTTTATGTATTTTTGGTAGTCCGTACATTCTGGGTGAGACAGGTATTGGAGGTGTTAGATTCTTTGTAATAGAAATGTCCAGTCTGGAGTCTGATATTACGTTTTTCACTTTCCGAATGATTCTGTTCATCGGATCGCTTTTTAACTTGCGATACACAGGATCAGTTAGTAGTTGTTCCATCTGCCTGTGATAATCCACCAAAACAACAGTAGGATTCCCCTTATCCGATTTTGTTACAACGATGCTTTCGTTTCTCATGAGTTCAATAAGAGATTTCCTTTCCTGCGCCGGTATGTTGCTTTTCAGAGGTTTCGATTTCCGTAGAACTCTCGACACATCTTGTCTTACTTCTTCGGCCTGCACCTTCAGAAGACGAAACAAGGATGCTTCGACGGCATTCTCTTCGGTGTAGTTGCGAAATTCAGACCTTTGCTTGGAACTGAAACAGCTGCTTCATCGAGTACTTCTGGCGAGAGATTCACCACTACTCGCTTCGGATCCACAGTGGCGTCTTCCTTCTGAACTGTAACCGTTAGCTTCTCGAACTCCTCTTTTTGTTTCATAGCACTGAAATCCAAAAAACCTTGTTGAATGAACAAACGTCCACTTTATCCCAGTCCTATGGTGGGAGAGTTGCCGCCAGTGAAAAATGTGCATCAATCAAAACGGAGCTAACATAATACAAATCTCTGCGTATTTGCTGGATTCTTTCACGGACAAGTGCTTCGCTGGCCTTTTGGTAGATTCTCCTGGCTTTCACTGTCTGCACATGGTGGCTAATTCTGGCGAATGTGGGAATAACATCCTTATCATGGCACCGGGATAGAAAGGCCCAATCGCATAGTGATTTTCCTCTTCTTCTGAGAAGGTTCTCCAGTCTTGTGATGGTGATATAAACCTCTTGCCCATACAAGCGTTTTATGTAAGTCTGCAGGCTTTCGTGGCGGTTGTCACTGAAGTTAAAATCTTCTGGGTTATTAGGCCGCGTCATGTTTCTTCTAAAATGTTGATCATAAGGTTGCACAGGTCAACAAAATCGTGATTTTATTCAAACTAAATGGCAAAATGAATATCTCCTGATGTACAGAAAGGCGCTATAACATATTTTCAAATTTACATGATCAAGTAGTCGTTCAGTGACACAGATCTGTAAGTGGATATCTGACTTGGGAATGACACTGTCTGTTTTAGCTTCACTATTTGTTTTCTGCCTTTCTTATGTACTTGGTGGAGATTTCGAAGACCTGAAAGATTACACGTTGGATGAGCGAGATAAGTCTTCTTCTAAGAGGAAGTTGCCCTGGGCAGGCGCCCGGCTCTAGGTAATGTGCTGGTATTCCCTTTTCCCCAGCTCGTTATCCTGGAGGGTTACGGAATACGCATCCTTCTGCTGAACGAAACAAATGATTTCTTCGCAAAAGCCCTTAGCCAGGTTAGAGATTTCCAGACTGGTGTGGCTTCCCTCAAGTTATGTAAATATTCGTTACGATGCCTCAGAGAGACGTCCAGTTTGAAAGCGTCAGAATATCGCGTTCTCATTGGTTCATTCTGTATTTTTCAGGAGACACTACACTTTTGCGCTGTGCCTAAGTGCAGATTTTTTTCATTCGTCAATTTCAGAGTCGTGTTATGAAGTGAGTCTCCTGACTCTCGCTGTCGACGTCTGAGCGATTAAATGGTTCAAATGGCTCTAAGCACTATGGGACTTAACATCTGTGGTCGTCAGTCCCCTAAAACTTAGAACTACTTAAACCTAACTAACCTAAGGACATCACACACATCCATGCTCGAGGCAGGATTCGAACCTGCGACCGAAGCAGTCGCGCGGTTCCGGACTGAGCGCCTAGAACCGCTAGACCACCACGGCCGGCTCTGAGCGATTAGCTGAAGCATAAGGAGACAGAAAAGAATAGAAGATCGTTGAACGCTGTTGTGTATTTTTCATTCATTGGAATTCGGAATTTCCGTGCTTGTTGGCGGCGGTTTCTAGTTCTGGCAATAAGACACTGAAGTTTCGGACGGCTCTTGCAGAACAAGTTAGGCTTTCACCACTGGATGGATTTCTGTACCTAAGTACGAAGTGCACAGTGAGGGTAGAAATCATATCCTCCGATCGCTATCGCTACTGCCACCGCCTTCGTTATTCCCGCTCTGCCTTTTTTTGTGTAAGATGGGTTATCGTCACTTGTGCTGTAGTCATTCAGACATGAAGTTAATTCGCGCCCTTCAAGAACTAAGTATGCGATCTTAAAGTCAAACAGCCAGCTTGTTGCTCTCAACGGGCATTTTAACAATTCTACGGAGTTCGTTCCTATCTTACCGTGTACGTTCTACATCTAATTAACTGCTTAGGCAGCCATTGGCCCTGTCCACGAATTAGTGAAGTGAATGTGTTTTATCCTACATACCCATCTCTGCCACGGTTATATTGCTAGTGGTTGTTTTTACGATATCAGGGGGTAACGTACATTTCCAGAGTCAATAAATCTATTTCTTTTATTGTCTGTTTGTTTCCATTCATAGGTGAAAGATCCCTCCTCCCATGAATGTGTCTGTGGCTGGTGAGGTAGCCACGTGTTTCAAAAAAAAAAAAAAAAAAAATTCAAATATGTGTGAAATCTTGTGGAACTTAACTGATAAGGTCATCAGTCCCTAAGCTTACACACTACTTAACCTAAATTATCCTAAGGACAAACACACACACCCATGCCCGAGGGAGGACTCGAACCTTCGCCGGGATCAGCCGCACAGTCCATGACTGCAGCGCCCTAGACCGCTCGGCTAATCCCGCGCGGCACCCATGTGTTTCATGCTTAATTGGGCCATCCCTATTAATATTCATTTCAATAATATGTTTTCCATTGTGTGGCAGTGTCCTTGTTTTCAGTTAATTTGCATGATCATTTGAGGTGGTTCCTCGTGTCTGTGAGCACAAGAATTTGGTTCTGTGCATCCTAGTAGTATGCTGATACCACTATCAACACCCCACATGTGCCTCTCCAAAACATTTGAAGAATGGGGCCGCTCACCAGGTCGCCACCATATTCATCTGTGATGATCAGCTTCGACTGTGCAGGACTGTGATACAACACTGAACACAATGCGACGCTGTTCACCAACAGACCGCTTCTCCTGGACTCAGGCCCTATCCAAACATGGTCGTTTGTGTGGTGTCGTTAACAGCAGTCCTCGCACGAACAGTAATGTAGTCCGGTTGAAGCTACAGGTAGTCTTCGACTAATGGTGTGGGATGACATAGAATGTGTCAGGTAGTCTGCTGCTCGTTCTTGAATGTGATGGAGCTACGATCATCCATTGTGGTGGTCAGGGTTGGTTCACAAGAACCTTGACGCCCAGTTTGCCCGCCCTCACGTTTCCAAGGAGTCTATCCTCAGGCCATTGTCACATCCGAATGTCCCACAAATGTGGATATTGGCCAATTCGAGCAATCGGTCAGATGGCTGCCCTCAATGAGGCCCCTTTCAAACTCTGTTAGGTGAGCTGATAACGCGTGACAATCATCGAAAGACGATCTTGAATAAAAATTATCATCTCCAGATACTGAATAACAAAACAAACGAAAAGTATAAGAAGCTGTTAAACCAGGTAGTGGCATCTCGGCCCCTTCACAGTGGTTACTCAACGTCTTACCCTTATATAATGTACTAGGTCTGGTATAACAACGCTATATATATGAATACCAACAGTGTACTCTGGTTCTACTTGTCGTTGACAACTGCAGCTCCAGTCCTTTACATACCAGCCGATGTTTTGTTATAGGGCGCAAATACATCTACGTCATACGCGCTCTTCTCAGAAGCGTAGAACACGAAGACGAAAAAGGAGTTAAAAACGACTACACGTAGAGTTCAATCGACGGAAGGGAGGCCAGATAAAACTAAGGACTTTCAGAAACAACGAAAAAGACATGCCTAATTTAAACGGACGCAAAATCCCCAAGATTGGTTACCTTTTACAGAAGCTCTAAATTTAGCGCGGACTTCAGTTCGAGATGCTTATAACATTTTCCACAACGAAACTTTGCCTCGAAACCCAGCAGAAAATCCCAAGAGGTTGTGGTCGTATGTGAAGTATGCATACACAATCAATGCCTTCTCTGCGTGATAGCAATGGAGATACTATCGAAGACAGTGCTGCCAAAGCAGAGTTACTAAACATAGTCTTCCAAAACGCCTACACAAAAGAAGACGAAGTAAATATTCCAGAATTCGAATCAAGAACAGATGCCAACATGAGAAACACAGAAGTACATATCATCGGAGTAGTGAAGCAACTTAAATCACTTAACAAAAGCAAGTCTTCCAGTACAGACTCTATACTAATTACGTTCTTTTCAGGCTATGCTGATACAATAGCTCTGTACTTAACAATCATTTACAACCGTTCGTTCGATGAAAGATCCGTACCCAAAGACTGGAATACTGCACTGATCACACAAGTATTCAAGAAAGGTAGTAGGAGTAATCCACTAAATTACAGGGCCTGATCACTAACGTCGATATGCAGCTGGATTTTGGAACATGTATTATATTCGAACATTATGAATTACCTCGAAGACAACAGTCTATTGACTCATAGGCAACACGAATATAGTAAACCTCGTTCTTGTGAAACACAACTAGCTCTTTACACACACGAAGTGTTAAGTTCTCGGAAGCAGTCAACATTTAGTGTGTGTAAAGAGCTAGTTGTGTTTCACAAGAACGAGTATTACTAAATCCGTGTTGACTATGTGGGAATTCAAGAGATTTCAAATTGACTCCGAATTTATGGATTTCTAATAGGCTTTTGACACTGAACCACACAAGGGGCTTGTAGTGAAATTGCGTGCTTTTCGAATATCGTCTCAGTTATGTGACTGGATTCTTGATTTTCTGTCAGAGAGGTTACAGTTCGTATTAATTGACGGAAAGAAATGGCTCAAATGGCTCTGAGCACTATGCGACTTAACTTCTGAGGTTATCTGTCGCCTAGAACTTAGAACTAATTAAACATAAGTAAGCTAAGGACATCACACACATCCATGCCCGAGGCAGGATTCGAACCTGCGATCGTAGCGGTCGCTCGACTCCAGACTGCAGCGCCTAGAACTGCACGAATTGAAGGAAAGTCATCGAGTAAAACACAATTGATTTCTGTGGTTCACCAAGGTAGTCTTATAGGCCCTTTGCTGTTCCTTATCTATATAAAGGATTTAGGGGACAAACTGAGCAGTTGTTTTAGGTTGTTTGCAGATGACGCTGTCTTTTATCGACTAGTAAAGTCATAAGGAGATCAAAACAAATTGCAAAATGGCATAGAAAACATACCTGTACGGTGCGAAGATTGGCAAATTGACCTTAAATAACGAAAAGTGTGCCGTCATCCACATGAGTGCTAACAGGAATCCCTCAAATTTAGATTACACGATAAATGAGTCATATCTAAAGGCCATAGACTGAACTAAATATCTAGCGTTACAATTACGAACAACTTAAATTGGAGGAAACACACAGAAAATGTTATGGGGAAGGCTAAACAAAGACTGCGTTTTATTGGTAGCACACTTTGAAAATGTAACAGATCTGCTAAAGAGACTCCCTAGACTATACTTGTCCGTTCTCTTTTAGAATACTGCTGCGTGGTGTGGGATCCTTACAGATAGATTTGACGGAGAAAGTTTAAAGAAGGGCCGCACGTTTTGTATTTATCGCGATATAGGGGGGAGCGTGTCACAGAAATGATACAGGATTTGGGGTGGACATAATTAAAACAAAGGCCTATTTCGTTGCGGCGGAATCTTTTCAGGAAATTTCTATCACCAAATTTCTCCTCCGAATGCGAAAATATTTTGGTGACGCCGACCTATATTGGCAGAAACGACCACCTTGATAAAATAAGCAAAGTCAGAGCTCGCACGGAAAGACACGGGTGTTCGTTTCTTACCCGCGCTCTACGGGATTGGAATAATAGAGACTTAGTGTGAAGCTGGTTCGATGAACCCTCTGCCAGGCTCTTAAATGTGATTTGCAGAGTATCCATGTAGATGCAGACGTAGAAAGGTCCATGAAATACACCACATAGAAACGGAGGTCCTTAACTAAAGATAAAATGTCCCTCGCCATATTGCTACGACGGACTAAAAGAAAAAAACGCGGCCGACAGCCCACGCGTCGTTCGCTAAAACGGCCGATAATACAGTCGGCAAACATTAATGAGAACGTAAATACTTCAATAAATTGCATTGCGACAGGAAATGCCGAACCGTCAAAGGTTGAGGGCAATGAGATCAAAGTGGTGGGGAATCACCACTTAACAAATGGCGATTGCTAAAAATACAGTGCCCAATATGAACCCTGGATAAAATGATCTTCTCGCGGAGACAAGGCCGAGAGGAGATGGTCCAAGGTGCTGGAACAACTTTTTTCCATGAAGAGACGACCAGTGGTGATAGCAAAGTGACGCCGCCTGCTGACAGACGGTAACACAGAGACCGTCGGAGGGAATAGAGGAACTAGTGTGCTGACGTGCGTGGACTGCTACCTTGACAGCAGCGTCAGACGCCTCGCTTCCTGACAGACCGACGTCACCAGGAAACCAAATAAACTTCACAGTTGCTCCAATAAGAGTGAGCAAGCGACAGTTTTTCTGGAGCCGTCGCTCTAAGTGATGGGCGGTGTACAGCGCACATTGACTTTGAAGGGCACTGAGAGAGTCTGAGCAGAGCACGCAATTGAAAAGTCAGTGTTGCCGAACGCTCTCCGTGGCCTGATACAGCGCAAAGAGCTCGGCTTCAAATACTGAGCAGTGTGCCGGAAACCGATATCGAAAGAAGTGAGCCCCGATGACGAAGGCACACTCGGCACCACGGTCAGTGCGAGAGCAATCAGTCTACACAAAGGTACTATTACGAAGTTCCGCGCGAAGGTCGAGGACTTAAGGCGATAGATAGAATCTGCAGTAGTGTCCTCAGGAAGCGAATGAAATCCAAAGTGAACTCTGGCCGTCGCACGAAGCCAAGATGGTGAAGGGTTCATACAAACCGGGAAAGTTGCAGGTAGCGGGAAATTAAGCTGCTGGAGCAAGAGCCGAAAGCGAACTCAGGGAAGTAAGAGGGAAGAGGGTTGCGACCCATACTGGCGATCAAAAGAGTCATCGAAGAAGGTGGCATAGGATGGGTGGCCACGCATGGCAGACAAACGGCATGCGTATCTGCTGAGGGGAAGCGGGCGGCCAGGTAAGATACGTGGGAGTACGAAGATGGTTTCCTATCGATCAGGGATCCCAGTAATTTCGTACTACCAACGAACGGAAGAGCAACAGGCTCTAAGCGCTATGGGACAGTAGTCGTCTACAGCTGCTTGCGCTTAGCAATTGAAAGCTGTCGAAGGCGATGCCTGCTGTCAGGGTTTTCCTTAAGTTGACTCGACTGTACGAGTATCTTGTTAACAACGAATAATGTACAGTTCATTCATTTTTTCATAAATGAAATAAATTCTACAGTTTCTCACATCTATGAGTATGGTTTGTAAATAAATTGTGGAAAGTTTTGAACACGATATCGGAAATTGAAAAAAAAAATTGCCAGACTATGACTCGAACCACGTTTTCCTGAAATTTTTGCGAGAAATGGACCAACGCGTTATTGATCTGCTCTGTTTGTGAAGCTCTTTCCCTTGAACAAATCTGAAAGTGCAATTATTTGTTTGCCTGTATGTGTACATTCTCTTTCAAAGAATAAATGTGTTAAGACACCATGCATAATATGACATTTTCTTACGTATCGCAGTGTTTTTGACATCACATCTCTGGAACTGTGTATCGTTGTCTAACAGTAAGGTTCAAATGGCTCTGAGCACTATGGGACTTAACATCTAAGGCCATCAGTCCCCTAGAACTTAGAACTACTTAAACCTAACTAACCTAAGGACATCACACATATCCATGCCCGAGACAGGATTCGAACCTGCGACCGTAGCTGTCGCGCGGTTCCAGACTGTGTATCGTACCGTGCAGTACTTGTGTAGAGATATTCAGCGCCGTATTCGGATACTGTCTGCGAAATATGGTGTGAATAAAGTCAGTAGCAAATAAGCAATAAATTTAAACGTCATTCACAATGCTGCAGTTTTTCCCTTATGTCAGGGTTGATCAGGTTACATCTCCCGATCTAAGCGTCATACTATTATGTAATTTTGTAGGTAGATTCAGCGTCATATTTGTGTATAGTCTGAAAATGTGTTGCGAATATAGCTAGCAACAAACAAGTATTAAATTTAAACACCATGTACAATGTTGCAGTTTTCCAGGAATTTCAGCGTTTATGACGTCATGTCTCCAGATCTATGTGCAATACCATTATCTAATTTTGTAGGTGCATTTAGCGGAATCTGCGAATACCGCCTGGGGAATTTATTGCGAATAGAGTTAGTAGCACAGTACAGAAGTAATAAATCTGAATGTATTATGCTACAGTTTTCATGCATCTCAGTATTTATAACATTATCTCATAGAGGGAATGATATTACAGAGAGATGATTTAGCCACAGGGAAACGTTTCCATTAGGAACGTTTCATGAAATAACAGGTCCGCAGTACCGTTCACTTTACGTAATTCGACGCACGAGCAGAATGCTAGCCAGAGAATTCCATAACCTGGTGCACCCAGCCTGCGATATACACTCCTGGAAATGGAAAAAAAAACACATTGACACTGGTGTGTCAGACCCACCATACTTGCTCCGGACACTGCGAGAGGGTTGTACAAGCAATGATCACACGCACGGCACAGCGGACACACCAGGAACCGCGGTGTTGGCCGTCGAATGGCGCTAGCTGCGCAGCATTTGTGCACCGCCGCCGTCAGTGTCAGCCAGTTTGCCGTGGCATACGGAGCTCCATCGCAGTCTTTAACACTGGTAGCATGCCGCGACAGCGTGGACGTGAACCGTATGTGCAGTTGACGGACTTTGAGCGAGGGCGTATAGTGGGCATGCGGGAGGCCGGGTGGACGTACCGCCGAATTGCTCAACACGTGGGGCATGAGGTCTCCACAGTACATCGATGTTGTCGCCAGTGGTCGGCGGAAGGTGCACGTGCCCGTCGACCTGGGACCGGACCGCAGCGACGCACGGATGCACGCCAAGACCGTAGGATCCTACGCAGTGCCGTAGGGGACCGCACCGCCACTTCCCAGCAAATTAGGGACACTGTTGCTCCTGGGGTATCGGCGAGGACCATTCGCAACCGTCTCCATGAAGCTGGGCTACGGTCTCGCACACCGTTAGGCCGTCTTCCGCTCACGCCCCGACATCTTGCAGCCCGCCTCCAGTGGTGTCGCGACAGGCGTGAATGGAGGGACGAATGGAGACGTGTCGTCCTCAGCGATGAGAGTCGGTTCTGCCTTGGTGCCAATGATGGTCGTATGCGTGTTTGGCACCGTGCAGGTGAGCGCCACAATCAGGACTGCATACGACCGAGGTACACAGGGCCAACACCCGGCATCATGGTGTGGGGAGCGATCTCCTACACTGGCCGTACACCACTGGTAATCGTCGAGGGGACACTGAATAGTGCACGGTACATCCAAACCGTCATCGAACCCATCGTTCTACCATTCCTAGACCGGCAAGGGAACTTGCTGTTCCAACAGGACAATGCACGTCCGCATGTATCCCGTGCCACCCAACGTGCTCTAGAAGGTGTAAGTCAACTACCCTGGCCAGCAAGATCTCCGGATCTGTCCCCCATTGAGCATGTTTGGGACTGGATGAAGCGTCGTCTCACGCGGTCTGCACGTCCAGCACGAACGCTGGTCCAACTGAGGCGCCAGGTGGAAATGGCATAGCAAGCCGTTCCACAGGACTACATCCAGCATCTCTACGATCGTCTCCATGGGAGAATAGCAGCCTGCATTGCTGCGAAAGGTGGATATACACTGTACTAGTGCCGACATTGTGCATGCTCTGTTGCCTGTGTCTATGTGCCTGTGGTTCTGTCAGTGTGATCATGTGATGTATCTGACCCCAGGAATGTGTCAATAAAGTTTCCCCTTCCTGGGACAATGAATTCACGGTGTTCTTATTTCAATTTCCAGGAGTGTATTTCCGTTAGGAAGTAGCAGAATTGCAGTGTACGCGTTAGTAGTGCGAACGAATAACTCTCGCCTGGCTGTCCTCCGGATAAAACCAGCCCTCTACTGGTTTCTCAGCCAACTTGAATAAGTTTAATGATGGATTATAATAAAAAAACTACATATACGCTACCATTTCAACAGCCTAACGGCTGTTTCCAAAACATATCTTGCCCGTTGCAGTGAAATACGGAGGGTCGTGAAAATTTGTGAGACACTTTGGATAGGTTCTTGACGTTTCTTTCTGGAGCACCAGTTCAGGAAGGTTGCAAGATCTACCTAGAATACGTTAATCCAAATTTCCATTCAATTCAAGAAAGGAGCTTACTCACTAGCACTAACTTCAATCTGCAGGCAAGGAAATGAATCCTGAGAGCATTCGTTTGTCGTGTGGCCCTATACAGGGGAGGAGCTTGTACAAAATAGGAATGAGTGAGCGGACGACTGGAGATCTTATGCCACCGTCCGGGAAGACGGGCAGGGTACGTGCGGGGGGGGGGGGGGGGGGGGGGAGGGGGCTACAGAAAACAGCGGGAGAGACAGAGGCATCGATGAAGAGGTGCTGGAAAGCATTCAAAACTTTGAAATGATATCCAAACTACAAAACAGAATGTTATAAGGAACAATAACTTAATTGGAACAGTAGAAGAAGGAGTTATTGACAGAAGGAACGACCAAGTGTGTCATACCTACAGCAGATTGGGAGTGACGTGAAACAATTCACTTACCCAGACATTAAGAGACAGAGATATCATTTGATTGGCCAGAGCGCTTTCTTCCCGGTTTGGGATCGGTAAAATAAACACAGTCGTTGACAGAAAAGGTAAGTGATAGTATGTTTCAAGCCCGTTAACAACAGTGTGAAAGCAATTTATTTGTCTGTGTGCAACTTACCATCGGACAAAGACTATTGCATCGTCTCTGGGAGAAGACACCGTGGCTTTCCAGAAGTGATCTACACACAGACTAGATTTGATCAATTTCTAACATCTTACGATGGAATTATAGCGTCATTCCAACTCGCGTAACACACCTCTGATCCCGACTGAAATTAGTCACAAACGTTTCTAGCAAATTGATAATGAAATTGGCGTTCGTTGAAAGAGAATCCCCGCTAAAGATTAAATTCTGTAATAGGGAAGCAGATTTTCTCTGCGTCATTTAGTTTTCATGAAGAAACGAAGAACTGTAGAGGTTCTGTCACTTAAGACATATACTCTAAGAAACAGAGTATTTCTACATTTTTCAAAGACGTCTGCCTCCGCAGCTAACGGGTCAGAGCCAAGGTTTCAATTCCCGTCACTGCTTGGTAGGTGGACTTGCACATTGTGGATCCAGCTTTGTGAGAACAGGTGAGGAGCTTCTTGAATGAGAGGAGTCGGTTCCAAGATTTCGAAAGCCTACAAAGGCTGGGAGGGCGGTGTGTCGACCACAGGGCCCCCCACACCGCATTGGAATGACGCCATATGGAAGAACATGACACAGCATCCCTCCGTCCTCTGGACCTGATGGCAAAGTTATTATTTTTTTAAATATTAGTCCTAGATTCCTTCCAATTGCACTACGTCGGCCAATACAGTTTTGGACTGTCTGCACAACAAGTACAGTGTAATAATAAAAGTTTTACTATTAGTTCTATGTAACACAGACTGAATTGCGCCTACATATACAATTATCATGCTCGAATAGATTGGTGCAAGTGGCCTGCAATTCTCGTTTGTGTGACTTAGGGCCGGCCGCGGTGGTCTAGCGGTTCTAGGCGCTCAGTCCGGAACCGCGCGACTGCTACGGTCGCAGGTTCGAATCCTGCCTCGGGCATGGATGTGTGTGATGTCCTTAGGTTAGTTAGGTTTAAGTAGTTCTAAGTTCTAGGGGACTGATGACCACAGATGTTAAGTCCCATAGTGCTCAGAGCCATTTGAACATTTGTGAGTTAGGAAGCGATGGGGTTGTTTTAATGCTGGAAGAATACTACAGAAATAAAAAGCAAGTACCGTCTTTGAGCGTACAGTGCGTTCACTGCTAATACCCAGCGCTGTTTGACATCGCGTCGCTTGAGTCGATAGTATTGTTGATGAGTTATGAGAAACACTTTGCTATATTTACAAAGAAGAAAAAAATGGTTCAAATGGCTCAGAGCACTATGGGACTTAACATCTGTGGTCGTCAGTTCCCTAGAACTTAGAACTACTTAAACCTAACTGACCTAAGGACATCACACACATCCATGCCCGAGACAGGATTCGAACCTGCGACCGTAGCGGTCACGCGGTTCCAGACTGAAGCGCCTAGAACCGCACGGCCACACCGGCCGGCTACAAAGAAGAAATGCTGCGTACCTGCAATACGTCTTCCGAGGTAACCACAGACGCTTGGACGAAAATCATGACGAACATGACATTCGAAGCAAAACCTTACCTTAAAATAGACTGCGTGCACCACTTGACTTCTCTGCGTACTTGCGTTATTGTCCGTAATGGCACGGATGCCGGAAGGGGCAGGATAAAAGGGCGGAATATCTCGCGCATTAATTTCGAAAGGAAGAACAGAAGTAACATTGGGTTTAAGCTTCCCGTCGATGATGTAGTCGCTAGAGATGGATAACAAGCTTTTATTGAGAGAGTGTAGCAAAACGTGCAGCTGCTTTTAAAAATAACCATGACATTTGCATTTAGCGGTTCAGGAAAATTAAATAAAACCTATATGTGTATATTTTTTGAGCAGGTGCTGCACCTCAGATCGTAAACATTTGGGAAGTGTCATATTTCAGAACTGCCGAGAGCTGTTGGTAAAGTAATGATCAATTGACAAACAGAAAATACCATAAAATTATTTAAATCGGCCATTATGGGAACATTCTGTCTGTGACATCAGAATATGGCCGTCAGTATGCAGAATGCACTCCAAACAGTGTACGACGGTTATTTAAGCGTAAAAATGCATTTTGCTGTTGAATCTGTTAATGAATTTCGCTACTGACATCGGTTTCAGTGATGTTGGGTGGTTGTTGATATTATTTTTGAGGCCTCAGGAAGAACGTGGCTAAACAGGCTGATGTACCTAATTTTATGTACTCTGATGATGTTCGGTTGATCGAAAATAGCAATTAATAGAGGTTTCTTGCCCCAGTAGCGCCTGGTGGTTCTCAAATAGGCGGTTTTTCTAAATCTGGTTGGCTGGACGAGAATTTGAATCGCTTTGTCCCCAATGACGAGCTCACTGTTTCACCACTGCCACACCGAGCGAGGTGGCGCAGCGGCTAGCACACTGGACTCGCATTCGGGAGGACGAAGGTTCAATCCCGCTTCCAGCCATCCTGATTTAGGTTTTCCGTGATTTCCCTAAATCTCTCCAGGCAAATGCCGGGATGGTTCCTTCGAAAGGGCACGTTCGACTTCCTTCCCTAATCCGATGAGACCGATGACCACGCTGTTTCGTCTCCTCCCTCAAACAACCGAACCACTGCCACACTTTTGGGAAAGTTCACCTTTATATTTTTCATAGTTTATCTATGGCACGTGTGCGTAATATGCATCAAAATACTCGTCTGATTCTTGTCCATTGCCTAATACACGTTTGACATTCATTTTGCATTCGTTGGCTTTGCCAACTCTTATCCAAACGATCACCTTTCAACCTAAGTAGATGTCGAGCAGATTAGTCTCTCACCACAACCAAGATCTCGTTGGGGTCCGATATGACACTCGAGATCCGCCTCGCTCGATCATTATCTTCGGAAAAACTGAGAAGCTCTTCACGTGGCATGAACGTCTATCAGGCAGGGAGGATGGAAGGAAGGAGAGAGGGAGGGTAAAGGAACAGAGGGAAGTAGGGTATGTGGTAAGGACTGTGAGGCAAAGTGAGAGAGGTGGAGGAAGAATGGAAGAATGGTGGTGGGAGAGCAGGTGGAATGGCAGGAGGGGAGGGGAAAAAGGGAGAGAGGGATGGGGGGGGAGAGATAGTGGTGAAGGGTACAAGGAAGTCTGTCTCGGAGAGCAGGAGGGATGGAGTGGGAATGCTAACTGTCGTGGAATAAGATATCGAGAGGTGAAATCGGTATCAGAGTAGGTATTAATTTCAAGTTGTAACGAAAAGCTATCTCCAGAAAGTAACGGAAGCACTGTGTATTCGTGTACTCAATTAGCTTCAGAGTGACGCCACACTCATACAAAAAGGGTATGCACACACGAGAAGGGCATCGTTCACCGCTCATGTGACCTGTATTCTGACACTCTCAGAATATGCGAAAGTTGTATGATAAAACTGAAGCATGTGACCCCTATGTATATCAGATGGAATTTTCACTTTGTAGTCGAGTCGCAGTTAGAGATCTGCCCACGCTATCGTCGATAAACGCCATCCACAAAGTGTCATTACTCACCATTTCAGGACACGACATGGGGAGGAATGGGTTAAGGGGGGTAGGACGTCAACGGGCCAACTTGAAGCAGGAGAGACACCGCAGGACATTTTCATTTCCACTGTTTATACTACTACAAAGAAATTCAGCATGAACAGGGAGGATTCACAGTCATAGCAGAAAAAGAAAAAACGAAGTAATTTTGTTTACATGTGAAATTTCATTTTTTCACTTACTATTGGCCGCATTTGTTGCTATAAGTACACTTTTCTTCATAAGTAAGGGAGATTCTTCTATGAATTTTTCACAGCAGACAAACAATACTTACAGATGGATGAACTCTAGAATTCTCCAAATCTGTTAAAAACTGCGGTAAAAATTGAGATAATTAACTATAAAATTTGATTTTTTTTCTAAACATTAAGTTTAAAATGTAACAGTTCATTCATTTTTTCATAAATGAAATAAATTCCACAATTTTTCACATCTATGAGTATGGTTTGTATGCTGTGCAAAATTGATCGAAGAATCTCTCTTACTTATGATAAAAGTACTCCTATAGCAACAAGTGCAGCCAACAGTAAGTGAAAAAATGATGGAAATTCACATGTAAAAAAAAATATTTTGTTATGTATTTCAACTTTCACTGCTATCAGTGTGATTCCTGAATCATTTCTGGTCATGCCGACAAAGTTTTATGAATTTATTTGTAAAAGTATAGACAGAGGAAATTAAGATGTCCTTTGGGGCTTCTCCTGCTCCAGGTTGGCCCGTTTGACGTCCCACCCCGTTAAGGAGGGCGAGAGGGAGCGAGAGAAAATGGCTGGGAACGCAGGAGGTAAGATGAAAAGAGGCTGTGAGGGAGGGTTACAGGGGGGTAGTGGAGGGCTCAGAGAGGATAGAGGAAGCAAGGGAGGGAGGGAACTAGGACATGTGGTAAGTATTGAGAGGGATGATAGGGAGCTGAGGGAGGAAAAAAAGGATGGGACAGAGAAAATAGGGGAGGGAGTAATGGTGGAGCGAAGAGTGTGTGGCAAGGGAGCAAGGAGACAGAATGTAGGATGAGTGAGTGGGAGGAAAGCTTTAGAATCAGAGAGAGGCAGAGGCAGGTGGGATGGGGGGGGGGGGCGGCTGGTAGGTATGGTGGGTTAGAGGAAGGGAGGGTTGTTGCATGGCAGCAGCGAGAACAAGAAGTAGTGGAGGGAGGAAACAAGGGTGGTAAGAAGGGTAAGTTTGACAGAGTAAGGGTCAGAAGGAGTGGGAGGGAGATGGAGTCAGTTTGAGAGGGAGGAAAATGTCAGGGACAAGGAGGGAGGGTGAGTGGAAGAGAAGGAGAGAGGAATGGAGAGAACGAGTGAAGGAGAGAGTGGGGGAAAAGAGTGTAACTGTATATATGTGGAAAGAAAATTCATTTGACAGCTTGGCACAGTCATCCTTAACTTCTCCACTTCTTACAGAGATGTTTTATAGCCTAAGTAGCGTTACACTTTACCTTACGCCAGCAGCCTCTGTTGCTATTGTGATAGTGTATTCATTCCAGAACCGCATTTTCTGCAGAGAGAGCTACGCGCAACAGGGCAGGGAGGCGACTGGCCGGGCTCTACCTGCGCAGGCCCTTTGTCACGCCAGGTAACAGCGGGTAACGGTGCGCAGACCATCACAGCGCTGGCGGTGCAGAGCCGCTTAACCGGCCCCTAGCGATGCCCACAGCGGGGATCGGGCAGAGCCGCTGTTTGCCAATCCGCGCGGCGCCGGCAGTCGATGTTAAGCGAGTGTCCACACGCTGATTGCAATCGGCCTGTTTGCCGCAAACACGGCGCGGCGTCTCCACCACCTGACTGAAGCCCGTCGCACTCTGTGCGGTCCGAGTCCTGCGATGGATGCCGCGTTACGTCGGTGTGTTCCGAGGCGCCCGTCTCTCACACATAAACGGTAGCTTCTTTCATCAACTACGGCCTCTATTTGTCTCTGCATTTCCTTCAGCAATATACCGGGTATTCGGAAATTACCGTTACAAGCTTCTGGAACTCGTAGAAAGGACTGAGTGCATAATATTGTAAACAGGATCCCATGTTCGGAGCCAGCCGCTGTGACCGAGCGGTTCCAGGTGCTTCAGTCCGGAACCACGCTGCTGCTACAGTTGCAGGTTCGAATCCTGCCTCGGTCATGGATGTGGGTATTGTCCTCAGGTCAGTTAGTTCTAAATCTAGGGACTGATGACCTCAGATGTTAAGTACCATAATGCTTAGAGCCGTTTGAGTCATTTGAACCATATCCGGAAACATCATCTAACGACGCTAAAGAGCCTTAAAAAAAAAAAAAAGAGTTGGGGCCCCTCCACGCCCGCACCAACGTGGTGACCAAACCAAAAGTTCTACTGTCACCTCCGTAAACATGTTAGTTATCTAGTAAGTGGATCACAGGATGCTGGGCTGTGATGTTGTCCGTGTGTCTGGGTAAAGCTACGCATTAACACGGTCCATCAGGTGATAGATAGTGGACGAAACGCGAGTGAGAGTAGCGAGGGGAAAAAGTGCCATGGCTCTTGCCGTGGGAAAAAAACCTCTGCGACAGTGGGATGGGTAGTAAGAGCAGCAGTGGCTTACTAGCTGCGATAGCTCATGCAAGGGTGTATTTGTTAGTATAGATATCATGCATCATTACCGTGACAAGCGATGGCGATGTGTCCCAGTTGCTGCAGCTGCTACATTCCTGGAACAATCAAGATCGTTATACAGTAGTGGGAGATCGGCCATAGATCATCTCACTGTGTGGGGGATGTGTGGAGCTTGTTTGCATGCAGTGTACGGTACGGCTTCCCTGTGTGGTGCCAGTTATTCGGCAGTGTATTTCAGCTGGATATCCAGTAAATGCGTCTGATTAACAGGGGCTCGCCTGTGCCGTTATGTTTGCGTATGCTTGGCCATAGATGTTATGTCCTTGCAAGTATGTCTTTTGGTCTTTTATGTTTCCATCTATGGCTGTGGTCGTAGTTCCCCAGATTCAGAATAAACGGGTTCTGCGAATGTCTAGAGTTTCTGTATAGTCTTGTGGTGAGTTTGTGGATTACCTCCGTGAGAGTCTCAAGTCGGTATTCCCGGTGAAGGGCCGCGATGCGTGTGTATCGTGGAGCATTGCTTATGACTTTGAGTACTTTGTTTTGTATGAGCTGCAGACGGCGCAGGCGTGTAGGCGCAGCGTATCCCCAGACGGGAGCTGCGTACGTCATCAGGGGTCGGATAAGTGTCATCCGACCGCTGATGACGTACGCAGCTCCCGCAGCTAAAGAGCGTGCCTGTTCACGTGTATTTAAGGGGCGCTATGAGCTCGCCAGTCAGCCTGGGTCAGTCTCTCGTCCCCAGCTTGCTAGTCTGTCTCTCGTCTGCATTTGTTAGGCAGTTAGTGTCTGTCTGTTGTTCGGAGTGCTAGTATGTCTGTCGTTCGGATCAACCTTTAAAGCCGGCAAAATGAGAGTCTTTCCACTCCGCCAGTAAGAGAACTCAGCGAGTTGTCTCGCGGTCGGGGCTTAGTTCCTGCATCTGAGTCTGCGTGTTAGGCCGCCAGTCTGCTCGAGCTCGCTCAGGCAATGGTCATTGGCGGTTGGATCGATCGGTTGGTCGGTCGCGCACTGAAACACAAGGTGACTTGTCCGTCTTGAGCGTCGGCCCATGTGAGGTCACCACGTGAGTCCAGTGGGCCGCGGCGTATAGCGAGGGGGCAGTGACTTCGCGGTCGACACGAGAGCAACAGGAGTCAACCCACATCAGTCTGGCCGGTGCGAGCTGCGTCGCCGTGAGACGGGAGATCGGCGCGCCTTCCTGCGTCCGTTGAGGCGGCTGACAGCGGACGGTTCGGGAGAGCGATTTGGGGGTGCTACGCCAGGTCTTCTCTAGAAATCGCAGTTTATTAGAAGTTAAGTGATTGGTGATATCTTGTTTGCTTTACTCTTGTTAAATTCTACTTGTTTTCTTGGTGAGGTCGCAAGACGTTAACTTTGGGGTCGTCCCACTATTCTTCTCCGTTTGCCCACCCGCAGGAATGTGGTTGTTTATCAATTGGGTGGTCCGTTTTTCCCTTGTGGAGTAGGGGCGGATTAGAGCAACCTGCGGTTCGGGTTGTTCGGTAATCTCCCTATCAGTCTACCGTACGTTAGTAGCTGCCTCTGTCATGTATGTCGGATTTGGTGTGTTTACGAATTTATTGCTTGGAGTGTAACGGCCTAATACCTGAAATATGTTTTCATCTTTGGAAACATTGATATTATTGCCCATGATCTTGAGAGGCGGTATCTGTGTACTGTAGAGCATCTTAACTATTGTTTCGCCAACCTTGTAGTATTTTATATAAGGTTGCTTTTCATGGGCTTTTATTTAAATGATCACTTTAGTACATAAAGTTGCCACCCTTTCACCGTAAGACTTTTCTTAGAAGTTAAAATCAATTTGCACCTTCCGTGGCAAGGTTAATATTTTAATTGTTGCTGTTTTTTCCATCCCTCCTACCGGGGATGCATAGTTTGTGTGCTTGTGAAAATTGTTAAAACTCTTAGTTTAATGTTATCCGGTGTGTTGCAGATTTGCGCCAGTGTAGTCACTCAGAGGCTGTTGTGAGCGGTCGTAACTACGGCCGTGTCTAAAGGGAGAGGGAAGGTTCTCTGCCCGAAAGCTCATACCGTCAAAACTTGTTTCTTTCTGCCTCTGAATAAATTGTAGCTTTGATATTTAGAGGGTGCTTTATGATTATAATTTTAAATCTGTTTCTTTTAAAAAATTCTTTTAGGCACTATTAAAGTGAATAAAATTCCCACTTGTTAAAAGGAATTTGGTTATGATTTCTTCAGTTACCTCCTGGCAACCACTTCCCTGCTTACATAGTGTGATTAAATGTGTTAATGTTCTTGATGAATCGCTAGTAAATAAAATAAATTCTTAAGAATATTCTTTGAAATAAGTATCGGTTCACACACACACACGTATTTTATATATATATACACAGGATGATTCTGTGATGATGCTACAAACTTCCTAGGATGATGAAGACGGACAAATGTATCAATCTGAGGCAAGAGTCCTTGTTTCGGAAATGAATAAGTTAAAAGTAACAAGTGAAAATCATTGTGATACCTCTGAAAGTGGAATACAGTGATCAGACAGAACATTTTGGCCAGCTATCCAATAGCCGGTAAGTCCACATTTGGCACGGACAACAGCGGCGACGCGTCGTGGTATGGAAACAGTGAGGCCTTGGTAGGTCGCTGAAGGGAGTTGGCACCACGTCTGCACACACGACTCACCTAATTTCCGTAAATTCTGGGAATGGGAGCATTGAGCTTTGACGCCACGTTCAATCACATCACAGATGTATTCGATCGGATTGAATCTATCGAGTTGGGGGAGGGGGGAGGGATGAGGCAGCACATCAATTGTAACTCGCTATTATGTTCCACGAACCACTCCATCACACTCCTGGTCTTGTGACATGGAGCATTATCTTGTTGGGAAGTTCAACTCCAATCGGGAAACATGATCGTCATCTAAGGGTATACGTGGTCTGCAACCACTATACGATGCTCCTTGGCATCAGTAGCACTTTCCATTTCAGAAATATTTGCGATGCAAGTTTTAGGTGATTGACGCTGTTTACAGGGTGTTACAAAAAGGTACGGCCAAACTTTCAAGAAAGATTCCTCACACACAAAGAAAGAAAATATGTTATGTGGACATGTGTCCGGAAACGCTTACTTTCCATGTTAGAGCTCATTTTATTACTTCTCTTCAAATCACATTAATCATGGAATGTAAGCACACAGCAACAGAACGTACCAGCGTGACTTCAAACACTTTGTTACAGGAAATGTCAAAATGTCCGCCGTTAGCGAGGATACATGCATCCACCCTCCGTCGCATGGAATCCCTGACGTGCTGATGCAGCCCTGGAGAATGGCGTATTGTATCACAGCCGTCCGCAATACGAGCACGAAGAGTCTCTACGTTTGGTACCGGGATTGCGTGGACAAGAGCTTTCAAATGCCCTCATAAATGAAAGTCAAGAGGATTGAGGTCAAGAGAGCGTGGAGGCCATGGATTTGGTCCGCCTCTATCAATCCATCGGTCACCGAATCTGTTGTTGAGAAGCGTACGAACACTTCGACTGAAATGTGCAGGATCTCCATCGTGCATTAACCACAAGTTATGTCGTACTTGTAAAGGCACATATTGTAGCAGCACAGCTAGAGTATCCCGTATGAAATCATGATAACGTGCTCCATTGAGCGTAGGTGGAAAAACATGGGGCCGAATCAAGATGTCACCAACAATGCCTGCCCAAACGTTCACAGAAAATCTGTGTTGATGACGTGATTGCACAATTTCTCGTCAGCCCACACATGTTGATTGTGAAAATTTACAATTTGATCACGTTGGAATGAAGCCTCATCCGTAAAGAGAACATTTGCACTGAAATTTGAATTGACACATCGTTGGATGAACCATTCGCAGAAGTGTACCCGTGGAAGCCAATCAGCTGCTGATAGTGCCTGCACACGCTGTACATGGTACGGAAACAATTGGTTCTCCCGTAGCACTCTCCATACAGTGACGTGGTCAACGTTACCTTGTACAGTAGCAACTTCTCTGATGCTGACATTAGGGTTATCGTCAACTGCACGAAGAATTGCCTCGTCCATTGCAGGTGTCCTCGTCGTTCTAGGTCTTCCCAAGTCGCGAGTCATAGGCTGGAATGTTCCGTGCTCCCTAAGTTGCCGATCAATTGCTTCGAACGACTTCCTGTCGGGACATCTGCGTTCTGGAAATCTGTCTCGTAACAAATGTACGGCGCCACGGCTATTGCCCCGTGCTAATCCATACATCAAATGGGCATCTGCCAACTCCGCATTTGTAAACATTGCACTGACTGCAAAATCACGTTCGTGACGAACACTAACCTGTTGATGCTACGTACTGATGTGCTTGATGCTAGTACTGTAGATCAATGAGTCGCATGTCAACACAAGCACCGAAGTCCACATTACCTTTCCTTATATTGGGCCAACTGGCGGTGAATCTAGGAAGCACAGTACATACTGAAGAAACTAAAATGAGCTCTAACATGGAAATTAAGCGTTTCCGGACATATGTCCACATAACATATTTTCTTTATTTGTGTGTGAGGAATGTTTCCTGAAAGTTTGGCCGTACCTTTTTGTAGCACTCTGTATACACAGTTACAGGCGCCGGCGTCTGTAGCTGCGTCGATCTGTAGCGGCATTGGACGGCGTTTCCGGATATGGGTTTCTATTCGAAATACCCTGTACTCACTCCCCTCTACAAGTTCTAGAGGTCTGTGACGGGAATTTCCAAACAACCTTTCTTCGTAATGAGAATTTTAGCTTAAACAGTACTAGGTTACAGGTTTTTTCTGCTTCATTGCTCTTACAAAGTTTTGGTGATTGTAGACAATCATGCTCAACCAGATATGCTATTAAGTGAATAAACAGTATGTAATGAAAAGTATTGGGACCCCCCTAATTAACACGGAATGTAATGTAGGGAAACAGGGAGTACTGTGTTGTCTGTAGAGAATGGGCAACAGCTGAGTGGGTCCGTCAGGATCACTCAGTGACTGCAGACATGGCCTAGACGCTGGATGTCACCTGAGTAGCAAATCAATCAGAAAAGCTTCAACCCTTCTAAAGCTGCACCAGTCGGCTGTTGGTGATATTAGTGTGACGTAGAATAGGGAAGGAACAACAGCAGCTAAACCGTCCAACCAGACCTCGTCTACTAACAGACATGGGCTGTCGAATATTGCGAATGGCGTTTGTACAAAATCACATCAAGTCAGTGGAAGTCACTTGTGAGTTACGAAGTGCTACCAGCAGTCCAGCTAATACTACGATTCTGCGTAGAATGTTTAGTGAGCTCCTCAGACCCCACACAGTTCTGTAGTCAGTCATAAATGACACTCCAGATGGTTTAAACAGCAGTGCCACTGGACTACCGCGAACAAGTGATTTGGAGTGAAGAGTCAGCCCATACCCTATGCCAATCCGATGGAAGGGTTTGGGTTTGCCCAATACGTAGAGAACGTTATGTGCCATCATATGCAGTGCCAACAGCGAAGTAACGGAGGTGTCACAGTATGGGAGTGTTTTTCGCGGTTAGGGTAAGGTCCCTGATTTCTTGAGATAGATGGCAAGAGGTTCAAGAGAGTACACCAGTTCAAATACTTGGGATCTTGGTTTACCACGGACAACAACATACAAATGGACATCAAGGAAAGAATAGCAGTGGAAATAAAATGCATGCATTCCCTCAGAGAGACGCTCGGCTCCAACTCGACCTCTGTGAGCACTAAGATGAAAAGCTACAGCACAGTGATATGCCAAGCAGTAATGTACGGTTTAGAAACATGGAGCATGAGTAATCGAGAAAGGGAAAAACGATTAATAGTTGAAAGGAGAGTAATGAGGAAGATATGGGGACCAGTTTTAGATAACGGAGAATGGAGGAGGAGGAAAAACGAGAAAATGTACCATCTGATGCGACGGAGAATGGATGAGGAGGAAAAACGAGAAAATGTACCATCTGATGCGACGGAGAATGGAGGAGGAGGAAAAACGAGAAAATCTACCATCTGATGCGACAACCAACTATCCTACAGAAGATAAAGAGGAAAAGAATACAATGGGTGGGCCATGTAACATAGGCGAAGATGGCACTATCTGGGAAACCAAACACCAAATGCCCCATAGGACGACCATGGCAGCGCTGGATGGACGACCTGGCTAAGGACCTAGCAGTCCTGGGAACTGAAGACACCTGGAGGAACTGGCCACAAAACAGGGAGGAATGGAGGCAGTTTGTGGTAGCAGCGCGTGGTCTGTAGGGCATGTGATCGCTGAATATCTACCTATCTAGGGTCTGGTCCCCTTACCGCATTTACGAAAACGCTAAATGCGCGGCTGGATGTGAACGCAATTTACACTATTCTGTGCTGCATATGGTACGGTAACGGTTCGAAGGGGATGCCTGTTGGTGTCAGAGTGACATTACACCCTGTCAAAAAGCAGCCTCTCTGACTCATTGGCTTGTAGATAGGTGGGCTTAGTGAGCATTTTTATTGAGAGGAAAAGCGGGTTTCCATATTTTTTTCGAATTTTCCATTTTAATTGTCTTTCATATGACGTGCGGTCCTGCATCTTTGGTAAGACAGTGGCTGAGATCGAGCCGGCGTAGTACAGGGTGTTTTGCGTAAAGCCCACGCCCAGTCCAGGTGAACATCGTCCCACCTAGTACCGCAGGCTAGGGACTCAATGTTGAGTACCACTGACGCAGGGATGCCCACTGAAGCACCCTGTGTCCGCCAATGGGAGGCGTGGGCGGCAGTCACCTGAGGCACACCGGACGGGTTGGTGAGAGTGCGTCGATATTGCCAGCCAGTTCGGTCCGTGACCAGACGCGTCCACTAGTTCTCCCTTTGTTTGAGCAATGCCTCTCAGATTCACTACAGCAGAACCCTCTTGCCGTAGCGAGACTGAGTTTAGTATACCCCTTAGGCGTAGGCTTTTGGAGAAGTACAACCTCCACTGCTGACTGGAAACCGTCTTTTCGTCCGAAGGTTTTCTCGTAACACTACCGGACGCCCCGCTTCACGCTCATTTTCCTGTCCTGACTAAATCCAGAGCCGCGTGGTATGGGGCGCTTTGTCACGGTTCGCGCGGCTCCTCCCCGTCGGAGGTTCGAGTCCTCCGTCGGGTATGGGTGTGTGTGTGTTTTACCTTTAGCATAAGTTAGTTTAAATTAGATTAAGCAGTGAGTAAGCCTAAGGACTGATGCCCTCAGCAGTTTGTTCCCAAATAAACTTATCAAAAATGTCCAGTTCCAAGTCCAGCACATACACAATAACTTTATTAAAATGGAGTGACCTACCCACAGTTCAGAAGTGAACCCGGTGGAACACGTTTAGGGTTCAGTTGGGACGTCAAATTCGCTGCAGAAAAATTCCCCTCTTGAAGAAGAATGGGCTGCTATACCCCGAAGACACCCAGACATCTCATTAATAGTGTACGCAACGAAGTTCGAAGACGGTGGACAAATGCATAATAATATTCTTTTCGTAGGTATCCTGATACTTTTGATCAGATAGTGTACACTCATGGGCCACAACATTATGCCGTAGTCGGGAAAGTACGTAAGCGGAGCAGAGACAAAAGGCAATTTTTTTCTATCATCGATACGGACCACCTGCACCCCTTTCTACCTGATGCCTTCCCCGGCGGCGAAGGCATTTTTCAGTAGGATAACTACCCTTGTCACAAAGCCACAATCGAGCCGGAGTGATAGGAGCATTATGATAGCGAACTCAAGGTGATGTCTTCGCCACGAAATTCGCCTAACCTGACCACTGAGGAACACACCTGGAAAGGCATCGGGCGCCAGCATCGATGCCACAGACATACCGGACTGTAATTTACGGTAATCCCACGGCTAGTGCGTACACACCCGGTGTCACGTACTTCCAAAAACCTGCCAAGGACTTGTCAAATCTATGCCACGGACAATGATTGCGGTACTGCGTTCTGTAGGTGGACCAACAGAATTTTTGAGTAGGTGCTCATCAGTGTATATCTGGTACCGCCTATGTCTTGAGAAAACAGTACTGTATTGACCATCGTCTTTCTTTCTACAGAATAACGTTAGATTTTGATCAGACATAGCAACTAGTCGGCTTCAAACTTGAAACACCACGATGAATTATTTCCAAGTAGAAAATGAAATCATGAAACTTAACAATGAGTGTGGATTACCTCTAAATGACAGACAGTGACATAAAGATACAGACAACATGTGGGCGATCATTTCCCTCTCGAAAAGTGGTATACGAGCTAACATTCCGAAGATGTTCGGCCTCACATGCGGTTAATCTTCGTCTAAATGTCTTGGCTCAAACTTGTCTATGGGTTGAACCGCACGTGTGCCATTACATGCCATAAATTAGACACTTGTTACCCTTTGGTTAAATTGTCTGGCTGAAGGCAAGTTTGCGAAACTGTATGAAACATACAAAGTTAGTGTAATATATAATAACAGTATTAATAAAATCTGGAGTTAAATTAACGACCCATAAATGATGTAGGCCACATAGTTGCGATTCAGTTATAATAATGTTTATTCAGAAAGCAAAATAATTGCGAAAGTGGTCGTATTTAGAGTTACTGTTACACTCGAGCGCATATTCATTTCATTCACAATCTAACTGCGAAATAAACGTCCAAAACTCCACCTCTACGCAAAAAGTCAGAGTTCACATAGGCGCGTGGCAGCTCTCCACTCAGATACTAAGTCCTGCGATACAACTCAACGCGAAATTTTCTAACAAGGGAGCTTCTCCATCGCACCCCCCTCAGATTTAGTTATGAACTGGCACAGTCGATAGGCCTTGAAAAAGTGAACACAGATCAATCGAGAAAACAGGAAGAAGTTGTGTGGAACAATGCAAAAATAAGCAAAATATACAAACTGAGTAGTCCATGTGGAAGATATGCAACATCCAGGAGAATGTTAGCACACGAGTGCCGTGGCCCCGTGTTTAGCGTGAGCAGCTGCGAAACGAGAGGTTCTTGGTTCAAGTCTTCCATCGAGTGAAAACTTTACTTTCTTTATTTTCAGACAATTATCGAAGTTCAGACACTCACACATAATCAACTTCGCTCTCCAAAATTCCAGGACATGTTCAGATTTGCTTGGAAATATGTAGGCTTTGACGGTCTACACAAGGAAAATTTGAAAACGTTAAAAACATATGTTTTAACAGAGCACAGGGAAAACTGTGCGACTGTGAAACTGTTGCACTCATTTGTTGCAGTTTATGTGACAAACTCTTATGTTTTCATCATTTTTTGGGAGTGATTATCACATCCACAAGAAAACGTAAATCGGACAAGGTAGAAGAATCTTTTTACCCATTCGCCAAGTGTACAAGTTAGGTGGGTCGACAACATATTCTTGTCATGTGACGCACATGCCGTCACCAGTGTCGTGTAGAATATAACAGACGTGTTGTCCTGTGGAGGAATCGGTTGACCTATGATCTTGAAATCAAATGTTCTCGGTTCCCATTGGAGAGGCACGTCGTTTCGTCTACTAATCGCAGGGTTTTGCGGTGCGGTCGCAAAACACAGACACTAAACTTATTACAGTGAACAGAGACGTCAATGAACGAACGGGCATATCATAACTATGCGAAAATAAAGAAAGTAAACTTTTCACTCGATGGAAGACTTGAACCAAGAACCTCTCGTTTCGCAGCTGCTCACGCTAACCACGGGACCACGGCGCTCGTGAGCTTACAGTCTCCTTGATGTTACATACGTTGTGCATGGACTACTCAGTTCGTATATTTTGCTTATTTTTTGATAGTTCCACACAACTTCTTCCTGTTTTCTCGATTGATCTGTGTTCAGTTTTCCAAGGTCTATCTACTGTGCCAACTTATAACTAAATCTTAGTGGGGTGCGATTGGGAGGTTGCCTTGTAAGTCGTTTCACTTCCTAGCTACCTACAGACTGAGTGTCCGCTTTCGCGTCGCAACCAGCACTGTTCCTCTGCCCGTCTCCGGCCGCGTCTACTGCGTGCCGAACATCGTCGCTCAACTGACTAGTGCAGTTCCCTTCTCTGAAGCCGTCCATCTGATTGGCTACAGCTTATTCTACATTATTTTACATTTTAACATATTTCAGTAGTCAAAGCTTGACCACTAACACGTTCTAAATAAAGTAACAATTATATCCATTACATAATAAACGTTAAATTCTTTTACTTAAAACCAATACAATTTTCTTCTTAACTTTGAATGTCACGGCCAGTAGCTATGCACTAATACACTTTCCGATAAATAAATAAAGAACAAAAGTAGCTATTATGCACTAAACTCTACAACAAATATTCTGTTACCTAATTATTCAATAAGGTGTCATGCTGTAATTGTTCAGTGTATTTTGTGTGTAGGAAATGATGTTCTGATGCTTAACTGAAAATACTGATAATTTAAATTTACTATATCTTTCAAAAAAATAAAGTTACAGAGTTGATATTTACAATATCTGTCAGTTTAATAATGCGCTTTTATATGAAATGTCGATCGTTAAGATCGACCAAAGCGCTCAGACTTTAGTACTCAGGTCTTTGTTATAAAACTTGTTAATTTCACTTTAAAAGTGAATCCTAAACTATTATAGATATGTTCAATATCCAAGTTTTATTGGGTCCCCGTGAAAATCTAAGAAGTTTGGTAGATTAAAATTACTTTGGCTTCATTCTCTGGGTTACTACAGAATTAAATAGCGTTCATAAATGTTTTCCTTTATGGTCGATCTTAGGTCCGCCATATTGGAGATTGCTACGCCTCCCTGGGCACAAGCAGCTCCTACAGGGTTTCCCTAAGACGTAGGTTCTTGTCTGACTCACTAGCACACTACAGCGCTTGGACCTGATCAGCCTGGCCATATTCAGCACGATAGACGCCTGTTAATTTTCCCATCTCCTGGGGAATCTGCTCTCTCTGCGGCACACGGTCCTGCTGGACGGCAGGATTCGTTTCATAATTCTTGGAAGGCTGTATCTTTCGACCATATACTTAAATGAGAGTGAAATGGTCGTTAACCCACAGACATCACCACATTGTCGCATAAAAGGCAATACATGAGGACGCAGGATGTCGGTGAGGAAGCCTTGTACTCTGAGAGTTCCCTCAATCACTACCACCTAAAGTCATGTCCAATAGTTCCTCACCTCACGATGTCACGAATAGTCCCGTTACGCCTCTCCAAAACATTGCAAGAACGGGCCTCTCGCCACGTCACCTTCATTCACTCAGATGACGGCCATGCGTGATAACACAGAACGGCGACTTATCGCTGACCACAATGCGATGGCATTCATCAGCAGTCCATGATTTCCGATAATGGCATTTATCAGAGCGCAGCCGTTCGTGTTGTGGTGTTAACGGCAACCGTCACGTCTTGTGGTAATTCTCGACTCTGGCTGCGGCTAATCTCCCCTCAACGGTGCGGCGTGACACAGAATATTACAGACAGACCATTATCTATTCTGGAAGGTCAGGCACAGGTCTTGATACACTCTTGGGAGAAACGATATCCCGAAGTAATCCGTCACTCTCACACTAGGAGTTGTTTCCAGAATGTATTTTACACTCCGCAGTGTAATCTGCGTTGTTGTGAAACTTCTTCACAGACTACAACTGTGAACTGGAGGCGGCAGAATGGACTCGAGATTCTACAGCCATGCAGGTGGCTCCACGATATCGTCTGGGTAGTACAGTAGGCAACCAAAATTTTTGCTTGTACTCGTACTTGGCGTTGCGACACGGTACTAGCTAACCTGGAAGCAGTTTCAACGCAATTATCAGAAGAAATTCCTTTTTATCTAATTTGTGAGCACAGATCTAACAGCACTTTTTTGCTTTTCCATTTATTGTTTTTATTTAGTTTTAGACATCGTACACGAAGGAAGGGTTTTAAGGAATCGTTCATCAAATCATTCTCCATCACCACAGCATGAGGAATTTTTACACAGCGACAAGATTTAAATTGTTAATGACTAGTTTCCCTCTTTTTCATTTATTTCGTTGTAATCAGAATGGAAAGCTGTGTTTAATAAATTCCGTCATCTCTATTCGATAGGCTGCAGAGAAATCTTTCGACAATGCTAATTGTAATACGTGCTCCAAAATTTTGGAAGTATCATGGATAAATTTCAGGAAGGTGTGCACAAAAATCTGATTGTACTTTTAGGAGTGGGCGAACATAAAAAGGGGGAGTTGTAGTTGAGAAAGGTTCATCACAGGATTGTAGCCTGTCAGCGATGTTATTAGATCTGTACATTGAGCAAGAAGTAAGGGGTGCCAAGAAGAAATCTTGAAAGAGGAGTAGAAGCTGAGGTAAAGGAAATAAGTACTTTGGGGTTTGCCTATTGCTTAATCTGGTAGAATCTTAGCAGGTAAGTTGAGTGGAATGGGAGAAATTTCCTTGAAGAGCGAATATTAACAAAAGTAAAATGGGGGTAATGAGATGTAGTCGAACTAAATCAGGTGATGCTGAGGAACGTAGATGAAGTACTGAGACACTGAAAGTCAGAAAAAAAAAATAAAAAACTTACAAGGAAGTATCTTAGCCTTGGAAGTGAGAGAATTTTAAAGAAGGACGAAATTCCAATTGTCAGTCAACAAAAAGTTTTGCTTTAATAACATAAACTGAAGCAGATATCAACGTTAGTCTGTCCCGAGCAAGGCTCTTCATCTTTGCTTTCAGTATTTTTCCTAACAAAAAAAAGGTTTTCAACATTTGGAAGAAGCAGTGGTCCACAAGCTCTTTGACATTTAAGAAGACGATAAATACGTCTTGTGCCTATCAGTACACTTTGTAGTTAATGTTGCATCTTGGTCGGTTCGTTCTTGTCAAGCATGTACCGTATGCGGTGACACACATCAGCAATACTGACAGTGCAAAGAAGTACTACTTATCTCGTACCCTATTTTATGTGTGTTGTACATGACATTAGTATGCAGCGACTTCCAGTGTACCACAATGCATTCTTTACCAGTCACAGAACGAATATAACAAGAGTGTACAATAAGTCATCTTAAAACTCAGCATTACTAAATCAGAGATGTAAATCTTTGACTGTGTCAGTTCCAGTATCCTCCCCATCCTGGTGGAACTCCAAGAGAGGGGGGTGTTGGGGGAGGGGGGGAGGTTGCTATCTGCTGTCCTGTGGCCTGGCGTACGCAATATTGTAGTCTTCATTTTATTGTTTGTCTCATGCACACATCTTACTATTCTCCCTTTCATACAGACATGTCGTGGGCGTCCGTCTTCTTGAATCAAGGTCAGGTCACCCGGAGTTTTTCGGATGTGCCTCTAACTTCCTGAAAGTTCCTAAGCTCCATGATATATTCCTTCGTCCAGCTCTTCCGTAAGTCATATACTAGTTTTTGCCGTTGTTCAAATGTTTTGATTGGACTGTATGTGAAGGCAGGTTTTGGTCCAGTGGGCACGTTTAATACTCGTAATCCTTCACCGACCAGAAAGTGTACCACTGTTATCGGTTCTACGTCGTCTCCTGGAGATGTAGGCCTCGAGTTTACTGCCGCTCCAGTGCTGACCAGGGTCGTGTAGAGCTGTCCTGCATTTAGTCTCGAACGAGCCAATACTTACCGTAAGCATCGCTTGATGGTGCCCACCAACCTTCCCACCAAGATGGCCGTGGGCAATGAGCTACCAAATGATTCCCTCTCCGACGAGGAAGCGATGGGTCTTTGAGGCGGTCAGTAAATTCCGTAGTTCCGACAGTTCTGTGAAAGGTCTTCGTCTTGTTGGCGTAGGCGGCATGCAGCTATCCACGTCTACTAGCAAACCTCTGTAAAGCCATCAAAAACGTGTCTGTATTCATGCTGGAACAGAGTTCTAAATGTACTGTGTGCGTTGTTGTGCAAGTGGATAGTGTTAAGCAGGTCCTGTCCATGCCCATGCCTATCGTAATGTAAAAAGGACCTACAAAATCTACGCCAGTGACCGTAAAAGGCTTAGATAGTCTCATTCGATCTGTATGTGGGAGCGTGGAGGGCTCAATTTGAAATCCTGTTGAGGTCTCCGTGATCTTGCATGGTAAACATGTATTCAGAACCTTTTTATTGCTATGACGACCTTTAAGTATCCAAATTTCTTTTAGAATTTGGACACCAAGATGACGCCTCATGAAGCGATGTGATCCGTCAAGGAGTTTTAGATGTCGTTGCTCTCTAGTGAGGTCTCCAAACTGTAATCTACCTCCCAGATCAGTAAGAGTGATTTAAGGTGTGCCGCAGAGCAGTGTCGTAGGAACGTTGCTATTCACATTATACATAAATAACCTTGTGGATAACATCAGAAGTTCACTGAGACTTTTTGCGGATGATGCTGTAGTATATCGAGAGGTTGTAACAATAGAAAATTGTACTGAAACGCAGGAGGATCTGCAACGAATTGACGCATGGTGGAGGGAATAGCAATTGAATCTCAATTTAGACAAGTCTAATGTGCTGCGAATACATAGAAAGAAAGATCCTTTATCATTTAGCTACAATATATCAGATCAGCAACTGGAAGCAGTTAATTCCACAAATTATCTGGGAGTAGGCACTATGAGTAACTTAAAATGGAATGATCATATAAAGTTGATCGTCGGTAAAGCAGATGCCAGACTGAGATTCATTGGAGGAATCCTAAAGAAATGCAATCCGAAAACAAAGGAAGTAGGTTACAGTACACTTGTTCGCCCACTGCTTGAATATTGCTCACCAGTGTGGGATCCGTACCAGATAGGGTTGATAGAAGAGATAGAGAAGATCCAACGGAGAGTAGCGCACTTCGTTACAGGATCATTTAGTAATCGTGAAAGCGTTACGGAGATGATAGATAAACTCCAGTGGAAGACTCTGCAGGAGAGTGCAGGACAGACGCTCAGTAGCTCGGTACGGGCTTTTGAAGTTTCGAGACGATACCTTCATCGAGGAGTCAAGCAGTATATTGCTGCCTCCTACGTCTATCTCGCGAAGAGACCATGAGGATAAAATCAGAGAGATTACAGCCTACACAAAGGCATAGCGACAATCTTTCTTCCCACGAACAATACGAGACTGAAATAGAAGGGAGAACCGATAGAGGTACTCAAAGTACCCTCCGCCTCACACCGTCGGATGGCTTGGGGAGTATGGATGTAGATGTAGATTGAGTCCATTATCACTAAATGTACGATAGCGTTCAGTTTTATAGTCTTGCGTCGTCGGGTTACCGTTCTGGAATGCGTGCATTTCCTGCGTGAAACATTGCCATTTAAGTACATTCATCCAGTAAATTCGTGCGTTTCTGACTTAGACTGCTGTCAACTCTCCATCATATTTATTTGTGACGATTCTTAAGTTTGAACCGAAGAACCCACTCTGTTGTATGAAATATTCCCCAGTAGAAACTGAATCTGGAAATGTTTATGAGGCTAAGAGACGTAATAAATGGCATCACATGTTTAATATTCTTTCTATCTTTCGGGAGCACAAGACACACGTTTTCATTGCCAACATTCTTCTGGGTGTGCAAGCCGTGGCGTCCCATTCCACCAAACATGAGCAGATTAGATTTGATTGCCAAGAAGTTCTCGTGTTTCTTGATTCACTGGGTTATCATGTCCAGGACAATGTCACAACTGAGAAGGAGACGTACATGTATGAATGTCTGTCATCGGATACAGATGAAATTTTCCCATCGTCAGAATCAATGCGTGTCCAGCCTAAGATCAATATAGCGTCCGTCCATGACACTACGCATGTAATATCAGAACCTGCAGCTACGCAGAAATATCTTACGCAATCGTGGTCCCACAGGTGCGCCTAGAAGTTTGAGAAGTGGCATTGTGATATTTTTGACATGTGCGAGTCTGCTCTTGCTACAGGCTAAGTGAATCTTTGTGTTGCCGTGTAAAACATTGCAGACACGTAGTGCTGCCACATAGGACCGTTCCTAAGTATCACAAAATACGTGAATCTTAACATCACGATTTTTAGTTGCTGATATCCATCGCGGGGTGAGAATGCAATACCATGAAGGTAAAGTCGACACCCAAGTACTAAATAGTGTTGCCAGATCGTTGGGCAGCAATTTATTTCAGTCAGTCCCCCTACACCAGGTATCTTGGAGTAACAGTTTTGCCGTGATTGACACAGGAGTCAATATTCACAGTAGGTCGGAAAATTCAGTTACACTCTATAACAATTTCCCATTGACAGTAGGTTCATTGGGTAATTTTTCTGTGATATCATCCGTGTCAATGTAGAACCTGTCAATTGTCGTTTCAAGTAAACCCCTAAAACGTATCTGTAGTAATCTCACGTCATTCGGTTCTTCATACGTCGTGTGATTCATTTGAAGTAGTGGCCGATTTCGCTAGTTAAAACCGCAATAACCTCATGAGGCCCGTTTGTTCATAGTATCTGTACCTAACGGTAGCTTCATTGTCCTCATCTGCGTCAAACATGAGTAACCTTGAGTATCATATAACGGCAAAGCGCCTGCATGCTCGGCCACCTGCACAACAGATGCGTGATGCCAGTTCCGAATCAAGTAGGGGCCAGCCTATTGGCCGCCAAGCAGAGTCCAGGTCACACCGGCAGCCGCCAGAGATCGCAACGTACACGGACTAGTTTATTGCCCATAGACACGTGATTGACGATAGTGCGCAGAGCATTCTGACGCTGGTGGCACATGGAAGGTCGCGCACAGACCACAAAAGACAGCTTCCACCGAGTAAGTCGCTGGGCCAATCGCACTTCCACAATCAGGGGCTTAATTCAGTGCATGGAGGAAGACCCATTGCAGTCTACCGAAGCTACGTCACCGAGCCGTCCTCGTGGGGCCACCAGTACGCTCCGGATCATTAGCAGTAGACATGCGGTCTACGACGCTGTGTCAACAGACAGTCTGGTTCTGTAAATTATACCGGTTGTAGACTTTGGTTTCACCAAGCTCTAAACTCTCCCACGTGTTTTCCACACTGACTATCAGTAATTGATGTCCGCATCCATAAAACATAAGTGACATCCTTGTATACTTCCTGAATTATGTCGACAGTCTAATTCAGGCTCGCTTAAGTACTTTTCAAAACCAGTCTTCCACCACACTAGTTACAGAAAGTATTACCAATTGTTCTATTAGAATTGCTCTTCGGCGAAGAATTATTTTGTTGTCTTGGCTTTTCGCCATAATTTGTTATGGTTCTAATCGGCAGTCAGCCAATTATTGTTTCTTATTTCGGTCTTCAGCCACGGTTGCCACGACTAAGAAAGCATTTGTGATTATTGGCAGGAAATAAACTTTGTTTCTTTACATCCTGTGAACTGTCTTTGTCCTCTGATTGCGGATACAGAGGTGGTGACGAGGACCTTCACACTTCTGCGATGTGGCCTACATGTGTACTAACACAGATAGTCGGACAGTAAGCATTTGGGTTTTGCTTTCTCACTCTGGGGATTTGTGTGCTTATTCTCAATGTTTGTACTTATGGATGCAACCCAGTACGTTGCGCAACTACACAAACAAATGCAAATCGCCATGGGTGAGATTACGCAGACCAATCAACTCTTGATGGAACGCTTGTATCTAATCCTGGCCAAGTCGCCGGACGTCTCCCATCCCCTGTCAAGGACTGACACGATGGTGAAGAATTTTTGGACAGTAACGCCACCTGACAGAGAACAGAACAATGGGCGAATTACGTCTTGTGCTTGGAACAGCATTTCATCGTGTGTGGCATATCAAGTGACGCTCAGCAGCGTGCAAACCGTTTGGTCTAAGCAGGTCCCGACATCCATCATCTGCTGCAACAACTCCCACCGGAGACGGAATCGCATGCCATCCCCTATGAGGAGTTTAAAATAAGCTTGTATCGCTATTTCGATTCTCAAGATTATGTGGCAGCTGCACAGCACAAATTCTTTAGATGTCATAAGACTAACTGTTAGTCCTACAGGAAGTGGATTACTCGCCTTCGAGGTTTATCCAGAGACTGTCGATTCCTTCATGCTAAACCAGAATGCAAGCGATCACATGCTGCTTCTTTAGTTCACGATATGATTCTCACCGTTAAAGAATGGATCATTGGACACTTGTCTTACTACACTACTGGCCATTAAAATTGCTACACCACGAAAATGACATGCTAAAGATGCGAAAATTAAAGGATAGGAAGAAGATGATGTGACATGGAAATTATTAGCTTTTCAGAGCATTCACACAAGGTTGGTGCCGGTGGCGACACCTACAACGTGCTGATGTGAGTAAAGTTTCCAACCGATTTCTCATACACATACAGCAGTTGACCGGCGTTGCCTGGTGAAACGTTGTGATGCATCTGTAAGGAGGACAAATGCGTACCATCAGGTTTCCGACTTTGATAAAGGTCAGATTGTAGCCTATCGCGATTGCGGGTTGTCGTATCGCGACATTGCTGCTCGCGTTGGCCGAGAGCCAATGACTGTTAGCAGAATATGGAATCGGTGGGTTCAGGAGGGTAATAGGGAACGCCGTGCTGGATCCCAACGGCCTCGTATCACTAGCAGTCGAGATGACAGGCGTCTTATTCGCATGGCTGTAACGGATCGTGCAACCACGTCTCGATCCCTGAGTCAACAGATGTGGACGTTTGCAAGACAACAACCACCTGCACGAACAGTTCGACGACGTTTGCAGTAGCATGGACTATCAGCTCGGAGACCGTGGCTGCGGTTACTCTTGACGCTACATCACAGACAGCAGCGCCTGCGATGATGTACTCAACGACGAACCTGGGTGCACGAATGGCAAAACGTAATTTTTTAGGATGAATCCAGGTTCTGTTTACAGCATCATTATGGTCGCATCCGAGTTTGGCGACATTGCAGTGCACGCACGTTGGAAGTGTGTATTCGTCATCACCATACTGGCGTATCACCCGGCGTGATGGTATGGGGTGCCATTGGTTACACGTCTCGGTCACTTCTCGTTTGCACTGACAGCACTTTGAACAGTGGACGTTACATTTCAGATGTGTTACGACCTGTGGCTCTACCATTTATTCGAACCCTGCGAAACCCTACATTTCAGCAGGATAATGCACGACCGCATTTTGTAGGTCCTGTACGGGCCTTTCTGGATACAGAAAATTTTCCACTGCTGCCGTGGCCAGCACATTCTCCAGATCTCTGACCAATTGAAAGCGTCTGGTCAATGGTGACCGAGCAACTGGCTCGTCACAATACGCCAGTTACTACTCTTGATGAACTGTGGTATCGTGTTGAAGGTGCATGGGCAGCTGTACCTGTACACGCCATCCAAACTCTGTTTTACTCAATGCCCAGGCGTATCAAGGCCGTTATTACGGCCAGAGGCGGTTGTTCTGGGTAGTGATATCTCAGGATCTATGCACACAAATTGCGTGAAAATGTAATCACATAACAGTTCTAGTATAGTATATTTGTCCAATTTTATTACCTGCATTTCTTCTTGGTGTAGCAATTTTAATGGCCAGTAGTGTATTATAAGGGTATTTGAGCAATCATTATGTTCGACTGCCTACATCTGAGGCCCTTCATCGGTCTACGCTACCCACCTGGTACGACGACTCTACCCATCCCTCTTGTCTGTCTGCGGAGTCGGAAGCCACTGTCAACCCTAAGGATTCTTCAGCTGGTCTCCGACCCAAACCCTCTTTGGGGATTCTTTCTTTCAACATACCCACCATCCATGCACCCATAGGGGCACCAACTGCAGCACCTCTGGTAAGGGGGGACATAAAGCAGAAGTGTGTCGATTGTCCTGCAAGATGATATTCACCTGGATCCTTCAAACACTGGATAGGCGGACAAGGCTGAATTTTTTCTGGATGTTTCGTTGGTGATAGCCACAAGGCGATTGCTCTTAATTTGAGGATTAATGATGTTCCTACTGAGCTTTAAACTTATATGGGTTCATCAGTCACCATCATTGATAGTGTTTTGTATATGCATATCAGATCATTACCACTCCAAGTATTTGTCTTCCTTTTGGTTTGTGGCAACTTTTCAGCCACAATTCAGCGCCATCTACCATGGTTGGGCACACATGCTCGTTGTTAACTCCCCTGGAGCGGGGCAAATACTTTCTGTGCATGGACCTTTTTAATTGCTTAGGGGTGGAAGTGCATGACTTCACGACTTGGTTACCCATTTTCACTCTGTCTTTGACCACCTTTCTATGGGTGTTGTCGGGTCTGAGGTTTATGTCACCCTCCTGCACACATCTACACCCAAGTTTTGTAAGACTCATAAGCCCCGTTTGCACTTTGGGCTAAGTTGCGGCTTGAGCTACAGTGCTTACAAGAGGAGGTCATCCTCACACACGTCGCCAATAGTCCCAGTTGTCCTTGTCGGGAAGTCCAATGGAGTGTTGTGGATCTGCGGGGAATTTCATCTCACAATTAACGACCTGCCGTAGTGGATGCCTACCAGATTCCCAAAGTCGAGGATATCCTCACGTATTTATCTCGGAGGTGAATCCTTTTGGCAAAAATAGACCTTAAAATGCTTACCACCAGTTGCCGTTCGACAACGACCCCGACGACTTTTGACGATCAAATGCCGTTTCGGTCTTCTTGAATATAATAGACTGCCTTCTGGTATACCAAGTACAACAGCTATATTTCAGACATACATGGAACAGCTCATAAGGGAGAACCCCAAAGCTCCAGAGTTTCTAATTACCTCAATTACATATTTGACAAGGGCCCAGGATCTACCAGATAGTCTGGACACTCTCTTCAAGGTCAAGCACCAAGCTAACATCATGTATAATAAGAATAAGTGTTTCTTCTTTTTTTCTGCCCCCCTCCCAGCAGAATATCACGGGAATGTCTTTCGTACTGCAGAAATCTGCTCCATTTCAGAATACGTCGAAGCTGACTCAGATGTCAAAGTTAACTGTCACCATCCTGTTGAAGAAGCGATACCGCTCTCTTTCGCATCTTACCGATGTGCTCCACAACACGGTTCACCCTCAGATGAACGTCTCTGCAACCGCCGATATTGCTCTCTGCTTTCCTTACTGCTTCCCACACAGCCAATCCACCCACTGAATGTCAAACGCGCCACCGCTTTCCGTCCGCGACCCAGTGTGTGATGTCGTTTTTCCTAAAGGAAGTCAGCGATGGGCCCCCAGGTGTGTGTTTACTTGCTGCATCAAAGTTACTCTTCCTATCAGCTCGGTGTGCCGAAAACATATCAATCACTTTCGACCTCACAGCAGGGATTGTTCAGAACTCGTCACCATTAGAGTTGCTGCACCTCCATCCCGACATGACCAAATCCAATTGCTTCCACCAGGATCTTCCACTTCCTCCACGGCGCCAACTGATGCTCAGTTTAGACGAACGGAAGTCGACCACATTCCTTAAACAACACCGAAACCAAACGTCGATCCAGAGGTCCCACATGAGGTCGAGCTTTGCTGTAATCTCTACTCTTTTATGGTGGGGGAGAGAAATAATGCAGGGCTATTACAAATGATTGAAGCGATTTCATAAATTCACTGTAGCTCCATTCATTGACATATGGTCACGACACACTACAGATACGTAGAAAAACTCATAAAGTTTTGTTCCGCTGAAGCCGCACTTCATATTTCTGCCGCCAGAGCGCTCGAGAGCGCAGTGAGACAAAATGGCGACAGGAGCCGAGAAAGCGTATGTCGTGCTCGAAATGCACTCACGTCAGTCAGTCATAACAGTGCAACGACACTTCAGGACGAAATTCAACACAAAGATCCACAAACTGCTAACTCCATTCGGCGATGGTATGCGCAGTTCAAAGCTTCTGGATGCCTCTGTAAGGGAAAATCAACGGGTCGGCCTGCAGTGAGCGAAGAAACGGTTGAACGCGTGCGGGCAAGTTTCACGCGTAGCCCGCGGAAGTCGACGAATAAAGCAAGCAGGGAGCTAAACGTACCACAGCCGACGGTTTGGAAAATCTTACGGAAAAGGCTAAAGCAGAAGCCTTACCGTTTACAATTGCTACAAGCCCTGACACCCGATGACAAAGTCAAACGCTTTGAATTTTCGGCGCGGTTGCAACAGCTCATGGAAGAGGATGCGTTCAGTGCGAAACTTGTTTTCAGTGATGAAGCAACATTTTTTCTTAATGGTGAAGTGAACAGACACAATGTGCGAATCTGGGCGGTAGAGAATCCTCACGCATTCGTGCAGCAAATTCGCAATTCACCAAAAGTTAACGTGTTTTGTGCAATCTCACGGTTTAAAGTTTACGGCCCCTTTTTCTTCTGCGCAAAAAACGTTACAGGACACGTGTATCTGGAGATGCTGGAAAATTGGCTCATGCCACAACTGTAGACCGACAGCGCCGACTTCATCTTTCAAGAGGATGGTGCTCCACCGCACTTCCATCATGATGTTCGGCATTTCTTAAACAGGAGATAGGAAAACCGATGGATCGGTCGTGGTGGATATCATGATCAGTAATTCATGTCATGGCCTCCACGCTCTCCCGACTTAACCCCATGCGATTTCTTTCTGTGGGGTTATGTGAAAGATTCAGTGTTTAAACCACCTCTACCAAGAAACGTGCCAGAACTGCGAGCTCGAATCAACGATGCTTTCGAACTCATTGATGGGGAGATGCTGCGCCGAGTGTGGGAGGAACTTGATTATCGGCTTGATGACTGCCGAATCACTAAAGGGGCACGTATCGAACGTTTGTGAATGCCTAAAAAAACTTTTTGAGTTTTTGTATGTGTGTGCAAAGCATTGTGAAAATATTTCAAATAATAAAGTTATTGCAGAGCTGTGAAATCGCTTCAATAATTTGTAATAACCCTGTACATGTCAGCTGAGGGCCTACGCCTATCGGCCACTTGCACAACAGACGGGCCGGAACGAGTAGGGGTCGCCGTCGGAGTCCAGGTCATACCGGCAGCAACCACGCGGCATCAGATACCCCGCTAGAGGTCACCATGTACACGGACTAGAAGCCAAACGAGTATTCTGCTCAATATAACAATGGATCAGAAATGCGTCATGACCATTACAAATTAAAAGCTCGATGGACATATCTTCTTGAGAATCTGTCTGTGGATCAGCTAACTGCAGTGTGCGGGCATGTTCCGTGTTCTTAATATCTTATGCAGCTTTAGGCTGAGGTGTGAAGCAGAGATCAGTTTCACAAGGGCTGATATAAGTCATAGAAGTAGTCCACAATCCTCTAATTTCGCTGTTGTGAGGAGCTAGTATGATATTCGAAGGTGAAAACACGAAGTTCCCGTTGGTCGATGGCAGGCAGTTTCAGATCTTCTGTTAATGACTTTGCAATGAAGGATTCTTGGCTTCATTGGTCTAGCACAACTAGAGTAAGTTTACTGTTGGTCCTACGATAAGCAGTTGAGCTGCTTGCAGGAATGTGACAGTTGGCATTGTAAGGCAGTGAGAATTTGCCACCATACATTTAATATTTTGTAAATTCCTTTTTATTTCTGTTTGTATTAGATCACTGTTTACTATGCATTATTGGATTATTAATCGTTTCATTGGATTATACTGGGTAACACCATATACACGGCTATTACAAATGACTGAAGCGATTTCATAAATTCACTGTAGCTCCATTCATTGACATATGGTCACGACACACTACAGATACGTAGAAAAACTCATAAAGTTTTGTTCGGCTGAATCCGCACTTCAGGTTTCTGCCGCCAGAGCGCTCGAGAGCGCAGTGAGACAAAATGGCGACAGGAGCCGAGAAAGCGTATGTCGTGCTTGAAATGCACTCACATCAGTCACTCATAAAGGTGCAACGACACTTCAGGACGAAGTTCAACAAAGATCCACCAACTGCTAACTCCATTCGGCGATGGTATGCGCAGTTTAAAGCTTCTGGATGCCTGTGTAAGGGGAAATCAACGGGTCGGCCTGCAGTGAGCGAGGAAACAGTTGAACGCGTGCGGGCAAGTTTCATGCGTGTATCTGGACATGGTGGAAAATTGGCTCATGCCACAACTGGAGACCGACAGCGCCGACTTCATCTTTCAACAGGATGGTGCTCCACCGCACTTCCATCATGATGTTCGGCATTTCTTAAACAGGAGATTGGAAAACCGATGGATCGGTCGTGGTGGAGATCATGATCAGCAATTCCTGTCATGGCCTCCACGCTCTCCCGACTTAGCCCCATGCGATTTCTTTCTGTGGGGTTATGTGAAAGATTCAATGTTTAAACCGCCTCTACCAACTGCGAGCTCGCATCAACGATGCTTTCGAACTCATTGATGGGGACATGCTGCGCCGAGTGTCGGAGGAACTTGATTATCGGCTTGATGTCTGCCGAATCACTAAAGGGGCACATATCGAACATTTGTGAATGCCTAAAAAAACTTTTTGAGTTTTTGTATGTGTGTGCAAAGCATTGTGAAAATATCTCAAATAATAAAGTTATTGTAGAGCTGTGAAATCGCTTCAATCATTTGTAACAACTCTGTACAAACAACTTCTGTAGTTCAGCATTTCTGGGAGTTAATTAGAGCTGAACAGTGACCGAAAAGGCGATGAGGGCTACACATTCCTTAGGAGCCACTATCTGTTAAAGAGGGGCTGTGAAGAGAGTTGTCGTGTTCTGCAGGTGCGGTCATTTACTGCCCTGAGAAAGAGCAGAGCGAGGTGGCAGCAGATTACAAGGTTGGAGGCCGCAGAACCCGTGTAGAATGGACAAACTGTGAAAGAAACTGGAAGGTTAGATTACATAACATCAGTTTACTTTTAGTTACCATTCCATTGGTGCAGTTTTCAGTAAAATAACTACAACGACTAACAGAAGACTAATACTGCTCCACAACAATTAGGGCAAGCAATATTACAGTTGTGAGGAAAAAGGTTGGTAACATGAAAACGTGCTTATGTTTCGTCAGTGAAGTTATAGTGCGACCTCCAATATGTGCACAGATGAAAGGGAACGCCAACCAAAAAATGCGAAGACCGAGCTAGGCGGCGCAGTGGTTAGCACACTGGACTCGCATTCGGGAGGACGACGGTTCAAACCCGCATCCGGCAGTCATAATATAGATTTTCTGCAGTTTCCCTAAATCGCTTCAGGCAAATGCCGGCATGGTTCCTTTCAAAGGGCACGACCGCTTTCCTTCCCCATCCTTCCCTAATCCGAACTTATGCTCCGTCTCTAATGACCATGCTGTCGACTGGGCGTTAAACACTAATCTCCTCCTCCTCCTCCAAAAATGCGAAGAACTATTCTAGAGAAGTTGCCTTAAAATTCGAAAGTCGTGTGGAAGAATTAAACAAATTGCAGCAAGAAAAGGTGATTTTCATGTACAAAACGAATGCTTCCGTGCTTGCTGCGGATGATGGCCTCACGAAGAAACTTATTTATCTTTATTTAAGACTTTCAGAAGTCAGATTTTACGCAACACTCGCGTCATTTGACATTATTAATGGTATACTCATCAGTTGCTTTTACTAAGAAATACGTCAGTTGACTGGAAGGAGTTGTCCATCAATAAATTAATTAGACTCCTAGTAAACTGAACTCACTTACCATCTAACCTTTTTATAGCTGCTGGAATGTAACTGAAAATGTGTGTTTTTGAATAATGGGTATCTTTCCGAATCGAAGTAACGATTAAATCTTTATGAAGATCACTCTTATTTTTAATAGTGTTTCCATGAAATGACCTGTTTGTTTGAAAAGTAGGTATGTTATTAAAAACTTAAATGCACAGCTATGATGTTCCATAATGATCTTCTAGTTCGTTCTGAATCGGCTTTTGGCGTTCCAGGCCGTCCTCATATATCTTACGACCAAACAGATAGCCCACGCAACATCGGCGAGATGTTGTAGCTGTACAAAGATTGTTTTTCCAAAGGCATGTGAGCTTTTACAACTATAAATATACACAAACAAACAAGCATAATGAAATTCACAAATAAGAGTTGAACAAATAAATCTTATATTACTTCATACTGAAAGATTCAAAATATAACAATGTATAGGCCAAAATGATGATCAAGTGAGTACCATACTGTCATGTATTGCTCGCACTACGAATATTTTAAGTCTGCCTTTAGTCTACCCATTACCTCTCAACATTGGGGAAGTCACGTGGTACGACACGTGGTTAGAATGGCACGTTGAACTGTAGTGGTGGGATAAGTTTGATTGATTAAAGGCACACAAGTCACTGAAGTTGTGTCTAATCGAAAGACTAGTGCCTGTAGTTATTATGATTACCTTGGAGGTAAGCTCATATCTCTTTTAATGAGTAGATTACTGAAATCGAAATTTCGTTGCTCCTGGAAACTATCAGACAGAAGTTTTATCTCAGCCCTTCAGTATTCGTGACCTTATTTTGAATCATAATTTTCATGGCTCCCCGGCCCCCTCCCCTCATTTTCTCGTATAGTAACAATATACATATTGTAATGTATATTGTGATTTTGACATTAAAGCTAGTTACAAACCTTACAAATTATCAAAATAACTAAATCCATTGCAGTTTCGGAACACCGATTTGCTACGTTGATAAAACCAGAATCGATGGCCCTGTATAGTTGTATGTCTAAAGACGCATACACACTAGCCCAACGAAGGCAAACGAACGACAGCCACCAGGGAGTTGGAACCAAGGGATTCGGCCATGTGGAACTGGAGTTGTCTCAGCTAACTTGTTGAAGTTGTTTCCGTCTCCTTATTGACATAAAGTAGCGTTTTAACTACAATTTCATTGACCGATGTTATGTGGGGAGAAGCACATTTAGCAATCGTCGCATGTGCAGCATTTACAGTACTTCAAGAAACTGATCATCGGAAAACGACGTATAAGAAGAAACGACTGTGTTGGACAACTCTCTATTACAAAGTAGACGATAGCGTGGTGGGACAAGATTAGTGTTTACGTCAAAGCTGAATTAGAATAAGCGCTACGTCGTATTGTTTTCATAATGGAATCTATAGATTTACTGTTGTTATCGAATTGTGTAGATCGAAAAAGTTCCAAAGATAACACCTCGTTAAGAGGGCTGTACCTGCAGGAGAAAGTTAACAGTGCCTTCCAGTTTTGTTTGTTTCTCTTTGTCGTTTACGGTGATAAGATGTCAATAGAGAGACATTTCCTTTTTCATCATGCGAATCACTTTCTATTAGCTATTTTCCTCCAAGCGCCTAGTCTTTTCAGTTAGTTTTTATAATCGCAGTTCGTAGGGCCCCGAAGACATTTTCGATCACGATAAAAACCTATCACCTTTAATGCTCTCTCCACAGTCCACTCTATATTCCAGTATATTCGATCCTTAGGGACAGCAGGAATTGCTCGCAAGGGAAACAGTGACTGTTGAAATTAAATTTTTCGAGAGAGCGACAAGTCGCACTCTGTATGTTTTATTGACCAGTTTTGTTGTTTAACAGCCAACTGCCGATTTGTTTTGTGGGGCGCTCAACGCGAGAGGGCGGGAAGTTTTCTTGTTTGTCTTCCAGTGCTGACAACTCACAGGCGTGCACGCCTCGTACAAGTCACCTTCCACCATGTGTATAATATATCAAGACATGCAGATCGAAGTGGTTGACAGTGTTAAATTTCTGCGATTACAACTCGATAAAAAATTCAGTTGGGAAGGGCATACCACAGAATTGCTTAAGCGCCTAAACAAGTCTGTATTTGCAGTAAGAATGATGTCAGATGTTGTAGATATTAATATAAAAAACTTGCGTACTTTTCTTACTCTCATTCTGTCATACGGGATCATACTCTGGGGTAACTCATCAAACCGAGCAGAAGATTTAAGCGTCCAAAAGCGTGTAGTAAGAGTCATTTGTGGTGTACATTCAAGAACATCATGCAAAAAGCTGTTCAAGGAACTTTGTGTTCTCACCACTGCTTCTCACTACATTTATTCCTTAACGAAATTTGTTGCAAGTAATATATCTCTATTTCTAGCCAATAGCTCAATACATAGTATCAATACTAGGAGTAAGAACAATCTACATAAAGACCTAAAATCACTTACCTTGGCCCAGAAAGGGGTCCAATGTTCAGGAAGAAACATTTTCAGTGAATTGCTAACAACCACTGAAAACTTGGCTTCAGATAAAGCACGCTTTAAACAGAGTTTGAAAGACTTTTTGATAGGTAACTCGTTCTACTCCATAGATGACCATCTCATCAGAAACTGTTAGGCCAGCTTAAGTAAAAATGTCTGTTAGATTTCAGTTTTGACAGCACTTTGTCACAGCAATCATGATTAGGTATTTTGTGTATGATAAATTTATTAATAGTGCTTAACAATGTTTCGTTCTGACAGCGTATTAATTCTGAAAATATTAGCTGTATTGTACTCACCTATTTTGGAAATCTCCTGACAAATGATCAAGGTAGTAACTATTATATTCACATTTTTATGTTATACTTTCTGACATGTTGAACACCAGCGAGAATCATCTCAGTTTCTGGGTCTATGGGATGAAAACTAAATCAAATCTAATCTAACCTAATATAAAATGGCAAAAATTACATACGAAAGTAACACGAGTTCGTGAATGCACATCATGGATAAAATCGTCGTCGAATGCGGCATTTATTTGTCGCTGTTTGTACAACGCAATTAGTAGACACAACAGCCAGTGGCGCGAAAAATCGACCCGATACTAACGTCCCTCTGCTACTGCAGCTTTTGTATATCCAAACACAAACCTCGTGCAAAATCTTGCCCTTGTCGGATTTTCGGCTTTGGCTGCTTCGAAGACAAAATATAGACCTCAGCTAATCACAGAAAAACAACTCAGTATCTTTTCCTATGTGAAACCCTCCTTCGAGTAACTTTACTCTGCAAGTCGATCCTCAACTAAACTACACAATGAGGATGATAACAGGAACAATAAAGCCAACGCCTTTACACTGGCTACCTATACTGAGCAACATTCTCCCACCGGACCTGCGCAGAGAGAACGCTCTCCTACGCGAGTATGGAAAAGTGCTGAACAACGAGAAACTGCCAATCCATAAGGATGTTCCTGAGATTGCGCTCCAGACACCCCTCTTTAAAAAAGGCAAAAAATACGCATCCTCTCAACCCGGACTATGGCAACCTCTGGAAAACGCGGTGGAGAGAATCTGTGCCCCAAAACCTGCAGAATATGCCATGTATCAATGTCCAACCACCAGGATTCAATTTGCCAAGGAAAACTTGGACGACCTTGAATCGAATTCGGACAAATAACGGCAGATGTGCAGACAGCCTCCACAGGTGGGGTAAAATCACCTCCCCGAGATGTGACTGCGGTGCGGACCGGCAGACGATTCGTCACATCGTGGAAGATTGCCCTCTGAGACGTTTTGCAGGAGACCCCAATGAGTTTCTGACCGCGACTGAAAGTGCAATAGACTATGCCACAAATCTGGATGTTTGTTTGTGAACTTTTGTTTGTTATATACACTATTTTAAATACTTTTATATCTACAACTGTAAGTTATACACTGTGACTACTCTTTATTTCTGTGTCTTATGATTTTTATGTCTTTTTTTTATATGATGTGTTACATGCCATAAGCTAAATAAATAAAAATAAACTCTGCAAGCTAGGGCCAAGGAAGTCACTAACAATTACTGAACTCGTTTTTAATTTAGTACTCATAAACTGATTTTTAAAACATATCTTGCAGTACTGATAGATCTATTTTATATTACATCAGCGTAAATGTTAATTTTAATGTCTTATTAAGTGATAATGCATTTTACTTTGTTTTCCTTTCAGTAACTTAAGCAATTTTTGAATTCATATCTTTTTCTCATCAGTGAGCCCGCGTCACACTCTAGGCACGCCAGTTGCACTGGGCGAGAATGACTGAGACAGGCAGCGTGGAACTGAGACCGCGTAACAAGTTGACTATACTACCAGTCTAGTTGGAGAGGTTAGAAGAAAACCTAATATACAGTATGATAAAACGTTCCCAGTGTGACGCATTTCTTAAGATAGATTTACACGTGTGAGTTTTTCGCTCTGAGAGAGCTTTTGCGAGTAATAAGTGCCATGTAAACAGAGCCGTGTGCCAGAGCTCTCTGGTAGTGTCCGAGTGTGGTGAAGATACTCAGACGGTCGCTCTCTGCGAGTTTTGAAGTAACAACCCGTTTTTCCTCTCAGACGAACAGGACGAACTGTGAATTTCGAAAGTTCTAGACTTAAATAATGCTACGAGGCAAATAATAAATAAAAACGACATACACTTTTTATATAGAATAACTAATGAAAAAAATTGTGATTAGAGACACTCGATCCCACAATAACAAAACACTATGATCCAGAGGCTAACGCGCCGCTGCCCCACTTCAACACTACAATAATTGGCTCTGTAAATACACACATCAAAAAAAGTTTTGCATCACCCCAGTTCCCAGAACTCCTGAAGACAGACGTTGACTGTGGATATTGTATCACAGATAAAGTCCCTGTGACTGTTCAGAAATGTTAATAAACGCGCACAAAGATGTAAACAACCATGCATGAGCAGCGCCTATTGGACAGAGGGGGCCCGCCAGGAGGTTAGTTCCAGTCATCCCAATAGGAAGGAGGTACACGGCTCGTGTTGTATGTAGTTCAACCATGCCTAGACAGTCAATACCGCGGTTCGATCACATCCGCATTGTTACTTTGTGCCAGAAAGGGCTCTCAACAAAAGTGTCCAGGCCTCTCCGAGGAACCAATGCGATGTTGTTCGGACATGGAGGAGGCACAGAGAGGCAGGAACTGTCGATGCCATGCCTCGCTCAGGCTGCCCAAGGGTTACTATTGCATTGGATGACCGCTCCCTACGGATTAAGGCTCGGAGGAACCCTGACAGCAACGCCATCATGTTGAATAATCCTTTTCGTTCAGCCACAGAACATTGGGTTACGACTCAAACTGTGCGCAGTAGGCTGCATGATGCGCAACTTCACTACAGGCGTCCATGGCGAGGTCCATCTTTGCAACCACGACACCATGCAGCGCGGTACAGATGGGCCCAACAACATGCCGAATGGACCGCTCAGGATCGGCATCACGTTCTCTTCACCGATGAGTGTCGCATATGACTTCAACCAGACAATCGTCGGAGACGTGCTTGAAGGCAACACGGTCAGGCTGAACGCCTTAGACACACTGCCCAGAGAGTGCAGCGAGGTGGAGGTCCCATGATGTTTTGGGGTGGCACTATGTGGGACCGGAGTCGCTACGTGCCCATGGAAGGCGCCGTAACGGCTGTACGACACGTGAATGCCACACTCCGACCGATAGTGCAACCACATCGGCAGCATATTGGCGAGGCATTCGTCTTCATAGACGACAATTCGCGCCCCCATCGTGCACATCTTGTGAATGACTTCCTTCAGGATAATGACATCGCTCGACTAGGGTGGCCAGCATGTTCTCCAAACACGAACCCTCTCAAACATATCTGCAATAGATTGAAAAGGGCTGTTTATGGCCGACGTGACCCACCAACAACTCTGAGCGATTCACGCCGAGTCGCCGTTTAGGAGTGTGACAATACGGACCAACAGTGCCTTGATGAACTTGTGGATAATATGCCTCGACGAATACAGGCATGCATCAATGCAAGAAGACGTGCTACTGGGTATTAGATGTACCGGTGTGTAGAGTAAACTGAACCACCACCTCTGATGGTCTCGCTGTATGGTGGTACAACATGCAATGTGTGGTTTTCATGAGCAATAAAAAGGGCTGAAATAATGTTTATGTTGATTTCTGTTCCAATTTTCTGTACAATTTCCGGTACTGTCGGAACCAAGGTGATGCAAAACTTTTTTTGATGTGTGTATACACTAGCATTGGCGGACCGGTTGAAATTACTGACGCGATAAATGCGCACTGTAAGTGAATGTCAGCGATATGTCGTCAAAAAGTATCGAAGAAAGCTACCAGAAAGTGGAGTCACCAGGAATTTGTGCATTTGATAGGTTTGATGATGGACAGGCCGGCGTTTTGTAATGTACACTTAGTGGACAACAGCAGCTGAGATAAGAAGCAAAGTTTGTTGGCTGAGTTGGCCACAGTTTTTAACACCTCCACAGAAGAAATGTACCAGAAAACGCACGATTGAAGGAATCAGGCAAGCAGTTTTGTGACCTACGTTATTGAACATAGAGAAAGAAGTGAAGTTATGCTCGAAAGTAACAGTTCTGGAATTCGGAAAACTGGCTTTTAACTTCAAATAGTATAGCTGTATCTATAATTTTATTTGACATGGTATTCATTGATTACATTATTATACTGAGTGTTGAAACCAGACCTTCAGGAATTCCTTAAATGAATAGAAGTAGAAACGCTCAAATAAATGTATGCCCGGAAATGCTTCGATTAGCAGTAATTTACGAGTGATTCCTACAATGAATTGATGTAGAAACGCTCAAATAAATGTATGTCCGGAAATGCTTCAACTATCAGATATCTGGCCTAATAGACTTTTGAAATTCTATGAATAGCCACAGGCAATTGGTGTAATGTTGTTTCATCGTAATAGTTACTTTACCAGATATTAAAGAGAATAAACGTAGCTGAGTCACAAGCAGTCTGTCTTTAACACTAATGGATTTACCCACAATAATATTTACATTGGTAAATTTGGATAGGATTAGGAATACATTTCTCCCACCTCTATCGTTACCACTCTCATAAAATTACAATATTTTTGTGGATTTTCCATCACAAACTGTACAATGAGATTCTTGCCTGGTTCAAAATCAACCCACCGCCTGGTGCGCTCTCCTGTCCATCGCGAACAGAGTCGTTTACGTTTTTCCTTTGTCACTGTAAGTATTAAACCCCAGCTGCAGTCTGACGTTCTCACAAACACTCCCACACTATTGTGATAAAACGCTTCCGATTTCTGTTCCCTCAGGACTCTGCGACCGTACGACAGGTATGGGATTGTGCACGTGGCGTTCATGACAAAATAATATAGAATTTCTGGCGTCAACTCGCCGAAAATAAAAGTTGTAGACTGTTTACACCTCGGCGTCCCCATCTGCTACTACGCATTACACGGCACAATCACTTCACAGCGTCCCCTAAATGCGGTTGCAGTTTGGTGGCCAGAGGAAGTTTTTAAAACCAGATCAATGTTGCTGGAGCCACTCTGTAGCAATTCTGGATGCCTGGGTAGTCTCATTGTCGTGGTGCAATTGCCCAAGTCCGTCGGAATGCACAATGGACATGAATGATCGCAGGTGATCAGACAGGATGCTTACGTACGTGTTGTAAGTAGGTTGTTTAGATTTTTATATGGGTAATGCCACGTAGCGCTCTGTATGAAAATCACTGGCTGTGCTGTGTGCAGTATGTGGCTAGTTTGCATTGTTGTCTGCCATTGTTGTCATGAACTGCTATAGCTGGATGCGAACAGCGCGTAGCGCTGGGCAGTTGGAGGTGAGCCGCCAGCAGTGGCGGATGTGAGGACAGAGATGGCGGAGTTTGAAATTTGTAAAAATTGATGTCATGAGCTGCTGTATATATTATGACTATTGATGACTATTAAGGTAAATACAGTGTTTGTTCTCTATTAATATCTTTCATTTGCTAACTATCCCTATCAGTAGTTAGTACCTTCAGTGGTTTGAATCTTTTATTTAGCTGGCAGTAGTGGCGCTCGCTGTTTTGCAGTAGCTTGAGTAGCGAAGATTTTTGTGAGGTAAGTGATTTGTAAAAGGTATAGGTTAAAGTTAGTCAGGGCCATTGTTTTGTAGGGGTTATTGAAAGTCAGATTGCGTTGCGCTAAATAATATTGTGTGTCAGGTTAAGCACAGGCTTGTATAATTGTTCTAAGTGGACGTTTCATATGTATAAATAGTTCAAAGGGGACGTTTCATATGTCGACCCTTAGCCTAGGATACCTCACTGGAATCTTCTGATTTTTTCTTGTAGTTTGTGTATTTAGTGTAGCTTTTGTTTATTGCTAGTGCGTAATTGTAGAGAGAATCTCCTTTGTAGTTGCAGTCTTTCATTGTTGTACAGTAAAACAGTTGTGGCATGCATGTAGCTTTGCGCCAAGTATTTCGCTGCTGCAATTAACTAGATATTATTTTCAGTGCTATGTTAATGTGTTCTCTTATTTTTGCTCTTCAAATTGTGCTTTTGTGTGTTATCGTGTGAAATATTGTCTCAATAATGGCGTGTGAAAAACGTAACACTCGGCTCCAAAGTAAACTAAGAAACGACAGTGAAGACGAAAGCAATGTGTTAGCGCCACTGTGTAATGAGTTAACTAATGTTCAAAGTAGTAATTTGGTAACTGTGCATAGGGATATGGAGCGGGCGTCAAACAATGGCGTAGACAGTCAAACAGGTAGTGAACAGGGAAGCATTATCGATCGATCGGTCGGCAACAGCTCGCCTCAGGAATCCGAAATGATAGGACACAATTTTGCAAATACTGTAGATTCAGGTTTTGCGTCCTCACCGGTTTCTCAAATGAGTCAAGACACATTTTCTGCTTGTCAAAATGTGAATGCTGCCGGTGAAAACGCACTGCCAAAGAGCATAGAGAAACAGATTCCAGACACTAATACATTATTATTGCAATTAATGCAAAAAATGGAACAAAATCAGAAACAAACACAGCAACAGTTAGATACAATGGGACAAAATCTGCAAAAGTTAGACACAGTGGAACAAAATCAGAGACAAACACAGCAAAAGCTTCAAAAGTTAGACTCATTGGAACAAACGCTTGAACAAACACGTGAAGATTTAACTACTGAGTTACATAAAATCGAATCGAAATGTCAAAAAGTCTGTAATGACGTAAAAACACAAATTTGTGAGCATTTCCAACCTATTTTTTCGCTGCATGAAAATGGATTACAGAATCACGAAGCAGCCATAAAAGAGCTGCAAACCATTGTTCATGAAAATCATGAGACCTTGTGGGCTAAAATTGACTCAGTTGCATCTACCGATTCGGTAACGCAACTTGCAAAAACTCAGGAAAACTTAAAGGACACAGTAGAAAGACAAATGGAGGAAATTAGTTCATTATCAGAGAAAGTAGCCGAACTTTCGGATCAGGTCACTAATTTATCTACAAAGGTAGATGATGATCTGAATGACACAAGACCCGTAGCCTTCACTGACACAGAAGAGTATGAACAAATAAGAAAATTCAAACAAAATCAGAAAAATTGTAAAAAAAAAATTTAACAAATATGTATTGGCCACTGCCCAAAAATATTATGTAAAATTTTTTGTGGGGAGCATGGGGGCTATGTAAGTAGGCTGTTTAGATTTTTATATGGGTAATGCCACGTAGCGCTCTGTATGAAAATCACTGGCTGTGCTGTGTGCAGTATGTGGCTAGTTTGCATTGTTGTCTGCCATTGTTGTCATGAACTGCTATAGCTGGATGCGAACAGCGCGTAGCGCTGGGCAGTTGGAGGTGAGCCGCCAGCAGTGGCGGATGTGAGGACAGAGATGGCGGAGTTTGAAATTTGTAAAAATTGATGTCATGAGCTGCTGTATATATTATGACTATTGATGACTATTAAGGTAAATACAGTGTTTGTTCTCTATTAATATCTTTCATTTGCTAACTATCCCTATCAGTAGTTAGTACCTTCAGTGGTTTGAATCTTTTATTTAGCTGGCAGTAGTGGCGCTCGCTGTTTTGCAGTAGCTTGAGTAGCGAAGATTTTTGTGAGGTAAGTGATTTGTAAAAGGTATAGGTTAAAGTTAGTCAGGGCCATTGTTTTGTAGGGGTTATTGAAAGTCAGATTGCGTTGCGCTAAATAATATTGTGTGTCAGGTTAAGCACAGGCTTGTATAATTGTTCTAAGTGGACGTTTCATATGTATAAATAGTTCAAAGGGGACGTTTCAGTGTCACCTTTCAGAGCGGTATCTAGACGTATCAGGAGTCCATTAGCTTAAACAGTCCCCTGCTGACATGCAGGGTCCATGGATTCATGATGTCTCCGTACCCGTATTCGATACAATTCGAAAGGAGGCTCGTCAGGCCGGGTAATATGTTTCCTGTCATCAACAGTCAAATGTCGGTGCTGACGGTACCAGGCGAGGAGTAAAACTTTCTGTCGTCCAGTCTTCAAGGGTACACGAGTGGGCCTTCGGCTCCGAAAGCCCATATCTGTGATGTTTCGTTGAATGGTCCGTACTCTGACACTTGTTGATGGCCCAGCGTTGAAATCTACACCAATATACGGAAGACTGCACTTCTGTCACATTTAACGATCACGCGTGGAATGATCGTACGGGAAAATCACCTTTCCATCGCCACCTCGGAGGTGTGTCTGCCATCGCTCGTACGCCGATTATACCAGCACGTTCAAACTCAGTTAAATCTTGATAACCTGCCATTGTAGCACCTGTAGCAGATCTAACAACTGCGCCAGACACTTGTTGTGTTATATAGGCGTTTCTGACCACAGCGACATATTCTGCTGGTTTAAATGTCTCTGTATTTGAATACGCCTGCCTATACTTTGGTGGTTCACTGTACCGGGTGATCAAAAAGTCAGTATATATTTGAAAACTGAATAAATCACGGATTAATGTAGATAGAGAGGTACAAATTGACACACATGCTTGGAATGACATCGGGTTTTATTAGAACCAAAAAAATACAAAAGTTCACAAAAGTATATTGCCAGACGCGTGAAAGATCTCTTGCACGCGTCGTTTGGTGATGATCGTGTGCTCAGCCGCCACTTTCGTCATGCTTGGCCGCCCAGGTCACCAGACCTCAGTCCGTGCGATTATTGGCTTTGGGATTATCTGAAGTCGCAAATGTATCGTGATCTACCGACATCTCTAGGGATGCTGAAAGACAACATCCGACGCCAATGCCTCACCATAACTCCGGGCATGCTTTACAGTGCTGTTCACAATATTATTCCTCGACTACAGCTATTGTTGAGGAATGATGGTGTACATATTGAGCCGGCCGAAGTGGCCGAGTGGTTCTAGGCGCTACAGTCTGGAACCGCGCGACCGCTACGGTCGCAGGTTCGAATCCTGCCTCGGGCATGGATGTGTGAGATGTCCTTAGGTTAGTTAGGTTTAAGTAGTTCTAAGTTCTAGGGGACTGGCGACCTCAGCAGTTAAGTCCCATTGTACTCAGATCCATTTGATTTTTTTTGTAAGGAAGATCATCTTTGCTTTGGCTTACTTTGTTATGCTAATTATTGCTATTCTGATCAGATGAAGCGCCATTTGTCGGACAGTTTTTGAACTTTTGTATTTTTTTGGTTATAATAAAACCCCTTGTCATTCCAAGCATATGTGTCAATCTGTACCTCTCTATCTACATTATTCCGTGATTTATTCAGTTTTCAAATTTATACTGACTTTTTGATCACCCGGTATTAGTCAGCGATCCTTGAACATTATCTGTGAGTGTCAAAGCGTCTGAGAGCAAAAACTCTCAGCGAAACACCGAGGGCTGGGATATAGTGAGTGTGGGTCTGGATGTAGATGCACTGTGGTTGAGTGGGACTCGGAGTACACTGGCCGCCCTGCCCGCTTGCTCGGTTATGCTGGACATAGTGAGCTGAGATGAGGGGCTCTGGCGTTGAAATGCCGGCCAGCTCTCACTGCTGCCTACTCGGCAGGAGTGGAGTGGTGTGGAGTAGGGCAGGATAGAGTGGGGAAGGTTAGTGGCTGCCCGCTGGCTGCCGCCTGCCGTAAGGCCCGGTTTTACAGGTGGAGGGGGTGGTGCTTTGTATTCGGAAAGCAGTGGCCGAGGCCCTGGTTTGACTGCCCCACTTGCCGACAGGGGCTGTCGTAAAGGCGCTGCCGGCGGGATTGCGGCCGTCCCTGAGTGACTGGCAGCAACCCCGACCCCGGCACTCTTCCGTCTCCACTGCAACAGCTCCAGCAGCTCCGGGGACCGACCATCCGACGAGAAGCCAACACTATGAGACAGGCAGACCCTCGTCTCAGGGAGCCGTCAGGTGCACTTCCGCGTTTCTTAAAGTCAGCGCATTCCCTCTTTGTGTTCTATGCTGCATCATACATATTCACACCGAATAATGTCACACCATGGACTGCAATCTGATCTGTAACTGTATTTAGTTGTTTTCGACGACGGTTTTCGCTATAGGGAACGAAAGGAAGCCGAGTTCCCCTCCTGGAACCTGGGGGTACAGGCTTTATAAAATAACTCTGAGCACTATGGTGCTTAACTTCTGAGGTCATCAGTCCCCTAGAACTTAGAACTACTTAAACCTAACTAACCTAAGGACATCACACACATCCATGCCCGAGGCAGGATTCGAACCTGCGACCGTAGCGGTCGCACAGTTTTAGACTGTAGCGCCTAGAACCGCTCGGCCACTCTGGCCGGCTACAGGCTTCATACTCTGAAGATATGTAAAAAGGCAGGAAACGGAGCTGCGCATATATAACACAACAAGTATCTGGCGCAGTTGTTAGTTCGGTTACTGCTGCTACAATGACAGGTTATCAAGATTTAAGTGAGTCTGAACGTGTGTTATAGTCGACGCACGAGCGATGGGACACAGCATCTCCGAGGTAGCGATGAAGTGGGGATATTACCGTACCGCCACTTCACGAGTGTGCTGTGAATATCAGGAATCGGGTAAAACATCAAATCTCCGAAATCGCTACGGCAGGAAAAAGATCCTGCAAGAACGGAACCAATGGCGACTGAAGAGAATGTTTCAACGTGACAGAAGAGCAACATTTCGGCAAATAGCGTCAGGTTTGAGTGCTGGACCATCAACAAGTGTCAGTGTGCGAACCATCCAACGAAACATCATCGTTATGGGCTTTCGGAGCCGAAGGCCCACTCGTGTACCCTTGATGATTGCACGGCACAAAGCCTTACGCCTCGCCTGGGCCCGTCAACATCGACATTGGAGTGTTGATGACTGGAAACATATTGCCTGGTCGGACGAGTCTTGTTTCAAACTGTATCGAACGGATGGAAGTTTACTTGTATGGAGACAGTCTTGTGATTTCATGGACCCTGCATGTCAGCAGGGGGCTGATCAAGCTGGTGGAGCCTCTGTAATGGTGTGGGGCGTCTTCAATTGGAGTGATATGGGACCCCTAGATACGACTCTGACAGGTGGCACGTACGTAAGCATCCTGTCTCATCACCTGCATCCGTTCATGTCAATTGTTCATTCCGCCGGACTTGGACAATCCCAGCAGAACAATGCAACACCTCACATGTCCAGCGTTGATACAGAGTGGCTCCAGCAACACTGATTTTAAACACTTCCGCTGGCCACCAAACACGCTAGACATGGACATTATTGAGCATATCTGGGGTGTCTTGGAAGGTGCTATTCAAAAGAGATCTCCAGCCCCTCGTACTCTTATGGATTTATGAACGGCCCTGCAGGATTCATGGTGTCAGTTCCCTCCAGTACTACTTCAGACATTGGTCGATTCGATGCAATATCGTGTTGCGGCGCTTCTGCTTGCTCGCGGGGGCCCTCTCTGATATTAGGCAGATGTACAGGTTTCTTTGGCTCTTGTGTGTATATTAATACATTATATCTTTTAAAATATACATAAACTATATTAAAGAATTATGTACCTAAAGCTCACAGAATTTAATGCTGTGTCAAAATTACAAAGCAAACGCTCGAGAACTTTCAGAGATTAACGGTTTTGAATAACTACATCTATAACACTCTTGTTTTTAGTACGCCTAGTGGAACGTCATTTGTTTTTTGTTTCTATACACAATCCAGAGGACGTCTACTAGGCATCTAAAAACACGTGATTATTCGAATGCAGTGTGGTGTCAAAATTTCAAAAGTATCCCTCAAGAATTTTCGGGAGCTTTGAGATTTTGAAGAAACAAACATCTCTGTTTGTACTTATACATGTAATGTATATAATAATATATATGTAATACAGAGATTGTTATAAATTTAGTCTTAGGAAAACTTGGTTACAAAAAAATCTCATATGTAAAGAAGTAGATACCTAAAAATACTAAGTTAATAGATTAAAACATTTTATTAAAATTGGTAAGCAATCGGTCAAGAACTTTCGGAGATGCACTATTTTGAACAAACGAACATTTTCATTTTTATTTTTATAGATTGGTTTATTAGTAACACTAGTGACGCGTATTTGTTTGTCGCTGTTACGAATGTACATAGACTTTCATCAAAGGAGAACAAGCTGGCTATCATACTTAAGTACCACTAACGGGTCTGACTAGTTTATCATAATTAAGTGCCTAACTACCACAAACGGGTCTAATTATGGTTATAGTAGTACTGGCACGATCCCTTACATGAGCGATAAAGAATGAATACTGTAGGATCTATTTATGACTGCAAGGCTATATATTTACGAAGTAAATGCTAGAGACATTCGGTAGTGTGGGGGAGTGTTCCGTTGAATGTATACACATTTCAAGTAATTTTCAACTGCAGTTAACATTTAGAAATAACAGTACGAGTCATTTGCTCCCAGTTGTACAAATCTCCAAACGATTGTGCTCATTTTAATGTAGTTACATTATTAAACTTCACTCCTAATGCTTAAGAAGTGAGGAATCATCTTTTGTGATTAATTTCCCCTAAGTATGAATGAAAATTAAAATGATTGTACCAGAAAGTAAAAACGGAAAAATGAAGTCCCAGAAATATATATTTGAAAATGTTATCACTGGCTAATTTTTCCTTTACGTCATAGCTCCAAATTCCAAGCTTTGCAGTACACTTTCGCTATAGCGTACCAGGAAGCTATTTCCCAACACCCATCAGGGCGTAATGCATCAAAACAGAGACCCGTTTTTAAGAAAAAATGCTGTACAAAATCCAAAAAACTGGTTAATTATCATTCTTTTCCTACAGAACAAAATAGGACAACTGAGCAGCGAAACTGGTTACAAACAAGCGAATTGCTTTTCCGCTTAGCCCTTCAAAGCTTCGTTCGAAACATCGAATGCATATTATGCATATGAATCTCGTTCACAAAATCCACGATACTATTCGACGGAATCTCTCTGTATTAGCGATGAAATTACATTCACAATCGGGGACACGCATATGGAGAAAACCTTACACCGTACCACATTCGTGTGATTTTGAAGGTAATGTAAATTGGCTGCAAACATTATGTTCGGCAGCTGAGAAATGATCCCACCCTATGACGGTCTATATCGTCGTGGACAGGAATTGAATTAATTGCCAACAATAAGTTTATGACACAGAGACTTGAATTTACACAGAATTTGTAATTCAGGAAAGAATTATTCTCAAGGGTGCTTGTAGAGATTCAGAATTGATATTTAGAAGCTAATATCTCCGTTTTCTCTGCCAAGGGTTACATCTTTACAACGTTATTGGCACAATTCCGTTTGGCAATTAATCATAACAAAATTTAATCGATAGTGTAATCCTCATTACTAGTTATCATAGCCATCCCTCTATAAACGTTCATGTTAGGAGAGATAATTGTTAAATAGTAATAATTATTATTAAAATCCTAACGCTAAACTGCAGAAGCATCATCCACAAAGTGCCAGAGTCTGAAGCGCTCATGAAAAGCAGTGAAGCTCATAAAATAATAGGCACAGAAAGCTGATTGAAACGTAAAATTGATTGCAGTGAGATTTTGGAGAAAATTTAACTGTATATCGAAAGGATATACAAATGCGAAATGCAGGTCGTGTATTTGTCGCAGAAGACAATAAGCTCAAATCCACCGAGATAGAAACTGAAGCTGCATGTGAGACTGTTTGAGCGAGACTTAATATTAGAGTTTGGCACAAAATGATAACTCGGTCCTCCTATCACCTATCCTGATGTAGCCGAAAACATTAGCGAAAATCTCATTTCACTCGTGTGTAAGTTCCCCTACAATACTGTGGAGACTTTAATCATCCAACAATTAATTGGAAAAATTACAGTTTTGTTAGTGGTGAGCCTTATAAGACATCCTGTGAAACTTTAATAAAACTGCCTGCAGCTTTAGTTAAAACTGTCTAGAATAGATAGTTAGAAATCCCTCTCATGATGGAGATATATTGGATCTAATGACAACAAATAGACCTGACCTCTTCGAGGATGCTTACGTCGAAACTAGTATCATTGACGATAACGCAGTTGTGGCAGCAATGAGTACCAAAATACAAAGGACATATAAACCGAGCGGAGAGATATATATGTTCAGTAAACTAGATAAAAAGCTAGTACTGTCATATCTTAATGAGAAACATGAAACTTTCAGCACAGGACAGGAGCATTTACAGGAAGTATGGCTCAAGTTTAAAGGAATAGTTGACAATGCGCTGTATAGATATGTAAACAGCAGAACAGTTCATAATGGGAGGGAACCTCCATGGTGTACTGTAACTGTAAAGAAACTTCTAAAGAAACAGAGATTATTGCATAATAGGTGTAAAGCCAAGCTTATGCCTATCGATGGAGAGATGTTGAATGAAACGCCTTTGGCTGTCAAGAGAGCAATGAGTAATGCCTTCAACGACTAAGTTAGCAAGATATCGTCAAGTGATCTTTCACAGAACCCAAAGAAATTCTGGTCGTATTTAAAGGCTGCCATTGGCGCCAAAGTGAGTGTTCAAACCTTAGCGATTGAAACAGGTACTGACATTTCGGGTAGCAAAACAAAGGCTGAAATCATAACTCCGTTTACAAATGTTCCCTTACAAAGGAAACCCCAGAACCCTTGGAGAATGGCTCCAATTTAATCGCCGTGCCACTGAAAAGATGAAAGAAATAAGCATTAGTGTCAGTGGTGTTGAGAAACATCTGAAATCGTTAAAATTTAACAAAGCTCTAGAGCCCGATGGAATCCCTATCAGATGATGTACTGAATTTGTGGTTGAGTTAGGCCATCTTCAAACTATAATCTGTCGCAGTTCCTCGAACAGAAAACCGGTCCCAGTTCTTGGAATAAGGCACAGGCCACACACATCTACAAGAAGGGTTGTAGAAGTGATCTACAAAACTACCGTCCAATATCCTTGACGTGGATTTGTTGTGAACTCATACGTAATGGGACCTCTTGAGCAGAATGACCTCCTCAATGCCAAGCAGCATGAATTTCGAAAACATCGATCATGTTAAACCCAACTCGCACTTTTCTCATATGACATACTGAAAACATTGGATCAAGGCAACCAGGTAGATGCAGTATTTCTTGATTTCTGGATAGCATTTGACTCAGTACAACACCTACAGTCACTGTCAAAAGTACGATCATATAGGGTATCAAGTGTAATTTGTGACTGGATTGAGGACTTTTTCGTAGGGAAGACACAGCGTGTTATCTTGCATAGAGGGTCATCCTCAGATGTAGAAATAACTTGTAATGTTACGTGTGCCTCACTGCTTTTTTTCTTTAACTAACTTGTGCCTGATTTTATTCTGAGAAGCTCAGTAATGTATGTAAATACCGTAAATGTAAATGTGATTCAAAAAGGACTTGAAGTGAAGTGAAGCGCAGCTGGACAGCAAGAAACTCTTTAGCGTGCAATTCCCGCAAAGAAAGTGTTAGAGAATCTTTGAGTATGGACTCTTAAAAAAAAGACAATTGATTTTACAAAAAAAAGACTGGTAATCTGTATCTTGTTGAAAGAGGACGTGTTGCTTGGCCGTCGCTAAGAACGTATTGTTATATTTAATCAAAATTTATATTTTAGTGATAAAACCGAGTGAAGTATGTGTAAGAGTTGCCAAACATTTATGTATACAAATTTTCTGGAAATAAAGAACAGAAATATGTTGATTTTGGAAAAGGAGGTGAACTTCATTGTCGTTGCCGTCTATCAATCGACAGAATTGTAAGTGTACAAAGTTCACTAAAATACAGGAAAAGAAATGCTTTCTCTATAGTTTTCATTCAGTCATTAACAACCTCTCATAATTTCTTAATTCCAGTAATTGGATTATGTTACTGTACAATAGTATGGTGCTGAACTGCACTGACCAATTTTGATGTAGCAGGACGTGTAGTTTGAAGGAAGTTTGTGTGTCAAGCAATCTCCTTTTCTCACGAAAAGCAGATTGCTGTTTGATCTTACTTACTTACAACAGTGGTCCCTTAGGTATGGAAAGCTACGAAAACTTGGGCTCAAAGCTATCCACAATACGGCCAAGTGACTAACAGAGTCGTATTTTAAACCTTAAATAACAATAACTTCCTCCAAATTTCAATACGTCAACAACTGGTGCATAAGCTGATCATTCAAGGAGGCAGCAACCAAAATTCAGGTACCAGTTACGACTTAAAGTAAAAATCTCAATCAAAAATCAATCTCTCTCTCTCCAAACACATATATAAATATTGATATTATTATTAAAAAAAAGTCATTTTACAAACTTCGAGTGCGTTGGCACTCTAGCTATTCATGTCGTATGTTAATGAACTTACAAACAATATTAATAGTAAAATGAGGCTTTCTGCAGATGATGCAGCTATCTATAGTGAAGTACTATCAGAAAGAAGCTGCATAAATATTCAGTCAGATCTTCATAACATTTCAATGTGGTGCGGAGATTGGCAACTTGCTCTAAATTTTCAGAAATGTAAGATTTTGAGCTTCACAAAACGAAAAATACGTACTATCCTACGACTATAACCTCAGTGAGTCACTGTTGGAATCGGCCAACTCATACAATTACCTGGATGTAACAGTTTGTAAGAATACTAGTTGGAAAGGTCACAGAGACTCAGTCGTGGATAAAGTAGATGGTAGACTTCTGTTTATTGGTAGAATACTTGGGACGTCTACAAAGGAGATTGCTTACAAATCACTTGTACGACCGGTTCTCGAATATTGCTCAAATGTGTGGGACCCGTACCGGATAGGACTGACAGGGAATATTGAACGTATACAGAGAAGGGCAGCGCGAATGGTCACAGGTTTGTTTAATGCGTGGCAGACTATCACGGACATACTGAAGGAACTGAATTGGAATACTCTTGAAGATAGACATAAACTATCCCGAGAAAGTTTATTAACGAAGTTTCAAGAACCGACTGCAAATTATTAGTCTAGGAATATAGTAAAACCCCCGACCTATTGCTTACATAGGGATCATGAGGATAAGATTAGAATAATTACTACACGCACAGAGGCATTCAAAAAAACATTCTGCCCGCGCTCCGTAAGAGACTGGAGCAGGAAGAAACACTAATAACTGGTACAAAGGGACGTACCCTCTTGCATGCACTCACGGTGATTTGAAGAGTATAATGTAGATGTTAATTACATTTAATTTCTTACGAGACATAATCAGGTTATCTGTAGTGCTCTATTACAGTCTTTTAATTTCATTATATTTCCTTGTGTTTATCATTATTGATGAATATCTGTGTATCCATAAGGTTGTAATGTCATGCCCTATCAGGAGCAGCAAGTTACAGGAGCAGCAAGTTGAAGAGGAAAAAAGGGAGATAAGCCTAAAACAAATTTGTCTCAAAGCAGCTTAATAATATTGTAGTGTATTCAATTTTTCTAAATTCGTCAATCTTTCTTGAAAAAAGGGGAGATAAGCCTAAAACAAATTTGTCTCAAAGCAATTTAGTAATATTGTAATATACTCAATATTTCTAAAGTCGTCAGTCTTTCGACTGGTTTGATGCTGTTCTAAGTCATTTCCTATTTCTCTTAAAGAGTTTAATCTACATTTTTCCAGTTTGTAACCACCGTACTTCTCTACGAAAAAAATTAACGTTTCCGCATTCGAAAAGCGCCATTAATGACTACGAGATCCTAGCCTAGACTATATACAACTCATATCGTGTCATAGGCAGTGTGATAGGAGGTCGGAATCAATACTCTGTAACAAACACAGCCAAATGGAGTGTCCTATAGTTTTGTACTATAAATTTTTTCCCAGGTATTGGATGATCAGAGTAAGCTACAAAGCGTTGGCGTTGAAACAGGACACGCGAATGAAAAACAATAGGTGTTTTGACTGACTTGGTGCTGACATGTGTATAAAATGAAAGAGGGAAAATAGTTTTTAAACTACACTCCTGGAAATTGAAATAAGAACACCGTGAATTCATTGTCCCAGGAAGGGGAAACTTTATTGACACATTCCTGGGGTCAGATACATCACATGATCACACTGACAGAACCACAGGCACATAGACACAGGCAACAGAGCATGCACAATGTCGGCACTAGTACAGTGTATATCCACCTTTCGCAGCAATGCAGGCTGCTATTCTCCCATGGAGACGATCGTAGAGATGCTGGATGTAGTCCTGTGGAACGGCTTGCCATGCCATTTCCACCTGGCGCCTCAGTTGGACCAGCGTTCGTGCTGGACGTGCAGACCTCGTGAGACGACGCTTCATCCAGTCCCAAACATGCTCAATGGGGGACAGATCCGGAGATCTTGCTGGCCAGGGTAGTTGACTTACACCTTCTAGATCACGTTGGGTGGCACGGGATACATGCGGACGTGCATTGTCCTGTTGGAACAGCAAGTTCCCTTGCCGGTCTAGGAATGGTAGAACGATGGGTTCGATGACGGTTTGGATGTACCGTGCACTATTCAGTGTCCCCTCGACGATCACCAGTGGTGTACGGCCAGTGTAGGAGATCGCTCCCCACACCATGATGCCGGGTGTTGGCCCTGTGTGCCTCGGTCGTATGCAGTCCTGATTGTGACGCTCACCTACACGGCGCCAAACACGCATACGACCATCATTGGCACCAAGGCAGAAGCGATTCTCATCGCTGAAGACGACACGTCTCCATTCGTCCCTCCATTCACGCCTGTCGCGACACCACTGGAGGCGGGCTGCACGATGTTGGGGCGTGAGCGGAAGACGTCCTAACGGTGTGCGGGACCGTAGCCCAGCTTCATGGAGACGGTTGCGAATGGTCCTCGCCGATACCCCAGGAGCAACAATGTCCCTAATTTGCTGGGAAGTGGCGGTGCGGTCCCCTACGGCACTGCGTAGGATCCTACGGTCTTGGCGTGCATCCGTGCGTCGCTGCGGTCCGGTCCCAGGTCGACGGGCACGTGCACCTTCCGCCGACCACTGGCGACAACATCGATGTACTGTGGAGACCTCACGCCCCACGTGTTGAGCAATTCGGCGGTACGTCCATCCGGCCTCCCGCATGCCCACTATATGCCCTCGCTCAAAGTCCGTCAACTGCACATACGGTTCACGTCCACGCTGTCGCGGCATGCTACCAGTGTCAAAGACTGCGATGGAGCTCCGTATGCCACGGCAAACTGGCTGACACTGACGGCGGCGGTGCACAAATGCTGCGCAGCTAGCGCCATTCGACGGCCAACACCGCGGTTCCTGGTGTGTCCGCTGTGCCGTGCGTGTGATCATTGCTTGTACAGCCCTCTCGCAGTGTCCGGAGCAAGTATGGTGGGTCTGACACACCGGTGTCAATATGTTGTTTTTTCCATTTCCAGGAGTGTATTACTCAGTTTGATATTTTTCCGATAGTGTCATGACCCAAGTTTCTGTGTGTGTCGATAGTATGGACTCCTATACAGTAGCGTCACATAAACTGTAAATTTGTGGTAAGGTCTTATGGGACCAGAGTGCTGGGGTCATCGGTCCCTAAGCCTACACACTACGTAATCTAACTTACGCTATGGACAACACACACGCCCATGCCCGAAGGAGGACTCGAACCACGGGCGGGATGGGCCACGCAGTCAGTGACAGGGCGCCTCTAACCGCGTGGTCACTCCGCGCGGCTTAGTACAGACACTAACCTAACAGTCACGACACCGAGTCTCGATTTTGTTACCCACTGCGACAACAGCGCGCCAAGTGGCCAGCAAGAGACACTTCTGATACGAAATCGGATGAGTGTGAACAGTAGGGTTTATATGGACTTGGAACATAGTATTTACAATAGGGAGCGTATGTAGTGCGATAAAAATCGGAAATAGCTAAAACGTGGCACCATATTAGTCATTCTTTATTTTCCTAAGAATCCTCAGAGGCATAAAACGGTGCAACAGACGACAGTTTACTTAAGATTCTCTTGTAACGCACATATATTTACCAATCAATGTCGTTTTCCTTTCATAACAAAAAGCTGCTAGGAATAACTAGAGGACCAGGCCATTTGCAGAAAGGCGTCGTATACATCTTTACCCAATAAAGCGGAATTTTATTCGCCACACGTTTTGCCAGATCAGTGAATGTGGAACGTAGGAAACCAGTAACGAATTCCATACCGACATTATTTGAAGCACCAAATAAGCCAATAGACCCGTAGCTGAAGGGAAAACCGCACAGACGAGGTAATATTTACCCGATACAGAAGAAACAAATTCCACAATTGGCGCTACATTTGAGCCACAAACGGCAAAAATCTTAAACACATTCCCTTTTGAAGCAAACGTAATTACATTTGCAGCAATATACGATTTTAAAAATTCTAATGAAGTGTAAGAGTGGGTGAATAGATAACTCCATAAAATATTTTTATTCGTCAGGGAAAACACCTATAATAAGAACAGACAAAAACGGAAATATATGCTTTTCATGCAGGAAATATGTATTTATACCCTGTAGCTTTCAGCAGCTTACGATTCAAATACACATATATTTGAAAGTTTTTCATCATGAATAAGTTGTAGCTTATGTCACTGAATCAGTGAGATTCGGCTGTTTTTACAATATTTTCACGATAATTCATGCCTCTTGGTAATTTAATAACGCATGGAACTCAAAAACATGTATATAAATATGTAAATAACTATTTCGCTAATTAAGCAGAAAAGTTATTAAAAAACATTATCCTTACGACTACTGTGAGTGCTTTCTCACCGCTTGGAGCGCTAGTGACGCTCCATCTGTCAAACGGTAACGACTTCCGCGTGAGATAGTGCTGTTAATGTATATATTACACTACTACAGCGTCTCTTGTAGACGACCCCCGGTCATTTTCTGACGATGGAACTATTAGCCCAAAACCTGTTTGGAATATATAAAAATTAGCGGAACCATAACGCAGTTTGTGTTTCAACCTTAGTTATTAAATTAGATCTACAGAAAAGTGACAAAAGAATGGAAAAATACCACAAAACATTTTTGATGGTAGAAAATCTCAGAAAAAGAAGTCAAGTGTGGGCAGGTACAAAATTCACATATGTTGTACCGCACTCCTAGTGTTCCCCAAGCCTCCGTACTCTCTCCTCTCTTTTATCAGCTCTACATTGCCGACGTGCCCAAACCACCCCCACCAGACCATTTCTTTCAGTATGCTGATTGCACCACATTCCTCGTCTTCTAACCTACACTCCCGAAATCCCAATGAACCCTCCAAATTCACCTCCATCAGTTTATCTCCTTTTATAACCAACAGCTCCTCAAGATCAACTCCTCCAAAACATGGGCAGTAATTACAAAAAGAATCCACCCGCACTTGTCGTATCCATGACTTCTGCCTTGCCGTTTGAGACAGTCATATCCAATTAACTAATACATTAAAGTATCTGGGACTAACGCTCGACCGGCAACGAACTTGGAAACCTTACCTACCAGCTATCCAACAGGAAGCCTAGAATAGACTGAACTTAGTTAATGTCCAGCTTGGGTATTAGAACCTTCCAAATCTCCACACTGGCAACACCATGATCCGATTCATCCACTGTTATGCAAATAATGCATGCATATCCACCCCACTCTCAAACCCCATGCGGTCCATCTCGCTTTACGCATCCGTTTACTTCCCCCCCCCCCCTCCCCCAGACCTCTACCCTGTCACCAAATTCCCTCCCCTCCTCGTCCATATCGAACCCTCTGCAACCCCTATACTATCCTCAAACTATTTTTCAGTAATCCTATTGTCTCCTCACTGATCACCAATCCTGGTATGCCGCATCATCCTTATACACAAGTCCGACACTCCCAACATCTACACACACTCCATATCCTACCATAAAGCAACTTCAACCGACTGCCTCTCCCAGATAAAGGGATCCGCTCCGATGTTTATCCATCCTAGCAGCTACTTCCACTCTGTAACAGGGCTGCCCCTCTCCCCTCCAACTCTATTTCACTCGCTCCCTTCTTCTCCTGCCCACCCACCAGACTCAAACAGATACCACTCGACGGCATCTAGATTTACACCCACCGTCATCCAAACGTATAATCTCCCCACACCGTCTTTATCCAGCGCAGATCCTTCATCTCCTTAGTGAAACTACAATGCAACATTTTAACGACCGCTGCCGTTTCATTTTCATTTTAAAGTTTTAAATAGTCTATTTTTGTCTTTTTACTTTTACCTGTCAGACTTACTACTCTCATTTTTGAACTTTAGGTGAAGAAACCCACTGTGTCTATTAGTAACCACCTCTACATTGTTTTTCTAAATCTGTTGATTTTTTTTCGTCCGTAATAAGCCTTGTCATTTCTTCATCATTTTTGTACATGCTCTAGGTTGAAGAGCGTGGTACTGTACTTCTGGCAGCGCACTCCCTGCCCCTATTGGGCAAAGGGGATGAAATAATAATGAAGAAAAAGAAGCAGGTACACTAATATCAGCAAAGTTTGTGGATCATATGCTAGATCAAAGCGTTTTTTTTTTTCTGCAGCTCCCTTTTGACTTTTTCCGTTACATTCATCGCTTCACTCACACCATCCCCTTCACCTCTCCTTTTAAGTCTTCCAAATCGGAGTGTTTCCATCACATCCCTGCACGAGACAAATTATCATAGCTGGAGTTTAGAATTTGGTACGATACCACGTTTATCCTACACTCGCACTGCCCTCCGGCCTGGTGGAAAGTAGCTATCCCGTGTCTTACATCCTACCAGAGCGAAACCACCTGCTAAACATTAAAGGAGTATTTCTGTTCGTGAAAGAGATTCTTTCTGCAATGACCATTCTACACATGACATGGACAAAACTAGTGAGAGCTGCGTGACTCATAGAGAAGCAAACTATCTACTTCCAGATTTCTCCCTTCTTTCAATTTTTTTTTATACATACATACGGCTGAGGACTAGTCTTTACTCCAAGTCTACCTTTTTAATTGCTTTTGTACTGTACTGGCGAACTCGCGGTGTAGACATGCATGCTCCATGTCCATCGTTCTGAGCAGCTGCAGGCTGCAAACATCTGCTTGAGGGATCGACAACTGTAAAAGTAGTTTCAGCACTACTCCAGAGAAACGTCATGTTAACTTGCTGTAAATTTTGTGTGTTAATGAACCGATAAACAATATTAATAGGAATGTCAGACATTTTCAAAATTATGCGGTTATCTACACTGATGCGTAAAAGTTACTTTCGTGTGATGTGTGATGCCAAGTACGAAACTGGGACCATACAGAGGAACAACTACTACTGTGTAGTACAGGAGGTAACTGAAGTAAATACTCTCGCTTCGTCGTAGATATATCTCGAGAAAAGATTATGAAGATAAAACTAAAGGTATTCGAGGCCACACAGAGGCTTACTAACAAACGTTCTTCCGGCGAACCATTCGTGACAGGACCAGGAAAAACAGGAAGTGATACTGGTACGCAAAGTATCCTCCGCCATGCACCGTAAGGTGATTAGCGCAGTATAGATTAAGACGTACATAAATTACTTTTCTCACTATTTCTGTTCTGTCCCTCATTAGTCTTCATATCTACCCACCTAATATCCCATATCCTTCTAAATCACCACATTTCTGATTCTTCTGTTCTGTTTGTGCCTGAACTCTTAACAACAACGTTTCACTTTCGTACTAGACTAAATTCGAGACAAACACTTTCAGAAAAGACTTCCTCGTACATCAATATACATTTTATGTCAACAAATTTCTCTTTTTCATATATGATTCAAATTGCTACTGTGGGTCTGCATTTGATACAGGGTGAACATTAATAGAACTTATTGATTGGCGACTCCATGTTGTCTTGTGCACTACGACCAGATAACAGGTATACTTGAAAAAAGAGACAGCATTGGTCGTATATTTTTTACTATCGCAAAATCGATTTTCTGTCACTGAGTGACCATCTTCAGTGCTATATTGTATAACTTAAATTAGGATGCACTGTTGTCACTAAGCTTACGGCAATCTCATAGACAGTCTATGTGATTGCCGTAAGCTTAGTGACAACAGTGCATCCTAATTTAAGTTATACAATATAGCACTGAAGATGGTCACTCAGTGACAGAAAATCGATTTTGCGATAGTAAAAAATATACGACCAATGCTGTCTCTTTTTTCAAATATTAATAGAACTGATAAAGTCCAGGGACGGATTCTTGAATGGAAACGGAGGAAAAAAGGTCCTATGAATATGTGTCCGAAAATGGACGGTGTGTGTGCAGTAACAACTAATTGTCTCGGAACACAGTACAGAGCTGCATCGCATTCACGTCACAACAGATGTTCAAAGTGTCCCCCACGGGATTGCAGGTGATAGGGATAGTAGCGGCTGTCATGCAGAATACACATAATCGTACTTTCGTTTACATCATGTTGGCGGGCCACTTGCCTAGAACTTGTACTGGGGTTCGTCTCATTATCCTATGGAACCCGTTTCTCATAATCTGGTGTGCGCACAGTCCGCCGCCTCCCTGCACTTTCGTCTGTCTGAAAGGGTCCATGATCACACAGATGCCCAAAAAGGGCTTGAAATGTCGCGTGATGTGTTTGGTGTCTGTGAGGGTACTAGTTTTGGTATAGCCGTGCTATCTATCGTCAGTTTCCACCTCCTTGGCCGTAAACAAACTCCATCCCGGAGTGTTCCCGACAGGAATACCGGATCATTCTGCCGCTTACAGTACGCTGCGTCAATCACACAGTCTGCAACACACAAGGAACACACGGCACTTTCATTCATCAGTGCCACCTATCGTGGCAACGATCCATTTCTGGACACTTACTCCTTCCATTTGCAGTCAGGGATCCGGCCCTGAAGTTTGTCGGTTTTATTTTCACGTTCACCCAGTACATCCTCTGCGTCGGCCATAGCTAGTTATTTTGCTGCCCGGAGACAAAAATTAGTCCACTACAAGGTATTTGTAAGTACCTACTGGGTTTCTGAAGGCGACTGTGCGAATCTTCAAGTCACACAGAAAAACGACACCTATCGCTGGACAGGTCACCGACTCAAATTTTCATTCGTAATTCGCGCCACAGCGTAGTTGCAGTAGGGGTAAGATGTGTTGTAACATACCACCCGTCACGTAGCTGGTTTTGGCGTGTGTTCACCCCAAATAATTGACTAACATATCAACAGAGAGTGCAAACTGCCGCAATATCGGATAACGCAAAAAAGTAATATGGCCCGGCAACTCCTGATTGAACTGCGGTGGCAGTGTTGACATTAATTTATTCAGAATTTATCACTTTTAATTAAAAAGGGGTGCACATTGATGTTTTATTCAGCTATTGAACACCAGATGAAAATGTGGAACATAAAATTAATTAAGAAAGTAACTTTAGATTTCAACTACTTGATTGAAAACAGATGCAGTCGATTGGCACAAATTTGTTTTAACTCAAGACCTTCAATCATGACATTACAAGACTCTCCTATCAGGCAGTGGTAATAAATAGCGTTTGCGTGGAGTAATGCAAAGTGCAAGAAGAATTCTACAATACCCGGCCCATGAAACCCTCGTGGAAACTTTGCCGACGTGATCCAACAAATTAATCAGTGGCCAGAGGAGGCGCAATATCACCGAATACAGCGTGCCAGAGCGGCGTCGTTGTGTGGACGTCGGCCGACCTCGTGGTGCTGCAAGGCTGCGCTCGTCTATTCACTCCTAGCTATCTTGCTCTGCACATAGCTGAACTAAAACTTCCTATCTCCAAGCTCAATTGTTCCATTTGCTAAGGCCTAAACTGCAGAGATGCTCACTCTTTCTCATGCAAGCTGAGTAAAGAACGCCACGTCCACACTCTAGGCAAGCTGGGAATGGAAGACCTCTACTGAGACTTCTGCCAGTCCGCTCTTCGCCTCGGTTTCCCCTCCAGCAAAATCACTTACACCAATTGCAGCACAAGTCGAATTAATTATGCATCGCTTCCCAGCGCCAACCAATGCCTGCTCTCGGAAGTGCATAAATTCCCACAAAATTTCCCTTCCTCTCAACTTCTTCTATTTAGCTCCCCCCAGGCCACCCATCGAGGTTAGCGTCTGCACAAACACCTAGTTTTCCGGAATTCTGACTCCCAGGAGAGTACTTAAAATTCCTTGGTCCTACATTCCCATCGGAGGCCGGCGTATTTCATGCTGTCGCTCTTCACCTGATTTACTTCAGGCTCTGCGGACCGTGAATTCAGCATGAAGTTGCTATAGTCATGAACACACATATTTTGACCTCTGTTGATCACTCCACCGTAGCTTGCGCAGCTTTTTCGCATGTTTCACAGAAAACGGGATGATGGACATTTATCAACAGGTGTACAAGTTCTCTGTCTGTTTCCCCGTACACCAGCATGGAGACAGGGTCAACAACCCACTCACTGTCACTCATCTTAAGGCAGCTGGAGGCCACGCCACGTTACCGCTTTCTCAGAGCTTGAGCCGCCCTAAGCTGCCTACTATCGCTTCCCTTCACTGTTCCCCAGCTGGCCACGGTCAACTCTAAATGTTTCCCTGGGGTGAACTAGCGTCCAGTAAATCGACTCGTTTCCACAAAGTTTTCATATCGTGTGAATTACCTTAAAACCATCACCTGACGTTAATTATTCGAATACGTCCATACTATACCCTCTACAAGATGCATTGTGCCTTGTCAGTCATTTTTTGTTCAGCCCTACTGTTCGCTCAACGTGAGTTATGTGATCTTTAATGACTTCATGTGAGGGGCATAGTTCTTGCCATCTTACAGTGTCAAAACTTGTTTACAAATTGTTCACTTCGTGTTGTCGCATTTAATTAATCTCCTTGCAGAGCGCCAACCACATAAACAGATTTCCAAAGTGGGATGTTGTCGCGTTTCCCCAGGCAATTGATCATCAACAATTTTGTCCAAATTTTATGGTATAACCAGGGCTTGACCCAAAGAAATTCTGGTCATGTATAAAGTACACCAGGGGAAAAAAACATCAATACCTGCACCGCGCGATAATAATGACGATGTTAATAATAATAGTCCTACTAAAGCAGAGCTTCTAAACACTGTTTTCCGAAATCCTTTCACAAAAGAAAACGAAGTAATTGTGCCAGAATTAGAATCAAGAACACTGACAACATCAGTAACCTAGTAATGGATATCCTCGTTGTAGCGAAGCAGCTTAAATCACTTAATAAAGACAAGGTCGCCGGTCCAGATTGTTTGCCACTCAGGTTCCTTTCAGAGTATGCTGATACAAAGGCTCGATACTTAGCAGTCATATACAGATGCTCGCTATTCGAAAGATCCGTATCTGGAGGCTGGAAACCCGCACAAGTCACACCAATACTCAAGAAAGGAAATTGGAACAATTCGCTGAATTACAGACCCATATCAATAGCGTCGATTCGCAGTAGGAATTTTGAACATACACTGAGTTCGAACATTATGAATAACCTCAAAGAAAACTAGTTTATGACAAACAGCCAAAATATCATTCTTGTGAAGTACGAGTAGTTGTTTATTGTGACGAAGAAATGAGTGTTTTCGACAGGGGAAGTCAAATCGTTTCCATGTTTTTAGGTCTCCAGGAATTCAACCGTTTCTCATTAGTGGCTTGTAATCAAATAGCGTGCCTATGGAGTATCATCATAGCTATGGGAGTGGATTCGTAATTTCCTGTCAGAAAGGTCACAGTTCGCAGTAACTGACTGTGGGTCATCGAGTAAAAGAGAAGTAATATCTGACGTTCCTCAAGGCAGTGTTATAGGCCAACCGCTGTTCCTGATCTACATGAACGACTTAGGTGACAGTCTGAGCAGTCCTCAATGATTGTTTGCCGATGATTTTTAAAATCATCAAATGATCAAAACCGGTAGCAAAATGATTTACACAAGTTATCTGTGTGGTCTACAATATTGTCAATTGACTATAACACCCGCTAAATTTCGGTTACACGATAAATCACACAAATTCAGCTAAATACTTGGGATTACGAATAACGTGAACTGGAATGATGACATAGATAATGTTGTGAGGAAACGAAACCAAAAACTGCGATTATTCGCAGAACACTTAGAAAAAGTAACAGGTCTAATAAACAGACTTCTCATGAGTACATTACGGTTTCCCGTCCTCTTCTGGCGTATTGCTGCGTGGTGTGGTATCTGCATCTACATCTACATCTGTGGCTACATGATTACAATTCAAAGTTATGTGCGTAGCAGAGGGTTCATCGAATCCCCTTTAAGCTACTTCTCTACCTGGATGTATGTGATGTCCTTAGGTTAGTTAGGTTTAAGTAGTTCCAAGTTCTAGGGGACTTATGACCACAGCAGTTGAGTCCCATAGTGCTCAGAGCCAGAGCCTTAATCCTTCCGTGAGAGTTCCGATTTCCATTATTTCATTATGTTGATCATTTCTCCGTAAGTAGGTGGGCACCAAGAAAATATTTTCTCTCTTTGACGAGAAAGATGGTGATTGAAATTTGACAAGAAGTTCATGCCGCAGCAAAAAACGCCTTTTTTTATGACTGTCACCCCAATTCTCACCTATTCCACGATAATACAAAACGAGCTGTTCCTCTTTGAACATTTTTCGATCTGCTCCGTCAATACTATGGGGACTCATCTCCGCACAGCAGTACTCTAGAAGCCCTCTCTTTAGAAAACCTGTTACATTTTGTGAGTATTCTGCCAATACATCGTAATATTTGATTTACTTTCCCCACATCATTTATGTTATCATTCCAGTTTCAGTTATTTATAATAATTGAAATTTCGAAGTATTTAGTCGAGTTTACAGCCTGTAGGATGGGATTGGCGGAGGACATGAAAAGAGTTGAAAGAAGGGTAACTCGCTTTGTATTACCACGAAATATGGGAGAGAGAATGCCATGGATATGATACGTGAACTGGAGGGGCAATCATTAAAACAGAGGTGTTTTTCGTACCTGAAGAATCTTCTCATGAATTTTCAGTTAGCAACTTTCTCCTCAGAGAGTGAAAATATTTTCTTAGCACCCACATACCTAGGGAGTAATGAGCATCATAATAAAATAAGAGAAGTTAGAGGTCGCGCGGAAAGATTTAAGTGTTCGTTTTCCACGCGGGCTGTTCAAGAGTGGAACGCTAGAGACATACCTTGAAGATGGTTCATTACACCCTCTGCCAGGCACTCAACCGTGAATGGCAGAGCAATCACGTAGATGTAGTTGTGGATTAAATGAAAGTGACAGAAGGAGAAGCTCCAGATGGCGTCGCATTTAGAAAAAAATAGCATTTTTGACGCTGGACGCAAGAGTCATGAGCAATTTATAAAATGGGATCCAGCCAGCGGACGGCGCAGCCGAAACACTGCAGAACGGTAATTAGATAGTAGTGCGGTCGAGTTTCTATACGGAAACTTCATTCATTTCTTACATTCAATTTTTGCGTTACTTACTCTGCAGATAAAACGAAATAATGCTCAGTATATTATATTTACGAATTTTTCCTAAAATACATGGAGAGGAATGGTAGAAAAAACATGGAAACCGCAAATAAATAGCCAAGAAGGGATCGTAAGGCGCAGACGAGAACTCTCTTTCGAAAATTAGACACTTTTATTGTTTTATGATTTACACTTATTGGAGTGATATTAATCGTAGAGTCGGAGGAAGCAGTAATTTTCTCGTCATCTTGCACACCCAACAAATGACGCAGTTTATCAGTTACAGGTAGCTAAAGTTTCAATAGGAAAATCAACCGTGGTTACCTTCATAAAAGGTTCTCTCTTACCCGACATTATGTCGACGAACCACGCGTAACGAAATCGTGTACGCTTGAATAACAATCACGTCTTGCAAACTTATTTGCAGAGCCGTCGTGGACGTTGTAACAGCAATCTTTCCCAAGAAATTTGTTTGCAATCCCAAATTTCCCCTTGCCTTTCCTTTCCATTAATAAATACAATATAGCAGACAATATTACATTTTATTTGCAGAGCAAGTGACATAAAAACTGTAAATAAAGAAAAATGTTGCTCCATAGGACCTCGACTCCGGGACCCACGGACTGACATCTTGCACTCTCTCCTCTACGCTAACTCTTCTGCCTGGGAACCACGCTAAGATAAAATGGCTCATACCTCGCCCGATCTGCACCAGAAACAGTATTTTTATTCCAAACCATGGGCATTTGGTACTCCTACTTCGTCACTTTCAATTCTAGTTAAGCCCTGCGTATACCATAAATTTGGAAGAAATCGGTGATTACGAGTAGGCGCATCACAAATAGTATCCCACATTGAGCAACTGAAGAGTGAGTTAAAATCTTGGGGGAGATGCCCTGTCTACTGACCTGTGTCAATTTTACATGCGTCTCGTACATTCTGATAGTCGTCTTCTGAAGCTCTGGAGTTACTTGCGAACAACCCTGTAACTTCAGCGTATCGTTTCCTATTGTAATTCACTTACGAGGAGAGCACTACAAGTGCCGTAACCAGAATTCTCAGAAACCCAGAAACCTCGCTCCCTGGAGGATCTGTGGAAATAAGCGAACTCGTGTCTCGGCTTACCCGTAGATATTCGACCATTCCTGAAAAACAACGGTCAAAGTTTCCGAGGAATTGTCGAGGTACTTCATGTGGCTCTTACACGAAATGGTATCGCAGTGGTTGGCATCAGTGCTTCTTGATTTTGCGGCCGCGTGGGATTAGCCGAGCGGTCTCAGGAGCTGCATTCATGAACTATGCGGCTGATCCCGGCGGAGGTTCGAGTCCTCCCTCGGGCATGGGTGTGTGTGTTTGTCCTTAGGATAATTTAGGTTAAGTAGTGTGTAAGCGTAGGGACTGATTACCTTAGCAGTTACGTCCCATAAGACTTCACACACATTTGAACTTTTTTTTAAATTGTGCTCCGTGTTCGAAGCCCGATTACTACTTTAATTTCTCTTTTCCATTTATATACCCAATGTCTGTAGAAGATTCCTGCACGAATGTTTTCCAGTGTACGTTCATGTAATGTTGTCCTTATTCGTCTACTACTTGTATGAATGAATTTTAAAAAAATCCTAGAAGTTGTTTTCGATTAAATTTCTGTAGTGTATGTTGATTCACAGTCAATTTCCAACTAGTTTTCTGAAAAATCATCCGTTATTAATGGCTTCCCGGGAAATTATTGCCAACGTGCCAGGTCTTGTTCGATGTTAATGACGTTCCTTTCCCGAGTGAGATTCGTATTAAGAAACACCGCTGTGAAAAACCTGCATTTTTGCGATGCACGTGATTTTCGTAATACCTCTGTTTCGAATATTTCCACTATCGGTATCTTGCAAGTGAAGGCACCAATCTTCCTGAAGAAAAATCAAATGAATAAAGTGTGAGAACTACTATAGTAATAGATGTGAGAATGAAATATCAGAATATGAGATTTTAGAAAGATTGTAGTCCCTCAACATACTGTACACACATATATGATATAATAAATGTGTGACATGTATTGGAGAAGAAATAAAAACTTTGAGGTTCGCCGATGATATTGTAATTCTGTCAGAGATAGCAAAGGACTTGGAAGAGCAGTTGAATGGAATGGATAGCGTCTTGAAAGGAGGATATAAGATGAACATCAACAAAAGCAAAACGACGATAATGGAATGTAGTCGAATTAAGTCGGGTGTTGCTGAGGGAATTAGATTACGAAATGAGACACTTAAAATAGTAAAGGAGTTTTGCTATTTGGAGAGCAAAATAATTGATGATGGTCGAAGTAGAGAGGATATAAAATGTAGACTGGCAATGGCAAGGAAAGCGTTTCTGAAGAAGAGAAATTTGTTAACATCGAGTATAGATTTAAGTGTCAAGAAGTCATTTCTGAAAGTATTTGTATGGAGTGTAGCCATGAATGGAAGTGAAACATGGACGATAAATAGTTTGGACAAGAAGAGAATAGAAGCTTTCGAAATGTGGTACTACAGAAGAATGTTGAAGATTAGATGGGTAGATCACATAACTAATGAGGAAGTATTGAATGGGATTGGGGAGAAGAGAAGTTTGTGGCACAACTTGACCAGAAGAAGGGATCGGTTGGTAGGACATGTTCTGAGGCATCAAGGAATCACCAATTTAGTATTGGAGGGCAGCGTGGGGGGTAAAAATTGTAGAGGGAGACCAAGAGATGAATACACTAAGCAGATTAAGAAGGATGTAGGTTGCAGTAGGTACTGGGAGATGAAGAAGCTTGCACAGGATAGAGTAGCATGGAGAGCTGCATCAAACCAGTCTCAGGACTGAAGACCGCAACAACAACATGTATTGTCAAATCCAGTTTTAATTTTCCAATTAACATAATATTTGCAAGAAACATTCGTGTAGTAACCTTCTACGGACTTGAGTAGATTAATAAAAACAATAAAAATAAAATAAAGTTAATTAAAACAATAATCAGGTTTCGAACACTGGAGTCTACACTAACAAGCTGCAACGCTATTCACTGAGCCATCATTACCTATAAGTCTTTGCGTGAACAGCGCGATAAAAGAACATAAAGTTGCTTTAAAATTCCTGGAAACTTTGACTATCGTTTTTTTCCAAAACTGTCGAGTGTCTATGGATATGCCGAGACACGTGTTCATTTATATTGACTCCTCGTGCACTGAGCCAAGTTCTTGGGAAATTGGGTGATGCCGTGTTCTCCTCGTTCTCACTGCCTGATCTGACTTGGCTACATTCATGCTTATAAATTAAATTGAGGTCTACAGGAATAAAATAAAATATGTGGTAATAGGGCACACAAATCAAGATTTGACACTGGAAGAAGGTATCGGAACTATTGAACACACTGAAGAGTACAAATATCTACGAGTCAAATCACACAAGGCTGAAAACAAGGGAAGGAAATTAATTCAAGAATAAATACTGGGAAGTTTATTATTGGAACAGTAAATGATATTTTATGGAACTTCCTGGCAGATTAAAACTGTGTGCCTGACCGAGACTCGAACTCCTGACCTTTGCCTTTCGTGGGAAAGTGCTCTACCATCTGAGCTACTCCAGCACGACTCACGCCGCCTCCTCACAGCTTTTCTTCTGCCAGTACCTCGTCTCCTACTTTCCAAACCTTACAGAAGCTCTCCTGCGAGCCAGGAAGTTTCATATCAGCGCACACTCCACTGCAGAGTGAAAATCTCATTCTGGAAACATCCCCCAGACTGTGGGTAAGGAATGTCTCCGCAATATCCTTTCTTTCAGGAGTGCTGGTTCTGCAAGGCTCGCAGGAGAGCTTCTGTATAGTTTGGAAAGTAGGAGACGAGGTACTGGTAGAAGTAAAGCTGTGAGGAGAGGGCGTGAGTCGTGCTTGGGTAGCTCAGATGGTAGAGCACTTGCCCGCGAAAAGCAAAGGTCCCGAGTTGGAGTCTCGGTCCGCCACAAAGTTTTAATTTGCAGGAAGTTTCATATCAGCTCACACTCCACTGCAGAGTGAAAATCTCATTCTGGTATTTTATGGGATCAACAGATTAGAAAGGAAACAAAAAGAAAAATATTTAACACAATTATCAGACGCATTATGAGATATCGATCAGAGGTGTGGACATTTAAATCGCAAATAGTAAAAAAGGATCAGAAGTGAAGTCATCAGGAAGAAAATGAACGTTACAAATTAAAGTGCAGATTTTATGGAAAAAAATGTTGTGGTATGGACATACAAAAAGGATGTCAAAGGAGAAATTACCACAGAAAATTATGGAACAGGAGCCTCCAGGAAGAAAGAAAAGAGGGAGACCGCCTGCTACATAGATTCGAGGAATTCATACCTCTACCTAAGAAGAAATATTGAAGCACATTTATGGATAGACAGACAAAAATGGAGGATGGAAATCAAATTATTTGATATGTAATCTTGGGGTACCGGAAAATGTAAAATGTTACATTGTGCCTGCCGGAGTGGCCGAGCGGTTCTAGGCGCTACAGTCTGGAACCGCGCGACCGCTACGGTCGCAGGTTCGAATCTTGTCTCGGGCATGGATGTGTGTGATGTCCTTAGAATAGTTAGGTTTAAGTAGTTCTAAGTTCTAGGGGACTGATGATCACAGCAGTTAAGTCCCATAGTGCTCAGAGCCATTTGAACCATATGTTACATTGTGAAACCTGATAATAAACAAATAAATAAAAAATGAGAGGAGGTGTTGCAATTGTTTCAACTTGTACGGTGGAAGTCGTAGTGAACGACGAGAGAGAGGCTGAGGGGTTTAGTGGCCATCGAAACGTGTATGAAAAATGCCACGGAGCGTAAGTGTAAGCAGTGTGCCATTTGCAGGGGGATGGGGAGGATTCCCCCCCACCCCTGCATCAGACCAGCCCTCCTCTGGTTTTAGTTCATGCATCCCAACCTGGGATCTTTATTTCCCACACACTGGAGTAAAACTTTACATATAATTTAAATTTGTGGAGCCGAACACTGAAAGTTTTTAATACAGTCCTACTATTAATACTATTAATAGGTTTGCTTATTAATTTTGAAAAAGTTTTATGTAGTAAGTAAGCATTTCAAAACATTTAGAACTAAACGACAAGACGACGCACGCCACATTTCCGTTGCATGCCACGATGTTGCAAAACGTCGCCCCAGGGTAAGCGAGGCTTTAGAGCCAGGTCTGTATTGTGCGGTGGATGTGATGTGTTGCGTACAAAACTAAAACCTTCAATCAAATCCAAACGTCGTGGAAAACTGCGAAGAGGTGTCATCCTACAGCAAGATAACGCTCGCCACATTCTGCCGAATGGACAGCCGACGCAATAAAGGAGTTGAGATTCGAGGTGCTGGAACATCCACCATGCAGTCCAGACCTGGCTCCAAGCGAATTTCACATGTTTGGAGCCTTAACGGAAGCAGTACAGGGAAGAAGTTTTGAAAGTGATGATGACGTCATTGCTGCGGTGCAAAATTGGTTACAGATGCAACCGATGAACGTATTTTCTGATGAAATAAAAAAACTCGTAAAACGTCGGGAAAACTGCATTGAAGTCCAGGGAGGTTACGTAGGAAAATAACGCATGTTTCAGTTTTGTATCATCAGAATAAGTACAGCTTTTCACAAATGTGCCTTTACTTTTTGAATTCCCCTCGTATACCTGTATGTAGATGATTTTGTAAATAAGCTTTACCTTAAATGTACTTTTAAAGATATAACAAGGGATGGCTTTTCTGATAGTGCTTACGCGTAAATAGTAAGTTTCGGCATTAACATCTATTTATAAATAACTGTTTAACCGTGGGTAACGGTCCAAGCTAGTAACATTTATAACTATACTAACCCCCTAAGACATCCCCCCCCCCCACCCCACCCCACTGGTAAAAGCACAAATAGAACACTGAGTGTAAGCTTCGTATCTGATCCTGGGAGAGGAATCTCTCTCACCTGCAGCTATTGCAGAAAGTGGGGTTGGCACGACAGGCGGACGACCAGGCAGCAGCCTACTTCGCGGACAGAGGGCCCTGCTGCGGACTGGGGTTACTTGTTGAAGCGCGCGCACTGGCGGGCGAGAGGAGGAGAGGTCTGGGCTCTCCGTGGCACCGGGGTCCGGCACCCCAGCTGCAGGGCAGGGCTGGATCTGGGCTGAGCCGAGCCGCTGCCGGCTGCCCCCTGCATTAGTAATCCGTCCGCCCGCTCACCCACCAGCCAGGGTCGGGCCGAGCCTACGTGACCGGAATACGCAGCCTAAGCGGCCGTCGTCGCCAACGCGCGAGTCGCCCTCCGCTGCCGGCCCTGCTCTCGCTGGACGAGTGCGCTGCAGCGCCGGGGGTCAGCGCTTCTCAGAGATTTTCTCTTACTGAAATGTTGTTTGGTTCTCACTATCACAAGTGCAACATTCCCAAGGACAGGGTCTATTTATTGACAAGTGAAGTGACAGGTAGTTCACCACTGTAGGAGTATACCGTAACGAATTCAGACCGAATGACCCACACTTGTTACAGTAGAGGGTGCCCAAACTGTCATCATTAGACAGTGTACCCCACCTCTGGTGGCAACACATGCAAACGATCATACTCTGTGGTGACAAAAAGACATGTGATAGCGGTATGCAGGTATACAGATGGCATCAGCATCGCGTACACGAGATATAAAAGGGAGTGCATTGGCGGAGCTGTCATTTGTACTGATTCATGTGATAAGGTGTCCGACGTGGTTATGGCCGCACTATGGGAATTAGCAGACTTTGAATGTAGATTGGTAGTGGGACCGGGACGCATGGGTCGTTCCATTTATTCGATCGTTTGGGAATTCAGTATTCTGAGATCCACAGTGTCAAGAGTGTGCCAAGAATACCAGATTTCAGACATTACCTCTCACCATGGACAACGCAGTTTCCGGCGTACTTCACATAATGACCGAGAACAGTGGGGTGCCGCGCAGGATTAGCCGAACGGTCTAGGGCGCTGCACTCGTGGACTGTGGGGCTGGTACCGGCGGAAGTTCGAGTCCTCCCTGTGTGTGTTCGTCCTTCGGATAATTTAGGTTAAGTAGTGTGTAATCTTAGGGACTGATGACCTTAGCAGTTACCTCCCATAAGACCTAAAAAAAAAAAAAAAAAAGTGGCGTTTGCGTAGAGTTGTCGGTGCTGACAGACAAGCAACAGTGAGTGACGAATACTCAGAAATCAGTGTTGGATGTCCAGGAATGTATTCGTTAGGACAGTGCGCCGAAATTTGGCATTCATGGACTATGGCTGCAGGCGACCGACGCGAGTGCCTTCGCTAGCAGCACGACATCGACTCCAGCGCTTGGCCGTATCGCTTGGAACCTAGACGACTGGAAGACCGAAGCCTGGTCAGACTTGTACCGACGTCAGTTGATAAGAGCTGATGGCAGGGTCCGAGTGTGGCGCAGGCCCCACGAAGTCATTGACCAAAGTTGTCAACAAGGCACTGCGCTAGATGGTGGCGGCTTCACCATGGCTGGTGCTGTCCGACACCGATCATTGACTGCAAGTGGTTATGTTCGGCTACCTGGAGAACATTTTCAGCCGTAAATGGCCACAATCGTTCACGACAGGTCAGTTCGTGCACAAAACCCCTCATGGGCAACACTTTCGGAATTATGGACGGCTATAGAAACAGCAAGGCTTAATATTTCTAGATCAGATTAGTTTTTCGTTCCATAGATCCGTGTTGAGGAGATCCTCGTGGATTTGGAACATGTCACTTTTCTTTTTTTAAAGCTGAAATAACAATACTAATAGTATGAATATATACAATACATCATTTGTTTCTATTAAAAAATTCGTCAATGGAGTAGAAGGAGTTGGCCACTAGTAAGTCTTTCAGGCTCCTTTTAAACTGATCTTTATTTGTAACTAAATTTTTTGTGTTTGCTGGCATATTATTGAAGATGAGTGTTCCTGAGTACTGGACCCCTTTTTGAACTAAAGTAAGTGCTTTTAAGTCCTTGTGCACATCATTTTTGTTCCTGGTATTGTATGTATGAACTGAGCTGTTTGTTGGAAAAAGAGATATATTATTTAGGACAAATTTCATTAAGGAGTAAATACTGAGAGGCAGTAGTTAGTATACCCAGTTCTTTGAAGAGGTTTCTACAGGACGTCCGTGAGTTTACTCCAAAAATAGTACGTATTACACGCTTTTGGACTCTGAAAACTTTTGTTTGACTTGTGAAGTTACCCCAAAATATTATACCATATGACATTATGGAATGAAAGTAGGCAAAGTATGCAAGCTTTTTCGTTTTTATGTCGTCTATGTCTGCTAACACTCGATTTGCAAATACAGATTTGTTAAGGCGTTTCTGCAGTTCTGTGGTGTGCTCCTCCCAACTGAATTTATTATCAAGTTGTAATCCCAGGAATTTAAGACTGTCAACCTCTTCTGTCTGCTCTTCTTCTTACAGAGCTATTACAAATGATTGAAGCGATTTCATAAATTCACTGTAGCTCCATTCCTTGACATATGGTCACGACACACTACAGATACGTAGAAAATCTCATAAAGTTTTGTTCGGCTGAAGCCGCACTTCAGGTTTCTGCCGCCAGAGCGCTCGAGAGCGCAGTGAGACAAAATGGCGACAGGAGCCGAGAAAGCGTATGTCGTGCTTGAAATGCACTCACATCAGTCAGCCATAACAGTGCAACGACACTTCAGGACGAAGTTCAACAAATATCCACCAACTGCTAACTCCATTCGGCGATGGTATGCACAGTTTAAAGCTTCTGGATGCCTCTGTAAGGGGAAATCAACGGGTCGGCCTGCAGTGAGCGAAGAAACGGTTGAACGCCTGAGGGCAAGTTTCACGCGTAGCCCGTGGAAGTCGACGAATAAAGCAAGCAGGGAGCTAAACGTACCACAGCCGACGGTTTGGAAAATCTTACAGAAAAGGCTAAAGCAGAAGCCTTACCGTTTACAATTTCTACAAGCCCTGACACCCGATGAGAAAGTCAAACGCTTTGAATTTTCGGCGCGGTTGCAACAGCTCATGGAAGAGGATGCGTTCAGTGCGAAACTTGTTTTCAGTGATGAAGCAACATTTTTTCTTAATGATGAAGTGAACAGACACAATGTGCGAATCTGGGCGGTAGAGAATCCTCACACATTCGTGCAGCAAATTCGCAATTCACCAAAAGTTAACGTGTTTTGTGCAATATCACGGTTTAAAGTTTACGGCCCCTTTTTCTTCTGCGAAAAAAACGTTACAGGACACGTGTATCTGGACATGCTGGAAAATTGGCTCATGCCACAACTGGAGACCGACAGCGCCGACTTCATCTTTTAACAGGATGGTGCTCCACCGCACTTCCATCATGATATTCGGCATTTCTTAAACAGGAGATTGGAAAACCGATGAATCGGTCGTGGTGGAGATCATGATCAGCAATTCATATCATGGCCTCCACGCTCTCCCGTCATAACCCCATGCGATTTCTTTCTGTGGGGTTATGTGAAAGATTCAGTGTTTAAACCTCCTTTACCAAGAAACGTGCCACAACTGCGAGCTGGCATCAACGATGCTTTCGAACTCATTGATGGGGACATGCTGCGCCAAGTGTGGGAGGAACTTGATTATCGGCTTGATGTCTGCCGAATCACTAAAGGGGTACATATCGAACATTTGTGAATGCCTAAAAAAACTTTTTGTATGTGTGTGCAAAGCATTGTGAAAATATCTCAAATAATAAAGTTATTGTAGAGCTGTGAAATCGCTTCAATCATTTGTAATAACCCTGTGCTTATGCATATACTGGGTGGAAAGCTCTTACAGGTTCTGAACTGCATATAGTGAGTCTTTTCGAAGTTTAATGTCAGTGAGTTAGCTTTAAACCATTTATTAATATCCATGAAAATATCATTAGCAGATCTTTCCAGACGGCAGTATAACTGATGAGAGATCATTAATATACAGGGGACTTCCAATGACTTGAATGCATGTCCGGCGAGCTGCTGCACTACGCCGAGCTAAAGGACATCCTCAGAGTAAACGTATCCTGTGATAGGTTGTTGCAAGCACCCTAAGTCTTTTTTTGCAATATAAGCAACGTATCTTGCAGGCTCTGGAGTAAAACTTAGTTCCCACTTCATCACGTCCCATACGTGTTCAATTGACAAGGGACCTGGTGAACATGCTGGACACAGCAGATATTGTACACCATAATCATTTTGCGACGCAGCAGGACATTGAACTGCTTGTTAAATAGAACTTTTACCTTTTTGCAGCAGAGTGCATTCGTCCACTTACAGGTCCCAGCCCAAGTTTTATGCTGGGCGTGGGTTCAGGCCATCAGTTAAAACTCGCAGTCACATTTGCTATTTCTACAGGATAAATTAACCAGAGCTTGCATCGTACTAGTGCAAGCTCTGGTTAATTTATCCTGTAGAAATAGCAAATGTGACTGCGAGTTTTAACTGATGGCCTGAACCCACGCCCAGCATAAAACTTGGGCTGGGACCTGTAAGTCGTGGACGAATGCACTCTGGAACAGACAGGTCACCAGGCCTACGCCACACACGTGTACATCCATCTCTCACCTACATCCAGCATCTACTGCCATCACTCAAGATGACAGAACACCATTTCACTCTCCAGTCTACTCATTCAGGGCAGTATAGCAGCAACACTTGGTGGTGTGGCGTCAGTGGTACCCTGGCCAGAGACACAGGTCATCTTAGTCCTGCTGCAAGCGGACAGTTCCCAATGAGAGGAGATACAACATATGGCCACATTTCGTCGCTGGAAGACCTTCGGTCGGCCACGGCTGCTCGTACGAGGCGTCCAACTTAACGTGCGTCTGTACGACACACACATCGACAACTTGGTTTACAGGAGTGGGAATGTTAGACCAGAACTGAAGACAGCGACACGCCTCTGATACATTCTGTCTGAGACATGCAGCAATCCGTCGATATGTCCGTCCAGCTCCCCACAGGCTCAAATGTGAATTCGTTCATATGGCCGCAAGTGTTCAATAGGAGCGCGTTCTCGTTCTTCGGCGGGGCACTTCTTTTTTTTTTTTTTTTTTTTTTTTTTTAAAGGAGGAGGGGGGATGGGGGGATTAAAAGACGATAAGCGCCGTGCCACTGACTGTCATATGGTTTCCGGATCACATTGGTGGCACCAACTCTTCACTCCTGTAACGATACGGATATCTAACAACGCGTGACCTTGGTACTTCGAGCGATTCCACGAGATGCGTTTTCTGACAGTTTCCAGCTGGTTTACACCCGATATCAGAAGCTTAGAAGTGTGCTGTAAGTGATGCTGATTACATATCTTTTTTTTAAATGTTCAAATACACTCCTGGAAATGGAAAAAAGAACACATTGACACCGGTGTGTCAGACCCACCATACTTGCTCCGGACACTGCGAGAGGGCTGTACAAGCAATGATCACACGCACGGCACAGCGGACACACCAGGAACCGCGGTGTTGTCCGTCGAATGGCGCTAGCTGCGCAGCATTTGTGCACCGCCGCCGTCAGTGTCAGCCAGTTTGCCGTGGCATACGGAGCTCCATCGCAGTCTTTAACACTGGTAGCATGCCGCGACAGCGTGGACGTGAACCGTATGTGCAGTTGACGGCCTTTGAGCGAGGGCGTATAGTGGGCATGCGGGAGGCCGGGTGGACGTACCGCCGAATTGCTCAACACGTGGGGCGTGAGGTCTCCACAGTACATCGATGTTGTCGCCAGTGGTCGGCGGAAGGTGCACGTGCCCGTCGACCTGGGACCGGACCGCAGCGACGCACGGATGCACGCCAAGACCGTAGGATCCTACGCAGTGCCGTAGGGGACCGCACCGCCACTTCCCAGCAAATTAGGGACACTGTTGCTCCTGGGGTATCGGCGAGGACCATTCGCAACCGTCTCCATGAAGCTGGGCTACGGTCCCGCACACCGTTAGGCCGTCTTCCGCTCACGCCCCAACATCGTGCAGCCCGCCTCCAGTGGTGTCGCGACAGGCGTGAATGGAGGGACGAATGGAGACGTGTCGTCTTCAGCGATGAGAGTCGCTTCTGCCTTGGTGCCAATGATGGTCGTATGCGTGTTTGGCGCCGTGCAGGTGAGCGCCACAATCAGGACTGCATACGACCGAGGCACACAGGGCCAACACCCGGCATCATGGTGTGGGGAGCGATCTCCTACACTGGCCGTACACCACTGGTGATCGTCGAGGGGACACTGAATAGTGCACGGTACATCCAAACCGTCATCGAACCCATCGTTCTACCATTCCTAGACCGGCAAGGGAACTTGCTGTTCCAACAGGACAATGCACGTCCGCATGTATCCCGTGACACCCAACGTGCTCTAGAAGGTGTAAGTCAACTACCCTGGCCAGCAAGATCTCCGGATCTGTCCCCCATTGAGCATGTTTGGGACTGGATGAAGCGTCGTCTCACGCGGTCTGCACGTCCAGCACGAACGCTGGTCCAACTGAGGCGCCAGGTGGAAATGGCATGGCACCCCGTTCCACAGGACTACATCCAGCATCTCTACGATCGTCTCCATGGGAGAATAGCAGCCTGCATTGCTGCGAAAGGTGGATATACGCTGTACTAGTGCCGACATTGTGCATGCTCTGTTGCCTGTGTCTATGTGCCTGTGGTTCTGTCAGTGTGATCATGTGATGTATCTGACCCCAGGAATGTGTCAATAAAGTTTCCCCTTCCTGGGACAATGAATTCACGGTGTTCTTATTTCAATTTCCATGAGTGTAGTTCAAATGGCTCTGAGCACTATGGAACTTAACATCTGAGGTCATCAGTCCCCTAGAACTTAGTACTACTTAAACCTAACTAACTTAAGGACGTCACACACATCTATGCCAGAGGCAGGATTTGAACCTGCGACCGTAGTGGCCGCGCTGTTCCAAACTGAAGCGCCTAGAACCGCTCGGCCACAGCGGCCGGCTTTAAATGTTCAAATGTGTGTGAATTCCTAAGGGACCAAAGTGCTGAGGTCATCGGTCCCTAGACTTACACACTACTTAAACTAACTTAGACTGACTTATGCTAAGAACAACACACACACCATGCCCGAGGGAGAACTCGGACCTCCGGCGCAATCCGTGGCATGGCGCCTCTAATCGCGCGGTCACTCCGCGCGTCTTAGATATCTTGTTTGTACCTCTTCTTTCCTCTATTTTCTAACACCGTTCACCGGACTTCCCAGCCACAGCATGTATATATTCCATAAGCCACTGTTAACTCTATGGCAGAGAGTACTTCGCTGCAACATGATTGACTTTTTTATCCTGTCCTAAAGAGAACTGTGCGAGGCAAATACGGCTGCCTGTACACATCTGTGCGTGTCCGAGTCTTTATTGTGTTATTCTCGTGATCTCTACCAGAGACAGTTCAAAGCGTGATTGTCGACGATCCTACACCAAAGACCATAAAGCTTGAAAGTTTCTTTAAAAATGTATTCTCAGCTTTGCAGAGACTTTCTGTTTATTGAATTGGGATTAGCAATTGCTTTACTTGGATTGAAAGGTTGTTTGAGAAGCTGCGTCTATTGCAAACAATGAATCGAAACAGAAGTAATCTGATTGCATGATTTCCAATAAAGTGTACTGAATCGCCTAGTAAAGAAAACCAGATTCTATCTAAGATCACTTCAGAGATCGTAACACTCTGTTTCATTCTCCTTTACTTCTCTAACATGAAATCTGACATAACCTTAACTGATTTGTGGTCGTATGAAAGGAAGTCCCTCCAAATCAAAATGTATTTTTTTTTCTTTTTCTACTTTGGCTTACTGTTGGAAAGAGTAATCCTCCGGCAACTGGTCTCTGGAAACTGCCGCTGCTGCCGTCATTCGAAGCTACTAAAAAGGTGCCTTTCATTTTCCAGGCCGCAAACTAACTACAGGTAAACACCAAGCGCAATGAGTTCACGAAATGCGTCTGCGTTTTAAACTGCAGTTGTAGAACTTTATCTAATAAATAACAAAGATTGAGAAACGACTGATGACGTGGTAAATGACATTAATGCTGATTCCTTTAAAAGAGGTATTGGCAAATTTAGAATAGTCAATATGCAAAATATTCTTCACTGTAATCAAGAACTGCAAAGGAATGACAAGCTCTGAAACCACTTTAAAGTTGTTTGTTCAGCAGTGTCATGTTCAAAGAATTATATATATATATATATATATATATATATATATATATATATATATATTGTGTGTGCATTATACGGTGTGGCTTTTAAAATTGTTTGCCGGAATATTTGGCGAAATACACATAGGATTAAAATAAAGTGGTAATAGACGTTGTTCACCTCGAAGAGGAAATCCATTAACATAACGCTAGACCCCCCTGCACCACACCCGGACGCGGGAGGTGACTAAAACTTTAAATAAGAACCCCTATTTTTATTGCAGATTTGGATTCTCCGTGGAAAAAAAATCTATAACTTTTGTACGAAACATTTCTTTCGTTTCATGATAGATGGCGCTGTAATAACAAACATGGAAATGAGGTGACAGTTGTTGCAAAACGGTGCTATCTCAGACAAATACACATCCGATGAAGACATCAAAGTACTGTTTTGATATTTTTGATAATGCTGTCATGTGAAAATTCCCGAATCGAATGAAGCACAGACCGTAATCATGCGCTCAGTCCGCGGTCAGACTGTGCATATTACTTCAGTGATTCTGCCCTACCGCCACCTCTAACACTACCCACCCTCCTTCGTTGCAGTCATTGCCACCCTCTACAACGTAATCCTTGCCACCGTCTTCTACCCCGACCTGTGGAAAATTCCCATATCCTGATGTTCTCCAAACCCAACAATCCTCCATCTGATGCCTCTTTCTATCGCCTTATATGTCTCTCCTCAGTGTTCAGCAAGCTCTTGGAATCCATCCTTACCCGGTGCATCCATCACCACCTCCACCGACACCACCTCCTCCCCAACACCCAATGTGGCTTTTGACCTTCCTTCTCTGCCGATGACCAACTGCTACGCCTCTCTCATCTCCTCTCCCTCAACTCCCGTCGCTCCGCCGTTTTGTCTACCTAGATCTCGTAAAGGCCTACAACCGTGTCTGGCATCCCAGTCTCTTGTTTAAATTCCAGACCTATGCCCTTCCTGTTAACTACGTCAATCTGATTGCCTCCTTCCTCTCCCACCACCCCTCCAATATTACCATACATAACGCCGATTCTCGCGCCTTCTACCCCTCCACAGGTATACCCCAGGGCTCTGTCGTCTCCCCTCTCCTCTACCTCCTGTACACGCCGCTATGCCCCAACCCCACCTCTCCAGTACACCTCCTGCAGTATACTGATGACACCACCTTCCTTGCCCTCGCTCCTACCCTTCAACGGTCCCAATGCCTTCTCCAGACTCACCTTCACTTTTTTGCCAAAGAGGAGGAGGAGGGAGGAGATTAGTGTTTAACGTCCCGTCGACTACGAGGTCATTAGAGATGGAGCGCAAGCTCGGGTGAGGGAAGGATGGGGAAGGAAATCGGCCGTGCCCTTTCAAAGGAACCATCCTGGCATTTGCCTGAAGCGATTTAGGGAAATCACGGAAAACCTAAATCAGGATGGCCGGAGACGGGATTGAACCGTCGTCCTCCCGAATGCGAGCCCAGTGTGCTAACCACTGCGCCACCTCGCTCTTTTTTTTGCCAAATGATGTAACCAGTGGCTCCTGAAAATCAATCCTTCCAAGACCCAGGCAATCATCATAGGTCGTACCACTCACTCCTTCTGGCTCCATGATTTCTCCCTTACCATCTGCGCCCGTCCTGTCAGCCTCTCCCCCACCCTCACCTACCTTGGCCTCACCATTGACTGTCACCTCACCTGGATCCCCCATCTCCTCTCTATCCAATACAAAGCCCACAACTGCCTCTGACTCCTGAAACACCTCTCTGGCTGGACAAGGGGGTTGAACCCCTCTACGATCCTCCACACCTACAGATCCTTAATCCATCCCATCCTCTGTTATGCCAGTCCCACCTGGATATCTGCCCTCCAGATCCTCGAACGCCATGCACGCCATCTCGCCTTCCGTATACGCCTCCTGTCCCCCAAACGGATCCTCTATGCCCTGATTCCTTTCCCCCCAGCTGTTCTTATTCCTCGAACATATCTGCATACTCTTCACCTCCAGCCGCCTTGATCCCCCTCATCCTCTGGTTGTTCCTCTCCAACCCCCGCCTTTGACACGCCTTCACTGTTGTGTCGCCCCTACCCTCCATCTCTACACTCTTAATCTCCTTTCCCAAGGGGGCTTTTGTCAACTCCCTCTCCCAGATGATGTCCTCTCTCCCTTCATTTACCCCTCCTATCAACATTGATCCTCATCTCGCCCTCCATTCCTCTGTCCCTTTTCCAGGCTCCCTCTTCCCCCCTTTCCATCCTGTTTTTTCCCTGCCTACCCTCTCTCTGCCTCCCCTCTCTCCCCGGAGTGCTTTTGCATTCCCCCCTCTGCCCCACCCCCCTTATGAGCCCTCTACCTCCGTCGGTCCCCCCCCCCCCACTTCGTTTTTCCTCTCCTTCCCCACTTTTTTTCCTTTCATCTGTCCAGGTACCCCCCCCCCCCCCTCATCTTCCCTTGACTGTGGTGTGTCATCCCTGTGCCTACTTTTAAGTGCAGTGTTTCATGTGAGTGTTAAGTGTAGTGCATCTTTTCCGAAGTATTGCGAACAGAAATCATATTGTCGCTTGGTGTGATTTTTATATCTCTTGCGAACAGAAAGCAGACTGTTGCCGTGTTTTTTTTTACTGTCTGTCTGCTATTTTACCTGTCTGCTTCCTGTGTATTTTATTAACATCGCCAACCCTTTGTTTTATGTTTTAACTTCCACAATTTTCCGCCATTTTACAATTTCATTCATCGTTTTTATCGCCTGCTTTTATTGTTTATCATCTTCTTCTTTTGTTTTAAAAATTCTGTAGGCTGAAGAGCGGCATACTAAGCTGCTGCCAGCCCGCCCCCTTCGGGGAAATCGAAACTCAATAGAGGAGAAAACAGGAAAAACACAGGAAAAACACAGATCTCGTCGCAAGTGTGCCACGATGTTAACGACTGCAGAGAGGGGTGGTATAGTTGCCGCGAACTTTGAGGCTCATAGAAATGATGACGAATCTCGTTGAAAGCATGTTGCTCTGTTACTCGATAGGAATGTTCCGTCTGCAACGACGTTTGGCAGTATTGTCCAACTGTTTATGGAAACGGAACTGTTAAACCTAGAAAAAGCGTCCGAGCAAGGCCTGTGACAACCGAAAGTAACATAGTGAATATTTTAGCTGCGGTTGCTGCAAATACTCACATTAGTTCTCGGCAAATTGAGCGAGGCTCAGGAATTTCGCAACGAAGTGTTCTACGCATACACATAAATGGCATCCATTTCATTTATTGCAGCATCAAGAACTGCATGGCGACGATTTTCACCTGAATTTCTACTACTGGACACAGGAAAAACTGGCAGTCAATGATAATTTCATTTCACACATACTTTTCTCCGTTGAATCAAATTTTACGAATCGTGGTCAAATGAATCGACACAATATGCATTATTGGTCAGTGGAGAATCCCCATTGTGTAAGGCAAGTTGAAGGTCAACGCCCATAGAATGTCAACGTTTGGTGCGGTATTTTAGGTACGCAGGTAATTGGCCCATACTGCATAGAACGTAACCTCACTGGTCAAATGTACAGCGACATTGTGGGTAATGTTGTTCCCATACTATCAGACGATGTTCCATTGCAAACAGGACTGGACATATGGTTCCGAGACGATGGATGCCCATCTCATTATTCACGGCTAGCTTGAGAAGTTTTGAATCGAAACTGTTTGGGTTGACGGATTGAATGGAGAGGTCTTCAAACGAGGCCGGCACGTTAACCCGATTTGACTTTTGCTGATTGTTTCCTGCGGTGATAGCTAAAAGCAAGAGTTTACACGGATGTACCAACAAGTCCCAAAGATATGCGGCAGCGAATTCGCAATGAATGTGCAAACATTAGCGCAGAGACACAAAGACATGTAGGATTTTCATTCAGACACAGAATTGGAATGTGAAATAGAAACAACGGACATTTCGAACTTTTGCTGCACTGAAACACTTGCGAGATGCAAGGGGACTCAGAGTAATCAAGCACCCCGAGATAGCGAGAGGCAAAGGGACTCACAGTAGCCAAGCACCCCGAGATAGTGATAGACAAGGGGTCTCACCAAAATCAAGCACCCCGAAGGGAACACATTACTACTACGTCCACGTTGTTGTTCCTGGGTAACGCTAAATGAAGTCGATGAATGCATTGCGGGAGTTAGACGATGTCACATGATTGCATTTTCCTAAATTTCAAATAATGTACTTTGATTTTCCTAGTCGGATTTGTATTTTTGTGAGATATTACCGTTTTGCAACAATTGTCACTCCATATTCATGTGTGCCGACTACAGCGCCATCTATCACGAAACGAAAGAAATGTTTAATACTAAAGTTACATATTTTTTTCCACGAAGAATCCAAATTTGCAATAAAACATAGGGGTTCCTATTTAAGCTTTCAAAGTCACCCCCCCCCCCCTCCCTCCCCCAGGAGTTAAAGCAAAGAAAATTGTTACCTTATTACGAAGCCTGCATCCAATCAGTCAAAAATCTTCCTCTCTCGCAGTAAAGATATTAAAAACCCTATCATAAAATCTGTCACCTCATAAGAGAATAACCTTCATCATTCTTCTAATGTTGGTCATGTTGGGTCAAATGGCTCTGAGCACTATGGGACATAACATCTTTGGTCATCAGTCCACTAGAACTTAGAACTACTTAAACCTAACTAACCTAAGGACAGCACACAACACCCAGCCATCACGAGGCAGAGAAAATCCCTGACCCCGCCGGGAATCGAACCCGGGCGTGGTTGGTCATGTTGCTTTCTCGATCGTGGTTCACTTGACAATTACTCCACAGTCTAAAATTAACAGTCGCGGCACTCCGTCTAGTATTAGTTACGGCGATAGCAGCGCCAAAGCGACCACCAAGCGACACTTCTCAATACGATACTGGATGAATGCGAGTACTAACGTTTATACTGGTTTGCAGCATAGCTTTTTTTGGAATAGGGAGTGTATGTAGTGCCGTAAAAATCGACAATAACTAAAACAATGCCATTTATATGTGATTATTTAGTTTCCTAAAGACCCTCGGATATACGAACGGTCCATTACAAGACAGTATATTTACGACTCTCTTGTAGCATACAGAAATTTACTGAAAAATATCGTTTCCCTTTAATAACAAGAAAATACTAGTAAACTCCAGGAGATCTGACCTGTCCCGCAGGCCGGTGTGACCGAGCGGTTCTAGGCGCTTCAGTCTGGAACCGCGATGCCGTTGCGGTCGCAGGTTCGAATCCTGCCTCGAGCATGGATGTGTGTGATGTCCTTCGGTTAGTTAGGTTTAAGTAGTTCTAGGGGACTCATGACCTCAGATGTTAAGTCCGATAGTGCTCAGGGCCATTTTTTTGACCTGTCGCAGACAGACGAAATATATCTACCCAACAAAGCAGAAATTTAATCGCTACACTTTCAACCAATTTAGTGAGTGTGGAACATAGAAAACCTATATGGAACGTAATACCTCCATTATTAAACGTACCAAGTAAGCCACAGAACTGTAGCTTAAGGGAGAACCACACAGACATTATAATAGGTAGCCGGAAGCAATGAAACTCTTACCCAACACAGGAAATCCAGTTCCACAGTTGCTGAACCTGAGGCACAAATGAGAACAATCTTCCACAGACTCGCTTTTAAAGCAAAAGTAAGTAAATTTACAAAAATATTCGTGTGTTAGAAAGTCGAGTGAAGTGTAAGAAAGGGCGAATTATTTTTAAGTGTCAAGGAAAGTTCCTATGACAACAAAACAGACAACAGAAATATATTCGTGAAATGTGTTCAAACTCTCTTGCTTTCAGCGGAATAAGCTGCAAATAGACACATCATCGAAAGCATTTTTTCATAAATTTATTGTAGCTTATGTCATTGAATCAGTGTGAATAGGTTGTTTTTAGATGTATTTCACGATAATTCATTTCTCTTGGGAACTTAATAAAAGCAATAATCATAAGTACCATTCCGTTAACTAATAGAATGTAATTAAAAACAAACTTCATCCTTACGAATCGTGTGATTACCTGCTTTCTCACCGCTTGGAGCGCTAGTGTCAGCTGTCAAACGGTAACAATTTTCGCACCGAAGGGTGTACACTGTTATTGTACTACCGTAGTTCAAATGGCTCTGAGCACTATGGGACTTAACATCTGAGGTCATTAGTCCCCTAGAACTTAGAACTGCTTAAACCTAACCAACCTAAGGACATCGCACACATCCATGCCCGAGGCAGGATTCGAACCTGCGACCGTAGCGGTCGCGCGTTCCAGACTGAAACGCTTAGAACCGCTTGGCCACACCGGCCGGCTACTATGGTAGTATTAGCCGACCACAATACTATTGCACGTGCGAGAGATGCCGCGTAGGTCATCTTATCGTGAGTCAGCGCCTAATCGTGGTTGCGGAGAGAAGGAAGAACGGTACAACTAAAGCAATGCAATGAAAATTGCACTACCCTTGGTGACTACAGTTTTGAAGTGGATAGTCCATCACGCAACGGGTAGACGCCAGGTTTTTCATCTGCTGTATCTGTTCCAGCTGTGCCAGTTCCCATACTGCTGTCGTCCTCATGTGCTGCTTGTTCATTTACAGAGGAGCACTACGCAAGCTTTTGACCAATTATGTTGGGGTATCTTCGATCAAGACTACTTGGTTATTTGTTTTAGGGTAGTTAAATTAATAGAGGAACCTTTTTTTCTGGAAGGTTTCGTTTTAGTTTGTTCCAGGTTAGTTCTTTAGGGTACAGATCAAAGTTATACAGCGGGAGCTCCAGAACAGTACACCGATTTACGCTTTAGAAGTACCTCCGCTTCAAAGGCAAGCTTTGGTTTATCAAATCGCATGGTCTGCAGGAACTCAGATCTTGTTAAGCTAGGAACGAAACTGATTTTGTTGTGAATGAGTCCTCCAGTTATGTTCTCTCTGCGAGTTGCAGTCGTGGAGGCATTATGATACAGTGCGCTTTCAAAAGCAACAACACAGTCGTTACACCAGCAACTGCTTCATGCTGCCAGCAATTTTTCATGGCGTAATGCGTGTGCACCAACGTTTCGTCCGTGAATCCGCCTGTTTTATATGGCCCGTTTTCATTATTTATGATTGCTCTCCAAAAACCCCCCATGCTTTGTAACAATGTCAGAACGTTCTGTTAGTATGCTTCTGTTATTTTTACAATTTTTTAAACGAAATGCCATCTCTTCCAATGTTCCGAAGTACAGGGTGTCTCAAACCTTTTGGATCAAATTAAAACAGGTGATAGTGGGTCTACGACCGATGATACTGAGATATGGAACCAAAGGTAAGGAATACATATTTATTGTGCTATTGACATACACAAGAATGTAGCTTATTTACTGCCTCCGCGTTCGACTGGTCCACGTTACCTGGTGTTCCTGCGAGATACGATTCCAAAGTTCTTGAGGACCGTACTTCTTGTTGTCCGCTAAAGGATGTGGTTTCAACTCGTCTGTGCACCAGCCCACTTCGACGTTTACGTCTGCGAACAGAACAAATCGCTCAAATGACTCTAAGCACCATGGGACTTAACATCTGAGGTCACCAGTCCCCTAGACTTGGAACTAATTGAACCTAACTAACCTAAGGACATCACACACATCCATGCCCGATGCAGGATTCGAACCTGCGACCGTAGCAGCAGCGCGGTACCGGACTGAAGCGCCTAGAACGCTCGGCCACCGAGGCCGGCACGAGCAGAACAACACGTACCCTCACCGTTGGACTGAAAGGGAGGTCTTGTCCCATGGCCAGCCGGTCCAGTTATGTCAAGGCGTTTGTGTATGAAAACCCTGGAGAAACGGATGAAGACCTCTTTGGTAGGGTAGAAGTTACCTGTCTCCTGGTACAATGGATATGAGGGTCTTTGACAGAGTGTGGCAAAACTAAATGCGCCATTGCCATGCATGCGTTGAGACCGGCGGTTTTCACTTTGCACAGTCACTACGAATTACATTGTTGTTATCATGTGTACGCTGTGTATTTCGACAATATGAATAAAAATGCATTTTCAACCATTGGTTCCCCACCTCCATATAATCGGTTGTGGACCCACTACGCCACGCGGGATTAGCCGAGCGGTCTCAGGCGCTGCAGTCATGGACTGTGCTGCTGATCCCGGCGGAGGTTCGAGTCCTCCCTTGGGCATGGGTGTGTGTGTGTGTTTGTCCTTAGGATACTTTAGGTTACGTAGTGTGTAAGCTTAGGGACTGATGACCTTAGCAGTTAAGTCTCTTAAGATTTCACAGATATTTGGACATTTTGGACCCACTGTCACCCACTTCACTTTCACCCTAAAGGTTTGAGACTCCTTGTCTTTTCCCTTTACCCCTGGAAATTTGTCTCAATTTTTTCGGAAAATATAAGCAGCAACGTTAGGATTTCCTTCTTCTGTTCATAATACTCCAAAATTTATATTCGAATAAGTGCTTTATCCAAGTCATATAGAGAAACGTGTTTCCTAGAGCACCTTTGTCATCCGCGAGCTGTAATTTTTTACCAGTTTTTCCAGCGTTCTTAAAGTCTTTCTAAATATATTTTTACTTTTGTTATTGACTTCTCTCCATTTGTACACCCAGCAAGATAGCAGTCTGTCCAGGTAACAGCACGTAACTCTAATTCCTTCTGTCCGCAGCTCGTGGTCTAGTGGCTAGCATAGCTCTATCACGTGGTCCCGGGTTCGATTCCCTGCCAGGGATCTTCTCCGCCCAGGGACTGGGTGTTTGTGTTGCTGTCATCATTTCATCATCATTCGTCAAAGTGTCTAGATTGGACTGTGTAAAGATTGGGAATTTGTACGGGCGCTGATAACCGCGCAGTTGAGCGCCCCTCAAACCAAACTTCATCATCATCATCATCTAATTTCTTTTTTCTGGGCAGAATTCTACAACCTTGAATACAAGCTCTTTTTCACCAAAATTTGTCCACTCTTGTTTCCCAGTCTCTGAGGTATTCACGTTTATCGATAACACCGCACAGCACTAGTGGCGATATTTCATGGGAATACGCCGAAACTCTTGATAGCGTAAGCACAACTGACCTGAAAGCATGCACAGTGCGATGTGTCTTCCTTAGTCCACCGTAATTGTTTACTGAACGTCACCGGGTGTTTCCGATTACGGCCACTATACATCAATTGCAACAATATCGTGGTTGGGTAGTGCTATTGCCAAAGTCAATAACCGTACGGCTGAACTCTCCAAAGCGTCCGCGTCGAGCGTGGTGGGCAGAGCTTCAAGTTTGTTTCCGTAGCCGGGTTCGCTGATGACGTCTGTGTGTGGCGGTACGGCACGTTCTACGTCTGTCGCTACGGCGTGGGTGTTTATGGTGTCGAGGTGACAGCATTTTGATATTAGCAAGTCCTTGCGTCACATGTAACGCCGCTGCGAATATCGCGATATTTGAAATAAGCTGCAGTGAGCTTATTATAATCTAGGTTGCTGCTGGTACCGTGTCGGAGCTCCGCTTAAAAACATGGTGCACGTCAGATCTCTACATGTATTTTACGCAGCCAACAAATAGTGCCCGAATCATTTTGTAATCATTATCTGGTGCCTTTTGGTCTGCGTTTGTCACCTTGCGGCATATTTTGTGGTAATTGTAGTTTTCTCAGAAATTTAGACAGTTAAATTAACCCCTTTTATGTTACAGCGTTTAAGTTGTGCTAGAGGACGGAAACTGTCAAAAGTGTAATCTGGAATTTCATGCTGCTTAAAAGGGATTACGGTAAAGAGCTGATATCATATCATCATCTTCTTCCTTTCAAGGATTAGGCTGTTGCCTGTACTTAGTTGACAAACAGATTCATTCTCATCTTTTTTGAGGTCTCCCAATATCTCTTCTCCTATTCGACTTGTAGTTCAGGATCGTATGGGGAATTCTGTGCCCTATCATTCTCATGAGGTGTTTCTACAATCTTCACAATACTTTCGAATTTTTCAATTCATGTTCAAAATACAGGGTGCTTCAAAAAGAATATAGTATTACAAAGTATTATTTTGTCCAAACTATCTATCGCTGAGCCTCGGCTCCGCTATTGGAGAAATGAATACATAGTCTAGTTTATTTAAATAGCCGCTAGACGTCAGTTGTCTTATGTTTTGCTTGCTAACCATCATATGTTTAAAATAGCTACTCAGCTGCAGAAATTATTTTGTGTTAACGAGTTTGCGAAGTGCAATTATTTGAATAGAATGCAAAGATGTTTCAGGTTGACGAAACAAATTGATCCTACGAATGAGTGGAACATTCGCAGATGGTATCGACAGTTTCTAGATACAGGATGTGTATGTAAAGGAAAGAGACCTGGCCGCCCTCATGTTCCCGAAGAAAATTTTGCACGAATTCAAACTAATTTACAACGTAGTCCTTTAAAATCAACTTGTCGTGCTAGTCGGGAGTTACAACTGCCTATAATGACAATTTGGCGTGTTCTGAGACTTCGGTTGGTTATGAAGCCGTACAAGTTACAGTTGTTACAAGCTCTGCGGCCTGACGACAGACGCAAACGTGTGGCATTTTGTAACGAGATTCTTAATGCTATTGGCAATGATAACAGCTTCGTACAACGCATCATGTTCAGTGATGAAGCGACTTTCCTTGGTAGTGGTCAGATAAACAATGTTGCAATTTTGGGCCTACAGCAGCCATTTAACATGTACAAGATTCGCCCAAAGTCAATGTGTTGTGTCCGATATCCCGATCATCTGTTTACGGTACATTCTTCTTTGATGGAAACACGATTAACGTCAGCACTATCTCGCTATGTTACAAATCTGGTTGTTTCCGAGGCTGCACGAAGACAACTTCGTTCTTCAAGAAGTCGGAGCTCTCCCTTACTGGAGTCGCCAATTGTGTGATTATCTGAATGAAACTCTACCGAATCGTTGGATTGGTCGTCAAGTAGCTGTCGACTTAGCATGTCTCAGCTGGGCTCCACGGTCACCGAATTTGATGCCATCTGACTTCTTCCTGTGGGGTTTCCTTAAAGACAACGTTTACGTACCACCACTCCCACAGAATCTGGAAGAGTTGAAGAACCGGGTCCGTATCGTCATAACATCAGTGACGAAAGACATGCTTGCCCGAGTATGGGAGGAATTTGAATTTTGATGTGATATTGTTCGTGTCGCTGACGGAGGACATACTGAACATCTGTAATCTGAACTTGAGAGGTTCCGTAAATGTATGTGTAAAGTTTTACATTCTTATAGTTTAATAACTATATGCATTCGAAATACTTATATTCGTTTTGATACACCATGTATAATTCTGTTCCAATATCATCATTTGTTTTGTGTCTTCTTGTGCAGCCCTTCGTCTACCATATGAAGCTCATATCTACTGTCTGAATTTTTGCATCATCTTCTTCTTCTTCTTCTTTTTACTCCTTTCGCTTCCGTAGGGTAATACAGGAGCCCTATCACTTTATAGAACTTCATCATGGTTTCTATTTGTATTTTGCTGACCACTGTTCTGCTACTAGTACCACAGTCAGATTCGAATGTGTGTACTTTGTTTCAGTGTTAGCCTCAAAATCAAAACATACACGGCAGTCTAAGTAAGAGATTTGAGAGACTTGTTCTCAAATTCAATCATCCAAGACAATTTTTTTATCCGACTCTGTATTTTTCTTAGTATGCTGTAATTTACATTGTATTACTAGAATTGCAAAACTGTATTTCTTGCATATTTCGCTTAGCTAGTATACTGTTCTTTCGAGATCATCTTCATTCTTTTGAATAATAACCATATCATCTATGGACATAAGCATATTCCAGTATTTGTCATTCTTTATCTCAATTCCTTCGTTTACTTTACATTTACGTTTACGAAGAATGAATCAATGTAAATATTTAAAAAAAGGTAACCGATAGTGCACACCACTTTCTTATGCCTTGGTTAATAATTATTTCTTTGCTTAATAATTATTTCTCCTTATTGATTCCTTCATGTGTCATTACACTGCGCCAGGTTTTTTAAAAAACTTTTCACTACGTCTATTAGGCGATAAGGATATCTACATCCAGACATAATCTTGCGCAGGCTATCATGACTCACACGGTTAAAAAGCCCTCTCAAGGTCGATGGGGCTAGATGGGTTTCTATATTAAATTCTCTGTACTTTTTAATAATGTTTTCAATTAGAAACACGTTATCTGTACATGAAGGACCTAACATAAATACATTAGGTTTTTCAGAAATAATAGCTTCTGTGAAACTCTTCATGCAGTTATTGATTATCTTTGAGGTTGTGGCCAGCGTTTAGAAATCTGATGCCACGATAGTTTCTACAGCCATTACGCGTCCCTTTATTGAAAAGAGACATTGTGCCTGATGTATATCAGGGTCTGGGATCTTGCAGTTTCTCCAAGATATACACTCCTGGAAATTGAAATAAGAACACCGTGAATTCATTGTCCCAGGAAGGGGAAACTTTATTGACACATTCCTGGGGTCAGATACATCACATGATCACACTGACAGAACCACAGGCACATAGACACAGGCAACAGAGCATGCACAATGTCGGCACTAGTACAGTGTATATCCACCTTTCGCAGCAATGCAGGTTGCTATTCTCCCATGGAGACGATCGTAGAGATGCTGGATGTAGTCCTGTGGAACGGCTTGCCATGCCATTTCCACCTGGCGCCTCAGTTGGACCAGCGTTCATGCTGGACGTGCAGACCGCGTGAGACGACGCTTCATCCAGTCCCAAACATGCTCAATGGGGGACAGATCCGGAGATCTTGCTGGCCAGGGTAGTTGACTTACACCTTCTAGAGCACGTTGGGTGGCACGGGATACATGCGGACGTGCATTGTCCTGTTGGAACAGCAAGTTCCCTTGCCGGTCTAGGAATGGTAGAACGATGGGTTCGATGACGGTTTGGATGTACCGTGCACTATTCAGTGTCCCCTCGACGATCACCAGTGGTGTACGGCCAGTGTAGGAGATCGCTCCCCACACCATGATGCCGGGTGTTGGCCCTGTGTGCCTCGGTCGTATGCAGTCCTGATTGTGGCGCTCACCTGCACGGCGCCAAACACGCATACGACCATCATTGGCACCAAGGCAAAAGCGACTCTCATCGCTGAAGACGACACGTCTCCATTCGTCCCTCCATTCACGCCTGTCGCGACACCACTGGAGGCGGGCTGCACGATGTTGGGGCGTGAGCGGAAGACGGCCTAACGGTGTGCGGGACCGTAGCCCAGCTTCATGGAGACGGTTGCGAATGGTCCTCGCCGATACCCCAGGAGCAACAGTGTCCCTAATTTGCTGGGAAGTGGCGGTGCGGTCCCCTACGGCACTGCGTAGGATCCTACGGTCTTGGCGTGCATCCGTGCGTCGCTGCGGTCCGGTCCCAAGTCGACGGGCACGTGCACCTTCCGCCGACCACTGGCAACAACATCGATGTACTGTGGAGACATCACGCCCCACGTGTTGAGCAATTCGGCGGTACGTCCACCCGGCCTCCCGCACGCCCACTATACGCCCTCGCTCAAAGTCCGTCAGCTGCACATACGGTTCACGTCCACGCTGTCGCGGCATGCTACCAGTGTTAAAGACTGCGATGGAGCTCCGTATGCCACGGCAAACTGGCTGACACTGACGGCGGCGGTGCACAAATGCTGCGCAGCTAGCGCCATTCGACGGCCAACACCGCGGTTCCTGGTGTGTCCGCTGTGCCGTGCGTGTGATCATTGCTTGTACAGCCCTCTCGCAGTGTCCGGAGCAAGTATGGTGGGTCTGACACACCGGTGTCAATGTATTCTTTTTTCCATTTCCAGGAGTGTATTTATTTCGTAAACATTTCCTATCTGGTAATAACCCGAGTTATAATGCTCTGCGCTGTCATACAGTGAAGTTCTAAAGAACGCTATTCACTTGTAATGTTAAAGCTTTAAGACAATTCGTTTTGTTTTGTTGGATTTAAGTGCTAAAGCATCGAGCAACTGTTATTACGAAATACACGTAACAAAATATTGTATTTACCGAAGATAATTGGAACTGCGAGTATGCTTACTTTTAATTGCGGAAGCTGTGACCAGGCAGGCATAAATATGTGGTTTGAAAAATGTGTTATCTCTAATGGGAAAACTCGCCCGGACGCTCCAGTTGCTTATGCATCCGTTCTCTACCACCGTTTCGATATACATTGCCGTAAAGAAATTAATATGTCCTTTCAGTGGTTTCCAAATTCACTCAAGATTTATTGTTGCAACAGTGCATATGGAGTACATGAAATGAGTACATTTATAAATGTAAAGCATAAGCGATTCTGCGGTACCAGGTACCAACCACGCTGAAACACTCATATTGGTACGTGGCAGCAACGTAGGCACTGACTCTGACATCCAGTCGATCGTACAGATAGCGTATAACGTTATTCCACGCCTGGTCGACCAGTTCATGTGGTTCTGTAAGTTTTCGCCTTCCAGTATATACATAATGTTCATATTTGCTGTCCTTCACAATGAATCTTTCTTCATCTAACAGATACAATCACAGCTGAACACAGCTCTTCTGAATACATCAACTACCACACTTCAACTAAGAATGTATCACACTGCGAAGAGTCAAAGCCTGTCCCACAACAAGATCAATGATTATTTAACAGTAACATACCTTGCTCTCTCTCTCTCTCTCTGAGGAACACATCGATAACTTAACAAAAGTCAATACGATACGTCCACCCTACAAATTTTTAGGAGTTTCTGGATTGGAGAAGTAAAGTAAACGATCTGATGTTGGCGAAAAGTGGCAGTTTTGGCGGGCACACCCCGCGAAGGAGCAGAATAGTAAATTATCAGGGCACTTCTTCGCCGCCAGTGATGGAGAGAGGGAACACTTCGTGTTAGGAGCTGGAGAGATTCAGTCGATGCCTGGGGCAGATACAGGATCGATGTCTGGACTTGGAGAGGAGCAGTCGATTAGCGAGAAGATGGGCCGCGCCAGACCAGCGTCCGTGCCCGACTGTCACCTCGCCGCACCTCTTGCATCAAAATAATATACGTAATTCCCACAGGATGACAGGGGCATTGTCTCAGATTGATTAATCAGTCACTGTATGGTGACCTCTCGGCCATTATTTCACACTTTGTTCTTCTCTTTCTTTTCATTCACTAACCTTCCAACGCAACAATCACCATCAATTTAATTTCACGATTAGTAATAATTTGATATAGTTCCGTATCCGTTCAGTCAGTTCCATGAGATCTTTTCCGGTTCTTCCCTTCTAGAACATTCGAAATTATGCCAGCCGCTGTGACCGAGCGGTTATAGGCCCTTCAGTCCGGAACCGCGCTGCTGCTACGGTCGCAGGTTCGAATCCTGCCTCGGGCATGAATGTGTGTGCTGTCCTTAGGTTAGTTATGTTTAAGTAGTTCTAAGTCTAGGGGTCTGATGACCTCAGACGTTAAGTCCCATAGTGATTACAGCAATTTGAACCATTTGAACCGAAATTATCACGCGGTTATATATGTGAATGTGCACTCATTCTCCCATGAGGAGTATTTGACCCTTATTCCGAGCAATCATCAGAGTTTGCGACCAATGAAGGCACATGATTCGCAACCCTTGTTTCGTTACAGACGCTGATACTCCCTGTCAATATTAAGTAACTAATAATATTTATCAGAGCACACAGCTAAGGCCTACGTGTTAGGGCCAACATTTACCTTGTGTTTCCGTGTGCACAATTCGTTTACATACACCTATACCGTAGTGGGGGTTCAAAAAATGTGTGTGAAATCTTATGGGACTTAACTGCTAAGATCATCAGTCCCTAAGCTTGCACACTACTTAACCTAAATTATCCTAAGGACAAACACACACATCCATGCCCGGGGGAGGACTCGAACCTCCGCCGGGACCAGCCTCACAGTCCACGACTGGAGCGCCTGAGACCGCTCGGCTAATCCCGCGCGGCGTCACTTATTTGCTGGATGTATTCCTGTCTCTGTCTTCCTCTACAGTTTTTGCCTTCTACAGCTCCCTCTGATGTCATATCTTCCTGTCCCTTCTCCTTGTCAGTCTTTTCCACATATTCATTTCCTCTACGATTCTGCGCAGAGCCTCCTCATTTCTTACCTTATCAATCCACATGATTTCAGCATTCGTCTGTAGCACCACATCTCAAATGTTTCAATTCTCTTCTGTTGCAGTTTACCCACAGTCCATGTTTCACTACCAAACATGCTGTACTGCAAACGTGCATTCTCTGAAATTTCTTCCTCAAATTAAAGCCTATGTTTGGTAGAAGTACATTTCCCTTGGCCAGGAATGCCCTTTTTTGCCATTTCTAGTCTCATTATGACATTCTCCTTATTCCGTCCGTCATTGGTTCTTTTACTGCCTCGGTAGCAGAATTCCTTAACTTCATGTACCTGGTGACCATCAATCGTGGTGTTAAGTTTCTCTCTGTTCTCATTTCTTCTACTTCTCATTACTTTCGTCTTTCTTCGATTTACTCTCAATCCATATTCTGTAGTCATTCGATTGTTCATTCCATTCAGTAGATCTTGTAATTCTTCTTCACTTTCACTCAGGATAGCAATGTCATCAGCGAATCGTATCGTTGATATCCTTTCACCTTGAATTGTAATTCCGCTCCTAAACCCTATTTTATTTCAATAATTTCTTCTTCGATGTACAGATTGAACAGTAGGGGCGAAAGACTAGTACCTTCCCGTAGAAGCCGTAAATTTGCTGCACACCCAGTCCGTTGGATCATTTATGTGTATAATGAATAAGAGCGGTCCTGTCACAGTGCCCTGGGGCACTCCTGACGATAGCGACACTCGCCCTCGAGGACAACGTATTGGGTTCTATTACTTAAAAACTCTACGAGCCACTCACATGTCCGGAAACCTAAGCCACATGCTCGGACTTTTGTCAACAGTCTACCATGGGGCACCGTGTTAAACGCTTTCCGGAAATGTAGAAATATACAATCTGGCCGTTGCCCTTCATCCACGGCTTGTAGCAAATCATGTAACAAAAGGGAAAGCTGAGTTTTGTACTAGCGATGCTTTAGAAATCTGTTTAGAATTGTGGACAGAAGCTTTTCTGTCGCAAGGAAATTTATTACATTCGAACGCAGAATGTGTTCAAGAATCCTGGAATAAACTAACGTTAATGATATTGGTCTGTAATGATGAGGCTCAGTGGTTCTTTGACGTTTTTATACACAGGAATCACCTGCCCTTTTCTCCAGTCGCTTGGAACTTTGTATTGGGTGAGAAAATCGTGATAAATACAGCTAAGTAAGACGCCAGTGCTGCAGAGTACTCCCTGCCACACTGGAATACGCACCCGTCCCGACCTGACGACTTAGTTTTTCCCGACTGTTTCAGTCGCCTCTCCACACCACGGATGTCCTACGACCTGCATACGGGAGACTGTGCGACAGTCGAACGACCGTATGTTTGCATGGACCGCCTGTGATTCTTAGGCGCGCAGTGTGAAACTTCAGCTTTCTCGGGTGAACAGCCTTTTATGAGTGTGCATAGGACACAATATTTCGGCAATCGACCACGTTGCCATCATCAGGTGCGCTGATGTACTGACCACCGGTGGGCCGGCGCCATGTATATATAGGAGAATCCCCCTCCAGCTCCTCCCTCAGGCGCTTCCTATGAGTCGGTGCGGTCCAGGTACAGCGTCCGTTCTCCCGCCGTCTGGACGCTGCGTCCTACATCTTCTCGTTCAGGAGGGTCTGCCGGCGCCGCTCTCGTTATTCTTCCCTCCTCCCCCGAAGGTGGTACACTCTGGGAAACATCCTTTTTCTTCTTAATCCGGGTGATCGCGGGTTCCCACGCCTTGCTAAGGATGTAACCGCTGCCACGATTTAGTTGTGGCTCCCTTACTCTGATCTCTATGGCTTCTTTGATGACAGAGTCCCAGTATTTGGAAGTCTATGTCAGGACTTTGGTTTGGTCATAATCCATGCTGTGGAGTTCCGACGGGCAATGCTCAGCGATTGCCGACTTACTGGGCTGTTGCAGTCTAGTGTACCGTTGATGTTCTCGGCATCGGTCCTCAATGGTACGAATGGTCTGCCCTATGTATACATTACCGCATTGGCAAGGTATCTGATCAACCCCTGATTTGCGTAGACCAAGGTTTTCCTTGACACTACCAAGAAGGCTCTTGGTTTTGCTTGGAGGAAGTTAACCCTCAGTTTCCGCCGGTGCTGCAGATGTGGGACGTATAGAGCCTTCCGAATTTGCCCTTCCTTGTAACCGTTACTCCTAAATACGGTCTTCAGTTGGTCCAATTCTTGTTGGAGACTGTCCCTGTCGGAGATGGTGTGAGCTCTGTGTACAAGAATTTTGAGCACGCCATTCTTTTGTGCCGGGTGGTGGCAGCTGTCTGCATGTAGGTACAAATCGGTGTGCATCTTGTTCCTATACACGCTGTGGCCCAAAGTGTCGTCAGCTCGTCTTCTAATCAAAACATCTAGGAAAGGAAGCATCCCATCCGTTTCGATCTCCATGGTGAACTTACTGTTCTCGTGTCTGGAGTTGAGATGTGTGGGGAAGTCCGCCAGTTTATCTCTTCCATGCGGCCAGATAACGAAGGTATCATCCACATATCTAAAGAAAAAGGTGGGTTTTCGATGTTCTGATTCAAGTGCTTCCGCCTCGAAATGTTCCATGTACATATTTGCAACAACGGGTGAGAGTGGACTCTCCATGGCTACTCCTTCTGTCTGCTCGTAGTATTCACCGTCAAATAAGAAGTAAGTTGATGTCAGAACATGTCTGAAAAGGTTTTCCTTTAGCTGTCTGCTGCTGCCAGCCCACACTGGTGGACGAGTGACTGGACAGAAGCCTTCGACCAGCTTAGTGGCTTTTTTCCTAGGTTGTCGGGAAAATCTTTCACTAAGGTATGATGGTAGAAGTTGTACGCTTCGCACTTTGATCTTATTAAGGGCGCATTAATTTCTACCAACTTTTTCCTGTCAACATTTCTGCGTTCTTTTTTGAACGGAGGCTACAATAATCTCTGCTTCCTTAGGATTTCCCGAATCTGATTATTAAACCACGGAGGGTACTCTCCATCCTCAATCCACTTACTTGGCACATGCACTCCTCCAAAGTGCGATTTGCAATGAGTCAGAACTTTGCCTACAGTTCCTCTACTTCTGTCATACTGGAGCTAAATGATGTCCGATCATTGTCTAAGAAGAATGCTAACAACTCCTTACGTTCTTTTCTAGCATGAACACTCTACCAGCGTTCTTGGTGGATTCATTATCTTTACTAATCATCCTCACAATGATGACGTCATGATGATTAACCTCTGCGTCTGTACTGCCACTGCCAAGTCCTGTTTCTAGCTACAAAGTCTAACATATTTCAATTGCGGGTTGGTTTGGAGGTAGTCTTCGGAAAACGTGTTCAAAAGTACTTTACAGGAATCTTTCCATACCACCTGCAGTGAATCCATAGACGTCCCAGGCTATATTCGGTAGATTAAAGTTGCCTCCAACTAGTACACTATGCTGCCCAGCGTAGGCTTTTCTTGATGATTTTACAACTGCTTCGTCGGAAACAGGTGACCGGTAAAAAAACCTCATAATTGAGTTCACCTACGGCTACTACTCGTGTGAGGACAAATGGTTCAAATGGTTCAAATGGCACTGAGCACTATGGGACTCAACATCTTAGGTCATAAGTCCCCTAGAACTTTGAACTACTTAAATCTAACTAACCTAAGGACATCACACACATCCATGCCCGAGGCAGGATTCGAACCTGCGACCGTAGCGCGTGTGAGGACAATTTCATAGACTACATCAACATCTACATCTACATATACATCTACATTTATACTCCGCAAGCTACCCAACGGTGTGTGGCGGAGGGCACTTTACGTGCCACTGTCATTACCTCCTTTTCTGTTCCACTCGCGTATGGTTCGCGGGAAGAACGACTGCAGGAAAGCCTCCGTGCGCGCTCGAGTCTCTCTAATTATACATTCGTGATCTGCTCGGGAGGTATAAGTAGGGGGAAGCAATATATTCGATACCTCATCCAGAAACGCACCCTCTCGAAACCTGGCGAGCAAGCTACACCGCGATGCAGAGCGCCTCTCTTGCAGAGTCTGCCACTTGAGTTTGCTAAACATCTCCGTAACGCTATCACGGTTACCAAATAACCCTGTGACGAAACGCGCCGCTCTTCTTTGGATCTTCTCTGTCTCCTCCGTCAACCCGATCTGGCACGGATCCCACACTGACGAGCAATACTCAAGTATAGGTCGAACAAATGTTTTGTAAGCCACCTCCTTTGTTGATGGACTACATTTTCTAAGGACTCTCCCAATGAATCTCAACCTGTTACCCACCTTACCAACAATTAATTTTATATGATCATTCCACTTCAAATCGTTCCGCACGCATACTCCCAGATATTTTACAGAAGTAACCGCTACCAGTGTTTGTTCTGCTATCATATAATCATACAATAAAGGATCCTTCTTTCTATGTATTCGCAATACATTACATTTGTCTATGTTAAGGGTACGTTGCCACTCCGTGCACCAAGTGCTTATCCGCTGCAGATCTTCCTGCATTTCGCTACATTGTTCTAATGCTGCAACTTCTCTGTATATTACAGCATCATCCGCGAAAAGCCGCATGGAACTTACGACACTATCTACTAGGTCATTTATATATATTGTGAAAAGCAATGGTCCCATGACACTCCCCTGTGGCACGCCAGAGTTACTTTAACGTCTGTAGACGTCTCTCCATTGATAACAACATGCTGTGTTCTGTTTGCTAAAAACTCTTCCACATAGCTGGTCTGATATTCCGTAGGCTCTTACTTTGTTTGTCAGGCGACAGTGCGGAACTGTATCGAACGCCTTCCGGAAGTCAAGGAAAATAGCGTCTACCTGAGAGCCTGTATCTAATATTTTCTGGGTTTCATGAACACATAAAGCGAGTTGGGTCTCACACGATCGCTGTTTCCGGAATCCATGTTGATTCCTACAGAGTAGATTCTGGGTTTCCAAAAACATTATACTCGAGCAAAAAACATGTTCTAAAATTCTACAACAGATCGACGTCAGAGATATAGGTCTATAGTTTTGCGCACCTGCTCGAAGACCCTTCTTGAAGACTACCTGTGCTCTTTTCCAACCATTTGGAACCTTCCGTTCCTCTAGAGACTTGGCGTACACGGCTGTTAGAAGGGGGGCAAGTTCTTTCGCGTACTCTGTGTAGAATCGAATTGGTATCCCGTCAGGTCCAGTGGACGTTCCTCTGTTGAGTGATTCCAGTTGCTTTTCTATTCCTTGGACACTTATTTCTATGTCAGCCACTTTTTCGTTTGTGGGAGGATTTAGAGAAGGAACTGCAGTGCGGTCTTCCTCTGTGAAACAGCTTTGGAGAAAGGTGTTTAGTATTTCAGCTTTACGCGTGTCATCCTCTGTTTGAATGCCATCATCATCCCGAAGTGTCTGGATATGCTGTTTCGAGCCACTTACTGATTTAACGTAAGACCAGAACTTCCTAGGATTTTCTGTCAAGTCGGTACACAGAATTTTACTTTCGAATTCACTGAACGCTTCACGCATAGCCCTCCTTGCGCTAACTTTGACATCGTTTAGCTTCTATTTGTCTGAGAGGTTTTGGCTGCGTTTAAACTTGGAGTGAAGCTCTCTTATCTTTCGCAGTAGTTTCCTAACTTTGTTGTTAAACCACGGTGTGTTTTTCCAGTTCCTCACAGTTTTACACTGCACGTACCTGTCTAAAACGCATTTTACGATTGCCTTGAACTTTTTCCATAAACACTCAACATTGTCAGTGTCGGAACAGAAATTTTCGTTAGGTAGTCTGAAATCTGCCTTCTATTACTCTTGCTAAACAGATAAACCTTCCTCCCTTTTTTTATATATTCCTATTAACTTCCATATTCAGGGATGCTGCAACGGCCTTATGATTCCCTGTTCTGCACTTACAGAGTTGAAAAGTTCGGGTCTGTTTGTTTTCAGTAGGTACAAAATGTTATCTCCACGAGTCGGTTCTCTGTTTAATTGCTCGAGGTAATTTTCGGATAGTGCACTCAGTATAATGTCACTCGATGCTCTGTCCCTACCACCCGTCCTAAACATCTGAGTGTCCCAGTATACATCTAGTAAATTGAAATGTCCACCTAAGACTATAACATGCTGAGAAAATATATGTTAAATGTATTCCAAATTTTCTCTCAGTTGTTCTGCCACTAATGCTGCTGAGTCGGGAGGTCGGTAAAAGGAGCCAATTATTAACCTAGCTCGGTTGTTGAGTGTAACCTCCACCCACAATAATTCACAGGAACTATCCACTTCTACTTCACTACAGGATAAACTACTACTAACAGCGACAAACACGCCACCACCGGTTGCATGCAATCTATAGTTTCTAAACACCGTCTGTGCCTTTGTAAAAATTTCGGCAGAATTCATCTCTGGCTTCAGCCAGTTCTCTGTACCTATAACGATTTCAGCTTCAGTGCTTTCTATCATCGCCTGAAGTTCCGGTATTTTACCAATGCAGCTTCGACAGTTTACAATTACACTACCGATTGCTGCTTGGTCCCCGCATGTCCTGACTTTGCCCCGCACCCTTTGCGGCTGTTGCCCTTTCTGTACTTTCCCGAGGCCATCTAACCTAAAAAACCGCCCAGTCCACGCCACACAACCCCTGCTACCCGTGTAGCCACTTGCTGCGTGTAGTGGACTCTTGACCTATCCAGCGGAACCCGAAACCCCACCACCCAATGGCGCAAGTCGAGGAATCTGCAGCCCACACGGTCGCAGAACCGTCTCAGCCTCTGATTCAGACCCTCCACTCGGCTCTGTACCAAAGGTCCGCAGTCAGTCCTGCCGACGATGCTGCAGATGGTGAGCTCTGCTTTCATCCCGCTAGCGAGACTGGCAGTCTTCACCAAATCAGATAGCCGCCGGAAGCCAGAGAGTATTTCCTCCGATCCAAAGCGATACACATCATTGGTGCCGACATGAGCGACCACCTGCAGATGGGTGCACCCTGTACCCTTCATGGCATCCGGAAGGACCCTTTCCACATCTTGAATGACTCCCCCCGGTATGCACACGGAGTGCACATTGGTTTTCTTCCCCTCTCTTGCTGCCATATCCCTAAGGGGCCCCATTACGTGCCTGACGTTGGAGCTCCCAACAACCAGTAAGCCCACCCTCTGCGACCGCCCGGATCTTGCAGACTGAGGGGCAACCTCTGGAACAGGAGAAGCAGCCATGTCCGGCCGAAGATCAGTATCAGCCTGAGACAGAGCCTGAAACCGGTTCGTCAGACAAACTGGAGAGGCCTTCCATTCAGCCCTCCGGAATGTCTTTCGCCACCTGCCACACCTCGAGACGACCTCCCACTCTACCACAGGTGAGGGATCAGCCTCAATGTGGGCAGTATCTCGGGCAGCCACAGTCGTAGCCCGATCGGGGGATGTGTGGGACGAGCTGGCCGTCCCCGACAAACCCCCATCCGGACCCCCACAGTAATTCCCATTGGCAACAGCCTCAAGCTGTGTGACCGAAGCCAACACTGCCTGAAGCTGGGAGCGAAGGGATGCCAACTCAGCCTGCATCCGAACACAGCAGTTGCAGTCCCTATCCATGCTAAAAACTGTTGTGCAAAGAACGTCTGAACTAATCTACAGAGAGCACAAACAATTCGACACAAAATTTGAACGGTTATTAAAATAAAGATTGCCTAGTAAATGCAGTAATGGTGCTACTTGCGCACTGCTGACACACTGCTCGGCGGCGGAAGGAGACTACGGGATTTTACACTATTCAGGTACTAAAACGCGATGCTACAACTCTCAAATACTGTAGCACGACCGAAATTTATGAGTTAAACAATGCAAGCACCAAAAACACACAAAGAAATTAAGAATTAAACTATGTAACAAATAAGTGAGCTAAGAGTGTACGACTTGCTGCTGGCAGCTGCTTATCCAACGGCGGCAGGGTCAGTCTTTTCGATCTCGATAGACGTAGTATTTTAGTCGACAGCAATGAACACTCCCTACCCTATGCCGTCTAATGTATCTCTTCAATATACTTCCCAAGCATCGTTAAATATTTTGTACCGTTCTACTTCGGGTTTCGCCAGCTCTCGGTTCCGAGAGTAATTTCTGCTTTCATCTTTCCTTGAGGACAGTAATTTCAGGAATGTTATGAATACTACGACAATTTACTGTTGAAGTGTGGACAATCGAATTGTCTCCATTTTGTACGCGATATGATTTCGCTCTCTCCGTATCGACTGGCGAGCTTTCATCAGAGGACTACAAACTATCGATTAGACTAAGAAAGCGCTGTCAACGATCTGAAAGTACATCGCGACCCGAGTAGCTGCCTCGTTTGTGTGGCGCGCCAATGATCTACTATGCAGAATCCTACAACACCCCATTTCATAAAGCTGGTCCAGAAATCTGCAACCGTGACGGTCATAGAGTAGACGGAACCTCTGGTTGAGACCCTCCACTCGGCTCCAAACCAAAGGAGGCCGATAGAGTCTGCGTGCGACGTTGCAGAGTGAGAACACGGGCAGCACCCAGCGAGGAGACCAGCTGTCTTCGCCACTTCCACCGACCTCCCGGAGGAACCGAGGATGGCTTCAGAACCCAAGCGACGCGCGTCATTGGTACCGACATGAGCAACAACTTGGTGACTACTGCGCCCTGCACCCTGGATAGTCGCATTCAGGCGCTTCTATATATCTCGGATAAGGACCTCTTGGGAGACACGCCGAGTGCGTGTTGGAAATGTTTCCGGCCCTGGACACTATTTTCCTAAGGTAGTCCATAACTCACCTAAAATTGGAGGTCACGATAGCTATTAAACCCTCCGCCCCCAACCTCCAAAGCGCCTGATCAGAACCAGTTGAAAAAGCGGCTACATGTCCACTCACAGAGAGAATGGACGAGGGCAGACAGCCCGTCTCCACATTGATTTTTGCAAGAAGTCCCCTTCCCCCCTCCTCATACTAAACCTAAGAAACATCATAACATGGAACTTGCTCATACTGATTATCAGCTATTAATGGTACGAGAGCATGGTCTACCGCATGACTAGATACAGTGGTGGCTCATGAGTACACATTCTAGATGTTCACAAATTTTTAGATTGAGGTAAAAATGAGTGTATGAAATCAACAGAATCTGCCATATAGTAGTTATGCTTATCAGCGTATTTATACAACCACAGTCACTGCCAATAATAATAATAACAGTAATAAGAATAATATAAATAATCCAGATGGAGGCCCAGGAAAAGAATAGGCCTCTGGTATGTTCTGCCAGTCGTAAGAGTCGACGAAAAGAACAAACCACTAATAGGGCTAACCCCCCTTTTAGTGTGATTAGTTGGTTCAGGACAGAACTAATGAAGCCTCGGACAAGCACTGTCATGGTCGGGGAAGACGCTTGAACCCTATGCCCGTCCACAATAGTAACGACACTGCTAGCCACATGGAAAATGATTTAAATACAGATAGAGGTGTTTTGCAGGATATGCTTCCTGCAACCACTCTAGAAGGAAAACAAAGACATAGGATGAGATGGTCAGATGAAGTTAACCGACACCCCATGTTCTTACCAATCAACATAATTAGGAACCAACACAACTGGATACAGATCACAGGTATACACAACATTTATTACCAGATACCCAGAATTAAAATTTTTAACAGAACAACGATTAGCTGATCAGATTCGTGTAATAATCAAAAATAACACGGTACCCCAGTCAGAATTAGAAAACATCGAACAACAAGTACAACAAATAGTGGAATAAAGTAATGTGCAATCAGAAGAAGCAGTAATGGACTCAAACACCCCAAAGCAAACATACAAAGAACAAACTGCATAAATTAAACAATCAGAGGAAAACGAAATCTTACGACAGCCACCAGAACAAACACAAATAGAACACGAAGCGACACACATGTTAGATATAGAAGAAAAATTTCAGCTGACATATATAGAATAAAAAGACACAAATACAGACATTAGACCATTCTTGCATAGACCACCAAATAACCCTCAAGTCGAAACAACAATAACAACTATCAACACAATCATACACAACAAAATAAATGGAAATACAACTATGGTGTAGTTACAACTATTGGTTTATATAGGAGCACTCACTACACTAAATATACACAGTAGGCAGAGATCAGAACGAACCAACACATAGAAGAAACCCACAAAACCAGCAGGGCAACACAGGCTAGAGTTCAGAATAGAAAAACTGAGAAAAGATATTGGACAGCTAACACAATTTATAAGAAATGAAATATCAGACAAAAAACGAAAAAGGTTAGGTAAAATCTTACAACAAGATGCGATAGAGTAATTAGATGAAAAGAAGCATAAATTACAAGCATTGGCCAAACGACTTAGAAAATACAAAAAAGTGAAAATAGAAGGAAACAAAACCAAACATTCAACACAAACCAAAAGAAATTTTACCAGACAGTAGATAACACACACATTAAAATAGACAATCCACCAAACATAACAGACATGGAACACTTCTGGAGCAACATATGGTCAAACCCCGTACAACATAACAGACATGCGCGGTGGATACAAGCAGAAACAGACACATACAAGATATTACCACAAATGCCTGAAGTGATAATTTTGCAACATGAAGTCACCCAAGCAATTAATTCTACACACAATTGGAAAACCCCTAGAAAAGTTGAAATAGCAAATTTGTGGCTAAAGAAGTTCATCTCTACACATTCACATCTAACTAAATTATTTAACAGTTACACTGCAGACTCATACACAGTCCCTGATACACTTACACAAGGAATAACTTATCTGAAACCTAAAGATCAAGCAGACACAGCACACCCAGCAAAATATCGCCCCATAACATGCCTACCAGCAATATACAAAATATTAACTTCAGTCATTACATAGAAATTAATGACACATACAACACAGAACAAAATTATAAATGAAGGACGAAAAGGCTGCTGCAAAGGAGCACGAGGATGTAAAGAGAAACTGATAATAGATGCAGAGGTGACATATCAAGCTAAAACTAAACAAAGGTCAGTACACTACGCATACACTGATTACCAAAAAGCTTTTGACAGTGTACCCCACTTATGGTTACTACAAATATTGGAAATATACAAAGTAGATCCTAAATTGATACAGTTCCTAAGCATAGTAAATAAAAATTGGAAAACTACATTTAATACCGAAACAAATTCAAATAATATCACATCACAGCCAATACAGATTAAGTGTGGAATATACCAAGGAGAGTCATTAAGTCCTTCCTGGTTCTGGCTTGCTCTGAACCCGCTATCCAACATGCTAAATAATACAAATTATGGATATAATATTACTTGAACATATCAACAAAAAATCACACGTTTGCTATACATGGATGATCTAAAACTACTGGCAGCAACAAATCAACAACTCAACCAATTACTAAATATGACAGAAGTATTCAGCAATGATATAAATATGGCTTTTGGAACAGACAAATGTAAGAAAAATAGCATAGTCGAGGGAAAACAGACTAAACAAAAAGATTACTTATAAGATAACCACAGCGACTGCATAGAAGCGATGGAAAAAACAGATGCCTATAAATATCTAGGATACAGACAAAAAATAGGAATAGATGATACAAATATTAAAGAAGAACTAAAAGAAAACTATAGAAAAAAACTAACAAAAATACTTAAAACAGAATTGACAGCTAGACGCAAGACAAAAGATATAAATATTTATGCCATACCAATATTGACCTACTTATTTGGAGTAGTGAAATGGAGTAACATAGATCTAGAAGCACTCAATACACTTACACGATAACAATGCCACAAATATAGAATACATCACATACATTCAGCAACAGAAAGATTCACATGAAGCAGAAAGGAAGGAGGAAGGGGATTTATCGACATAAAAAAAATTCATTATGGACAGGTAGACAATTTAATAAAATTCTTTATAGAACGAGCAGAAACTAGAGAAATACACAAAGCAAACACTCATATAAATACATCGGCTACGCCATTGCAATTTCATAACCACTTCTACAACGTTTAGATCATATAACATCAACAGATACGAAGAAAATAAATTGTAAAAAGAAAACACTGCATGGCAAGCACCCATATCATCTAACACAGCCACACATCGATCAAGACGCATCCAACACATGGCTAAGAAAAGGCAGTATATACAATGAGACGGAAGGATTCATGATTGCAATACAGGATCAAACAATAAACACCAGATATTACGGCAAGCATATTATTAAAGATTCCAATACCACAACAGATAAACGCAGACTTTGCAAACAACAAATAGAAACAGTAGATCACATCACAAGCGAATGTACAATACTAGCAAATAGAGAATACCCCAGAAGAAATGACAATGTAGCAAAAATAATACATCAACAGCTTGCCTTACAACATAAACTTATAAAACAACATGTTTCCACATACAAGTATGCACCACAAAATGTACTGGAGAATGATGAATACAAATTATACTGGAACAGAACCATTATGACACATAAAACAACACCACATAAGAAACCTGACATTATACTCACCAATAAAAAGAAGAAATTAACACAACTAATCGAAATATCCATACCCAATACAATAAATATACAAAAGAAAACAGGAGAAAAAATTGAAAAATACATCCAACTGGCTGAGGAAGTCAAGGACATGTGGCATCAGGATAAAGTTGACATCATACCAATTATACTATCAACTACAGGAGTCATACCACACAATATCCACCAGTACATCAACACAATACAGCTACATCCAAACGTATATATACAACTACAGAAATCTGTAATTATTGATACACATTCAATTACCTGAAAGTTCCTAAATGCAATGTAACATATACCGTACAGTTAAAAGGAAGTGACGCTTGATCAGGGTCCGCGTCACTCTCCATTTTTAACCAGACATAACGTCTGATAGAGGAAAGAAATAATACTAATAATAAGCATAACTTATCTGAAAAAAATTGTTTTTGTGAAATTTTCTTGTTTTGTACATAATTAAGAACAGTTTAGGGCAAGAACGAAATAATGTTTAAGCATTAGCTGCTCTCCATTTCGCATTTTTGTGTAACCGATTAATTTCGTTCTTTTTTTCTGCAGACAGCTGTACAAGAAGGTTTTAGTTAAAGAATTAACTTCCGAGCTGAAAATCAGACTCTCTTAAGTTGCACCCTTATAACAACGTAAGGCTTGTTATACATTTTTTTTGTTAAATGTCCGCTTGTAGTCATGTTTATTTGATTTCGTCACTTTCTCAGTCAACATATCTTGTCTGGTAGGCCCAAGTTCCTCTGTGGTTAAGCGGTCACCTTTTCCTGGTAATTTTCTTCTCTGTTACCACTTAAAACAGATTCAGCAGAGTTGCTGTTGACGCTGCACACGAAACCTGATTCCTGCACAGCAAACAGCCTGCACCAAACATGAAGCACACCTGCCAGCTGCAGGGGAGCCAAACTTGGAGAGTTTGGAAACATATAAATTCAGGTACTACTGTCTACCAACATGGTCACTTGACTGGAACGCAAATAAGGCGCTGAGAACCAAAAAGCACCTGAGGCCAAAAGCACATCATCTTCGATCCCACATTTTAGTCAGTCTGATAGAAACCAGTGAGACATAATTTGCTGAATGTTCATTTACACAATGTGACCCACCATAAGATAAACCGATATTAGAAGCGTGAATAAATAACAAAGAATCACGATAGACGATTATGTGCTTTATGGTTCTCAGCACCTCAAATGGGTTCCTGTCTGATAAAAATCTTAATATGCTATAACTCATTCAGAATTGCACAAAATAGGTGTTTTTATCAGTGTAATTGTAACATACACTGACATTCCATCTGCTTTTACTATGTAGCGAGTCAATTCACATACCTGTGAAGTGAGCTATCGCCTAGCGGGATTTATGTTAAGCAAACGCGGAAAAAAGTCTGCTGTAGTGTGCTACCACCTGATGACACTGACATTGTGGGGCGGCGGTTAACTCGTGAAAATTAAAATTGCTGTATACATGCTTGCAATACAAATGTTTGAATGTTGAATCAGTTTCAGGCTTTTAGAATGTTGTTAATGCTGTCTTTCGCCGTTGTCAACACTGGCTCTCTATTTACTTTTTAGCCCCCAGAAAGTGATTTAACAAAACGTGAAGCCTGTAATTAGATTTCCTAGTGCCCACTTCATCTGAGAATACCATTATAGCTGCCGCTTATAGCTCTGAGGAATTAGGAGATTGTCCGGGATTTCTAATCAAAAACGATTTTCCAAAATAGTTGAGTATATTCTGAAATTCACTGATAACAACACAAGTATCCCTACAACCTAACTAACAGAGCAGTTCAGAGTCTAATGCGCTGATGCAACTATAAATGTCCGAATTAAATGTTAAAAAGAATGCTCGCCAAAATTTGATGAGAATATTTCATCAAACGCCACGCTAAATAATTGGTAGAATGTCTATCCCGCGACGGCACGTGAAAATACGACAATACGTAAACTGAAGCTAGATAACGAAAATCATCCCAGAATTAACCCTTCACTTGAAATGATTTCATGGTTCCGCGTATCTCTAGTAACTTAATACGGCACCCGAGGCTGTTTTTAGCAGTGATACCGATGCGACGCGACTCCCGACACAGATGGCGTGTTATTCAGCGTCTGGAGAGAACTGGGGCCTTCCTTCCTCGCGCAGCGCTCTTATATATATAGCCGCGGTGCGGACGGCTAAGGGAACGCCTAATCAAATCGGCTCTCCCAACTAGCCACTGGGCTAGCAACGCACCACTTCAAGTTACATAATAATTTATAGCTTCTTTTGCTGATGGCCGATGAAGCTCTTAATTTAAACGTGCATTCAGCACGCAGGTAAGTATTGATAATAAAATTTTGACGTGGCTAAGTTAAATATTTTGGGCGAGAGAATTAATTAAATTACACTGCACGCAGTAGATGAGCTCTGAACTGGCCCTTTTGAGATCCGCTATCGCTATAATTTTATAGGTATTCAAAAGAAACTTTTCACATCTTCACAGTCATAGCGGACCTCCAACCTATTTAAATCTAAACATCCTAGCCTTATTTATTAGCCTACTTAATCTATCTTGCTTCCTTCAGTTTTGAGACGAAAACCAGAAAATCATGAATTTCCACTAAAGTCTCAATTTGTGAAATCCAAAGTACTGTTTTTATTAAATCATTATGGAAGATGAATCTAAATATAAATTTTGAAGTCTCTAGCTCTTTTCTGTTGCGCCAATGATTTTTTTAGAAAAACGTCCAAATTTCGAAAATGGCTGAAGTTATCGAACTGATATTTAACACACATTACTTTCGTATTATTCCTGACATGCTAAAAAAGCTTTAGGTCATTTGCTTGATTTTTAAGGTACTGCGCAACATTTATGACGTCAGAGCTAGTTACAGCAGACTGGCTGGCACACAATGGAAACTGATGTGAATTTACTACAGCGTGAGTAGGCTGCTTCCCTACATCACCCTCTACTTAAATTTTTTGTTTATGAATGTTAATGAATGAAAGAAAATTAATTACAAAAAGGGAAGCAAAATTACAGTTTAACTCCCTATAAAAAAATCAAAATTGTAATATAAACATGTAGAAACATTAAAGAAAACTGATTACCTACATTAATTATTTAAATTGTGGGCAGGTTCACTGCCTTTTAAACAATGTCATTACTCAAAATTTTAAGCAAAGTCAATGAAATATTTTGGCATACATATTGCCTTAGACAAACAAACACATAAGAATTGAAAAACTATAAAAATCTTAGATCCATTAAATACATTAAATACATTTTTACATACACAAATTCAAAGAAAATAACATGATACATAAACAGATGATTATCTCTTAGCAGTCTTTTCTAAACCTGAAAGAAAAGTTCACAAATAATTTTTACACACGTGGTTGTAGCTGCTTTGGCTGGTGTCCTACACTTCCATTCACAAGGGTAGAGGAGGGGAAGTTGCTATGGTGTGCGTCCTTCACGTTCTCTCTAAATTACATGGGGGAAAGGGGAGGGGTCACTGTGAGTTGTGTCCAAGTCACTCCACACTTTCACGCAGCTACCAGGCTGCCATTATCTGGTTTGTCCTGCAGAACAAACAAAAAGAGTGCCTCAGACTCTGTTCACTTAACATCTAAGGGTGGGTCACAATGAAATGGGTATATATACCTTTTATCCTTCAATATTTTGCTGGAACAAAGTTAACAGAACTTTTTCAATTTTACTCTCGTGGTTACTTAATTGTCATAAAATCGGTAAACAAATGGCTCAAATTGCCTTTAGTCACGTACTAGTAGAAAATCTATGCTCAAGGCATACAATCATGAATCCTATTTAACATCAATTTATTAATTCTGGGCCGGAACACTGAACCAATGCTCGGTACATTCCTGACAAATCTGCATTTTATTTACTTAACTGACTCATCTTTGATTACCTTATTCTTAGAGATAGTATGAGTATATTTGATTAGTGGTTGTTTTCTCAGCTTCTTTGTACATGTGAGTAACTTTTGGTAATAGTACAGTTCTGAGTGTTCAAAACACACTACGTTTAGTTGACTACAAAATCCACTTATTGGTCCTCTGCTGTTGTGTTAGTTCCATATCTGCAATTAGGTACTTACTTACTTTGAAGTGTATTTATGCTGAGCTAAAATTAATGTTTCACGTCTGCCATTATGTTACTTATTTATTTTGCTAGTGTATGTACTTATTTAACAATCACTCTATTAATATTTAAAGCATAGGATAGCACATTTACTTCATATTCATAGTGTATTGCAGCTGATTAGTTTGCTCACGTGGCAATCCATTTCCACGCGATCGGACGCTGAAACCTCAGGTAGTCTCTCTCAGACCTACCACTAAAGTGCATCAAGTAATTATGGACGAGCGTAATGCTAAATTCCTTAAACCTATAGGACACCATGAGCTGCTCTGTCTCATCTAACATAAGGGTACCTATGGTCGCATTCACGCCTCCAACTCATAACCTCAATACATGTAGGTGTATCCTGTCACACACTACACTAAAATAATGGCCAGCTCCAACCTTATAAATACTTCAGGGACGTGTCCTTCACGTCTCAACCACAAACACTGCTCAATTCTATTACACTGCCTTTCCTTGCTACACCAGGTGAGTTTAATCTTACATCTTATCTGCATATTTTTCCTAACACTAAGCAATCTCTTTTACTATTTCTTAGTTAGCTCTAATGCATACCTTAGGTTTCACTACCACTTCAGATCCTGCTTGTATATGAATTCATATATCTTTTTTCATTACTGTTGGTGGACCATTTCCAATAAAACAACACTTTGTACTTACCATATTACCAGGGTTCTATACATACTTGTTACTCAAATACATTGTATCTTAATTACATCATACTTCTCTATTGTTTGTCACTATTAGGTTTGTCACATTAGGTATTTTTCTTCACTAATCGGTGGATAGAATGGTTACAGAACTCATGGCTTGATAGACATGACAGAAAAATTTCATGTCTGGAAAGAAGAGGTCGAAATTTTTTTGTGGGTAGGAAAGATGAAGAATGAGTGAGACCTGAAAGGGAAAGAAGATCTCACACAGCTGGTACTGCACAGTTGCCACACTGTGTAGAGGTTACAGAACAACCTCCTCCCTACAGCATTCGTTGGCTACCTATGAATCTCTTTAGGTCGATCACGTTCCTGAGACCTAATAGCTTCTTACTTTTAGGGTACTCTAGCCTGTGGTTTTCCTATGATCCTGAACGGTCCTTGGTATACGAACATGAATTTCTTTGTTTCTACATTTACTTTCTTTGATTTTTCTTTGGTTTTAACAAGGACTAATTGACCTATTTCAAAGCTAATAGGTACAGCTTTTGCGTCATGACGCTTCTTCCTTTCCAACGCTCTTTTTCTCATATTAGCCCTAGCCTTTAGTTTCTTCTCGTCTGTGGATATTTGCGGTAGAATAGGGAATTCTACCATATCTGCAATCACATTGTGCGGTTCTTGGCCAAACATCAATTCGCAAGGTGCAAAACCAGTTGCATCATGCCTTAAGTTGTTAGTTACATTCTCAAAATACTTAATGTGTTCTGCCCAACTTGAGTGTTTCCGAGCACAATAAGTTCTGCAAAGCCTATTCAATTCCCTCATAATACGTTCATTCATATTTCCTTGGGGGAAATACGCAGATATTTTCAGATGTTTCACGCCGGCCTTATCTAGACATTCCTTAAATCTATCAGAAGTAAATTGAGGCCCATTGTCTGACAGCAAATTCTTCGGAACGCCAACGTTCACGAAGAAATCTTTTTCCAACTTTTCAACCAATGTTTTTGCATTTGCTCTTTTAATTGGGTATAGGTTAACATATTTACTGAATCCATCCACAACAACAAAAACATGGGTACAACCACCTCTCGAAACAGGAAGAGGGCCAAACAAATCACAAGCCAGTAATTCTAGGGTTTCAGTTGGCTCTACTGAATGCATATCTCCTTGTATTCTGGTGTTAGCAGCACGGACTTTCTGACACACTACACAAGATGCTAGACGCTTGGCCACACGGCGGTACATGTTGTCAAACACAACCTTTTCTTTTAATTTTGCAATGCACTTCTTTGCGCCGTAGTGCCCATACCTCAGGTGTACATAGTCGATTAGTAAGTCTACATGTTGTGAGGGAAAGCACAGTTTCCACTCAGAAACACCTATCTTTTTCCTCCTAAACAGAATACCTTTATGCAAACAATAGTATTGCGAAACCTTAGGATAGTTCGCATTTCCTAAATAGCTTTTCACTAATTTCAGTTGGTCATCTGCATTCTGCTCACGTCTCAAGTTCTTAATCACTTTCTTTAATGCACCTTCTTCCTTTACTTCGTGCAATGCAAACATTCGAACTTCATTTAGGTCTGTTGCTGTAATTCCCGCGTCATCACAGAGCTCCGCACTTCTAGATAACCCATCAGCTACCAGATTGTCTTTCCCTTGAATATATCTAACCTCAAGGTCAAACTGCTGGAGATACAATGACCATCTTACCAAACGAGAATTCCTCAACTTACAGGTCTTTAAAAAGGTCAACGCCTTATGGTCACTGTAAACAATTATCTTGTGACCTAATAAATACTGCTCAAACTTCTGTACCCCAAATACAATTGCTAATGCTTCTAGTTCTGAGATGCCATAATTTCTCTCTGCTGCCTGTAAAGATCGACTTGTGAAAGCTATAGTCTTGTGCACTTCTTGTTAGTTCTCTATTTCTACCTGGAATATTTCCACAGCTATACCATAGCCACTAGCATCAACAGACATACTGAATGGTTTTTCAAAATCAGGATGATGTAAAATTGGACTATTAATTAAAGATTGTTTAAGCACCTCAAACGCCTGTTGACATTCTGCTGTCCAAACCCAAGGGGTATTCTTTTTCAGCAGGAGGTGAAGACAGGGAGCATTAAAAGCCTGATCACTAACAAAACGCCTATAGAAGCCAAACAGACCGAACATTGATCTCAACTGCTTCTTGTTTCTGGGAGCCTCAAATTTTTCAATGACTGCTAGCTTGCCTGGGTCAGGCAGAATACCTTTTCCACTTATCCTATATCCCAAGAAACCTATTTCCTCTTTAACGCACTCTGTCTTTTCAATCTTTAGTTTCATGCCACCTCTCTCAATAACCTCTAACACTTCCTCTAATAAAGCTATATGTTCTTCCCAGGTAGGAGTTGCTATTAACAGATCATCTAAGTAGACTGTTATTTTATTACTTAAAGCTGGTCCTAAAACATGGCACATCACATGTACGAAGGCACAAACAGAGATATTAAGTCCGAAAGGTACCACACGGTATTGGTAACAAACTCCTTCGTACAAGAAAGCTGTGTACTTCCTCGAACTTTCCGCCAGTGGCAAATTCCAATATCCACACGTGATGTCCATATAAGTTAAGAATTTTACTCCCCGGAATTTTTGCAATAACTCGTCCATGTTCTGCGGTCTATCACTTTCCCTAACCACTATTTCATTCAACCAACGAGCGTCCAAGACCAATCTGACACTCCCGTCTCTTTTTGGTACAACAACAAGAGGATTATTGTACTCACTGACCGCTTTCTCAATCACACCCCACTCCAGCATTCTCGGTATCTCCTTTCGAACCACCTCCTTCCTAGCTACATGTATTTGGTATGGCTTCCTGAAAAACACTTGGCCGGGTTTCACCTTTAATTGACATTCATAACTTTTGACTATGCCAGGTCGATCTGAAAATACATTATGGTGCCTCTTTAGAACCTGTCTCAGTTCCTCTTTTTGATTGTCTGAAATCTTATCAATTTCCTGCAATTTAGCTTCTATTTTGTCTAAAATAATTGCTTCTTCTTCTTTTTCTGTGTTCAGCTTACTGTTACTAAGATTAACACCTTCGTCCCAATACCTCCTATTTTTCAGAACTCGTATAGGCAGCTCCCAAGTTTCATGATCAGTTACTACATGTTTATCACTAAAAGGTACTATAATTACTCCGGTTACTGGCAAGACCATTTTTAACTGGCTTCTTTCAAAGTCAACAACAATCTGATATTTTGACAAGAAATCTATGCCAATTAAAACCTCAATACTGAGATTGTTTACAATTAAGCATGGATGATCAATTAAATTACCATTAATGTTAAACGGCAGCAAAGCTTCTTGCTTTATCGTTTTTGACACCTTGCCAGTAGCACCAATTATTCTTAGTCCTGATACCCTCATTACAATAATGAGCTTGTCTTTACCAGGTAATGCATCAAAGAAGGACTGAGATATTGCACTCACCTCACTTCCACTGTCTAAGAGACAACGTACATTGATACCCAACATATTCACTATTATTATAGGGTGGCTTATTCTAGGTTGTACAGGTGGTTCCTCAAATTCATCTAGTAGTTCCTTTTGGATTTGTCTCCAACTAAAGTGATCGACATCTGTCTTCATTACATTTAGGTCACAGTGTGTAGGGGTTTCCTGAATTACATTTTCAGCTGCCTTTTCCAGTCGGTCTATTAATTTTAAATCGAAACACCGCACGACTTCATTACATTTAGTTTGCTGAACATAACCCAAATTACTGCAGTCCGAGCGATTCTGCGTCTCCAGACCGGGCATAACACTAGTTACAGCTAAACCACTTTCACCATTATCGTCGGTTTCCTTCTCAAGTGACAACTGGTCACAGCTACTGGGTTCATCGACCCTCAACAGCCTACCCTCTACATTCTCACTTATCTCCTGTCCTAAATTTATTAGTACAGTATCATCATCCTGCACAGGTACTTTAGATAAGAGCATATCATCCTCATTGTAAATATAAGCATGAATTTCTTCTGCTTCTTCACCTGACAATTCATTATTTTGTAGCTTTTCCCTATCGTTATACTGCTGCGCCTTCTCTTTCTCTTCCCACTTAGAAAGCGTTTCTAACACGGTATCTATCAAATACTGTGAGTGATCTAATATTTCTGTTGTATCCTTAGATGCTACCGACTCTTCATCCACATGTTCAGTCTGAGTATTCTGATTTGTCTTACCAATTCCCGTAACTACTGGCTTAGGAAAAGTAACCGCCTGGTGAGCGCCAGTGTCCTCATAGACGGGAACTAGTTTTCCTGCCTCGGCCTACTACTGTTTCCTTTAGTTTCATTATAGTTAGCTGGCATAGCATTACTTTCCGTACTGTTGTTTACATGCATATTTCTGTTTGGAACAAAATTATTATCCCTTGGACGCCATTGTTGGTTCTGATAATTATTTCCCCAATTCCTACCTCTCTTAGGATGGCGAATACCTACTGTTCTGATGTTTACATTGCAATTTTGCTCGTTCCTGAAATTACTATTATTGTTATTGGCATTTCTGTTATTACGTGCTTGCTCCTCATTGGCAGCAACACGTTCTACACGTTCCAGATACTCAATGAAACGATCCAGATTGTCTCTAGGGGCAGATATAATTCTAGTTTGCCAATACCATGGCAGTTTGGCTTCAAGACCTAGTATAATCATTTCTGGCTTTAGCTTTTCCCCCAAATGTGACAAACGTGAAATCCATGACCTAGCAAACTCTTTAATTGATTCCTTGCCTGCATTGAAGCGTTTTCCACTCCAAAATTCTCTCAACACTTCATTTTGCTTATTGCTAGACCAATACTCATTAATGAAAGCTGTTTCAAACTCCGCTAATGTTTTACACTTCAACATAACATCAGCTGACCAACGCATGGCGTCACCTGCTAAATGGCTTTTAATAAATGAGATTTTCTCTCGTTCAGACCAAATTGGTGGAATCACATCTTCAAAATCGTTCCAGAAATCTAGCGGGTGGATATTTTTATCTGGATCGAATCGCAAGAACTGCCGACACCCGATAAAAGCGGCGTTTGCAGCTACAACTTGTTGTATATTACCATTACCAGAAGTTACTGAAGCTACTTTACTCTCAATGTTAGCAGTGTTAGTACTGATATTTTCTACTCTCAATTCAATATTATCTCCTCTTTGTACAATATGAGTAGTATCAGTTTTAATTGCATCTACGTCTGCTTGACATATGTTTACTTTAATGTTAACATCTTTAAACCTATCTGGGCACAGTTCAGATTCCGCCTCGATCTTTTCTGTTAACTTGTGCTCCAGCTTCGCATCTTCCATTTGGAAGTCTTTGCGAACCTCAGCAACTTCGGATTTAACTGTTTTATACATTTCAGAAAACTGTTGAGCAACCTTTTTCTTAATATCTTCATGATTGTAATCAATTTTATAATTCAAACTGTCTAGATCCTCTTTCAACTTATTGCAACCAGCCTTGAAGGTATCGTCCATTACCTCCAATCGTTTATTAAAATTACTTTGGCTGGCCATAATCTCATACTTTAATTCAGCATTACTGCTTTTGACCTGTTCACTTATTTCAGATTTTAATTCAGCATTACTGCTTTTGACCTCAGTTATTTCAGACTTTAATTCAGCATTATTGGATTCTAATTTATTGTCCATTGCCTCAAACCGCATATTAAAATTTGTTTGACTGGCAGCTATTGCTTGTAATATAACATTTAGATCAACAGCCCCAGCATCTTTGGGTTGCTCACTAGCTGGCTTTTTATCACACTCAGGTGACGAAAAACTAGCTCCAACACCAGAATCATCAAAACTAAATGAAACTTCTGATTGATTAGTCATATTTAACTGCTCCTTCTTAAACTCTACCATCTCTGATGACTGTTCCATTTTTAATTCAGCAGAGAAACTATCATCTAATAAATTTACAATTTCTACTTTCTGCTTTACTACAGGGGTCTCTATTATTGAATCATTGCCCCTTTTCCCACTACTGTCAGGAGACAATACTTCATATTTCACTTTAATATTACTATTTGCATGCATATTTCCACTTGAACCGTTGTCTGGATTTACATCTCCCTCAACAGACATGGGTTCTAATTTAAGTTTAAACTCAGTTTCTTTTGGCGGTTCCATCGCCGACAGTCTTTTAGTGCAGGTTAGTAAAATTTTTAACAGCTTTTCACTTAACTTAGTTCCTTCTGCACGACGTATGGCGTTGCCGGCGCGGCGTACCAGGATTCCTGATGCGACGTGGCACGTTGAACTGCAGACGGCTCTCCGACGGCTGTGGTGTGTTTGCGTGGCCCACAATTGCAGGCGCTGCGCCGGCTGCTCCAGCGGACGACTGCGGTGCGGCGAGACTGGCTTCTCGCGATGCCGGCAGCACCGCTAGACTCAGTGCCAGCTCCGTCAATCCAGATGCGTTGTTAATCCAATTGCGTCGTCCTCATGCACACGTAACACTTTCACTGTTCTATTACTCAGCTGCGTGTCGCATTCCACTCGCAAATCCGAAGAGTTAAAAAAAATCACTTTCACTTAGTTGATTTCCCGGCCGATGCACCATATGTGGGGCGGCGGTTAACTCGTGAAAATTAAAATTGCTGTATACATGCTTGCAATACAAATGTTTGAATATTGAATCAGTTTCAGGCTTTTAGAATGTTGTTAATGCTGTCTTTCGCCGTTGTCAACACTGGCTCTCTATTTACTTTTTACCCCCAGAAAGTGATTTAACAAAACGTGAAGCCTGTAATTACAGTTCCTAGTGCCCACTTCATCTGAGAATACCATTATAGCTGCAGCTTATAGCTCTGAGGAATTAGGAGATTGTCCAGGATTTCTAATCAAAAACGATTTTTCAAAATAGTTGAGTATATTCTGAAATTCACTGATAACAACACAAGTATCCCTACAACCTGACTAACAAAGCAGTTCAGAGTCTAATGCGCTGATGCAACTATAAATGTCCGAATTAAATGTTAAAAAGAATGCTCGCCAAAATTTGATGAGAATATTTCATCAAACGCCACGCTAAATAATTGGTAGAATGTCTATCCCGCGACGGCACGTGAAAATACGACAATACGCAAACTGAAGCTAGATAACGAAAATCATCCCAGAATTAACCCTTCACTTGAAATGATTTCATGGTTCCGCGTATCTCTAGTAACTTAATACGGCACCCGAGGCTGTTTTTAGCAGTGATACCGATGCGACGCGACTCCCGACACAGATGGCGTGTTATTCAGCGTCTGGAGAGAACTGGGGCCTTCCTTCCTCGCGCAGCGCTCTTATATATATAGCCGCGGTGCGGACGGCTAAGGGAACGCCTGATCAAATCGGCTCTCCCGACTAGCCACTGGGCTAGTAACGCACCACTTCAAGTTACATAATAATTTATAGCTTCTTTTGCTGATGGCCGATGAAGCTCTTAATTTAAACGTGCATTCAGCACGCAGGTAAGTATTGATAATAAAATTTTGACGTGGCTAAGTTAAATATTTTGGGCGAGAGAATTAATTAAATTACACTGCACGCAGTAGATGAGCTCTGAACTGGCCCTTTTGAGATCCGCTATCGCTATAATTTTATAGGTATTCAAAAGAAACTTTTCACATCTTCACAGTCATAGCGGACCTCCAACCTATTTAAATCTAAACATCCTAGCCTTATTTATTAGCCTACTTAATCTATCTTGCTTCCTTCAGTTTTTAGACGAAAACCAGAAAATCATGAATTTCCACTAAAGTCTCAATTTGTGAAATCCAAAGTACTGTTTTTATTAAATCATTATGAAAGATGAATCTAAATATAAATTTTGAAGTCTCTAGCTCTTTTCTGTTGCGCCAATGATTTTTTTAGAAAAACGTCCAAATTTCGAAAATGGCTGAAGTTATCGAACTGATATTTAACACACATTAATTTAGTATTATTCCTGACATGCTAGAAAAGTTTTAGGTCATTTGCTTGATTTTTAAGGTATTGCGCAACATTTATGACGTCAGAGCTAGTTACAGCAGACTGGCTGGCACACAATGGAAACTGATGTGAATTTACTACAGCGTGAGTAGGCTGCTTCCCTACAACATGAACTTGTAGTTGTGCAGTAAGGACTAAATGTGCACCCCGTGATCCGTGCACGTTGCTTGTGAAATCGCTTCATATTTGGCATATATAGCAATTACATCACGATAGCTGCCCTTGTGCAAAAGTTCTGTAATACGTGCACAACTGAAGGCATGCTCGCGATCCTGATGCCAAGTAGTAGAGTAGCATAGCCTGGTAGATTCAATGGTGTGTATTTCAGATTACCTCATCCACTTTACGCTTAACAGCACTGAAAGAAACGTAGCCAATAAATCCCCAAGACATCAAACGTTAGGGTGTTCACATTATCTTGTGCTCTTAAACAGACGCCACTGGCTAGATCGAAAGACACCTTATCGACGACTGCCGACTATGGCTCACAGTCTGTAACCTGAGAGCACAATCGATATAGTTCGTATAAACTCCAGTGGAAGACTCTGCAACAGAGACGCTCAGTAGCTCGGTACGGGCTTTTGTTGAAGTTTCGAGAACATTCCTTCACCGAGGAGTCAAGCAGTATATTGTTCCCTCCTACGAATATCTCGCGAAGAGACCATGAGGATAAAATCAGAGAGATTAGAGCCCACAGAGAGGCATACCGACAATCTTTCTTTCCACGAACAATACGAGACTGGAATAGAAGGGAGAACCGATAGAGGTACTCAAAGTACCCTCCGCCACACACCGTCAGGTGGCTGGCGGAGGATGGATGTAGATGTAGATCGTACATCTTCTGTTATGCCAAAGTTATTCATTTATTTATTAACATCAACATTTCCTAGCAGATGACGTTCACCGGGCATTCGCCATACCCACACCCTGCCATCAGATCGTCACATTGATTCGTTACTCCACACAACTTTTTTCCACTGTTCAGTCATCCAATGTTTACGACCCTTACAGCAAGTGAGGCGTCGTTTGCCATTTACCAGCGTGATCATGAAATCCAAGTGTTTTCGTCTCCCGTCTAACTGTCATAGTACTTGCAGTGGATCCTGATGCAATTTGGAATTCTGGTGTGATGGTCTGGATAGATGTCTCCCTATTACATATTACGATCCTCTTCAAGTGTCGGCGGTCTCTGTCAGTCAACGACGAGATCGGCCTGTACGCTTTTGTGCTGTACGTGTCCCTTCACTTGTCCACTTCACTATCACATCGGAAACAGTGGACCTACTGATGTTTAGGAGTGTGGTAATCTCGCATACAGACGTAACACACAAGTGACACCCAATCACCTGACCACGTTCGACGTCAGTTCCGCGGAGCTCCCCATCTCTCACGATGTCGCTGATACGGAGTTTCTGGCAGTAGGTGGCAGCACAATGCATCTAGCAAGAAAAACGTATATTTTTGGGGTTGTCCAGATGCTTTTGATCACACAGCGTATAAACGCAGATATTTTTATTTGTGGTACCTTAATATGTACACATATCGGTGAGGTGATTGTTTTTTCTCTGCTGCGACAAGTTACCATACAAACACGTCACAGAATTTACGACCTGACTTTTTCTGCATGGCTGTGTCTGAGAAGCGAAGTGAACGACGCTGGTCCATATTGACTATCCGGCCGGTTTGCTTCCTCGCGTCTACACCTCAGTAACAGCCCGCTACCCGTATAGTCGAAGGCCATTAGCATTGCAGAAAACCCACACACGCACACACACACCCACACACAGTTCCAGAATAACTGAGGTACTATCCAAACCTGATAACATATGACCCGTTACAGCTCTAATTATTAGTCTGTAAATCACATAAGTAGCGATGAAATGTTGTTCGATACACCGTCCTCAGTCACTGCACTTATACCTGTTACGCCCTGCAAAATAAATTGACAGTGGGTTTGAAAAATAACTTCCTAGTTTTAATGTGCCCTAGAATCTTTACAAAGTAACATACACTATTCTAGTTTCTGGTGTTTGATTCATCAACTCTCCAAGTTTGGCTCCCCTGCAGCTGGCAGGTGTGCTTGACCTTGAAACGGCACCAGTGCTGTTTTTTTCCTCTGTTCCCTCAGTTCGGTCCAGGAGTGCGTGAGAGCGCAGTGCAGAGCAACTCAGCAACGATGTGTACTCCGCAACATAAGGCGCAGCGTGTTATTTGGCTTGTGAAAACAGCAGGATTCGAACCTGAGACCGTAGCGGTCACGTGGTTCCAGAATGTAGCGCCTAGAACCGCTCGGCCACCACGGCCGGATAGTTAAAATACTGCAACGTAATTTTAGACCTCAGTGTGGTGGTGAAGCACCTACAGCAAAAACTATCCGTCATTGGATAATGTCCTTCAAGGAAACTGGTGGTATTTTAAAAGCCAAATCACCAGTAGACCGAGAACTTCTGAAGATGTTGAGCAGTTCAGTGTTTCGTGTGTGCGGAGCCCAAAGAAGTCATTGGCCAGACGTAGTCTACAATTATGAGTGCCTAAAGGCTCAGTATATGATGTTGTGCAATAAAGACTTAAGTTGCACGCCTACAAATTCCAACTGTTACATGAAATAAAACCTACTGAAAAAATCGAAAAGATTGAGTTTGCTGTTGACTTTCTACACAGAATTGATGATGATGTCATTTTTTTTTCAAAAAGAGTCTCTTTTCTGATGAGGGTACATTTCATGTCAGTGGACCAGTTAATCGTCATAATTGCAGAATTTGGGGGCCAGGGCATCCACATGAAGTTATAAAGCATCAACGTGATTCACCAAAAGCTGATGTCTGGTCCGATTTGATGGAAGATCGTGTGATTGGTCCTTTCATTTGTAGAAAAAACAATGAACGGGGTCGTTTACTGTGACCTGTTGACATGGTATGTCTCTCTCCAAACGGACGATTTTGATGCGGAAAAGGGACTTGTGTTCTTCTAACAAGATGGCGCCCCACCTCGTTACAGAAAATATGTGCTTGTGGCTCTTGACACTCGCTTTCCAGGAAGGTGGATAGGCAGGGCTGGCTCAATACCTTGGCCACCACGAAGCCTAGACTTAACCACGCTAGACTTTCTCTTTTGGGGCCACATAAAAAGTGTTTTGTACTGTGAAAAGATAAGAGACATCAATCATTTACAGGAAAGAATCGTCGCGGCGATTGGAACAGCTACACCTGAAATCATGGTGAATACGTGACGAGAAGTGGAATATCGTCTCCACTTGTGCAGGGCAACAAATGGACCCCACATTGACGTCTACTAACATTAAACAAAACTTGAATGAATTCTGTTTCACGATATGAACTCATTGATGTAATGTTTAATTAATTTCCCCATTAAATTTATACTTAAATTTAGAAAGTCCTTTGTCAAACATCCTGTAGATTGTATAAGATCGTACACCTTCGGCTATGCCAAAGTTATTCATTTATGTATTAATATCAATATTTCCTAGCATTGAAAAATTACTGAAAGATAGTATTTATGACCTGTAGACGCCTCCTAATGCCTGAGAGGCAAAAGCAATCTTCTGTTAGCAAGTATTTGTTATTAACCATTACTTCATTCACGCCAAGTAAACATAATTTCCCTACGTATCTCTTTGCTGACGTCACGAGCGATTTCTGCGTCGGCTCCTCGTCTCATTGACTCTGAAAGCGCCAGGTGCCAGCATGGGAACCTACTGCTCGTTCCTTACTCCGTCCCCACTGCAGCACTGATACATTCACTTCTTCACGTATATGAAACAGCAAAAGCGGAACTTAAGTAAAATGTGCTCTTACCTGAAAATAAGGGGTACCTCACACTCTCCACCTCGAGAAACGCGACAGCTTAACAGCCCTCCACTGGCCCTGCAGATTCCTAGTCTCAGCTATACTGGAACGTGCCTCGACATCACAGACCGTGAGTGAAACAAGCAACACCTGAGGTGCCCCATGCGATGCACAAGTTTCTCCGCTACCGCCACACCCCAGCAGACGGCTGACCGTGCCCATCAGCTTCTTCAGACGTTCGCGAACTGCAGCCAGCTCCTCCTACATCTGCACGCAGCACGCACGTACACTGTCCATCCTGGTACTACTAACTTGAGGGTTACACTACGAAAACAAAGCGAAAAAGCCAAATATGCGACTCGGCAGTCCTTCGGTGCTTCACCAACGGGTACTGGCAGCTGACCTCTGGTCAACGGTCACTGGGCGCCCAAATGAAACAAACAAATGACAGCTGTGCCAGTTTACATATTATCGTTACCAAGACATTATACTAACCCTCAAATACTGGGTGACGCACGAAAAACCGGCCCCAAGTACAAACAGCTAGCCAATTATGCACAAATTGTTGCCCACCACGAACAGATACAACAACAAATAGACAAACATGTAATGATTATATAATTAAGATATAACAAGTAAGCTGACACAAAGGTCTGTATTTACTGAAGTGAACTTGTCTTTTACATTACGTTGTTGTTGTTGTGGTCTTCAGTCCTGAGACTGGTTTGATGCAGCTCTCCATGCTACTCTATCCTGTGCAAGCTTCTTCATCTCCCAGTACCTACTGCAACCTACATCCTTCTGAATCTGCTTAGTGTATTCATCTCTTGGTCTCCCTCTACGATTTTTACCCTCCACGCTGCCCTCCAATGCTAAATTTGTGATCCTTTGATGCCTCAGAACATGTCCTACCAACCGATCCCTTCTTCTAGTCAAGTTGTGCCACAAACTTCTCTTCTCCCCAATCCTATTCAATACCTCCTCATTAGTTACGTGATCTACCCACCTTATCTTCAGCATTCTTCTGTAGCACCACATTTCGAAAGCTTCTATTCTCTTCTTGTCCAAACTAGTTATCGTCCATGTCTCACTTCCATACATGACTACACTCCATACAAATACTTTCAGAAACGACTTCCTGACACCTAAATCTATATTCGATATTAGGTGCTGAAAATGGCCGCCTTCTGCTTCAATGCGTGCACCTAACATGTTAATCTATGTACATTACATCTACGTCTGCAGGGGTATTCTGCAAATCACATTTAAGTCCCTGGCAGAGGGTTCGTCGAACCACCTTCACAATTCTCTATTATTCCAACCTCGTATAGCGCACGGAAAGAACGAACATCTATATCTTTACCTTGTTTTATCAAGGTGATCGTTTCTCCCTATGTAAGTCGCTGTCAACAAAATATTTTCGCATTCTGAGGAGAAAGTTGGTAACTGGAATTTCGTGAGAAGATACCGCCGCAATGAAAAACGCATGTCCACCCTAAATACTATATCATTTCAGTGACACTCACGCCCTATTTCGCGATAATACAAAACGTGCTGCCCTTCTTTGAACTTTTTCGATGCACTCCGTCAATCCCATCTGGTAAGGACGACACACCGCGCAGCAGTATTCTAAAAGAGGACGGACAAGCGTAGTGTAGGCAGTCTCCTTAGTAGATCTGTTACATTTTCTAAGTGTCCTGCCAATAAAACGCAGTCTTTGGTTAGCATTCCCCACAATATATTCTATCCGTTCCTCCCAATTTAAGTTGTTCGCAATTGTAATACCTAGGTATGTCGTTGAATTTACGTTGTTTAGATTTGACTGATTTATCGTGTAACAGAGGTTTAACGGATTCCTTTTAGCGCTGATGTGGATGACCTCACACTTTTTGTTATTGTGTGTCAATCGACAATTTTCGCACCATGCAGATATCTTTTCTAAATAGTTTTACAATTTGTTTTGATTTTCTGATGACTTTATTAGTCGATAAACGACAGTGTCATCTGCAAACAACCTAAGAGGGCTGTTCAGATTGTCTCCCAAATCGTTTATATAGATAAGGAACAGCAAAGAGTCTTGGTGAACGCCAGAAATCACTTCTGTTTTACTCGATGACTTTCCGTCAGTTACTACGAACTGTGACCTCTCTGATAGAAAATCACACATCCAGTCACATAACTGAGACGATATTCGATAAGCACGCAATTTTGCTACAAGCCGCTTGTGTGGTACAGTGTCAAAAGCCTTCCGAAAATCCGGAAATGCGGGATCAATGTGAAATCTCTTGTCAATAGCACTCAACACTTCACGCGAGTAAAGATCTAGTTGTTTCACAAGAACGATATTTTCTAAATCTATATTGATTGTATGTCAGTAGACCGTTTTTTGCAACGTAATTCATAATGTTCTAACACAATATAAGTTCCAAAATCCTGCTGCATATCGACTTTAATGATACGGGCCTGCAATTATAGGATTACTCCTACTACCTTTCTTGAATATTGGTTAACACGCACTTTGGGCAACTCTACGGTATCAGTTCTCAGAATTTCATTACGAACATTATCCTCCAATTATTCTAACGTTCCTGGGTTATTTGCGTACACTTCTCCTTTCGGACTGAACCACAGATAAAAGTCAGAAGTGGTTAGGTCCGGCGAACGTGGTGGCCACAATCCTTTACTGAACGACCTTCGTTCTATGAATCTTTCACAATTTCGTGAGAATGACTCTCGCGAAGTATGACATGTCGCCACACCTTTATGAAAGACAGTATACGTACCTTCATGGGGGATTAACGATGCGTAAGAATTCCTCAATTATTCGCATACATACAGCTGTGTTTCCAGTTGTTTCAAGAAATATGGGATGCACAATCCGACTTTCTGACACGGCACACCACATTTCGACTTTTTCACCATGAAGAAGTAACTCATTAATCGTAGAAGGATTGTTTGTTGACCAGGAGAGCTTCTGTAAAGTTTGGAAGGTAGGAGACGAGATACTGGCAGAAGTAAAGCTGTGAGGACCGGGCGTGAGTCGTGCTTCGGTAGCTCGGATGGTAGAGCACTTGCCCGCGAAAGGCAAAGGTCCCGAGTTCGAGTCTCGGTCGGGTACACAGTTTTAATCTGCCAGGAAGTTTCATATCAGCGCACACTCCGCTGCAGAGTGAAAATCTCCTTCTGGAGACAATATTAATTACTGTAATACTATACATTTTACTACGGCAGTTATTATTATTATAATTATTATTATTAAGCTTGTGTACTGTAATGATTACGATGTTCACTTTCTGTGTTAACCTTTCGGATAAGCGTTCTACGTAAACTAAATATACGTATAAGAAAACAATATTTAGCCCAGTTATTCTGTTGAATTGTCCCTTTCATTACAAAAATATGAATGAATATATTATTGTAAAATGATTAATACTTTTTCCAGCCTCAAAATGTTTTGTTATTATCCCTGATAATTAAAAGGTCAAACGAAATGATTCAGTACTCATCTACACGAATCAGTAATAAAGCATTTACCAACAAATAAGACATCTTCATGAGAAAGCTGTTTCTTGTGAAGTGAATGCTAGAGGCAGCTGATCAGAATAGTTGTAGTCATTTAAACAGGAGAAACAAAGTGGAGCATTTTATTACTTGTATCATGTATTGTAGGATTTTGCAGGCGTTTCATGTCTTATTTTGTACTGGAACATGAGATTCGTCGGACTCGTAAACTAGCTACCTAAATCACCCGTAAATTTCACGTGTAGCTAATTTTCGTACGTAATTGAACGTAAAACGCAATAAAAAACAAAAGTAAATACGATAAAACACCCACATAGAGTTGCTGGAATGTATATTTGATGTCCGCCACAGCATTAAAGTAAATAACTGAATAAAAATAGAAGCCGCCAGAACTCGTACCAACATTTGCAAATTAAATGACACTTGAGTTGTCGCAAATATTCACCGTTTAGAGAACTGAGGTAAATGTAGAGAGAAATACATGCTGTAATACTGGACTCTTTACAAAGCACGGTTTTATAAAATAGTACAGCCGTTTTCTTACGAATGCATTTCACCTATTCGTCAGAGATAAGGAGTTTACTTGAAAGTAGCTTTGCGAAAAAACAGAAATTTTTTAACATCGAGTATTAATTTCAGTATTAGGAAGTCTTTTGTGAAGATATTTGTAAGCAGTGTTGCCTTGTACGCAAGTGGAACGTGGGCGAGGAGTACATCACATAAGAAGACAACTGAAGCTTTTGAAATGTGCTGCTACGGGGAAATATTGAATATTAGATACATAGATAGATGGAATAACTAATTATGAGGTGCTGAATACAACTGGGTAGAAAATAAAACTATGGCACAACTTGAGTACTAGAGAGGGTCGCTCTAGAGGACAATTAGGCGATAGAGAGAAGTGTAAAGACTGAAAACTGTAGGGACAGGCCAAGGCTTGAACACAGTTGTAAGGTGGTCATGTCATTTTGGTTTTTGTTCGTTATCGATGGGCGCGTCAGAGAGAGATCGAGAGAGAGAGAGAGAGAGAGAGAGAGAGAGAGAAAGTTACGTTACTGTTAAACAATCTTTGGTCTTTTCGCGGCACAGTCTTTGCCTCTGCGCAGTGTGATACATTCTTAGTTGAAGTGTGGCAGGTGATGGACGTATTCAGTAGTGCTGTGTTGACTTTTGATGGTATCTTTTAGATGAAGGAAGATTTATTGAAAAGGTCAGCAAGGATGAATACGATGTATATATTAGAAGGCGAAAAGGATATAAATTTTGAATAAGTTATTATTTTTGAAGAGAAGATGAGATTGAAGCACTGCGGACCTAGGTATGATTATATTCAGCTAATTAACTTACTCAGAGCTGAAAGTAAGACCAACCCCACTTCCCTGGGTGAAGCATTAACATATTAACGGATTAAGCTGTTCGATTTCATAGAAATTCTCTGTTAACATTGTACCCTTTTTTAAATCCTTGTCCACTTTGGTAAGCAGAGTATTGTTCAGACCAATGTTACGTGTGAAGATCACTTGAGGTTTTACTCTGTCTTTTTGAAGCCGCACTTCATTCCAAAATCTTTGTCTTGGAGTATCATTTCATAGGAATAGTTACTCTCCCCACCGCACTGTTTATCATTACGCATTACCACATGCAACAGCTTGAATATGTACTTAGAAACAGGAAGCTAGGTTGGCCGCTACCTGCTTTCTGTTTGCTGTTGTGCTTTCGAGAAATCTGCAACAATGTTGTCAAAGCGCGAGGTAAGTGGAAATTTTGATGAGGGCCAGATAACTGTTTTACTTGAGTTGCGCATATAACATAAATACGGATCAGTTACATTTCAGTACCAATTAGGTTGTGTTTAGTCAAAGATTAGTATACTAGTTTAAGTTGGATTACATAGTTTTGGTAATACGTAGACTTTTAATAGAGTGGTAGGTGACTTTGTGCTCAATTTCAGACAGAAAAAAATATACGGGGAGGTTACATAGAGAGATTGCTCAGATGGGTGTAGGTTTCAGTAGTTATGCAAAGATGAAGAGGTTTGTTCAGGATACACTAACGCGGAAAGCTGCATCAACCTATTCCTCTTATGGCATGGGAATTTAGTATGTATGATAGGTAAGTACAGGAAACAAGATGAGAAGAAGAATACAGAACACTAATGCAGAGGAACAGATGGTAAGACGAAGTTATTAACAAAGTAGCGTGCCTTCAGGTGGCAATGGTTCTTAATCGTTTACGACTGATAAGAAATGGTAGACCAATTGTCTTAAATGATGTTTCGTTTGACTTTAATATTAATGTGGAGATTTTTTCAGAACAACATCAACCAGACTGAAACCGAGCGAGGCGGCGCAGTGGGTAGCGCACTGGACTTGCGTTCGGGACGACGGCGGTTCAATCCCGCCTCCGACCATCCTGATTCAGGTTTTCTGTGATTTCCCTAAATCGCTTCAGGCGAATACGGGGATGGTTCCTTTGAACGGACACGGCCGCCTTCCTTCTCTAATCCCCCAAATCAATCCAGCCATACTGAAAATAATATTTTAAAAAAGGCTGACGAATCTAAGTTGGAACTGAATGTGTTAGGCTTGAAACACAGGATACAGAAGAGTGCTAGCTTACGAAGTGTTATCAGACGGGGTCCTCAGTTCTTCCATCAAATTATATTACACTTTCCTTTTGTCCCAGATGTGTTTAGTAACGAAATCTTCAAGTAATGTCATGAAACAAGTACAAAGGATACAAAGAAAGAAGTATGGTAATGTCCCTACAACAAACTTCATTCGTATCCAATTAAGTCAAAAGACTCTGGCATTTTCACTTCAGATTTGTTTTTGCAGATGACGCTGTCGTTTACCGACTAATAAAGACATCGTAAGATCAAAACCAGTTGCAATATGATTTACACAAGATACCTGTGTGCTGTGGAAAGTGACAATTGACACTAAATAAGGAATAATGTGAAGTCGTCCACACGAGTACTAACAGGAATCTGTTAAGTGTCGGTTGCTCGGTAAGTCTCACAAACCTAAGGGCTGTCAATTCAGTTAAATACCTAGGGACTATAATTACGAACCACTTGGATTGGAACGACCGCATAGAAAACGTTGTGGGGGAAGGTGAACCGAAGCCTGTGTTTCATTGGCACAAGACTCAGAAGATGCAACAAATCCACTAAAGAGACTGCCTACACTAGCTTATCCGTATTGCTGTGTGGTACGGACCCTTACCAGATGGGATGAACTGAGGTTGTCGGAAAAGTTAAATGAAGACAGCTATTTTTTACTATCCCGAAACAGGTGAGAGAGTGTGACGGATACGATACGCCAGATGGGGGGAGATCCTTTCGTGTAATTTCAATCAGCAAGTGACTCCTGCGAATGAGAAAATATTCTTTGAGGCCTGCCTAAATAGGCAGAAATCATCCTAATGAAATAACCGAAATCAGAGCTCGAATGGAAAGCTTTAAATGTTCATCTTCCTCGCGCGCTGTTCGAGAGTGGAATGGTAGAGTCACGGTCTGAAAGTGAAAGTAGTCTGTACAAGTACATGTAGAGATATTGAAATGTACAGTACACTGAGGCGCAAGTGGTAATTAGTAGGCTATTGTAGCCACAGGTCACCAAAGAGATCAGACGGCAAACGTAGGCGATGGCCGAACGAAGCAGGCAGTGCGAAGATAGAAGACATCCCCTGTACGCACATCAGCCAGCGGAGGCAAGACTTAAATCTAGGAAAGACTTCATAAAAGTTGAACGTCCACTAAACGAAAGTCAGTCTACAACTAGAGAATCTATGTGGAACAGAAATTGGATAAAGGCAGTCCGAAAAGTTGGAACATTAAAGAAAAACTTCCTGCTGGATCACAATTGGAATGGAGAGTCTGGAAGAGCCTAAATAGACTTAGATGTCAAATGGGAAGGTCACAGGATAACCTGATCAAGTGGGGATACGCCGAAGAAGAGCCCTGCCAATGTGAAGGAAAACAAACCATGACACACCTGCTGACCTGTCCATCTTTGCTGGCCCCATGCACTTTCCAAGACCAGTGGTTGGCCAACGACGCTGCAGTGAAGTGTGCCGAACCTTGGAGAGAGATATGAGCCTTACTTTAGACAATAATGACGACTTACAATATGTGAAGATCATGAATGTACATATGAATGAATAATTATCATTTACTTGTATTTGTAATCTAGTATATATAGCGTATTAATTAATTACAGATGTAGCTCAGACACGATTAAATAAATAAACCAAAGAGAAAATCAGTTTACAACACTTTTTACATTAATCACAATTCTGCAATGAAGATGTGCAGAAGTCATATGGTAACTAACATTCGCATTATCCGCAATTATTATTAATACACACACATGAGTAAGTTCTACCGAAAAATTTGTTAATATGTAGGAGTCAGCCATTAATAAATCCTTTAGGCTACTCTTAACTCTCCTCACGAGCAGGCAACGAGGGCCCAAGAGAATCGACCGACCGCCGTGTCATCCTCAGCCTACAGGCGTCAATTGGATGGGGATATGGAGGGGCATGATGTCAGCACACCCAGCCGTATGTCATTTTCCGAGACGGAGCTGCTGCTTCTCAATCGAGTGGCTTCTCAGTTGGTCTCACAAGGGCTGAGTGCACCCCGCATGCCAACAGTGCTTGGTCACCCATCAAAGTGCTAGCCTAGCACGACAGCGGTTAAAGTCGGTGATCTGACGGGAACCGGTGTTACCACTGCTCTTAAACACAGCTTTATTCACACTTAACACATTTTATGGCTGACAGAAACTTATTGAAAATATGTGTTCCTGAATAATGGGTAATGTAGAGACCAAAGTAAGGGACTTTAAATGTGTATGAAGATTATCGATTTTTCTGGTAGTGGTACCATGATTTGCGTTGTTGATTGGGAAAGGAGATATTGTACTTATGATAAACTAACTGAGTACTCGACATTGGCAGAGTGTGTGTTTATTCCAGATTTCTGTTAACCCATCTCCTCTTTACTCCTCTCTCTGTCAATCTCCTCCTTCACCCTCTCTCTATCTACTCCATCACCCTCTCTGTCAATCCTCTCCTCCCCCTCTGTTCATCTGCTCCTCCCTCCCTCTACCATCTACTCCTCCCCCGTCTGTCCATCTGCTCCGCTCTCCTCTAATTCCATCTCCTCCTCCCCCTCTCCTCGTCCACCTCCTCCACCCCCCTTCTCTGTCGATTAACTTCACTCCCCTCTCTCTATCTGTGTCTTCCTCTCTTTCCAGTTCATCTCCTCCTCCTTCCCTTTTCTGTCCATCCCCTCCTCTCGTCTCTCTTTACGACCTCTTCCTCTTCCCTTTCTGTCTCCTCCTCCCCTCTTTCCCTGTGTCTTCATCCCTCTGTCTCTGTCCATCTCTCCCTGCCCACTCCCACTCTCTCCTCCTGTCTCTGCCTATTTACGCCTCCCCCCTCGCTGTCTGTCCATAACCTTTTCTACTCTTCTTTCTCGACGTTACCACGCTCAGCTCTATTGGAGGCTGGTGGTTCTTAGCCCCACAGTATTTTTTTTTCCACATTGCAACTGATGCGTGTACCAAAACAGGATGAAATAGTCCCATCAGTTAAGAGTGAGCTTTTGTCTGTGGTTTTCCTCACGTAAGCATACATCAACCAAATTTCACACGTCTTTGTAGACATATTTGACATGCATCTATAGCAATTTTCCACCTTCTAGTTTCGTTTTCACGGAGCGCAATGTTAATGACGCAGTATATCCTTAACTACATAGCTTACAATGACACTCATTTACAGGTAAATGCAGTGGTGTGTGCAGTTACTGCCTGCGAAAAATATTGCGGATTGAGTTTGTAGTAAAGAAGTAATAAATTAAAACGTATTGAAGGATGCCGCAGTCGATCACACAACTTAGTGTCTATGTCATAATATCTCCTGAACTATGTGTCGTACAACGATATAATTTTCTAGTATATTCAGTGGTATATGTGAATACTTAGTGGTAAAGATGCAACAAATTAAAAATCATGCTTCATGCGGACGTTTTTCTGCATCAACAGCGGAAAAGTAGTAAGCTACAAACTTTCGTTTTCCTTTCATCGTTTTGTGAGGTTCATTAGCGAGAACAAGTTTTGTAAAGGTTTCAAATTATGTTGTTGTTGTTGTGGTCTTCAGTCCTGAGACTGGTTTGATGCAGCTCTCCATGCTACTCTATCCTGTGCAAGCTTCTTCATCTCCCAGTATCTACTGCAACCTACATCCTTCTGAATCTGCTTAGTGTATTCATCTCTTGGTCTCCCTCTACGATTTTTACCATCCACGCTGCCCTCCAATACTAAATTGGTGATCCCTTGATGCCTCAGAACATGTCCTATCAACCGATCTCTTCTTCTGATCAAGTTGTGCCACAAACTTCTCTTCTCCCCAATCCTATTCAATACTTCCTCATTAGTTATGTGATCTACCCATCTAATCTTCAGCATTCTTCTGTAGCACCACATTTCGAAAGCTTCTATTCTCTTCTTCTCTTCTTGTCCAAACTATTTACCGTCCATGTTTCACTTCCATACATGGCTACACTCCATACAAGTACTTTCAGAAATGACTTCCTGACACTTAAATCTATACTCGATGTTAACAAATTTCTCTTCTTCAGAAACGCTTTCTTTGCCATTGCCAGTCTACATTTTATATCCTCTCTACTTCGACCATCATCAGTTATTTTGCTCCACAAATAACAAAACTCCTTTACTACTTTAAGTGTTTCATTTCCTAATCTAATACCCTCAACATCACCCGACTTAATTCGACTACATTCCATTATCCTCGTTTTGCTTTTGTTGATGTTCATCTTATATCCTCCCTTCAAGACACTATCCATTCCGTTCAACTGCTCTTCCAAGTCCTTTGCTGTCTCTGACAGAATTACAATGTCATCGGCGAACCTCAAAGTTTTTATTTCTTCTCCATGGATTTTAATACCTACTCCGAATTTTTCTTTTGTTTCCTTTACTGCTTGCTCAATATACAGATTGAATAACATCGGGGAGAGGCTACAACCCTGTCTTACTCCCTTCCCAACCACTGCTTCCCTTTCATGTCCCTCGACTCTTATAACTGCCATCTGGTTTCTGTAAAAATTGTAAATAGCCTTTCGCTCCCTGTATTTTACCCCAGCCAGCTTTAGAATTTGAAAATTATATGTACAGTTTATTGAAGCTCTCTAGGTGCTCTCATTCATACATACTGGGTGAATAAAGACTTGGGTATTTGTGTGTCGCAGGTGACACTGCTTTTCTGCTTTTTTACACCTACACCACTACTTTGACAGATGGTTCTCCCCCCCCCCCCAACTACCAAACAGCAATGACTTCCAGATTTGTAACAAGTATGGCTGAAATGCATCGAGTGGTTTAGGAGAACATACAGTCATACATGTGTATGTACTTGCTTTTTTTATAATATGTGTGGATTTCGTTAGTGAACAGATATACTGGGAAGCAGTATCCAGTATCGTCAGTTCCTTGAACAGGCCCATGCAACACGTTTTTGAGTTCGCACCACAAATAGTTGATATCATATACCTCTCGAGTGGGACAATTTGAGCTTGTGTAGATGACACGCAGGAAAATGTTCCCGTGCGACGTTATGGAATGAAAGGAAGGGAAGATCCGCACGGAGGTCATTGTGCGTGTTCTCCCACTTACGGTCAGTTTCCCAGTAGACAGGCAGACATCTCGTGCAAAAGTATTTTTACGACGGAGCGTGCGGGGGTCCGGGTCGCTCCTTTACGGTTACCGTAGGGCAGAGTCGCCGGAGGCGGCAGTAAAGCCACGAGGGGGCCGCGAGCCCGCCTGCATTCCTACAAATCCGATAAAGGCCCCCCGCCCCCCTCTACCCCCTCCACTGCCCCCCTCCGACCGCCTGTGGTTCCACTGTGCCCGCCAGCCATCTAGCAACTGCTGTTATCAGCACGCCGTGGACCGAATGACACTGCATGAAAGCTGAGGGCTGGCCTACTCGGCCCTGGTACCGTCAGTACTAGTCCTACCCCTGTCACGCACTTAACACCCGTTTCCACGGGCATACGGAGCGTCCACCAGCTGGGTACAGCAACAGGCACTGTAGGAAACGGAGGCCCATTACAAAGAGCAACTAACAGGAGGATCAGACATCCCATGCTACACCAACTTTGATAACCTTTCCAAAATTCTAGTATGCACAGCGGTGAATTGTTGCTTCACCTTCTATAATTCAATATTTTCCTTATAATCGCTGAATACCTCAGGTAAACTGGCTTGATCCCTCTGTTTCCATAGAAAGCAAATATAGACATAATTTTATGAATTTTATTTTCTTCGCTTGATTTATTTCTATAAAATGAATTGTTACTTACATTTCAGTAATTTCTTAAGGATCCGATCCAGCCTCCAATAGAGGTAAACGTGGTAAAGAAGGAAGATTAGAGGAGGATATGGACAGACAGCGAGAACGAAGCAGGAAATAGGCAGAGAGAGTGGGAGAGAGAAGGAGCGGAGAGGAGGAGATGGACAGAGACAGAGGGATGAAGATACAGGCAAAGAGGGGACGAGGAGATTAATAGACAGAGGGAAGGAGGAAATGGGAGAGAAAAGGAAGACGAGGAGGTGGTGAAGAGAGAGGACAGGAGGGGATGGACAGAAAAAGGATGGAGGAGGAGATGAACAGGAAAGGGATGGAGACGTGGATAGAGAGAGGTGAGTGAAGAAAATCGACAGAGAAGGGGGTAATGAGTCTTTGTTCCACATCTCCGGCGTCCATCTTACTGGAATCTTTGTCCATTTTAGCCGCTGTTTTCGCATAGTTTTTGTCAACAAGTGCTTGTTTCTAGGTCGATGGGTAACGAGTCCAGCTTCCCACAGTCTGTTCCTAAGAGCTATAATGGTTACTGAGAAGTCACAAATTTTTTCCCAGTCTCGTTTTAGTTTAGATGATGACAGGTGACAACCCATGAGAGAAATTCTTTTCAGTATCCTCTCTTATTTGATAGTCGACCCCATTTTTCTACCTCTTTCTTTCTCACGATCCAAAATTTCCTTCCTGACTATTTTTTCAGTTCCCTCGAAATTTTGGATTGGTCTGTTTTTTCTTCTGATCTATGAATGTTAACCTGTGAAGAAACATTGAATATTAATTTTACGACGTACCACTGATGATTTTAGTGTTTGTACATACACAGTTACCTCATCTGAATCCATATTTGCCGTTTAATACGTGGTCGGTCCTTCATGTGCCTTAATCACTGCTTTGCACGGTCTGGACTTTGAGACAATTAACTTTTTAATCTATTCCCCACTCACTTCATGAAGCCACACACGCACATGTTGAAGCGTCCCCTTAGAAAAATTATACATGACTGTGCTTAAACTGACACACAATATTTTTGGCGCAACGCAATTAGACTTTCAAAAATCCCTACAAAGAATGGCCCTGACTAACATTAACCTATACGTTTCACAAATCACTTACCTCTCTAAAATCTTCGTTACTCGAACTACTGCAATACAGCGAGCGCCACTACTGCCACCTAAATAAAAGATTACAACTACTGAAGGCACTAACTACTGATAGGCATAGTTAGCAAGAGAAAGATTTTGATAGAGAACAAACAATGTATTTACCTTAATAGTGTTCAAAAGTCATAATATATATATATCAGTCCACGATATCCAATATTACAAATTTAGTCTTTCTGATGGACACACGTCCAGATCGTCCGCTCTCAAAATTCCGCCATCTCTCTCCCCACAAATGCGTGTCCTGTAGCGATAAATGTGCCTCTTGCTGTAAGATAATTCTGTGGAACCGTCGTAGTTATCGTCCTCTGTATGCAAAGTTCTGCTGAAGTCAATGTACTCACCTCCTCATAAACAAAAGTGAAATGCTTTGCATATAGATATCTTAGTTATTACGCTTATTGCCGTGATGAAGAAAGTACTGTGCTGTAACTTATTGTTTTGCTACGGAAAAGGCTTTCTCATTGTAGCTATACCACAAAAGTTACTACTAAAACATGTTTTACTTTCCAGAAGAATTCAGAAAAACTGTGCAGATATAAAACAGATACAGCGCAAAAGCAATAATATAAATTGTGTCACTCATTAGTAGCGTCGTGATATAATCGTGTAGCTGTCAAATAAACTAACCACTGTGTCATATGGCATCTCTCAGAAAGCACTTTAAATCCATAATGTGTTTTCAAGTAAACCAAAATGTTGCAGTAAAATCTCATTAGCAGTACTGGTATATGTTCTAAGTATGTAAGCCTTATAGTCGTTACATAATCGTGCAACTAACAAGCAAGAATGTACACATACAATAACACTGTGTCCTCTGTTCACTATAACAATGCACTCGTAAATACTGTCTAAATATGTTCCCTAGGTTCTAGACTGGACAGTTAATTTTAAAACATAGTTGCATGTTAACAGTTTCTAAGTGTGACAAAGAGTACCAGCAATGTGAAGTGAAAAATTTTATAGCAAAGACTAAGTTAAAAAAAACAGACTATCTCTCAAGAAACGGTTTTACATGTGAAATGTACTGCAATGCTTTACCCTTTCTAGTGTGCAGAGTTTCAGCTTCAAAGTAATTATCATGTTGTATACGTCAGTAAGGAACGCTAAAATTTTTCTCAAGGTTAGCGTCTATATTATTTTCCTCTGAGCCAGCTGGCGCACGTGGCTCCCTGCGGTGCGAGTCATTGTCTGTCTCTTTGTTGGCGTGTGTCGTTCCTGGAATTTGGAGATCTAAGTCTACAAATTCACCTTGACGAGAAGGCTCTGCCCTGTTTGAATCTCGTCAGGTCTGACGAAATTCAGGTCTGTCGTTATGATTATATCGTCTGTCGTCATGTCGGTAATTTCTGTAATTAATTTCTTGTCGGTCACGTGGTGGAGAACTTCTCCCTGATTCGTAACTGCGCGGTGGACCGTTGTGTCTGAAGTTATTCTGTCTCCCTTGATAATAATTGTTTTGGTTCCCATGTTGTCTGTTTCTATGGTTGTCTCTGTCGCATTCATTACTGTGGAAATGCGATCTTTCTCTGTAATTATTACTACTCTGCCAACAGTTGTCATACGGGTGGTGTCTGTTTTGGTCACGATTTACGTTGTAAGAATAGCCTTGTCGTGTCCAGTTATTATTTCTTTCCTTGCGGAATTGTGACGGATGTGACCTGTAATTGTTGTGTTCCTGTTTTCGCGTCCCGCTAAAGTCAGTGTCGATTTCCAATTCTTGTAAGAGTCCCTGAAAAACTTCAATGTCGTCTTTGCAACGTCCTGCCAAAATAATATGTCGTAAATGTTCAGGCAATTTGTTTAAGCAAATGCGGATGAGTTCTGAGGGGCAGTATGGGTCTGACAGGTAGTGATCCTTGTGCAACATGTCTTCAAAATATTTCACAAGACTGGAAAATTCAGATTGTTCGAAATGTTTCATCATTATGATGCTATGTTTCACTCGGTCTTGTGTCCCTTGAGACCAATATGCCGAGAGGAAGGCATGATAAAATTCTCCTTCACTGTGACAATCGTGAATGACCGATTGCATTCTTACAGCTGGTTCATTCTCTAAATAGTCACACATAAATTATAATCTGTGCTCTAATGACCATTTGGGAGGAAAACAATGAGAGAATTGGTGAAGCCACGCTTGTGGATGAATGTCGTTGCCGGAATTCTTAAATGTTTTGAATTTACGTGTAGTAATAAACGGCTTATAGTCAAAATCATCATGTCGGCAAGTAGCATATCGGTCATTGTTACTTCGTTTCGGCGGTTCCATCTCAAAATTCGGTGTACTTTGCCAATTTCCGAAGTGCCTCGTGTTATTATTTTGTGGCTGTTCCGTATTTCTATGTCCCTCTTCCCGTATTGGAGCGCGAGTGTCCTCTGAAATATGTAATTCTTGTATTACCTGTGTCAACTGATCTTGTACTTCCCGGATTTCTCTTTGGTGTTGCGTATTAATTTGATTCTGATTTTGTTTGAATTTCCTAATTTGTTCGTACTCTTCTGTATCATTAAAGACTGCCGGTCTTGTGTCATTCAGATTATCATCTACCTTCGTAGATAAATTATTTAGCTGATCCGAAAGTTCGACGACTTTCTCTGATAATGAGGTAAGTTCCTCCATGTGTCTTTCGGAACCAATTTTCAGAGTATCTACTGTGTCCTTTAAGTTTTCCTGAGTCTTTGTAAGTAGCGTAACCGAATCGGTAGATGCAACTGGGTCAATTTTAGCTTGCAAGGTGTCGTGATTTTCATGAACAATAGTTTGCAGTTATTTTATGGCTGCTTCGTGATTCTGTAATGCATTTTCATGACGTTAAAAAATTGGTTGAAAATGCTCACAAATTTTTGTTTTTACGTCATTACAGACTTTTTGACATTTCGATTCTGTTTTAAGTAACTCACCAGTTAAAACTTCACGTGTTTGTTCAAGCGTTTGTTCCAATGAGTCTAACTTTTGAAGCTGTTGCTGTGTTTCTCTCTGATTTTGTTCTATCGTGTCTAACTTTTGAAGATTTTGTCCCATTTGTTTCTTATTTTGTTCAAGCGTTGTGTCTAACTTTTGTAGCCTTTGTCCCATTTGTTACATTAACTGTAATAACAATGCACTGGTGTCTGAAACATGTTCCTCAGTGCTGTTCGGCAGTGCATTTGAACTGGCAATATTCGCATTTTGAAAACCAGAAAATGTGTCTTGACTTATTTGAGAAAACGGTGAGGACGTAAAGCCTGAATCTACAGTATTTGCAAGATCGTGTCCTGTCATTTCGGGTGATGACTGGGTGTTGTGTGATGTCCTTAGATTAGTTAGATTTAAGTAGCTCTAAGTTCTAGGGTACAGCTGACCATAGATGTTAAGTCCCATAGTACTCAGAGCCATTTGAACCATTTGTCATTTTGGATTCCTGTGGCGAGCTGTTGCCGACCGATCGATCGATAATGCTTCCCTGTTCACTAATTGTTTCACTGTCTACACCATTATTTGCAGCCCGCTCCATTTCCCTATGCGCAATTACCAAATTAGTACTTTGAACATTAGTTAATTAATTACACGGTGGCGCTAACACACTGCTTTCGTCTTCACTGTCATTTCTTAGTTTACTTTGGAGCCTAGTGTTACGTTTTTCACACGCCATTATTGTCACAATGTTTCACACGATAACACAGAAAACCACAATTTGAAGAGCAAAATAAGAAAAAACATTAGCATAGCACTGAAAATAATATGTAGTTAATTGCAAGCGCAGCTGCGAAATACTTGGTGCAAATCTGCATGCATGCCACAACTGTTTTACTGTACCACAATGAAAAACTACAACTACAAAGAAGATTCTCTCTACAACTACGCGCTAGCAATAAACAATAGCTACACTCATTACACAAACTACAAGAAAAAATCAGAAGATCCCAGTGAGGTATCCTCGGCTAAGGGTCGACATATGAAACGTCCCCTTAGAAAAATTATACATGACTGTGCTTAAACTGACACACAATATTTTTGGAGCAACGCAATTAGACTTTCAAAAATCCCTACAAAAGAATGGCCCTGACTAACATTAACCTATACGTTTCATAAATCACTTACCTCACAAAAATCTTCGTTACTCGAACTACTGCAATATAGCTTGCGCCCTACTGCCAACTAAATAAAAGATTAGAACTACTGAAGGCACTAACTACTGATAGGCATAGTTAGCAAAAGAAAGATTTTGATTGAGAACAAACAATTTATTTACCTCAATAGTGTGCAAAAGTCATAATATATATATATATATATATATATATATATATATATATATATATATATATATCAGTCCATGATATCCAATATTACAAATTTACTCTTTCTGATGGACACACGCCCAGATCGTCCGCTCTCAAAATTCTGCCATCTCTCTCCCCACAACCACCACTGCTGGCGGCTCACCTCCAACTGCGCAACGCTACGCGCTGTTCACATCCAGCTGCCCAACACTGCAATAGCAAACAACAATGCAAACCAGCCAGAGACTGCACACAGCACAGCCAGTGATTTTCGTACAGAGCGCTACGTGGCGTTACCAATAAAGAACCCTAACCTCCTACTTACAATGTGTCTCCAACAGCTCCTGCCTCTTCCGTGGCTTCTTTTTGGGGCATGGTTTCCCTTAACCTTCCAACATTTCTCAACGGAACAAAATCGACAGATGTAAAGGTAATAACCGGAGTACTACAGGGGAGTGTGATAAGACCGTTGCTGTTTACAATATATATATAAATGATCTAGTAGAAAGCGTCGGATGTTCTTTGAGGCCACTCGGAGAAGACGCGGTTGTCTATACCAAAGTAGCAACGCCAGAAAATAGTAAGAATTTGCAGAACGACCTGCAGCGAATTGATCAGGAAAATAAATACACTACTGTACAGCTACACTGCTGATGACAAACAGCTGGAGACAGTATCTGCCGTAAAGCATCAAGGGGTAACTATCCAGAGCGACCATAAGTGGAATGGCCACATAAAACAGATAGTGAGAAAAGCAGGCACCAGAATCAGATTCCTCGGAAGAAGTGGCTTATAAGGCGCTTGTTGGCCCAATTCTTGAGTATTGTCGGTCTATGTTGGATCCCCATCAGGTAGGACTGATAGAGGAGACAGAGAAGATCCGACGGAGAGCGGCGCGTTTCGTCAGGGGATCGTTTAGCTGGCGATAGAGCGTTGCAGAGATGCTGAGCAAACTCCACTGGTAGACGTTACAAGAGAGGCGTTGTGCATCACAGGGAGATTTACTATTGCAATTTCGGGACACCACTTTCCAAGAGGAGTCGGACAACATATTACTTCCCGCCGCATAAGCCTCGCGTATTGACCACAAGAAGAAAATTCTAGAAATTAGAGCTGGTACGGAGGCTTACCGACAATCATACTTCACACGCATTATTCGAGTGTGTAGTGGTACCGAAAGTACCCTCCGCAACACACCATTGGGTGGGTTATGGATTATGCTGAAAATGTAGATTAATAGGATTGAGATCGGGGATATTTTCGGTCCACTCTATTAGACTTTGTCTAAGCAAACTTTTTGCCATAAGTGCAGAAACGCGTAACAATCAAGTTGGAACATCATCAGCTTCATGCTTGACACAAACTTTGATTACTGGATTTACCTTGGAAGCAAGAAGCAGAATCGTCCTGGAAAATGAAACTGGAAGGATCTCCAAACTGCTGTCTCATTCTGGTCGTAAGCGTCCTTTCATGGATGTTGAAGTATACATTTGCATTGACTGTGCCATTTATGAAATCCAGTTGGCCCACTCCGTCGGTACAACAGCATCCCCAGACCATCTGTCCTACTGTACGTGTGGCACTTTATGTTATACATGAAGGTAAAAAAATTCTTCACCTACTCTGCGGCGCATGAACGGTTTTCCATCGGAGCCATGCAGGTTATATTTAGACTCATCTGAAAAGACTTCCTTGTTCCACATCCCCGGCGTCCATCTCGCATGCACTTTTGTCCATTTTAGCCACTGTTGTCACATAGTATTTGTCAACAAGGGCTACTTTCTAGACCTATGAGTAGTGAGTCCAGCTTCCGACATTCCGTTTCTAACAGTTCTATTGGTTACTGAGACGTCACGAATTTCTTCCCAGTGTCGCTTTAGTTTAGCTAATGACAGGTGACAACCCATGAGAGAAATTCTTCTATCCTCTCCTATTTGACAGTAGAGGCCCTTTTTCTACCTCTTCCGTTCTTACGATCAACATTTGCTTCCTGACAGTATTTTTTCAGTAACCTCGAAATTATAGACTGATTAAAAGCTATCTTTAGGAACATGTTTCTCGTGCTGAGCCCAGTTAATGCACAGGCAAGTACGTCAGCTTTGTTACTTGGTGTTAATTATGCTCATCTGTTCATCTTTTTACTTGAGTGTACCAACACAAACTGACGGAACACTGTTTCATTGTACATGAGAAAAATGCCAGCAAAGAGTTGGATATTGTTGGAAAAAATTTGATTGGAAGTGAGAAAATAACGGCAAGAACATGTAACAGACGATTCAGCAACAAGGGACTGGTGTTACATCAAGCAAACAGCCGCCGAAGATAAAATTATGAAGTAATAATCAGTGGTTAACAACTACACCATTACAATTACATGTTACAAATGTGTTCTATTCGGATGTATTTCAAATATACTTCCGAGAGACAGAGGATCAAGGAGTTACGAGGCTACTGAACGCCATACGTGAGCGACAGCCGTTGAGCAATGGCGTTTGCACAATCGACTGAAGAACGATTCTGACTCAACGGTGCAGAACGGATCGTAAAAACATTCCACAATATATTTCGAATTGCGGCATTCACACAGGCCATCAATGGAAGGAAACGGAACGGGGCAGGACGTCAACGTGAAGGTGCCTCTGGATGGACGTTCTGACGTTGACGTTGGTGTGTTGGGGGGGGGGGGTGAATAATGTCGATAGTGTCTTGGAAGTCAACCTATTTGGCTGTGCTCGATAGCGTTACAGTAGTGTATTTCATGATTTTTGTGTTCTCTTACTTATTTTATTATTTTGCTTTGCCTTTCCGACACTTTACAGATGTCCTATAAACGTTTTGGATATTTTTTACAAATGGGTGTTCATCCACAAGAGAGGAGATATCTGAAAGCGAAAATTGATTTACGTTTTACAGTGACTGAACAGAGCTGATGCCTACACAGTGTGTAAATAGGAACATAAATTGATGGAACATTTTATTTGTAATAACTTTGTTTTTTCAGAAAATGTGCTACATTGAAGGACAAAAATACTTTTACTTGAGGCGTTATCCCCTACATAGGAAAATAAAAACCAGAATAAACAAGGTAAACAGCGTCTACGTATTCCCATATAAATATTGTTTCATGTGTCTGTTTCTATACGACTTGTAAACCATATATGTTTACGGTGCACCACAGTGATAAACGATCAGGTTTACACAGGACACCACTGGTCCATCAAATCGGAAAACGGTCTCAGATCGGGCTCCAAAAGCCGCCTACGCCAAAGAGCTTGTGCGCTGCGTGAGATTTTTGGCTACAACAGTTCAATATTAAAAGTTAATTGTTCTTGCACTTACAAAACGTGAAACTCACGTTAGTTTAATTTTCGTCTGAAAATATTGTGAATTTTAACAGCATAAAAATTACAATTAAATCGTTTGGTTTGTAAGGCTTACTAATTAAGATACTATTGCCCTTGTAAGTGTTAATTTTAGATCGAATTTTAAATGTAATTAGTTTTTGCTTAATGGTTGCAAAAGAAAAAAAAAACATGAAGGGAGTCGGTGAACTGACGTCACCGCTGGAGTTCTTCAGGGATCTACTACAGAAGCTGAGATCAGTGGCGGTAATACGAGTGTACATGCAAGAGTTGCAGTCGGTGTGGGTGAGGATATCGTAGGGGATGAGATCATTAGGTCGGATAAAGGTAGTAGCACAGGTAACAGTTAGGGTTTGGAAGAAGAGGCTAAAGATATTGCGTTCGGTGTGATTATTGCGTACGTTTTGCGACCAAATGGGGATGTTCTTGTGGTGGTCGATTGCAACTCTATCTCTGGTCTGGGGAAATGGATTATCTGTACTGTGGAGGATGCATGGGGAGGTCCAGATGGTGTGATGTTGGGTGTAGCACACCATATTGCCGTCGCGCCATGATGAGAGGACAGGGATTTGGTTGTGTGGGGGAGAGGGTGCAGAGGTTTAAACAAGGGTGTTGAGATGGGTGAAAACGAAATGGACTTTGTTTCTGGAGTAGGTGTGTTGGGTACTGACGTGCAATACGAAGCAGATGGCAAGGGACAATATCTGTAGGGTACCTGTCATTGTCTACCCCTATGAACCACGGACAAAGTAGGTAAAAAGACGAGGGCTAGTAGAACTCCTTGGGTAACAGAAGAAATATTGAATTTAATTGATGAGAGGATAAAATATAAAAATGCAGTAAATGAAGCAGGCAAAAAGGAATACAAACGTCTCAAAAATGAGATCGACAAGAAGTGCAAAATGGCTAGGCAGGGATGGCTAGAGGACAAATGTAAGGATGTAGAGGCTTATCTCACTAGGGGTAAGATAGATACTGCCTACAGGAAAATTAAAGAGACCTTTGGATAAAAGAGAACCACTTGTATGAATATCAAGAGCTCAGATGGAAACCCAGTTCTAACCAAAGAAGGGAAAGCAGAAAGGTGGAAGGAGTATATAGAGGGTCTATACAAGGGCGATGTACTTGAGGACAATATTATGGAAATGGAAGAGAATGTACATGAAGATGAAATGGGAGATACGATACTGCGTGAAGAGTTTGACAGAGCACTGAAAGACCTAAGTCGAAACAAAGCCCCAGGAGTAGACAACACTCCATTAGAACTACTGACGGCCTTGGGAGAGCCAGTCTACCATTTGTTGAGCAATATGTATGAGACAGGCGAAATACCCTCAGACTTCAAGAAGAATATAATAATTGCAATCACAAAGAAAGCAGGTGTTGACATATGTGAAAATTACCGAACTATCAGTTTAATAAGTCACAGCTGCAAAATACTAACACGAATTCTTTACAGACGAATGGAAAAACTGGTAGAAGCCGACCTCGGGGTAGATCAGTTTGGATTCCGTAGAAATATTGGAACACGTGAGGCAATACTGACCTTACGACTTCCTTACGACTTATCTTAGAAGAAAGATTAAGGAAAGGGAAACCTACGTTTCTAGCATTTGTAGACTTAGAGAAAGCTTTTGACAATGTTGACTGGAATGCTCTCTTTCAAATTCTAAAGGTGGCAAGGGTAAAATACAGGGAGTGAAAGGCTATTTACAATTTGTACAGAAACCAGATGGCAGTTATAAGAGTCGAGGTGCATGAAAGGGAAGCAGTGGTTGGGAAGGGGGTAAGACAGGGTTGTAGCCTCTTCCCAATGTTATTCAACCTGTATATTGAGCAAGCAGTAAAGGAAACAAAAGAAAAATTCGGAGTAGGTATTAAAGTCCACGGAGAAGAAATAAAAACGTTGAGGTTCGCCGATGACATTGTAATTCTGTCAGAGACAGCAAAGGACCTGGAAGAGCCGTTGAATGGAATGGACAGTGTCTTGAAAGGAGGATATAAGATGAACATCAACAAAAGCAAAACGATGAAATGGAATGTAGTCGAATTAAGTCGGGTGATGCTGAGGGAATTAGATTAGGAAATGAGACACTTAAAGTTGTAAAGGGGTTTAGCTATATGGGGAGCAAAATAACAGATGGTGGTCGAAGTAGAGAGGATATAAAATGTAGACTGGCAATGGCAAGGAAAGCGTTTCTGAAGAAGAGAAATTTGTTAACATCGAGTATAGATTTAAGTGTCAGGAAGTCGTTTCTGAAAGTATTTGTATGGAGTGTAGCCATGTACAGAAGTGAAACATGGACAATAAATAGTTTGGACAGGAAGAGAATAGAAGCTTTCGAAATGTGGTGCTACAGAAGAATGCTGAAGATTAGATGGGTAGATCACATAACTAATGAGGGGGTATTGAAAAGAATTGGGGAGAAGAGGAGTTTGTGGCACAACTTGACGAGAAGAAGGGACCGATTGGTAGGACATGTTCTGAGGCATCAAGGGATCACAAATTTAGCATTGGAGGGCAGCGTGGAGGGCAAAAATCGTAGAGGGAGACCAAGAGATGAATACAATAAGCAGATTCAGAAGGATGTAGGTTGCAGTAGGTACTGGGAGATGAAGAAACTTGCACAGGATAGGGTAGCATGGAGAACTGCATCAAACCAGTTTCAGGACTGAACACCACAACAACAACAACAACAACAGGGTGACCGATAGGATGGATGTAGAACGTAATTCTGATTTGATGGGTGAAGGTTTGGTTTTACATTTGGCGAAGTAGGTTTGGTAGGTATCATTACAAGTGTGAGAGGAGAAGAGAGGTTTGGACACTGTTTGTGGAAGTTGGGGCCTTTACAGTGAGGACAGGTTGCTGAATTATTACAATCGGCAATGAAGTACTCATTATCAAGAAGGCATTTCTGGCGACGGTAGAACTGGAAGAGGGATTTGGAGGGTTCAATTTTATGACGGCGTTGATAAATCGTGGCTCCCTCCATGATGAGGTAATGAACGGTGGTGGCATACTCTATGAAGACTCATATAAGGGAGGTGGGACATAATTTGTTGTAGATACTGTGGGCTGTGCAGATTTCTAAGGCAGGATTGGAATTCAGTTCAGAGACCTTTGCTGTTATCTTAGTTTCAACATTCGTTAACACGATAGTGGTGGTGGGAGGGGGGGGGGGAAGGTGAGAAGGCTGTGGCTGTTTATGTGGGGAGACAGTGTTGAAAGGAGTGAGGGAGGCTTGAGAACCAAAGGTAATGTGCGGGATTTTGAGGGGGGATATGAGTGGAAGTTGGAATTTGTGGATTTGATAAGGACTGAATTCTTGGGGATTATGATTTGCGTGATTGGAATGTGAAGAAGGTACGTCCGTAGTTCAAGAGAAAGGGATCTGCAATTTATGAATTTGGTGTCAGGTGGAATAGAACGTAAGTGTGAACAGACAGGGAAGAATGCGCAGTGGAGGTATCTGGATTTGGTTGGTTTTTTTTCGTTATAATGCCCGTAGTGGTGTCAGTACTGTGATATTTTGGAAATTGTGAGTTTCATCATGGGTTGGGGAATTTGAGAAGGTGTGATATGGCGTGGTACAAGGCCTTCCATTTTGCCTGAGTTAGTTCAGGTGCTTGTTGATTGTATAGTGGTTTCTGGTACTGCTACAATAGCATGGTAAGATGTTATTTTTGTGGTGTTGCAGGACAAGTGTGGTGTACGACAAGTTGAATGTACGGAAGTGGCAGAAGGTGTGGAAGAGATCAGCAGAAGGCTGAAGTAGGTAAAAGAATCGTGCATATGTGTATGAGACTGGGAATGGAAGGGTGAATATAGGGTGGTGGACCAGAATAACTGCTCCATGCAGTGAAAGTTGAAGCAGGGAAATGGGAGGTATGAATGATGGAGGTTCATTGTAGGACATGGAGACAGGGAACAGGTAGTTGATTATGATTACCAGAGACAGAGTGTCGTCGAGATGGTAGGGGGTCACAGCAGCAGCGTCTGGGGTGACGTGCTGATGACGACAGCAGATGTAGTTGGCGGCGGCGAAGGCGGAGGCGGCGAGACGAATGCAGTGGCGGGGCGGAGTCGCGACGACCAGACGGCGGCGAGGTGGAGGCGGCAACAGCGAGGATGATACACAAAGTGAAGTGTCAGTGAACACACGTGCACACCCACCACAGACACGCGCGCACGCACCCACACCCACCCACACACACACACACACACACACACACACACACACACACACAGAGAGAGAGAGAGAGAGAGAGAGAGAGGGAGGGAGGGAGGGTGGGAGGGAGAGAAAGAAGAAGTCTCAAACAAACAAATAAACAAGAAACACGAACAGGTTCTGATATAAAGCACAGATGGTTACCCAGTTACCCCTACCAGTCTACCCAGAAACAGTGAGGTATGGGAATGCGAACTACTGATAGAGCACTAGTGCGTCATACCCAGTGTGTTCCAGCTAGCTGCTGGAAGATGTTGATGGCGGCCAAGCCTAGCCACTTAAACGAACATAAGTTTAAAAAAAAATTTAAAAAAGGAGAATTCATGCTCATGCATGGAATTTTTGGGAATCTATGGTCAGAAATCAGACTACACGAAAGCAACTTCAGTGGAGACACTGCCCACGCACTTAGCAACGCATGGTAGCGTGCATTTGATAAAGGAAGGATAAACACGAAGACTTCTCGTACCTTACCGCCCGACGCGATTGATGGCGCTGCAAGTGACGCTGGATAGAGAGCGGAAACGTAATCAATGGACGTAAAGGGGGCCACTTCAGAACGCGCCATTTCCGTGATGTAATCTAGTCTATCATAATCTGTCCACTGGGCATAAAAGTGGGAGCCTCACCAGTCTGACCACAGTCAGACCTAGAGAAAGTGTACGAGTAGGTCCTTTTCAAACTTCAGACTTACTGAGTCGTACCGTGTCGATAGGTCGCGGTACGTCTCCTTCATGCCAACTTTGCCTCCAGCGAAAGTCTTGCCGTTTTGTCGTACACAAGTGGCAGTGTGGGGAGTGAGTGGGGCGGCGGTGGAGCAGGAAGGGCTCGTCCGGCATGGCATGTCGTAATTTGAGCCGTGCGATTTCTCCGTCGGACGACTGGACTTCAGTATTCCTCCTGGGGCCGCGTGTGCGAGTATAAGTTTGCACCCTGGCTGCTCCGGACGACGCGAGGCGGCCGAAGGGGTTCCTTCTGCGGATGTCCGTGGTTGCGACGCCTCGGTTAAGATGGAAGCTCGCCGTCTTCGAACTATGGCAAGGTGCCTTTCTTCTGTTCAGTCAATTTGGGGACAGCGTGAGGTTCGCAAAATGTTGCTTTTTATTGTCTTTTGCCAGTACGTCGCTGTCTTCTAATGCGCCTTTTACACGCTTTCACAGCTATTATAGCTTGAAAAATACCGGCTCAATCTACCTGCTTGCTAAAGCCTCGGTCGTGGGTACATTGAGAACGAGCTCAAGGGGCCTGCACGTGTTCGTACCAACTGCTTATTACACCAGCATAAATTTGTGACTTTCTGTAATTAAGTCATAGTGCGTTTTTACATTCTTATATATGGTAGCTTTGTCGACTTTGGTTTAAGTTATCTCATTTATTGCCGTGAGTGGCTTTGATGCTTGCTAGTTAACTCGTTAATTCTGGGAGAAAAGGATTCGTGCCACTTGATTGGTGTTTAGGGTTACGTCAGCTAATGTAATCGAAGGTCGTTTGCCAAGAGTATGTGCATCCATTCGAATTTTGTTGATTTTCCTTCATAATGCTACCGTTACGCCATCGTGCATTGATTTCAAACTGAATTTTCGTTGGCGGGCGAATCTTCTTAATTTTTTTTTTTATATTTTGGGGACTGCTCAGTAATAACGCCCCGATTGTTATTTTGCTATTAATACTGGAGGGCTTGGTTTCAGTCCCTTTATTGGTATGTGTATTGTACTTACACTCGTAACCTTATTGTGTTCAGTTCCATGAGTGAGAGGTTAAAGATCATTTATGATATGGTGAACTTAAAGATCCTTTTTCTTTCCAGGTACTACTAGCAGTTACTAGCGCCATGCGCAGAATTGTCCCAATTATCCGGTTGGATTCTGATGTCACAGGTAGTGTTGCCTCTTGATGAAAAAAAATTTAAAATATGTGTGTGTCATTTTCGTGAACTGAACGCTGAATGTGACGGTTGTAGTAAGTTTTCATTCATTTGGTCAGTAGTGGCGTGGAACATTCTGTGATGCCTTGCAATTGTAAATCAGTAAACAGGCTGTCGGAAAATACGATAAGATGAATTGCTGGATCGCTTGTGACACAAATTCTTCTTGTCGTTTTGAAGCATAGATACTGTATTAAATTTTTACGTCTTTCTTCTGACACGTAAGCTTGTACAAGAAAAAAGTCTGTGTCTTAATGCTTACATCGTACCTCATTGTAGGAATTGAAACTTAGTGGTATGTGATTAGTTTTCAAGGAACTGCGACAAATTTCTTTGCCTCTGTCGAATTTGCTTCATAGGTGTGATAGTTAATTCCAAAGCTCATTTGTTGTCCTCGAAAACAAATATTTTCATAACCATATACAACCATATACGGTGTCACAAAAAAGTCATTTGCTTGCAAAACATGAAGTAAAAGGTTTTATTTTTTATGTTGTGTATATAACTGAGATTATGTTGAATCCAAGTTTTCGATTTCCAAAACCCTCGAGACAACGTTTTATAGCCAAAAGACCAAGAAATTGTTGCATTTTTATCAGGTTTTTACCTATTACTAGGAAACTACGCATCCTACTGAAAGCGGTACCCTTACCGAAATGAACGAACATGAAATTTCGCGTCGAATGACCGATTTAAATGTCAAAGTCAGTGTTGCCACTTGGCCATAATCGGATGTCAGAGTGCGTTCATTTTTACCAACCTGGCTAAAAAGTCGGTTCAAACGCCTGTAAATCAAAAATGGCTATTCCAAACTAAATATGTCGAGTTATCAGAGTTTTAGAGCATGAAATTTAATGTTACAAGAGCATCTAATTTTTAGTTTCAGGCGCCATTAAGAGTTCACGCACTTGAAAGTCAAAGCAATTCCATTTTGTTATTTTTTTGTAAGTGAAAATGAATTCTAGGTAATGGGAAAAAAGTGTGTTGCTCTGTCACAAGCAGTGATTTCTGCAGTAAGGTAACGGTCATTTCCATCTTCACTATTGATTGGGATCGGTACATCCGTGTACGAAAGATTTGGATCAAGACTTATTGTCGACGTTGTTAGTGCAATTGGATTCGCAGCTCCACATACGGAAGCTTCCCTATTTGAGACGTCCGCAACTGTATGACCTGATCATCCTAACATAAGCAGTGAGTGATTCATCCAGCGCATCTCTGATAACGCCGATTTTAACATCTGCACCACTGACGGTTGAATACTTTCCATTCCATGCGAGGAATCGTGGCAGTCTCTCTCTGCAAGGCTATGCAGTCTGAAAGGTACACTGATCTGGAAAGAGACCGATAAACTTCTGAATTTTTGTCTACCCCTTAGCAAAGGGGAACGAAGTCTTCTAAAAGATCTCGTCTTCATCAGATATAATTTTCGATGAAGCAAATGCTGCAGTCGAACATGAGAAGTTTCTCGCAAATCAGAGCAAAATGAACCACTCGATTTTTTATGCCCATAAGGTAGTTTGAGGATATTAAAGTGCTACAGTACAAGCTAACATCCTAAAGATGTTCGGCTCAAATGCGGTTCCTCTTCGTCGAAATGTCTTGGCTCAAACTCGACTAGGGGTTGAACCGAACTTGTCTCATTAGACGCCCTAAATTAGACACTTGTGACCCTTAGATTATATTGTCTGGATGATGACAATTTTGCGAAATACAAAGTTAACATAACATATAATAACAGTAATAATAATACCGGGAACTAAATTAACGACCCGTAAATGATGTAGGCCACACAGTTGCCATTTGGTTAGAACAATTTTTATTCCGAAAGCAAACTAATACTGAAAGTGATGTCATTTAGAGTTATTGTTACACTCGAGCGCACGTCCATTTGAAACAGTTATATCACTTACAATCTCATCCCGAATTACCATTCCAATACTCCACCTCGTTAACTATGCGAAAAGTTAGTTCCCAACAGGCGCGCGGCTGCTCACCGCTGAGAGATCAAGTCCTGCGATACCACACATCGCGAAATTTTCTAAGTCGTTTCACTTCCTACCTGCCGAAAGACCGACTGCCCGTTTTCGCGTCTCAATCCGAACTGTGCTCTTCGATGTCTATACCAACACTGTCTCTCTGCTCGTCCGCGGCCGCGTTTTCTTCACTCAACTGACAAGGGCAGTTCCCTCCCCTAAGGCCGTCCATCGGATTGGCTGCAGCCTATTCTACATTATTTTACGTTTTTACATAATTAATTAATCAAAGCGTGACCACATTCACGTTCTAAGTAAGGTACAAATAATATCCATTACTTGATAAAAGTTAAATTATTTCACATAAAATCAATACAATTTCCAATACTTAACAGCAGCCTTGCAGCAATATGCTGTGTGATAAATAAATAAAGAACAAAAGTAATTATTATGCACTAAACCTTACAACAAATATTGTATTACCTAATTATTCAATCAGGTGTCATGCTGACATCGTTCAATGTGTTTTGTGTGGAAGAAATGATGATCTGATGCTTAACTAAAAATACAGATAATTTAAATTTACTTTATCTTTTAAACAAATAAAGTTACAGAGTTGACATTAACAACTTTTGTCATTTTAATGATGAACTTCTATATGAAATGTCGATGTTGAAGATCGACGAAATCGTTCAGATTTTAGCATTCAGGTCTTTGTTACATAGCTTGTCAGTTTCACTTTAACAGTAAATCCTAAACTATTATAGATATGAATAATATTTTATTGGGATCACCATGAAAATTTATGAAGGATGGCAGATTAAAATTACTGTGGCTTCATTTCCTGCCCTACTACAGAATTAAATAGTTTTCATAAATGTTTCCTTTTATGGCCGATCTTAGGTCCGCCATATTTAACTCTGCTACGGCCACAAAAGCCTTCTACTGGGTTTTCCTCTAATGTAGGTCCTCGTCTGTCTCACTCGAACACTACAGTCCTTAGGCCTCAATAGACAATAGATGCCTGTGAATTTCCCCATCTCGTGGTGAATCAGCGCCCTTTGTGGCACGTGGTCCTGGACGACAGGGTTCGTTTCACAATTCCTGAAGGCTGACTCTTTCGGAGATATATTTAAATGAGAGCGCAATGCTCGTTAATTTACAACAGATAATTGTGAAAGCAGCTATTCTCCAAGTTCCTGAGTCTGGCAGTGTGAGAATCATAAGCGAAGACATTGGCGTGCTTGTTCTCCTAATGAGTCGAGGAAATAACTACAACTTATAATAACATAAACTGGGAAGAGGAAAATCAGCAGTATTGTTTGTAGATGGTGCCGTCATTTACTGTCTAGTTACGTCATCATATGACCAAAACTAATTGCAAAATGGTTTAGATATATGTAGGGTGCGAAAATTTGCAGTTGACCCAGAATAAAGAAAGATGTGAAGTTATTCACATGAGTACTAAAAGAAATCCGCTAAATTTCGATTACATAAGTTACATGATAAGTTACACAAATCTGAAGGCTATAAATTCGACTAAATACTTAGGGATTACAATTACAAATAACCTAAATTGGAACAATCACATAGATAACGTTGTCGGTAGTGCAAACCAACGACAGCTATTCATTGGCAGAACACTTAGAAGGTGCAGCAGGTCTTCTAAAGAGACTGCTTACACCACGCTTGTCCGCCTTATTCTGGAGTATTGCTGTGCGGTGTGGGATCCGCACCAGGTGTGACTGACGGATGACATCGAATAAGTTTAAAGAAAGGCAGCTCGTTCTGTATTATAATGAAATATGGGAGATAGTGCCACAGACATGATAGGTTAATTGGAGTGACAATAATTTAAACAAAGGCGTTTCTCGTTGCGACGAGAACTTCCCATGAAATTTCAATCACCAAATTTCTCCTCCGATTGCGGGAACATTTTGTTGGCACCCACCTCCACCTACATAGGGAGAAATGATCATCACGATAAAATAAGAGAGATCAGGGCTCGCACAGAAAAATTTACGTGCTCGTTTTCCCACCAGCAGTTCGAGAGTGGAACGGGTAGAGAGACATCTTGAAGGTGGTTCATTGAACCCTCTGCCAGTCACTTTATTGAGAATAGCAGAGTAATCACGTAGTTGTAGATGTAGCTGAGTGTGGTACTCCTGCAATTCTTTCAATTACGATCCTGTATGTCCCTTTTCAGCCGTACTTTCATAGACTGTGATACCACATCCTCTTTTCTCGGCCAAGGAAAAGGGAAGTTACTAAGCTTTACGGAGCAACAGCCACACTTCAAAGGGCAAGCTGCTGAATTTGTTAAACCGTCAGTCTCTCAAGGCTTAATAGAACATGTTGGAGAGCAGCTGATGTTAGCACTGTATGGGAATTCCAGTTGCGTGACTTTAGACGAGCTTTTGGTAAAGTCTGGCCCGAGAAAATCTTTCAAATATGGAAGGCAACAGCCAAGATCGGAAGCAGAACGGTGGTACTCATTACGATCGTCCTATCGAGTGGAATCTTGGCTGGGGAAGAAAACTGATCCATGCTAGGGGGACTGAAAGAAAAACATCAGGCCTGTTTCCCATGAGGATGACGGAAGATGCAGCACCACACGCGCTACTAAACTTAGTTTCACGCGCATACAAAACAGGATGCGCAGAAGTATGTGGAGGTCGCAAATTTCGACTGAACTGCTCCTCGGCATGCAAAACACTGTTGTGGCTTATCTTGCGAGAACGCTCCAGAAAATGGGATAGACACGAATGAGGAAGAGATAGAAGATATGCTCCAGGACGAGGGAGTTGGTGAATGTGCCTCTATGGTTCCTGAATATCGTATGCTGGACCGGGACATGTCGCAGTCTGCCAAACGACTTGGGTGGAATTCAAATTTTATAAAATGCCAATCTTTGAAATTTAAGTTGTTTTTTAATGTTGTCATGCCCTTCTATAGCAACCCACTCTTACCAACTAATGCATGAATAAAAGTACATGTGAATAAACATGATTAAAAAGATATACACAGAGAACACATTGCGCTTATTAGAGAGCAGTCTTCACTCTGGAAATTTTATTTCATTGACTAACTTTGACTTAAAAGTAAAACAACAAAATAGAATTTGTTTGGCTTTCAAGTGTGTAAGCGCTTAGTGCCTAAAACTGAAAAGCTAGATTCTTTTGTAACATGAAATTTCATGCTCTACAACTTCGATAACATGACCTTTTTCTTTTGGAGTAACCGTTCTTGAGTTACAGGCGTTGTAGCCAAATTTTTAGCCAAGTTGGTAAAAATGAAAGAACTTTGACAACTGATAACAACCGAACGGTTGCACCGATTTTGATATTTAGATCATTCAAAGCAAAATTTAATTTTCTTTCATTTTGGTATGGGTAACATTTTCAGTGGAATGCATAGTTTCAACTAGGAGCCGAGGACCTGAAGAAAGAAACAAAATTCCTTGGTTTTTTGGCCGCAAAGGTTGTCCCAAGGATTTTGGAGGTCGAAAACTTGGATTCAATATACTCTCAAATAAATACACAAGATAGAAAATAAAATATTCTACCTCGTTTATTGCAAGAAAAAGTACGCCTTTGCTGGACTATTTGGTTTTCCTAGTTTTAATAGTACAATGTGGATCAGTGTATATATACTCCGCTAGCCACCAAGGGGTGTGTGGCGGAGGGCACTATTCGTCGTCTATCTGCAAGTGTATCCCACTTCGTACTTTCTATGAGATTCGTAACGCTCTCGCGACGGCTAAATGTACCAGTCACGAATCTTGCTGCTCTTCTTTGGAACTTCCCAATCTCTTGAATCGGACCCAACTGGTAAGGGCCCCATACAGACGAACATACTCCAAGACTGGACGAACTAAAGTATTGTAAGGAAATTTCCTGTGTTGAAGGATTGCATCGCTTCAGGAATCTACCAATAAACCGCCATGTAAAGTTCGCATTGCCCGTTACTTGTGTAATCTGATCGTTACATTTGAGATCATTTCGAACAGTCACACCCAGACAATTGACGGATGTTACCACTTCCAAGGACTGGGCATTTATATTGTACTCATATAGTAAGGGGGATTTTTGCTTTGTTACACGCAGTAGGTTACAGTTACTAATATTAAGAGATAAGTCAGTCATTACAAAAAATGGCTATGAGCACTATGGGACTTAACTTCTAAGGTCATCAGTCCCCTATACCTTAGAACTACTTAAACCTAACTAACATAAGGACATCACACACATCCATGCCCGAGGCAGGATTCGAACCTGCGACCGTAGCGGTCGTGCGATTCTGGACTGTAGCCTCTAGAACCGCTTGGCCACCACGGCCGGCTTAGTCATTACACCACGCATTTATTTTCTGCAAAATCTCACTGATACGTTCACAACATTCGTGTGATACTACTTTCCTGTAGACTGCAGCATCATCGGCAAACAGTCTAATGCCGCTGTCAGTATCATCAACCTGATCGTTTATGTAAATCGTAAAAAACAGCGGACCTATTACGCTGTCCTGGGACACACCTGAAGTCACGCTTGTTTCTGTTGACGTCTCCCCATTCAGGACGACATACTGCTCTGTCTGTTAGAAAACTATCTATGCAAGCACATATGTCATCGGATAGGCCGTAAGCGGACACTTTTCGGAGCAAGCGACAGTGCGGAACTGAGTCGAACGCCTTTCGAAAGTCGAGGGACATGGCATCAACCTGGGAGCCAGTATCTAGAGCCTGTTGTATATCATGCACAAAGAGGGCCAGCTGTGTCTCAAATGACCGCTGTTTCCAAAAACCGTGCTGGTTTCTGCAGATGAGCTTCTCAGATTCTAGAAAGTTCATTATGTGTGAACACAATAAATGTTCCATAATTCTTCCAACAAATCGATGTCAGTGAAATTGGCCGGTAATTATGAGCATCCGATATTCTACCGTTTTTATAGATTGCTATGACCTGGGCCTTCTTCCAGTCCCGTGGAACTTTCCGCTGTTCCAGTGACCTCTGACAGATGATGGATAATAATTGTGCTATATTTGTAGCATAGTCAACAGAAAATCTTACGGGGATACCTTCCCCCTCTGGGCCAGACGCCTTCCTGGCGTCTAAGGCTCTTAACTGTTTCACAATCCCAGATACACTAATCACTATGTCAGCCATCCTTGCGTTTGTTAGATAACTGAAAGGGAGAATGGTGCTCCATTCCTCTACCGTAATCGAGTTTTTGGAAGCTGGGTTTAGAATCTCGGCCTTCTGTTTATCATCATCCGTTACAAATGGTTCAAATGGCTCTGAGCACTATGGGACTTAACATAGGTCATCAGCCACCTAGAACTTAGAACCACTTAAACCTAACTAACCTAAGGACATCACACACATCCATGTCACAGGCAGGATTCAAACCTGCGACCGTAGCAGTCACGTGGTTCCGGACTGAAGGGCCTAGAACCGCTCGGCCACCGCGGCCGGCCATCCGTTATATTACCCGTACTGTCAGCAACAGAAGGTATTGAATTATTTGTAGCGTTCATAGGTTGCACGTACAACCAAAATCTTTTGGGATTATTTATAGAATCTGTAGATAAAATATTGTTTTCAAATTCGTTAAACGAATGTCTCATTGACCTTTTGACAGCTCCTTTCATTTCGCATAATTTTTGTTTGTCAGCAGGTTAGTGAGTACGTTTAAAATGACTGTGCAAAATTCTTTGCTTCCGCAGCAACTTCCTAACATGTTTGTTGAACCAAGGTGGATCCCTCCCCTCCCCTATATTTTTGCTAGGCACGTATTTCTATAACACGTGGTGGACCACGTGTTATACCAAAGATGCTCAATTCCGACCAAAGATGCTCAAAATCTTTGTCCCACGGTGAATGCTTGCAGCTGATTATGAAGATAATCATTAATGACACTTTTATTTGCTTTCCCAAACAAGAAAACTCTACGCTCTTTCTTTGGTTTTTTGCAACTGCCACTGACATATAAGCCACAACGACATTATGGTCGCCAATACCTTCCTCTAGATTAACTTCCTCAGAAAGATCAAGTCTGTTTGTCACTAAGATATCTCATATATTCCCATCTTGAGTTGGTTTTCCAACCAGTAGCTCAAGGTTCTATGTTGAGAGCGCTCCTAGAATAACTTCACACGAGTATTTGCTTCTGCCCCTGTGATAAACGTGTTATTTTCCCAATCAATGGACGCCAGATTAAAGTCTCCACCTATAACTAATGGATAATTTGGATATTTATTTCCTATGTACTCAAGACTTTCCCTGAAACGTTCTGTGACGTTTGTTGCGGATGTTGGTGGTCTATAAAAACATCCTAATACAATGGTCACTCCTTGTCTGATTGACAGCTTTATCCAGACTATTTCACAGTCCGACACAGTATTGATCTCAACTGCGTGTAAACAACTTTTAACTGCAATGAACACTCCCCCTCCTATAGGATCAGTTCTATCCTTCCTGAACGTTGTCCAATCCGGTTTCAAAATTTCACTGCTATTTATGTCTGGTTTCAACCAGCTTTCGGTAGTACCTAATACAGTATTGACATTACTACTGTTTATTTCGGTGATTAACTCGGGGATCTTGCTACAGACACTTCGACAATTTACTAACATGAAATTTAGAATATTTAAATTCTTTGGAATGACCTGTTTAGGCGATCTAACAATTCTTACAGCTGGCACACCCACGTCAGTGTCATGAACTGGTAAATTTTCAGGCCAACGGCTTGTTTCTTGTGGGGAGGAACCTAATCTAAAAAAAAAGAAACCAGCCAGCCGTTGTGACCGAGCTGTTCTAGGCGCTTCAGTCTGGAACCGCACTGCTGCTACTGTTGCAGGTTCGAATCCTGTCTCGGGCATGGATGTGTGTGATGTCCTTAGGTTAGTTAGGTTTAAGTAGTTCTAAGTTATAGGGGACTGATGGCCTCAGATGTTAAGTCCCATAGTGCTTAGAGCCATTTGAACCATTTTTGAAAAACCCCCACGTGCACTCCACGAGTACTGTGCTACCCATGTAGCTTCTTCCTGTATGTAGTGCACAGGCGTCCTACAACCTTCCACTTCACACCACAATTCGAGGAATCGACAATCATTTTCGTCACAGTGTCGACGTAGCGTCTGGTTTACATTCTTCAGTCTACTCCAAACCAGATGAGTCTTACTACATTGCAAAGTATAGACATGTTCGGGGATGTGCACATTTATGAAATTGAGAGTTGTTGTTGTTGTTGTTGTTGCTCTTAATGTGCTTTTTAATTAATTGTTGAAGGCCTACAACTAAATTTCTGAATTGGTTTGATTGGTCTTTTAAGCATACGTTTCACAATAACTATAGTACTAGTCAGAAATGATGTTCAGCCCTTACATGGGCCTAGTCCTGCCCCCTCCTAGACAACCTCACACACTAGCAGTGTACCACTTACGCTCTTCCAGTTAATTGTGTCCGCCTTACTGCATCCTTCCTCCTAATCGCTCATACTTCGTCACCATTAACAACACCAAATCCCGTATCTTCCATCCCACTGCAGGAGTCTCCTCTTCTCTTGTGTCTCGTCTACAAGGTGGATTCGCCCAAACCACTTCCATCGGTCCACCTCCTCCTGTATGCTGATTACAACGCTCTCTACCATACCGTACAGAAAGGCACCAAATCCACGTCAGTTTACCTCCTGGAATAACCAATGGCTCTTCTAGGTCAGTCCTTACAAATCTCAAGTAATAATTATGGGACGTATTACCCGGCTTTCCGTTTCCATGACTTCTGCATCACCATTTATAACCAACCTATGCAGTTAACTAATGCACTGAAATGTCCTGGACTAACCACTGACAGACAGCTAACGTGAAAATTTCACCTATGAACCATCCAGCAAGCAGTGAAGAATAAATAACCAACTACTAACTGGCCGAACCTGGTGATTGCATCACATCACTGGCCTCCATACCTACAAAATCTTGAGCTGATCATTCTCTGCCATGCAAATGATGCATAATTATCTGCCCCTCCTAAGTTATGTAAGTCCCTCCAGATCCTGGAACATTTTACCGTCCACCTCGCCTTCTGCAACCGTTTACGTTACCCCATAAGAATCCTTAACAAATTCATCAAACCCCCGCCTCCCTTCACTCACACTGGACACCTCCGAACAACCTACACCATCAGCAAACTCGACTTCAATAATCCACCAGCTTCCCCTCTTCTCATCCCCGAAAGTTTCCGCGCCTCCACCGACATGTCTAACCAAACGTTCACCAACAAACCCTCTGCGTACTGTCCCAAAGAAATTTCAGCCAGCTCCCTTTTCCAGACAATCAGATCAGCCCCGATATTTATCCTTCATACCAATTTAAACTCTTCCTCACCTATCCCACTCCACTTGAGGGCTCCTCTCTCCTTTTTCCCTCTCCATCTATCTCCATCCTTTTCCTCTTAATTACCACTATCTTACTCACACAACAAAGTACTACTCACCCTATGTTTTCCCCTTCGCTGTCTTTCTTCTATACACCCCAGTTCCTACTTTCATATCCACAGTTTCCTACGCAGCAGACCGCTATCATTTCTAACCACACCTTTCAACCTCTATGGAATATACTCTCTCCTCCCGAAGGCGGTCTCTCCCAGTGTACAGGCCCGTCTGACCTTAAATGAAAGTGCAGTGGTTTTTCTTAGAACAGCTTCACTTTCCTTGGAAAGTGTTTGAACAATGCACATATTTTCATTTTTTAGCTGTTCTTCCCATGATTTTGCATCAAACAAAAAAAGTAGTCTTAATGTTTCTTATGTAGATGCCAACAAAATCCATCCTGTTCATTGTTTTTAAAACCATGTGTAACGTTTTTCCTTTCGTAACACTTCTTCCTAGTTATAATTTTAAAAATGCTCTAGAATGAAGGGCGGAATATTGTACCGCTGACAACCCCCCCCCCCCCCTATCGTTCCTCTCGTTCCTCCCTCTCCAATATAGAACTAATGGAGGAGGAGGGGGTGAAACAGGAAGAAAGTAAAAAAGATAGACTTGTCCCCTGACGACGATGATGAGGTAATGATGGAAGGCCTCGGATTTTATGCAAATTTGGCGCGATCACATAACCGAGAACTACTGATCCGTGAACTACGTCGATAAATGCTTCACAGTCGTAGTGCAGTTATAGTTTGTGACCTATCAAAATGGCGGCACATAGTCTGAGTTCGCTACCGTTGAAATCTGTATGGCATGTTACTCGAAACTATGTGAGCTTCAGCTAGTCGTGGAGCTAAGAAGAGATCCTACTAAATATTTTAGCGCGTTGAAACTTGTCCTGATTCCTTAGTTTACGGCGAAGTTTCTCCGCGAGGTCTGCACTTGACTGCAAGAGTGGAGCTGTCTGTTAACCAGAGTGGCGGAAGACGCGAAACTGAGCGCAGTCTTTTTTTTTTTTTTTCCTTCACATAAAAGAGGAAGAAAGCGTAGCGACGTAGCACTCGACAGAGGCTTCCGTGTCGGAGGGCTAGACAGAAAAGTGGCGTGATTGGTTATCAAAATGTTCTGGGAGGCATCCTTCCGAGAACTTCAGGGGAGCTGCTACACTACTGTGTGATTTTACTACGGCGTATTACACTGGGCCCCAGAATTGTCGATGTAATTCCAGCAGCTGATATGACGCCACACATATCTGACATGGCTAAGTAACTCCGAAAATTGCCTCACCTCTCAAGTAAGACTAGATCTTCCTGCCTGCACCTTCTTAATGGAGGAAGGACTTTCATGAAATTGACCGAAAATTTCGATTTTCAAATCATTATTTATTAGTAGTATTCACGGGCAGTAAGTTCCCTAAGATCAGTGATGTAACCGAAGTTCCTGAAAAATAGTTGCATGTATGGCACGACCTTCTTTTCATGCACGCTTTTTGAAGTAACACTTCACTATCTACGTGCGCAGAGGGGTAAAAGCCCCTACATTCACAAAGAGAAACCATCAATATGTATCCTCCTCTAAAGTTCTGTTCGTGGGAAAACAAAGACATCAGATGAGTCCCTAAATTCACACATATGGACAAGATGCCCTAAAATCAAATATTCATTTGCAGTAGTTGTCGGAATTATAACTCATGATGCAGTTCCTATTCAGTGATGAGAACGTAGGGAGGATGAAGGTATGAGAGAGAATGGGCTTTAAGACAGGAAATTTCACTCAAGACATTTTGAGAAAAATAGATTTACAGCGCCTCTCTGCAGCTTAAAAGTCAGTTGAAGACCTGATAAAGGTATGAAATTTCATACACTTGGAACTTCCTAGCAGATTGTGTGTCGGACCGAGACTCGAACTCGGGACTATGCGTTTCGCGGGCAACTGCTCTACCATCTGAGCTACCCAAGCACGACTTACGACCAGTCCTCACAGCTTCAACTCCTCCAGTACCTCGTCTCCTACCTTCCAAACTTCACAGAAGCATCTCCTGCGATGGTAGGTGACGAGGTACTGGCGGAATTGAAGCTGTGGGGAATTGTCGTAAGTCGTGCTTGGATAGCTCAGATGGTAGAGCAGTTACCCGCGAAAGACAAAGGCCCCGAGTTAGTCTCGATCCGGCACACGGTTTTAATCTGCCAGGAAGTTTCATATCAGCGCACCCTCCGTTGCAGAGTGAAAATCTCATTCTGGTTTCATACACTTTTCTATAAACGTAATAAATGTTGTCTCAAAAATAAATTTTGAAATTCTGATTGTCAGCTGAGATATTGGGTAAAGTCCTCGGACTTTTCCGTGAATTTTATATTATACTTACAGAACTATAATTTAAAAAATATTAAAATTTTCCTATTAGATATCTTCAAGAAACCTCATGAGAGAAGCTTACTATACGAAAAGACAATAAACAGAGAAAATTTTGTAGAAATATCTTTAATAGTTTGAGACAAAGGCATATATACTAGTTTTTGAAAACAAAATTTTTAAATTCCATAAAAAGTTAATTACATAATATTCAAGGCACTTAACAATAACTGCCTTATTTTCAGGTAAAGCGTGATAAAAAATTTATTTTCATATCTTCAAAATTGTGGATTTGGTGCATATATTAGTGTGTGTTTTCCATGAACGCCCCCTTTTATCGATAGTGCGAGGGTGTACTGAAACTGTTCATTGACTTCCTGCTATTTTCATAGTGATGCCCAACAGGGGCAGCACTTGCGCATAATTGAAAGGTTGAACATTCACGAATGTATACCTCAGGTTTCCACTGGGAAAAAGTGCTTCTGATGCAGCTGAAACATAGAAGTTAATGTACACAACTGTAGCCAGAGAGTCTGAAAGCGTTAATTATCCTGCTTAGCTCATGTGATCGTACGTGCATCGGATTATCCGATCCCATATTGCAACGAATATGTTCTAAGCACACACAGTTACGGAATCTCACTTTTGAGTGGTACCAAAATTTTGATATCAGAATTTTAAAATATGGAAAAATTTATTCTTATTGGTTGACGATGGAAATACTCCTGACATTTTCCTACCATAAAGTATAAAATGGCAAAATTTAATATGTCAAATAATTATGATGCGTCCATGGACGCGCACATGAATTCAGTACATGTTACTAATCTGGAATAATCAGCGCTGCTACTGCAATTACATATGTTGTGCAGTTAATGAAATATATTAGTGCAAAAGCCAGAAGATTTCCTTGCAGCGACTTTATACAACTTTAAGTTTCAAACACACTAATGCACTGTGGTTTTGGACTAGAAAATAAAAGAAATGGAGTTCATTACATAGTCTTTTAATAAATTCTATGTTGAAAGATTTGTGGAAATAGTCGCTGAGAAGCGGCACTTCACAACAAATTTCTTGATAAGCTTAGTGGTTCGATGCATTGTTCGCGTGGGCTCCGCGTATTTTAGTGGCACAACAATGGCGTTTTCTCACCTCATCAGACTGGGCAATAATTTTTCCTTTCCTTTATTAACACGTTGGCGCTAACTTTATGAAAAGCTGCACTGTTACTACAGATAGTACTGTTCCATGTCACGGCATTCCAAGCGCACACATACCGCCACACTGTCAACCGGCAGAGGAATACTACTTATACTACTCAACGCTTTTGGATGGAATAAAGTCTTTGCCTAACCAGAGCAGTTATTTTACTGACGTACTAAAATGCCTGCATACTTCTGTTCGTCTCAGTACACGCTGTACTGTTTCGTCACTTTACGACGTTATAAAAAGTGTACCACAAAAATGATAACATTTATTAACTCTGGTCAGAAAAAAAACTGAAAACATTTATGGAAACAGTTTCCTATGCCACTAACAGGGGGCATTGTGTGTTAGGTTCATAACACGTGCGCATATACAATGTGAATCACCTACAACTTGCACCGCAAATAGTATGAAAATGGAAAGGCCTATTGATGCGCGGTGTTCAGAGAATGGATTGTTAACAAGGTACTCGTATTGTTAGGGAATCAACAGAATGTAATAATGCTGAGAAAGTGTAGTTTTTGTACAAACATACTTTTTAATCGAACTTTGCCTACTGACTTTAACAAACTAGGGCAAATAAGAGTGCCACCGGTGCTTGTTGCACAATTCTTGTGCGAGTCGTTTACGAAATATCGTATTTGGAAAAGTTTCCACGCCGAGAGCTGTACAATACCTTTCGTAGCACACCATACAGAACAAAGCAAGTGCATACAATAGTTGTTTGGATTCTCACCCGTAACGAGACAATTGATCATTACAGGTTGTGTTCAGAATGACCACCAGCAGCGGAAATACTTTCAGTCTGATAATGAACGACTGCTGCACACGTTCTAGCATTTCAGCGGGAATGTCCGATCAGGCTGCAATACGTCGTTGCGTATGTCCTTTTAGACAGCATCTTTCAGCTTTCCCCGCAGAAAGTCTTCAGGTGTCAAATCCGAGAAACGGGCCGGCCAATGCACAGGGCATCAGCGTCCGATCCAAAAATTTGGAAACAATTTGGGAAGACATGCTGTAGTTCTTCGTGTACTATGGGCTGGACAGCAATGATGTTGGTGCCACTGGCTCCTCCTAGTCTACAGGGGAACGTCATCTAGCATCCGTGAAAGGTGGTCTGTTTGTAGGCTGCGATACTTGTGCGCGTCAATCTATGAATAACGGGTCCATGAGCTGACGGTTCAGTGCCCTGCACCACACGTTTACACTCCATGGACGCCGACGTTCCACCTGACGATGCCAGCGGCGACTGTCAACTAACCAACAGTCCATGTTTCGGCGGTTTACCTGGCCATGGTTGGTAAATGTCGCTTCATAACTAAGCTTGATGCATGATACATCTGGAGTATCCTGTCTTAATGGTCATGTCCAGAAGTTAACACGATTCTCATAATGGTTTCCCTGCAGCTCGTGACGGAGAGAGATGTGATGGGCACGGAACGTACGTCGATGGAGAATGCGTAGGACACAAGGCTGACTCACGCCACTTCCTCGTATGATTGCGCGGGGTCCAACGTGCGGATCAACTTAAACAGTAGCAAAAACATTGATTTCCCCTCTTCTGTCACCGTTTGTTTCCTTCTGTTATTTTGTTTAGGTGTTACACTACCACTTTCACGTAACGGGTTGATGAGTTTGATAAATAACTGCTGGGATTGATGACGTCTATTGGGATATTTTCCCACATACATCGTACTAGAAAGAACTGCATTCTTCCTACACTCTCCGCACACCATGAATATTTCGGCTTTTTTCGCATTTGTAAACCCCCTTCGTTCACTCACTACCTACTGATTGGAGTGTCATACACTGACTGGCAAGTCGCAATGCACTCAAGCAACACACAAGCACACTGTAAGCAAACATACCAATATCGTAGAACGAAAAACCAGTCCAAGTTGCAAATTTTGACTTCTTATTCATTCGATGACTCGTTTCAGGCCGAGACCCATTTTGAAATCATCGTAACACAGTCTAAAGTGGCGTTTCCGAAAATGTCAAAAATATACAATCAACATTTGCACCTTGGACTGGTTTTTCGTTCTGGTGTTTAACAGAGGTTGCTAACCCAAGCTACTGCAGCATGCTGGAAGTTCATAAGAACATCGTAACTAGCAACTAAGCAGGCTGAATGGCTCAGACAAGTGTCGGTGTGTAAAATCTTCAAGATACGATATCTCGAAAACAACTCGCACTAGAATCCTGCACAAACACCACTGACATTCTGATTTATCCTTCTTTTAGTCATTCTTCCATTCAAAACGTGTATGTTCGAGCCCCTGACTACTAATCAATTCTGCAACAGCAGCACACAAGTATCACTTTCCATTTACGCAATATCTGCGGCTCACGTTTTAGGTGATTCAACCTGTATAACGGAATGCTTCATAAACTCATTTTAAATTTGCAAAACGGAAGGAAGAAAAGATGCCTTGCATTACTTTGTGTGTCTTTTAAGTGTGCATTGTTGTCTAAGATTTACTGTGTCACTACAGCAAAGAGGTTGCCAGCACAGTTAGTGCAAGCCAATATTGATTACTAGGAACCGTGCCAGTTACTAAAAACAAAACTTGTGTCCGGACGCTGACCTTTAGATGGTAGAATTTCTGCCAAACGACAAATATGAACAGCGGGACAGTAGGTCACAAGGTGTTGCAAACATACCACTTTGTCTGAGGTATCAGATACAGTTTTGAAATTATTTCACTGTGTCTGTAAATGATGATTCAAGAAATATAATTTAAGTGACATGTTACAACCCGTAATGCAGTATGATCTCAGTTGTTCTACAATATCGTGAGAGTTCCGCGCCCTGTGGCTTCCTAAAAAGTTCTTCCACACAATTGTGACTGACACCTTGCCACTGTTACAACACCACTCAAGAAATCTGTCGAATGTTCATCTGTCCTGAATTCCTTCAAATATTTGTTTTTTCAAGACACAAAGTAATTGACATTACCTGCCAGTGTGCATTGATTTAAATCAGAAAAGCTGAAAATTTGTGCCAGTCAGGTCTCCTGCTTACTATGCATAAGCGCTGAGCAGTATGTCATCTGGACACAGTGGCCAATGCTGTGGATGGACTACCCTAGCGCACCTCCCGCCAGACCTAACTTCTCAACTTAGTGCCCCTTGCCCATTGTCCTCATTACTCGCGGAATTTCACCGATTTCCGTAAGAGTTAGAGTGTAGTGTGCATCTGCTATAAAATGAAACGGCACCCCAGACCACCACCCCTGGTTGTCGGACCGTATGAAGGGCGATAGTTAGGCCGGTATCCCACCACTTTCTGGGGTGTCTCCAGACGCATCTTCGGCCAGGAATCTCATTTACTCTAGTGGAATTGTCTTCAGTGATCAGTGTCGCTTCGAAATGAGCTCCAATGACCTGAGAAGGCGTGTTTGGGAATGTCCCAGACAGTGGTGCAATAACAACCTGACTGTCGACCCCCACACGGCTTACAACCAGGAGTGTTGGTCTGGAGTGCCTTTTCTCTTCTAGCAGGACTCCTTTGGTTGTCATTCGCGGCACCCTCACAGCCCAGCGGTACGTCGACGATATTATACGCCCCATTTTGTTGCCCTTAATGGCATCCTCTGCTTACGTTTCAGTAGCATATTGCCCGCCCACACACAGCGAGAGTTTTTACCGCTTGTCTTCGTGCTTGTCAAACCCCACCTTCGCCAATAGTGTCGCCGGATCTCTCCACAATTGAGAAAGTTTGTAGCATTATGGGCAGGGCCCTTCAACATGCTCGAGATTTTGACGGTCTGGTGCTCCAGTTGAATGTAACTTGGCATGATATTCCCCAAGATGAATCCAACAATGTCAAAATGAATAACTGCCTGAATAAGGGCCAGAGCTGCATCAGTGTGTTATTGTGGTTTGGAAATTGCGAAGCTCTTTCTCTTGAACAAATCGTTCAGATTTTTTTCTGAATTAGTAATCATTTGATTGTCTGCACATGTACATCACATCTACCACTTGCTACCCCATCCGGATAATTCCTTCGTGGTGCGACCTTCTTCTTCGAGTGTATATGAGCAAGCGCATCATATTTACACTCAAATCACGAGCAGGAGTCTCCATTACGAACTCGGTATCGTTATGCAATACTACGTCGCCTTCCTTGGGATATTCAGGATAACAGCATAGCTGTTAGGATATACTCTCCATTTCGAGTCGTGAAGAAGATTCCATCCTTTGAAACAGGAAGCTGAAAGCTGTGCTTGTTCCTTCAGCAAACTTAAGGAGGGTAGGACGTCAAACGGACCGACTTGGAGCTGGAGAGGTACCACAGGACATTTTAATTCGTAAGACTTTGTCAGCATACCCAAGAAGGATTCAAAATTCACACTCATAGCAGTGGAAGTTCGAAAACATAACGAATAATTTTTTACATGTGGAAATTTCATCATTTTTTTCACTTACTAATGGCAGTATTTTATGCTATAGGTACATTTTTCTTCATAAGTAAAAGATTCTTCGATGATTTGTGCACAGAATACAAACCATACTTAAAGGTGTATGAAACTCTAGAATTTTCGAAATCTATAAAAACTGTGGTGTTTAGGAAAAACATGAAGTTTAAAATGTAACAGTTCATTCGTTTTTTCACAAATTAAATAAATTCTAGAGTTTCATACACCTGTGAATATGGTATATATGATATGCAAAATTCATCGAAGAATCTCTCTAACTTATGAAGAAAAGTGTACCTATAGCAACAAATGCAGCCATTAGTAAGTGAAACAATGATGAAATTTCACACGTAAAAAAATTTATGTTTTCGAACTTCCACTGCAATGAGTGTGAATCCTGACTCCTTCCTGGTGATGCTGACAAAGTTTCATGAATTTATTTGTAAAACGATACACTGGAAAATTAAATGTCCTGTGATGCCTCTCCTGCTCCAAGTCGGCCTGTTTGACGTCCTACCCCCATTAAGGGGACCAAACCCTGCCTATGTAACCCATGTTAATTTATGTAAGTATTCGACACATTTCTGAAAAAAACTATTTGATGCAAGACCTTAATGTTTTTACTGTACGTTACATAATGCTAATGGTCAACTGTACTAAAATCTACTTTATACATTTTATAGTTTTTAAGAAATACTTCTTTAAATTTATTAACAAAAATTAAATTTGTTCTGCAGAAAATGTTTTTGTGAACTTCTTAATGGCGAATATTAATTAATGTAGTAACAGAGGTGGCTTTACTAGGTGCCTTTTTATGTTATGCAGACAGAGTCTCTGAAAATTTCATTCATTTATCTATGATAGTTTCTGATATAATGGGGCATATGTACTGAAAATTTTAGTTTGCAGGAAATTGACTTCAAAGAAAAAACTTCTGAAATTTGTTACTTACAGTTAATTAATACTGTTCAGCTGCATATGATGGCCCTTCTTTGGCCTCTATCAGGTCTTCCAGCTTCTTTTTCACCTTCCTGGATGTTTGTCTTGCTTTCTTGGCCATATTAAATGCAAACCTGTCTGTATCGTCTATCTTCATTTTATCACAATGTTGCAGCCCAGTGATTATAATTTCACCAGGATTAATTCCCATCTTTTTCAGTACCCAACACTTTCCAATATTACCACAACTGAATGTAATAACAGCATCATGAACTCCTAGTTTCATTGTATGCATGCCTACAAATACAGTTTTACGAAGGCGGTTCCAAATTCTGTTGAAACAGTCCTTTGGATTCTGTGTCTGCCCATGCAGTCATTTCCTTAGGTCTGGATGAGCCAAGTCTCTGAAAATAGGTTTAATTTCTGTAATAACAGCAGCAGGAAGAGAATGCTGGTGAGAATAAGATTCTCCAGTTGCCTGAGCCCTATTGTACTTGCACCACGAATTTTCTCCTGATGGACACAATCCATGACATAGCTTATCACCAATACCGAACTTATGGAAGAATATTGCCCAAACATCTCTCTGCATTGCCTCCAGAATTCTTTGTCTCCTATCTGCCTGCCCATAGTATATCTGCATCTTTTCTATAACAGTTACTCGCAATCACACTTGAACAAAACTAATCGCGTGTTTGAAAACATGTTGTTTACAAACATCAGAAACTAAACAATACCGACCGTTGCATTCCAAGGATAGCCAACAGACCCTGGAGTAAAAACAAAATCCCTAACGTGCAATGTAGGGACTATGAAGATCTAAAATATATGCTGAAAAGTGGGTGACAGAAAAGTGGGCGTGGCATATAAACACCCTTAGTAGGAAAATACTCGAAAAAAAATTTTTTCAGCAAAGTCCTTTTCAGAGTACTTAAATAAATCCTTAATCTATCGAAATCTGATGAAAACCGAAAATCGATTATTTTCGGCCTGAACCACGGTGTGGTCCCCTTAAATCATCAAGATCGTTGAAATACACTTCGGACAAAAATGTAGCAACTTTGAATCAGAATGACGTTGAAATGCTGGGTGGCCCCCACTGGATTCGCCTCCACTGTCACATTATCAGTGGGCACTGGTGTCGAGAATTCTTCAGTGTGACGCATAGACCTTATAACAAGTGGTAAATTAGGCTACTGCGCAGTTTTTCTGTTTTCGAGGTGATTCCATCTATTTTTGTTTGACAAAAATAATAGTTCGTCTGTGGTCCGTTGGTTCCCTCCAATTCATGGTGACAGCAAATGATATGCGACGTGATTCTTTTAACCAGCCTGTCAGGAGTTCAGGACAGGTCTAGCAGCACATGGGAGGGGCCATACTCTAGTGCTCGTAGCCAGATTTACATCCGATATAAAGCTTTTAGCAATTCTGTACAAGAGTGTTAAGTTTTCCTTTTCGCGATTTGACAGTCAATTCTCTCGATACAGCAAAAAGGATTTCCGCTATTTATTCAAGTGCGAATCATTCAGTCTTCTGAATTAAAACAAGAGACAAACAACAAACCTTCACGAACTGAGAATAACGGGGACTCTACTCCAACAACTGTTAGAAATCTCAGTGCTAAGGTGCAGGCAACAGTAAACAGCAGCGTGATGCAACAGCAGTGCTGCCAAACGAACTTCATTTCCCAGAGGTAGCTTTCATGAGATAGTCATGTGGTGTAATCCCTTATAGATATTCCGATTATTTTCAAACAACTGAATCTGTGTATTACATAATTTAAGCTACAGCAGAATAACCAAAAAGGCAGAGTTTTCAAATTATTTGACAGACAGAAGGCAGCGTGCCACGAGAAGACTCAGCCCGATAGACTAATTTGTGTCTTTCCGTATTCAGCACCCAAAATTTAGCAAACAATACCATTTACGCCCTTTGTGACAAAAAAGTGGTTTACTGCTGTCGAGAAGAAGAGGCTATACAGAGGACTTGCGCCTGCGTCGGTAGGCTGCTCTGTGAAACAACGTGTTGTTCGGAACACACACACGTATAGGCGTGGCTCAGGTAAAGCACCACAAGTTATATATAGATGTCCCCGAAGCTTGGCGAGAAGGGTAACTTGTCTCTCCTCTCTCCCCCTCCTCCCCTTTCGCCGGATTCCGGACTCCACGGTTAAATGATTTAAATGATTTCCCGTGCTTCCGCTACATCGTTCGTTTAGCCGAACCATTTGTAGCAGTACGTGGCTGGTTGCAGTGAGATAATACTATGGTTTTCGAATTGCTGTTTAACATATGTTTCTTAGGCAATTTTAAAGCATGTACCCTACCCCCCCCCCCCCCCCCCAGCCCACAGCTAGACACAATTTCTGTGGTCTCCATGCTTGCATGCTGCATCGACTGTACTCGTATACATTAGGGCTGTATTCCGAAATGCTAAGGAATACTCCATCAGATGTGTGGTCGGGTTGTGCTGTTAATTCTGGTAATGTTAATTCCAGTAATGTTTAATCTTGGTTGACCTAGTCCAACAGTGATAAGCTATTCACGAAACAGATAATAACGCGTTCTCGCAAGTTCATTAACCACCGAGATAAATGTACTTTCTAAAAAATGCGAGTATGACATTCTTTGCCTCTCGAATGGACATATGTAAGAGAAAAATTCAGTGATACAAATCCTTTGTAGATCGTCCATGTAACACACAAGTACAAATGCAATGAATACCCGTATTTGGATTTTCTTCCTGACGTCCCGGGCCGGCCGGAGTGGCCGAGCGGTTCTAGGCGCTACAGTCTGGAGCCGAGCGCCCGCTACGGTCGCAGGTTCGAATCCTGCCTCGGGCATGGATGTGTGTGACGTCCTTAGGTTAGTTAGGTTTAATTAGTTCTATGTTCTAGGCGCCTAATGACAACAGAAGTTAAGTCGCATAGTGCTCAGAGCCATTTGAACCATTTGTTGTCCCGGCTGAATTTATACGCCATGTTTACGCCACTCTCGACTGGTGACGCCATTGAAATAGCAGCAACAATAGCAGCAATATTCCCACATTCAACGTATTTGTATTCCGTAGTTTCATACCAGACAACAAGTCTATCTCCGAATCTTCCACTGTTCTGTCGTTCTGGAAAGTCAAAGTAAACTGAGTTAGTGCCAGTATATCGTTATTAATGAACTTGCAAAAGACATTTCCACCTTTGCTTTATCTGCAAATGGCCTCTTCTAACTGAGAAGAATGAGTCAAGGGTTATCTGGTGTGAAAAAACTTGCCACTGCACCCTATATGCCGTGTATTTTTTATATTGAGACAATGAAATACATCACGAACTCTGCATGAGACTAATACACGGAAATATACGTGCTCAATATTTTTAGAAATTGTTTCCGGTGATTTTGACGAATTTTGACCCACCTGCCCCATCCCCATGAGGTGTAATGAAGGATATTTGAAATCTTAAATACGAATATAGCATTTTTATGATAGATTCTGATTTTACGGGAGAAATACGTGACTTTTGGATGATAATTTCTGTCGCTCCGCGATAGATGACGCTGTAATCGACAAATAACACAACTGAGTTCCAAAGCGGTACTATCTTCAGAAAAAATGCACTGAATCAAAAGACATACAGACATGTTTGGCGATGCAATTTTCTCCACATGTCCTGAAACGTCCATTCTTTCATTATTTGACTTCAGTTCGCTTAGTACACGTCGTCCTTATTTCTTAAATACGTTCTTTCATAAACTGTCTACATTATTCTTTGTAATCTAGGCTGTTACGACAGAAGAGAAAATTGAATGATTTGCGTTTACGGAGAAAATGACAGGAATGTCGATAATGCTATAACCCTTTATGCTCAACTTTTTCCAAGCGCGGTACGATCAGACGCATCTTTTTGTCCGGTTATTGGATTGTTCTTCACCGCGGGAACCGTACAACCACGAAAAACGAACCGTCGAATAACAGTTTCTGGAGAGAATAATGGAACTACGATATTGGCTGTAGTGAATCGTAGCCCCCATATCATCACTCGAGAACTAAATCCTGAATCGGAAATTAGTAACGCTACTGTTTTGAAACGTAGAAAATATCATCCGGTTCACATTTCCTCCCATCAGAAACTTCATAGTAATGACTTCCAGAAGGGAATAGCATTTTGCCAGTGGTCGCTTCAGCAAATACAGAGAGATCCTAATAACTTGAGTGTTCATCTCTGACGAATCGTCCTTCAGGAATCACGGTGCGGTTCATTAACACATGCATAATTGGAATGTGGAAAACCGACAATGGGTCGGGAAGTTAAACATCAGCGTTTAATCTCCCCTTCCTAATCGGCATAATGCATTACTACATAATTGACAATGATCGCGTATGCCTAATGAAATTTTACAGTGAGTAAAGCTATCGTTACCGAAGGAAAATAACACCCGTTAGTAGGAGAATTGCGTACAACAGACTGTTCTGAAGGAACAATTTAAACCTGATCGAAATACTGATAATTTTGAAGTAGGTGGAATATAGTGCAATCACTTACGAACCAGACAGGGCAAAAGGGTACTACGTAATATTTTTAATACAAAAATTCAGATAATACAAAAAATTTCGATAGCAAAAAGGGGATAATTAAACGGTCGTCAAGCCACTAGAGCAATGAATCTCCAGAACCTTAAGAAAGGTAACGGTAAAGAAAATAAACAAATAATCGCTGGTGTGGCAACAGAAGTTTGTTGCGACTTTCCACGACATAACAGTTCGCGAGGGAATAAATGAATGAGAAAGCACTAAGTTTTCAGTTACTTAATCTCAGACACTAAACTTTGAAAGTGAAGTTACTGGTTAAATAAATCACTGCCTGTAACTCAGTTTGTTGCATAAAAGAGTGACTTTCAGTAACCTCAGCGCAAAGTAATGCAAAATTTGGAAAAGGGCAAGCAATTTAATTTTAATTATTGAAACATTGAATTTAGTCTACTTTAAGCAAATGAGCAATTGTATTTACTTTTAACAAAAAGAGCTATAAGGTATTTACGAAGCCCGCAGGAGTCCCTCGCTAAGATAAATACAAAATAATGAAATTGCGCACTCTTACTTTCTGCAGTATCTTTAGTTATTAGTTTTGCCAGCGAAATTTTTCGTTACTTTAAGTGAGTGAAGTTAATACTCAAAACTGCAAATTAGTTCAGCCTCTATTATTCAAGACAATAATGAACACTCACTAAGGCAGAAAATTTAGACTGAAACTGGTCATTAGCAAACAAACAACACTTCCCGTAAATACTTAATCAATTTTTATGTTATTACGACACTCGGTAATTGCATGGAAAGGTAGGAGTCTCTGCTTGGTAATAATGTCTGAGGACATTAGTTACGCTGTTACGATGTTGTAACTGTGCGGACGACCAAGAATGTAGCCGGCGACAATGCTGAACTGCCGCTGTTGCTGCTGATTGAGAACCCCGAGTCGTCTCCTGAGCCACGGATAATTAAGAGACAGGCAATAGTTAGAATTGCAACATACTCCCCCTGTCCACTCCTACCATACTCTCAATACTTGCGAACTGACGAATTAGGCGCGCCTATACTGGCGCGAGCATAGCTGCACCCCGCGTCTATGGGAGCGCCCAACACACTTCCGCACCCTTGCATGACTTGAGCAGCTCTGCTTCCTCTCTCCTCGCAGCACGACAGAGATTCTCCTTACGCAAAGATAGACAACAGCACAGCTACTGACATTCGTTGTTGCTATAGACACATAAAGTTCCCTTGGTTATTATCCAGCAATTTACAATATTTCTATTATAATTACAATCAGTTATAAGCAATCACAAATAAATACGGTATTACATATTAAATATAGTTTCTAAAATAACGTCTACAGATTCAGAATTAACGGTACAGTACAAGTTATCAAAGGATATTAAATAACGACAAATTTTGAATGGTGCGGAAGGTACTTTATCTGAATTTTCAGCGTTACAGGCGTCCGTGGGATGTGAATGTTTGGTGTGGAACAATTGGCGACAAACTCACTGGTCCATCCTTTGGCTACAGCACTTTAAGCGGTGATAAATATCGGACATTCTTGGAGCACCGGAAGCATTTGATCGCGTTTACAATCGTTGGTGATTCGCAAGAGGCGGTCCCGTGTCCTGGTGGATAAATAAGGGCATCGAAGTGCAGCGATGTCTTTCTGCTCTTACTGTGAAATAATTCTCACAATCAAGCACCCCGATCGATGAGGTCATAGGACACACCTTAAGTACTTTTTCTTCACAACTACTAAATACGTCTGTTTTTTCATTTTTTGATCTGATGTTGATGATGATTATGTTGATGATGATGATTATGTTGATGATGATGATTATGTTGATGATGATGATTATGTTGATGATGATGATTATGTTGTTGATGATGATGATGATACGATGATATTATGAGGACAACACAAACACCCAGTCCCCGGGCAGAACGTTCAAAATAGGGAAGGAATATTCTGGTTCTACGGAACGTCGACTACGTGGTTATTAGAGGCAGAGCACAAACAAGGACTGGAGGTAAACGTTGAGGAATGAAATCAGTCGTGTCCCTTTAAAATAAACACCCTGGCATTTAGCATTACAGGGAAACCACGGAAACTTTAAATCTAGGTGACCGCAGGCGAATCTGAGTCTAGTTGCTCAATCACTGTACCACGAGGCTCGGTAACGCGAATTATATGAGCTACCAGTCATTGTTGCCTTGAATTTAATCACCATGCTTGAGACGGACCCCTGTCTGGTACCTCTTATTTCAGCCACTCTTCTTGTTGTTGTAGCTGTCCTTCTTCGCTTTTTCCCGTCTGAGTAGACGTAGCCCGATACCATTCCTGAAAGCATTTTCTACAACTAATTTCATCATATCGGTTTATACTTATGGTGGTAAGAAAACTGAGCTGTACATCTAAAGGACACGTTACTGCTCAGACCCAAAAAAAATTCCCATAAGTATATGTCCATCATCAAATGATGATAATAAGGAATTGCAGAAAACAAATGTCGTAGGTAACATCCCAGATACCACTTGCGGGCTTTCTAAAAAGCTACGCTACCTCCGACTCAGAGTTGCAATATTAAAAGTTTGGCTGGCTTCGTCGTCAGGGGCTGGGATACGTAAGTGCCGCATTACAGGCCAAATACTGCTGTGTCTACAGTATACGATAAGAATACGCACATGAATCGAATTGTCGGAGTTTCCTATCACTCGGCAATTGCAAATTTTATAAATGAAAGATTGCAATTAAATAAAATCTGCAGGTACTCTGTTAACGACTTTAAATGATGAGCACGATAGTAGAAGCACTTTTGAGAATGCTGTATATTTCTGCAAAACACTTATTGGTGTCGATGGTCCAGCAATTGAATAAATATAAGTTGTATAACAGGACAAAAAAAGATTCTTACGGCACGTAATTAGTTGGCGTCTTCACTGCAGAAGCCACGAAAATCACACAACAGCACGAGTCAGCACTCTGAAGTATTTCTATCTCTCGCGATCGCGCGCAAACTGCTCCACTCCAAGTCGTTCCCGCGACTGTGCGTCCTCCGCGGCGTCCAGCGCTTTCCGTGTCCTGTCCCGTCCTCTAAAGACCCCCTGTGTCCTCTCCAGAAACGCTTCCATCCAGTCTCCCCGTCCACGAGCGCTGTTATTGGCTTCACGCCTATGCACAGTCACACAAACATAATGAAACATATTCGAAATACTGTATTTACATTTAAATACTTGAAATTAAATAAATATTCCTACGGCTGGACCACAAACACGCTCTAACACACATTACTAAATACATAAACAATTAAATAAACATATATCAAAAGAAAGGAAGCAAAAGGTAGG